>NW_027132200.1:3024035-3628842 GCF_026122565.2 Emydura macquarii macquarii
GGAGTCCCGGAACTTAGCAGTATTGTGAACTCCAAATTTTGAAAAATCATGAGATTTAAAATCATTGGCTTTAAAATCATTACAAATAATAATTGGGGGGGCGGGGGGATTTTACATTTGACTCCTGGGTTTGGAGCCTTTACAGTTCAAGTTTTTCATCTTTACTCCCCAGTGATGAGGTCCAGACCCTTACACTTAAAAAAAAATGGAAGCTAATATTCTAAGGTAAACACTTGACTCCAGAAGCTGGGGCTTTAAGAAAAATCACCAGATGTGATGATACTAATGATAATGTCATGAGAATTGCAACACTGAGCTTGTGCATAGTGATCAGTATTTTCAAGAATTTTTCCAAGGGATACATAGTCAGTGGGACTTGGAGCTGCTAGACTACCACTGTGTTATTTTTATTTTTTTTTTTTTTTGGTATTGCAATGCCCTCTCCACATAGGGAATCCTACTTAAGGCATTCTGGAAGCCTCTGCTTGTGGAGGTAGCTCCAGCAGTGCAGCTTTAGTGGAGCTGCTGCTAAGGAGCAAGAAGGGATGTATGGAAGCTCCTGAACCAATGTCCAGCCACCGGCCCTCTGCACAGAAGATTCTCTGGTTCCAACAGTTTGTAGAGATCTGCATAGATTTAATGGGATTGTCTTGATTTTGTGGTTGAACCACTGCTTTTTCTTCACCTCTCCAAAAGGGAACTCTGCAATTGGAAGGTGTTGTTTTCTTCCTCTGTTATTCCTCACCGCTGTGTGTTTTCTAAGGAGAAGGTGATTTCCCTGCCCCTCCCCTTCACTCCATTCCTTTCCTTGGGTCCTTGCTATTTTCTTTTTGCACTGAATTCTCTCTCTTTCTCTCATCAGACTTGTACTAACATGACTGATAATTTGAGAACAGTGAAGTGTACAAAATTACACTCATCTGCTTTTTTGCCTCATTCACCTTTCATGCTTTGTCTTTTACACGGCAAGCAGCTGTGGTGCAAGGATTGCCATTAAAAAAGCTGGTCAAAAAACGCATAACAATTTTTGAAAAATACTCTTGCGAAGTATTGGTCAAAATTTCCCATTTCCCAACATTTTACATCTGTTTTTAAAAAAACAAAACACTTCCTCACAAAATTTTGAAAATTTGAAAGTTTTCAACCAGTTGCATTTACTATATGTTCTGCAGTGCCTACTGCAATGGGGAATAACCTGTTTGCTTGCTAGACACTTCCAGAATATAAATGTTAAGCAATAATTAGAAGAAATAATTGAGCACTGTTAAAAGAAAAAGTATTTCTCTGGCATGCTTTCTTAGTTTTTACATACATGGAAGGAAAGGTTCACTTTAAATTAAACATAACTATTAAACAGCATCCTCTAATGGATGTAAAGTTACTAGCTCTCCTGTAGAGCCACATGAGATTCCTATGCAAGCAAGCACACCTACTTTGGAGTTAAGAAGTTAATGAAATAAGAACTTCAGGGTTTATATAAATGATACATCATTCTTTTAACTGTTCCTTATTTTTTTTCTTGTTTTTTTACCTTCATGAGCTAAGTCATTCAAATGTCCTATAGACAAGGGAAGTTACAAAACTACTGCAGACTTTCCAGTAACACATTCCAATGAAGGCTTTATGTCATCTCAGCTCTCTGTGCCCCAGTGCTGTCACTCTAAATGGCTCCTTTGATGTTTCCTTTTGTTTCAGCTCTGTGAATAGCACACACAGAATGTATACTGTCAATCTCCCTGGCTAGCTATACATCTTGGTATTGCTTTAACAACTTACTTTGTGTTCTTCCACAACTATGATGATGTCACCATCATGAATTAGTCCTTTGTATTAAAATAGAGACAACTTCATTATGGACTCACCAAAAAGTGTGAGAGGTCATAAAGTCCCTAGTACATGCAGTTAATTATGCATTCATTCATCAATAGTCCTGGGAAAGGGTTAGCACGGATGGAAAAAACAGGCAGATAGTTCCTATTATTTGACCTGCCAACTCATAGGAGGGCAGAAACCGTCTGTTAGAGTCATACTCTGTGAAAGAAATAAATGAAGGGAAAAGGTAATTTATTGAGGAACAGATTGTAGATGGCTCTTGTATCCTCACACAAAGGATGTAGGGGAAATTTACAATCCTATCTACCCTCCTCTACTACCCGATCCCTCACAGACAGTGGTTCGCTACAAATAGAGTCTTGTTTTCTTCAGAGCAAAAACTGTTCTTGGGCTTTGCTATTAGCAGCACATGCCACACAAAAGGGCTAGAAAAAAGTGGGGTAGAGACAGAGTCACATTTGCACACAGCTTCAGAGAAAAGTGTATGCTAAACCTCCCTTAAGGGGTGTAGCAGCATACTTGAGGCACCTTGGAAAAAGCTTTTTAAATGGCATTTGTAAGGGGGTTTGATACGCCTTTTCAAAGATTCAGCAGTGGCTGTGTTCCCTCAGGGAACATTCAACAGTCTCATTAAAATTGTGAACAAATTCACAGATCAAAATGAACCTAGAGGAGACTAAATTGGTGTAACTTGCACCTTCTCCAACATCATTGGAACATGTCACACCATCTTGTACTCTCACCCACCTATTGACATTTAACTTACACATCACAGTTAAATTTAACCCAATGGCATCTCACCAATTTATGAGAAGGTACATTGGTTCATCCTTATGCCACGGGACTAGTAGAAGGTTATTATACCACTGTAGATTTATAGCAGGGGTTCCGGCCCAAGGGCCGGATCCGGCCCGCGAAAGAATTTGATCCGGCCCGCGGGTGGGCGGGAAGTGCGCGCCGCCGAAACCCTGCCGCCGAAACCCTGCCGCCGTCTGCCCATTTTCGGCGGCGGCGGGAGCTCGGAGGCGGTTACTGGCCCACGGCACCCCGCGGACACTGTAAAACCGCGCCGCCGAAAAGGCGGAAACGGCGGCGGCATTTCGGCAGCGAGGGGGTGGAGTCGGCGGCGGCGCGGTTCCGTGGGGGCGGGCAGTTCCTGCCGCCGAAACCCTGCCGCCGTTTGCCCCTTTTCGGCGGCGATCGGGGAATTCGGCGGCGGAATCGGCGACATGGCCCGCGAATGAAGGTAGGAATATCAAAATGGCCCTTGGCAGGGAAAAGGTTCCCCACCCCTGATTTATAGGGTGTGTCTACACTGCATTTTAAAACTCATGGCAACGAGCCTACAGACTCTGTCTTGTGCAATGGCACTAAAAACAGCTGGGTAGATGTTTCAGCTTGGGCTGGAGTTCAGACTCTGAAGCTCACTTCTCCTCCCCGGGCTTCAAAGCACGACCTTCAGCCTGAGCATGAAGTTTGACAAAGCTGTTTTTAGCACCAAAGTGCAAGTCCTGTAAGCCCAAGTCTTTATACCCAGGCTCTAAGACACACTGCCATGAATTTTAAAATGCAGTGCAGATATATGTTTAGTCCCACCACTGAATATGGTCTCTGGGTTCCATGATTCTTTACTTGGAATATCCTCAATCCAAGGTTCTACAAAAAGAAAAGACATCTTTTTGAGAAACTCCTCAGTAAAAGTGTTTGATGGACACCTGTGTGCCTCATAATTGTTTCTGGAAACTAAACTGTATTATATTATGAGGTTTGAGATTAAAGTCTGAAAAACATGCATGTGTTCAAAGTAGAATGTACCAAAGAGCAATGTATACTAGGAAAAAGATCCATATTCTTGATACAAAATATTTGTGCAGTTTAATATAGTAGCACAGCAGCCATAACGTAGTAAAAACGATGCTACTGCTTTGTTTATCTAACGCGGATCCATCTCTATTATAGACTCTTGATGAATCGCAATTGGACAGCATAAAGACAGATTCCATATCAAAAATCAGGAAGACAGTTTTTTAAACATTGGAACATTTCATTCTCTGCTTGTTTTATATTTGTTCCAAATAACTAGGGTAGATTGATCACAGGAAGAGTATACTGATGACAACCGATATCTTTGTTGCTCTTTAGCTTTCAATCTAGCATCCATAATTTAATACCTAAAATATCTATGTCCTAAAATGAAGTTAATAGGGATGTTGGTATTTGAAAATTATACTCAAATGAATCATTCTTAAAAATAATCTAGATTGTTTTCCCTGCATGGGGAATAAGAGCAACTTGACTACTATTATTTTGATACAGTGAGCTAGATGTTACAAATATTGTGGCATTTGTTATATCTTAAACAGTGGTATTAGTATGTGAATTTAGGGCACCAGCCTGCTCCCATTAATTCAGTGTCAAAACTCCCACTGACTTCAAAGGGAGCTGGATACAATCCTTCATTTGTGTCCAAAATTAGACAAAAATACATTCCAAAATGTAATATATTTTCAGCGAGCTGGAATTTGCATGGACATATTTGCATTCGTAATTGAGAAGGTGGGAAGGAGGCGTAGAAGAATGTGAAATTACAACTGTCAGTTGCAAATGTGTGCTTCAATTTCAATTTGTGCACCCAAATCTATTAGCCATCTGTTTTTTTGTTGAGTTCTTTGTTTTTTCATTAAAGCACTGCAACATGTGTATGTTAAAACAAGAATTATTAAAAGACAATCGCTACCTACCAGCAGATGACTGAAACATTGTCTCTCTTACTTTTTGTTTTGTTTTGTATATTATATCTGTGATGTCCCACTTTAATTTTCTTGCAGGAGAGCAACTCCTGTCTCTGTCACTACCCTCCAAAGCCACATTGGAAAAGGAGCTCTGCTCACAACCATGCAAGAGCCTGGTGGATATTGGGAATGATGGAGGTAGACTATGCTATTCTACCCATCCCCTCAAACTCATGGGCATTGATGTGGACAAAGAAACAATGAGACACAGGCACCATAAAATGGTGAAATGGGAACTTGCAACTTCATTACCTAAGTGGGGTAACCACCCAAACTACCTGAGTAGTCTTGTTTCAATGCAAACCTCAACTGGCACCAATGGCCACCAAAGATACACTATGAAGATGTCTGAAAGTCATGATTCCATACCCCCTCAGGACTTCCAAGGGACCATGACTGCAAGCCATAGTCTCAACTGGCTGCTCCACTACCTCTGGAATGGAGCAGGGAAGAGATAAGTAGAGCCTCAAGTTGTGTGAGATATAGAAGAAAATCCTCTCACCATGTAATGCCATTTCCAGGACCAATGCCCAAAACCACATTGGGTTACAGGGCCCTAAATCAGACCCTTTCTAGCTCAGCAGCTGCACTGGAACCTGCCAAAGTTGCAACAGTTATGACAGACTCCAAAACCAGACCTGTTGGATGACAGGAAGAATATGCCACTTATCATATGGGAAAGATCCCTTCCAGACTCCAAATCCAGCAATCAGCCCTGATATCAACAGAGATACAGAAACTAGAATAAGACTGAGAAGTTGGAACTGAAACAGGGAGCCTGTAACAGGGCAACCTACCTCTTTAAGAGACAGCAGGCCTAGGGCTAGCTAGCCCTGTTTAATTAGCCTGACCACGCCTGTGCTAGGTTTAGGACTTAAAAGGGAGGAATCCCAGCAGTCAGTGGGTGGCTGTGGAGGACAGCAAGTTGGTCTGGTGCTTGAGAGTTGAGCCAAAGAAGTAGAGATAACAAGGTCCAATCTCCAAAGAGGCAGTCTTGGACCAGAGTTCCACAAGAGGAACAGGAATATGAAGAGGAGGCCAGGTGGGATGAACAGCTCAAGCCTAGGGAGAGGTGATAGATGTTTGGGTAATTTTTTTTCCAGGTTTGAGCTATATTGAGGGGCCCAGATGGAAGCCCTGGGACCTGCTACTCTAGGAAAGGAAAATGTGACTGTTAAGTTCTGTTTGATTTTGGAAAGACTTTGCTGATGGCCCAGAAGGAAGCTGGATGGAGGCATTGTGAAAAGGACAGCTGAGAGAAACCAGTTTGGAGTCTGAGCAGTTACAGCTGGACTTGGACACCCCTAAGGGGGACTGAACTTTAAAGTGTGACCTGGCTAGAGTGCAGCATCACCCAGAAGAATATTGCTTCAAAAACAGATGGTGCCAAAGTTCTGTGCCAAATGCTATGTTCTGACCTGACAGGGTGCTCCAGTGAGTCAGAGAGACACAGATGCCCAGACTGGTGTATGGAGGGACAAGATGGGTCTGGTGAAGCTCTTCTACTAAGAGGGAAAGGAATGAAAGACGTTCTCTACCTGCTGATGGTACAACAAACATAGATATAGACAATCCTACTGTAGTTGTTGAAGGGCCAACAGCTCTTTAAGGGGAGATGGGGCCAACCATACATGTGCCATAATTAATTAGCTACTTCCCAGCCTGAGAGGCTGAGGTTGAGTGAAGTCAGGTGATAGCTTAATGGACACCAGGGCATATAAAAGAGCTGAGAAAGAGCAGTCTCCCCAGTGTGGAGCCACACAGAGTCGGAAGGCTTCTCTGGATGTCCTGAGTCACAGTCTGCAAGAGGTCACATATTCTAAGGGAAACCAGCTGGAAACCCAGTACTCTACATTAGACTAGAGAGGATGCCATAAGCAGAGTCCAGCAGGGGCTGAGAATGGTTTTCCAGAGGAACCAGCATGGGGGCTACATGCTTTATACCAGAGCCAGAAAGACTCTCAAAAGTAGCACTGAAAGAGGCTGGAAACAAGGCCAAGAGGATGGGGTTAAGAGAAGCCTCTGAAGGACAGAGGCTTGTTCATTGGGATGCTTTGGTTAGACTTGTTACCATGGAAGAGGTTTGTGACTTGGCCTAACTAAACCATATCTCCAGCACAGACTAGTGTGTAGAGAGCCATGGAGACCATCTTGGGGAAGAAAACTGAAGCAGGGAGTGACAGCAGTATTACACTCGGTTAGCAAGAGGCGCTATGGTGGCAGCAACACCCTATGATGAGCCCACAATGGCTAATCCACTCGGGCAACAAAGTCTTGTTTTCCTTTGGTGATCCTCCTTCATGAATTGCTCTAGTGCTTTCATCAGTTGCTCATAGCTTTCCCAGACAGCAGCAGAGTTAAACTAGCATAATGAGCTTTCACTGTTGCCCACAGATTTCAGAACAGCAGTAAGAAACTGACCAGACATGTCAACTCCAGACAGGTGCTTCAGGGGCAATAGATTACATACTTAAGAAAACAGACTGTATCAGTGCACATTTGGAAAGCTGGCTTTTCAACCCTAAGGAACAGAAGACTAATTTTGTTTAAATAGTATGAAGATGTTCTACTACTTCCCTACAATTTAGTATAATTTCAATAAATGTACTGAATTTGGATTGGTTACAGCTCAGTTTCACCAATGTGCATTGGTCACCCCTAAAAGTCACCATTTACCAACAGATACACCCTAGTTAGCATACTTATTTCTCAGTCTCTCAGCATTCCCTTGGTAACTTCACACTTTGAATAGTGACCACTGTAGATATTTTTAATAGTGAATAGGGAAAGGCTATTTAATATTGTAACAAAGCCATAGCCACACAGGAAATTCATGTTTTCCACTGTCATGCATGCTGTTCATTCTGAACCACAGCAGAAGGAATAGAAAACAACCCTTGGTGCCTCAAAAACCTCAGCCTTTCCTCACTGGACCTAAAGAGGGACCTCCTTAAGTGGCTAGCAATAGAGTCCTGGTCCCCCTTATACTGAAAATAGCTGGAGGGTTTCCGCTGACTTCAGTAAGTGTTGAAACAGGCTTATATAACCTATGACACAGTGGAGCAATTCTAATAATATCCAGTAGAGTGCAGTAGTACATATATACAGTCAGTTCATTGCAGAACATGTACTTAGTCTGAATAGAGAGAGATTTTGTTATTTCAGTTACTGTGCAGTAGCAATAAAAATTACTATAAAAAGACTATTCTAAAGTGTTGATTATTAATTTCCAAATATCAAAACATAATTTTCTTTTATACAGTACTGTAACATTAACAAAGTGTATGCTCTCAAAACTCTTCCAAAGTTATTTTTACACTGACATACTTGATTACTCTTTGCGCTTCCCACACCCTTTGACATTTTTCAAGATGTTATATTTTGTATTGGAACAATAAATTACTTCTTTGTTATACGAACAAAAGATTTAGGGAAGCCCAATTCATGTAAAGATATGTAAATAGAAAAGGTTGAACAGCTCTGGAGGCAGAAAGATTCCATTAGAAAACTGTTTGCTCCTGACAAATCTGGAACCATCCACTTGCTGATCCTGTTATTCCTGCTCTTCTGAAAATGGATAAAAGCATCTGAGAGTGGAGTCAAAAAGGGAGCACCTGAAAGGAGCAAACCATTGTTCCATTGGGTGTCAAAGCTTGAGAGGATTATTGCCCAATAAAGAAGTTCTGGCACTAGGGATAATGTGCTTCACAAGCGAGCCTCAGAGTTAATGTTCAAGAAGTCCAACAACAACAGTGTAGTGGGAGAAAATACCAGTTTCTTGAGTTTCTGTTATTGGCTCAGTGAGAAGAGGACATATTGACTGACTGTCAGACATTTAGGGCATGACTCTAATGTTTGTTGTCCAAGGCAGACTAGGAGGTAGTGCAGAGCTATAGTTAAGTGTGGGCAGGTGTGCTCCTCCAGAGCTTAAGGTTCGTATTTTGAGATCTCAGTGGCGAGAAAAGAGCAGCTAAACAAGGGGGAAGTGCTCACAGTTGGATTTATTAGTGTAACACTTGATGATGAGGGTTACAAAGAATAAAGCTGCCAGAAATGAGAAGAAGGTGCTTACTAGTACAAGGGGGAGGAGGCCCATTCTTCACCCTATGAAGCGAGTTGCAATCAATCAAGGAACCGATCAGTCCGGGGCATCTGCTAGCACCTCAACAGATCCACGGAGAGCCTCATGGGCAGGGTGGCACCCAGGGGGTCCTATTATACTCCTTTTGCCCTAAGCCTAGCAATGAGCTTCACCTAGCGATAGGTTACGTATATCTCAATCCATGTAGGGATTGGGCCTTAACGCTTGATTTCTGTTAGTCTATTGGCAGTTAACTAGGGACCACCCTCATAAACTGATGTTAGTTGCAATAAGGTGACAGTAGTGATATTATTGCTGAAGCTGACCTTTAGCTGGTCTAAAACTGGTCTAGCGGTTAGGTGTTTACTGCTAAAGCTGACCCGGGTCTTTCCAGACCTGGTCTTGTGATCGAGTTACTTCTGCTTTCATGCATCCTGAGAGTATTTCCAAGCCTGGCCCACAAGGGGCCTACTATTGCTCATAAAGTCTGTTATGGATTTTAGGGCCTAGCCTCTGCCATGCAATATTCTTGCGCGCCCTACAGCAGGTGGTTGGGTAGCCAGGAGGTTGATTGATATTAGAGGCTGTTCAGGGCAATAGTTGGAATTCTCACAAGGGTACATAGACGGATGATCCAACACAAGGGGCAAAGTCAGTGGGTTGGGGAGGCGATATAGGGTGAGGTGGCAACATAGCGTCAGGTGAGGCAGCAGGGCAACAGGGTAGGATCAGGTGAAGTGGCAGGGCAGGGCAGTCTAGGCAGCAATGAGCAGACAATGTTCTGTTACTGAGACAGCTTCCTCTTCCTGTTGGGGCATTTCATTAGGTACCTGGCCTATATAGAGTGCTGCCTGTCCATCCAATGAGGGGATTGGGGTGTGGTGATATGGATCTGTAGGTCTTTAGCACTAAGGCTGTTGGTCAATATCAGCAGTTTAATGCACTGTTGTGGTGCAGCAGCTAAGGATGACTTGAGTCCTGGTGTGCCTAGGTTCAATACCAACTTCTCTTCTTCCTCATGATGCCAAATAACCTGGCTTGTCTTCCTCATGATGCCAAATAACCTGGATGGGCTCTGTGGAAGGTTCTGACCTTTTTGGGAGCATGGACATAAGGGGCTGGTTCCCAAGACTACTTTTCTGTCCTCTACCCTTCCCAGTCAATGAGTTACCATATCTTCCCGCTTCATATTTGGGAGTCTAGGATCTTGCGGACAAGGTATTCTCCTTGACCTAGGTCTTGGCCTGGCAGAGGGAAGGTTATTTTCATTTAGGAAAGGGATTGTCAGAGAAGGGTTTAAGGAGGGAGACATGGAATAGAGGGTGCACCTTGAGATGACAGGGAAGTCAAAGTTCAAAAGTTACTGGGTTGATTTGCTGGCAGTTCTGGTAGGGTCCTGGGTACTGGTGGTCCAGTTTATGGACAGGTCTGCCTGTCTTGAGGTGTTCGGCCAATAGCCATACCTTTTATCCTATTGCAACTCTAGGATCCTCCTGCTGATGACAGTCATCATGATGTTTGTACATTGTCTTTGCTTCATCTAGGTTTGGTTCAACTTTTCCTGTGTCTAGTGGATCTGATGATCCACAGTGGATCAGGCTATGGAAAATGTGGATGCTGTGGACAGCGCAGGGTGAAAATGGGAAGAGAAGCCATAATTTGCAAAAAAGGTCTCATTTTGGTTGATTCGTGGTCTGCATTGTATGCAAATTCCATGTATGGAATCAGTGGGGCCCAGTCATTTTGGTGGTAGTTTGTGAAGCATCGCAGGTATTGTTCCAGGCTATTGGTTTGTGGATGGTAGGAGGTAGATGCAGAGAGACATACCCTCAGCCAAAACTGAGACACAAACTGGGAACCCCAGTCTGAGGTGATGTAGTCCAGGAGACTATGGAGGTAGAACACGTGTGTGAAGAGGAGAAAAGTTGTATCCTTGGCAGTGAGAAGATGTACATAGGGAATGAAGTGTGCCATCTGTATCAATTGATCCTCTACTATCATTTTGGTATAGTATCCTTCAGATTCCAATAATTCAATAATAAAATCCATTGTAAAGTTAGCCCAAGGCCTCAAATAGGTCTCAGCAGGTATTAACATTCCAAAGGGCTAGTTCCTTGAACTTTGGTATGGCTGCAGGTGTCACAAAACCTGAAATAAGCCTGAATATCAGACCACTGTTTTGGCCACCAGAATGACTGACATATCACGCAAGTGGTCTTCTTCTGATGAAAATGTCCAGACCAAGGGATGTCATGGCAAATGTGTAGGGCCTCTAAATGGGGGTGTACCTCAGAGATGTAGATGTACCTGTGAAAGAGGGGTCTTCCATCTTCTTCTGTGAATTTACCCTGCGGTTCAGTGTTCAAAGTTTGGAGTGTCTGGGTAAAGGGGTCATTTGGTAGGGGGAAATGCATGGTTATGAAGAAATCAGATAGAGATGATCCTCCATGGAAGTGATGTCTCTTCAGGATTAAGGGAAGACTATTCTTCGGGTCATATCATAGACTCATAGAAGATTAGGGTTGGAAGAGACCTTAGCAGTTCATCTAGTCCAACTCCCTACTCAAAGCAAGACCAACCCCAATTAAATCATCCCAGCCAGGGTTTTGTTAAGCCTCACCATCACAATGGGTCCCTTGGGATCATTGGCATACTTCCCTTTGCAGGACAGAGTAACTGCCTTACTGTTGTGGGAGTCAGGGAAGTAGGTGATAGTAAAATTGAACCTACAAGAAAAGAGCCCAGCATAGCTGCTGTTGAATTAAGGTTTTAGCAGAGCACAGGTATTCTAGAGTTTTTGTGATCTGTGAACATCTGAACTCAGTTTTTGGCTCCTTCTAGATAATGTCTCCAGGTATCAAAAGCTTGTTTGATGGTAAGTAACTTCTTGTTTGAAATTTCATAAGTGTGCACAGCAGGAGTGAGCTTGTGGGGATAGTACACGTGGGGATGAACTTCTTGGTTGAGGCCCTGTTTCTGGGATAGCACCAAGCCAATAGAACATTAAAAGTATCGTTTTCCAGGATGAATGACTGACTTGGATCAGGATGTGTGAAGATGAGTGCGGAGGTGAACACTGCCTTCAGATGACTGAAGGCTTCTTGGGCTTTGGGTATCCAAGTGAACTTGGTGAGTTTTTACAGCAGAGAGGTTGTAGAGGTCAGGATTCAGGAGTAGGCCTGTATAAAGCATCTATAGAAATTTGCAAAGAAAATGAAGTACTGAATTTCTCGAATGCTTCATGGTGTTGCCCAATTGTGAACTGCTTCCACCTTCCAGGCATCTATACAGATTCCCTTGGCAGTCAGCATGTAGCCTAAGGGCTGATTGAAGATGCATTTCTCCATCTTAGCAGAGAGCTTGTGTTGACAGAGTCTTTCTAGGACCTTGAGAACATGTCGTCTGTGCATAGTCTGGTCTTCAGAGTAAATTAGGATGTCATCTAAATAGGCAACAACATAGCAATCCAGTATATTTAATAACAAATCAATAATTAGATGTTGAAAGATTGTAGGTGTGTTATAAGTCCAAAAGACATCACCAGATATATGAAGTAGCCATACCACTTGTGAAAATTGATTTTCCATTCATCTCCTGACCAAATTCTGACCAGGATGTCCACCTTTCTGGGGTCTAACGTGGTGAATACCTGGGCTGTTCTTACCTAACACAGGAGCTCTAGGATCAGGGATAGCAAGTATTGATTCCACAATGTGATTTTATTTAGAACATGGTAGTCTACAGAGGGTCTTGTGGAGCCATCTTGCTTTTCCACAAAGAAGACAGGGACCACAACTGGGGATGTGGAATATTGGATAACATCTTTCTCTTGATTCCCATGGATGTAGTCATTAAGGGTGCCTAATTCAGGTAATGACATGGAATATATTCAGCCAAATGGAATCTGAGCCCCGGCTGTAAGTCCATCAGGCATTCCTGGTCCTAGTGAGGGGGTAGTATGTCTGCATTTTGTTTTTGGAATACATCTGAAAAAACTCTTGCTATTTTTCAGGGAGTCTGATGACTGACCTTATTAGAAAGGATGCTTGCTCTGATGCCCAAGAATCTCTCCCTGTTCCTGGAGTCCAGGCAAGGCATCTGATTTGTGGTTCTGAAGGCTCAAGCTTGAAAATCAGGTGGCAGTTGTCCTGGCAAAACTCAGCATTAAATGTCATGGTGTGCTGACGTCAGGAGATGTGGGTCATGTTTTGCCTACCAGAGTATTCAGAGAATCAAAGGGAAGCGTGGGGACCAGCTCAGATTAAACTGGAGGAGCTCATATTCCTCCCCAACTGTCACTTCAAAAACTGTAGTATCCTGCCTGATGGGACCAGAGGCAAGCAGTAATCCATCAACTGTCTTGACTATATCAGGGCTGATTGTATGGGTAGGCTGAATATTTGAGCCACTGTAGTGTTCATGAAGTTATCATCAGACCCAGAGGCAATCAGAGCCCTGCTGTTGTGGGGGAGAGGGAGGAAGGGGAAAGTACTTGTCCACAATCCCAGAGTTGGAGTTGTAACTAACTGGAGTTGTAGCTGTGGGGATGTTTCAATAGAAAATACAAAAATTCAGTAGAAAATACAAGTTCTTTCACTGTCAGTATTCCCATTTGGAGGGGTCCAATCTGGTCCATGCCATGTCCACCTCATGTGTTTGGTTAAGGGGGCTTTTGCAGGGGTTGTGATCAGTGCCTGGACAAAGAGTAGAATTCTTTCCCCCTTGAGTCATAGCTTACTGAGTCAATTGTTGATTCAGAGCCAGAGCTCAATAAATGCATCTAGATCCATGGGAGCTCCACATGGGCAAGCACTTCTTTCATTTCTTTGCTGGGACTGAGATGGAAATGATGTAGCTGGGCTGGCTCATTCCACGCTGTATCTGCTGCCTCTCATTGTAAACTGGCTATGCACATTGCAGCTAAACCTGAGGCCTGTCAGAGTCTCTTTAGGGCTGCCTCCATGGTGTGAGTCATCGAAGATCATCACAAAGACCCTTAGGAAGGTTTCTGATCTGGAAAATATGGGGTGATCCTGCTCTAGCAGAGGGGATGCCCACGTCACTTAGAAGGTTTATAATCAGTTCCATCTATGCATGGTCTGTCTGGTTGACTTTGGTTCATAGTAAGAAACAGAGCCTGCATTGGTTCATGAAACCCTGAATTTGCTACAATTCCTGTCTTAGTGCTCTAGAAAAGGTACACGTCCTGAAATCAACATGGGCCATGGGGCTTTGGAAATGTTCCTGCTTGCAGTCCTGTGATCTATTCTCGCAGGGTGCTCTCTGGCTGAGGCAGGCTAGGAGGCAGTCCAAAGCAGTAGTCAAGTGTGTGCGGGTGGTCGGGTAACCAGGAAGTTGATCAGTACCAGAAACAGTGCACCGCAATTGTTGAAGTTCTAGCTCGGATCAGGAGCCAGAAGATCCAATCCAAGGGACTGGATCAGTGAGTTGGGGAGGTGAGATGAGGTGAGGTGGCAAGGCAGGTTCAGAAGAGGCAGCAAGGCAACAAGGCATGGTTGCAAGGCGAGGCTGACAATCGGCTCAGACAGATTTCTATTCCAGTTGGGACTTTTACATAATCCGGATACCCAATGTAAATTCTGCCTATCTGTCCAGTAGGGGTGTGGGTCATGGCTGCTTTGTGTCTGTAGTAAGCCTTTAGCACTAAGGCTATTGGTCAAAAGCAGCAGTTCAGTGCAATGGTTAAGGATGCCATCTAAGGACCCAGCAGACTTGATTCAATTCCTGAGTACTGAAACTGATCCTGACAGAAAGAATGGACCTGTAGTTAGTACACTAGCCTAATACTAAGAAAATCTGAGCTCGCTGCCTTCTATGTGATCTTGCAGAAGTAACTTAGACCTAGATTTTCTGAGATATTTAAGTGTTGCTCTCTCTTTTACTTAAGCTCATCCTCTGTAAAATGAGGATAACAGTACTTGTCAACCTACAAGGGGATAAAAGATTGAGAGGTACTTGGCTGCTATAATGGGAGCTATGTAAATACCATAGATCAAAGCAAGATCAAAGTCTATGACATCAGAACCAGAATCTTGATTATTTAAGGTAGTAAACCTTAAATTTGGGTAGTTACGCCAGGCTGATTCTCTCAACATTATAAAACTGCTTTGTTGCCAGAATGGGGGCATAGCTCCACAGGCACAAGCAAAATCTATTTGTAACAATAGTAATTGCTTTACACAGATACCTCGGTGGCCTGATTCCCTAACTACAAAGGAGTGAGAGTAATTCCACTGAAATTCTTGGAATTAGGCCACTGTAAAAAATCAGGTTAATTTCATATAATCTAGAGTAGCAAAAGTTGCAGGCTCCTAGGCAGGTCTCTGGTTGGCATTTTTGCCTAGCATCATTGCTGTAGATATTGCATATATTATTGTCATTATATGTTTTATCATCCTAGTTTTATTGATAAATATTTTAACTGTTCCATACAATTTGTTTTGAAATTTTAAGCGTAACCTGTACTATGCCCGAGGATTTGGTCACTTAAGAATTCTGACAACATGATTTGAAATGGCTCCAAAATCTCACTTGTAAAATGTATCTTTTTTTTGTTATTTGGATTGTAGAATTCCTGTGCTTCTACTGCTTTAAAAAGGGTTTATGTACTGCCTGGAACATCACTTACAGAATATTTATCATATATATTCAAATGGCATGTGCATCTTTTCTCTGTATACAATACCACAAATTTACTACCACTTGACAGATGAAAGGCTATAGGTCCATTAATTCATTTCCTATTTTGTAATGTAATGTATCCTTTAATTTACATATTATTGCCAAATACTGAAATTAACTTTATCATATCTCTACAATTATTTGGAATCTATGGCTTGCATTTATACAAGATGATGTCACTTTAACTCCATGATTTTTTTATTTACTTGAGAGCTTTGCAACACATTTACCATTTCTTCAACACGCTGCCCCATTTATTTTCTTATGAGCAAAGACCCAAGGACACATTACTGTTGACTGAACAAAATATGATCTAGATTGCAATTCAACAGCATTGTAATTTTAAAATACAGGGTTTGGGGTTTTTTTATTTGTATTTGATTGTCCCACCAGACAGGTTCTTGCTTGTACTATACAGTTTGCCAGGGTTGATTACGAGATATGAGCCTTTACATGCTTTATACGTCAATGAATATTTTTCAGATGACAATATCCAAGGTTAAACTCTTAATGGTTAGTGGGGAAGCTTTTGCCAAGAGTGTTCCTCAGCTTTGGAGAATCCACCATTTAATATTTATTCATGTCAACCAGGGGCAGCATTTAAATTCATGTTAAACACAACTTTTTAGTTCTGCTTTACTTAGTGACTTAAAAAACAAGTGTGCTGAAAAGCCCCTAGGGATATTATGGGGGGGGGGGAAAAACTTGGTCAGTTTTCTGATGTTTCTATTTGTACTGTGCTTGCGAAATATAAGTTTCTATAAAAAATATTGGAAGTAATTTGGCTTAATTATGACTCTACTCAGTAATAGCATATTCTGTAGGATTCCACAGCTTAAAAGCACTGTGTCTCATTCAAACTTTAAAGATTCAGACCATCAGTTTATGCTTTCTGTGCTATCTCTGGAATGAATTGTATACTTTAATATGCCTTTCACATTCCCTTACGAGGCAATAAGAGTGCTCTAATATATTCTAATGTACTTTGATGACAGCAGGAGTTCTACAACAATGTTCCTGGATGCCTCCTATTCCCTAGAAATGGAACAGAATCTGGATGTGAAAATCAAGTAGGGAGAGCTATAGGGTAAAATTGTGGACCCATTAAATTCAATGGAGTTTTGTCATTGAGTTCAATGAAGCTAGCATTTCACCTTTGTAATTCAGTTCTGCCCTCAATTAAATTCATACTGTTTCTATTGAAGTCAGAGTGAGTTCTTTGTCCATATATAAATTCTGAACTGGGCCCAACTCCTAGAAGGGTTGCCCCCTCTGAGACACAGGAAAACCAGCCACCAACTCCACTGGACACCCCTCCACCAACAAAAACTACCCACTGGTCTCCTTTCCAGTATCCTCCCACTTCACTATGAAAATGGATCCCAGGGCTGACTACAGCTGATGATTACTAAAATGTTTTAGAAAACCATTTTACACATACTGTGTATTTTTGTAGTTTTATTATTTTTCTTACCTTATCCTAACACTGTGCCGTAGTCTGGACTCTGGTTTTATGAATTGTAGAGCACTCTAACATGTCTGTCATGGACCACATGCCTCTCACTCCCCACAGCATTTTAAATCTTTTGACCAGCAAGGCAGAAAAAAACCCCAACAAACTGGCTCAGCAGGTTAACAATTGGGAAGCTTGTAACCCTAATTCCCAAGCTTCATTTATGAATTTTGAAATCTATGTATCTTGCATTACTTGCACAATTTCTTAAAGAAGTACCTGATCTTTGAAGGAGGAGTTACTAGTACACAGTGTAAAATATTGAATCCTTCACTTTGGAAACTAACCATGTTTAATCTGTTTTTTCATAAAGGCACAGGGTTTTTAACTCAGTTCAACACCCTGGAGCTTGACTCTGATATTCTGTATATCCTTCTGGTGCAGAACACCCTTTACCATCAGTAGAAATTTTGTGTGCAAAGAAGGCAGAATATCATGACTCTCTGTACAGATCCAAGAATAACATTTTGCCATAGGTATGTTATTTTTTTTTTTGAAGAAAAGTGCCCACAAGGGAAACACTTGCATCTAGCTATTTATTCTCTTTCAAATGTATACTTGGCTGCACACTTTCTGAGGTGGGGACTGATTGATTTCCAATGCAGTGTGAACCCTAATCTCTCACATGATTCTACCTATGTTAACAACTTTATTGGGCTTTAAGTGGGAAAGGGAAATAAAATCATTCCCTCTCTTCCAAACATCCTGTTAATTATTTTATTGGTTTTTTAATATTGTGAATGAGTTTTGACAAAGCTCTTCCTTTATCTCAGTGGGTCCAGCACTTCCTTCTAGCAGTAGGTCAGGGAACTGCTTCACCACTTAGTGTTCTTCCACCCTCTAGTTGTGGGGGAGGATAATACAGCCTCTCTAAGATGGCTGCTCCCTGCTGGATCCCAGTCCTGTCTCTGGTTCTCAGAGGTCCTTCCCTCTTTGCTGGGGCTCTTGCCCCTCCAGTGAATGGCTGGTAGGGAGTGGGGGTGGCCCAGTCCCACCCTCAACTCTGGGCTCCAACCCAGGGACCCTACAAGTAACAGCCTTGTGCTGTGGCTTCAGGAAAGCTGCTAGCTTCCCTGGGTTACTTCCCCATGCCTCATGACTGAATGTCTGGACCCCACTCGGACAGGGGCCCTTCCCAGACTCCTGGCCAGGGGAGGCTCTTGACCTCTTACAGCCCCACTGGGCATGGTAGTGCCACACCAAATGGCCAGTTCTATCTTCCCCTTCTGGCAGGGTCTTTTCCTTCAGGCGTCCAGAACTGGGAAAGGTCCTTTGCCCTCTTCAGGCAGGGTTTTTCCCTCACCCAGTCTGTGTACATGCAGGGTTCTCTTCTGCCAGCATTCTTCTAAACCCTCCTGATTTCTGATAGCATCTTGCTTACTCACACACTCTCTGATAACTCACTGCACTCTCACAGCTCCAGCCACACCCTTTCTCTGGAGGGGAGGCTTTTAACAAGTCCTGGGCAGGGCCTTGATTGGCTCCAGGTGTATTAATTAACCTGGAGTAATCCCTGCTCAGCTACCAGAGGAAAAGGGACTTGCTGAGCCTGAGGCTCATATATTGGCCTTTAGCACTCTCCAGTAGCCATCTAGTCTGACCCTGTCACAGAGTATAGTATGTTGTCTTGACAGATGGAGAAAAAAATTTGCCATCAGTTACTGTTTTACAAGTTGTCTCCATTTCAGATCTGAGTAGTAAGATCTAAATTTACAGTAAGATAATTAGTGGGCTATATAATGTGATCCTTTTTATATGACCAAAAATAATTTCTAAGACAACTTTTCAGCTCAAATGCTTGCTGTTGTGAATAAGTGGGTGGGATGGAAGAACACGATAGGGGATGCCATGAAAAACTCAACATTTGTTCCTCCACGGTATTTGTGGTACCACACTACCTTCCCATTTTAAGTATAGGAAGCTACAGTGGTTACTATAGGTATTTATGACTGTGAATGCTGAGATTAACTGATATCTACTTCAAAAGCTTGTTTATTAAAACGTATTTGTTGGACCAATTTAAAAGGTATGTTGTTATTAAACTGCTTGTGCACCACTACCTCTACATACATTTTTGGCATATTGATAATACACTCACATCTGAAAGGTGCTATAGCAAATATAAATCATGCTTGAGGTCTGATTTAAACCCACATACTGTTGAGAATCACGTCTAAACAAGTGAAATGATCTGAACTAAAGAGGATTATATTCAAGAAGGACAAATTCAAAGTACTACCCTTATGAAGGAATAATCAATTGCACAAATACAAAATGGGAAATGACTGCCTGGGAAGGAGTACTGCAGAAAAGTATCCTGGGGTTATAATGGATCACAAACTAAATATGAGTCAACAATGTAATACTGTTACAAAAAAAGCAAACATCATTCTGGGATGTATTAGCAGGAGTGTTGTAAGCACAACACAAGAACTAATTCTTCCACTCTACTCAACACAAATAAGGCTTCAACTGGAGTACTGTGTCCAGTTCTGGGAACTACACTTTGGGAGGATGTGGACAAACTGGAGAAAGTTCAGAGAAAATTTACGCCTAGAAAATATTACCTACGAGGAAAGAGTGAAAACATTAGGTTTGTTTAGTCTGGAAAAGACCAGGAAGGACATGATAACAGTCTTCAAATGCATTAAAAGTTGTTCTAAAGAGGAGGAGGATTGTTCCCTTTATCCAATGAGGACAAGACAAGAAGTAACAGGATTAAATTGCAGCAAGAGAGATTTAGATTGGACATTAGGAAAAAATTCCTAACTATAAGGGTAGTAAAACATTGGAACTAATTACCTAGGAAGGTTGTGGCGGTCACTGGAGGTTTTTAAAAACACATTAGGCAAACACTTGTCAGGGATAGTCTAATAGTACTTAATCCTGCCTTAGTGCAGGGGACTGATGACCTATCAAGGTCTCTTCAAGTCCTACATTTCTGTGATTCTAAATTAAAATGGAAGAAGTCAATCGGGTCCACCATCCTGGTCCTTGTCTGGGGCTCCTTGGCTCTATGATAATACAAACAATGTTTCACAATCGAAGAAATCTAGAAGAGAAATAAATCTCTTTCTCTGTTTTCATGATATGTAAACTAGTTTATGGACTAGTAGGGGGATTGTAAAAAATGTTCAGCATTGATCATCACTCAGCTCCCACTGAAGTCAGGAATAATACTCTCATTGACTTCAGTGGGAGCAAAGTTAAGCCACTACTGCATGCTATTGCAAAATCCCATCCGAGTTGTCTGAAGAAATAAATACAGCCCAGAATCCCAGATCGGAACACTCTCAGTGGTGATATTTGGATTCAGTTCTGATGTTTTCAGCTCAGCCCCACTTCTCACACTCAGATATCACAATGTACTGAGGATTGATTGATAGACTCAATAAAATGGCTACTTGCTTGCAAAATCACATTATATCTTAACCTGAAGGCTTTTTTAAACTACTCAAATACAAAAGAATTCCCAAATCTGTAAACTTTCATATATGAGAAGAAATAAAACAAAAAACAAACAAATTGTCTTGGGCCGGAGTTCGGGAGTGGAAGATGGAGGGAGGGAGTAGAAAGGATGGGAAGAAATTTCTGAAATTACATGTTTTCCCCATTTCTGAAATTTTGTACAGCAAAACTTACCCCAATGGCAGAGTTACATAGAGTAACAAAGAACTTGATAGTGGAAATTAACTGGGTTTAAATATAGGATTCCAACAAGCTCACCTAAAATATCTAATGATTCATCCTTGATTTACATTACAGAGAATTTATATAGTAAAGAGTAAAGCTCTTGAATAATGAGATTACAAATGAGAGTTAGAGGTATTGTGGACCTCTATTAGCCTAAAATAAAAAAGCTATAGGGACAAAACACTGAACATGGATCAAATAGTTGAATGACAGGAGAGTAGAAGTAGAAGTAATAACAACCAAACAGCTTGCAGTAGTGATAAACTAGTTGATAACCTGTCTTATCTCACGGTCATCTATCCCTGTCTGCCTCACAGATAACTATTGACTTTTCCAGAGCCATGATCCTGACCTGCTCTCAGCATAACTTAATATTGTATTTACTTCAGGGAAAATTTTCAGATTTTTATTCTAATAATAGCTAGGCTACATAGTTGATTGCTATGCTAGAGTTTTAACTTCTGACACCCAGATTCATAGCCTTCTTTAGGTCATAAGTGAAAAAGAGTTAGGCCCAAATCTTCAAAGGTATAAATACCTGGACCTCAGTCCCTTGTGGGTTATTTGTCTAGATCATAAAAAATGATGCAAAATGAGTCTTGTATTCAGACTTAAACAGCAGAGTGGCAGAATGCAAGAAGCAGAGATGTAACTAAATTAAAACTTTGGAGCTCAGCATTGAATTTTGTGGAAAAAATTTAACTTTGTGACTTGGACCCATGTAGTTAAATTACATGAGAAAAGTTTCCAAGCTCTGTCCACTATATTTTGAGCTTGACAGTTGAAGTTGAAGTCAGACAATTTTAGATTGGAAATCAGATGTACATTTTTAACAGTGAAGGTAATTAACCATTGGAACAATTTACCAAGGGTTGTGGTGGATTCTCCAGTACTGACAACTTTTAAATCAAGATATTTTTTTCTAAAAGATCTGCTCTAGGAATTATTTTGGGGAAGTTCTATGGCCTGTGCTTTATAGGAAGTCAGACAAAATGATCACAATGGTCCTTTCTGGCCTGAGAATCTAAGATGAACTTCACTGATGCAATGCTGATTCTTATTATTAGAGATTGTGCTGGGTTATGGAAAATAAGAACTGGATGCAAAGGAATGTGAATGTTTTTGTTTTTTTCTTCTCACTGTACACCTTGTAAATAAGGAAAACCCTTGCCCTTCTTCCCTTCATATCCTCGGTTCATTAAGTTTGATACATGAAAACTGATAATGAATGCTGATTAGTTCTTTTTTTCAGAATCTGGATTAAGAACCCAAGTGCTGTAGACATCTGGATTAAATTCAGGTGAAAAATGTTTGCTACATTGGTTAACACACAAATGCGTGTGTCACAGGGTGAGCGGGATTGGAAGAGGTTTGGGCTTTAGACTCCGGGCTTGTCTATACAAGGACAATAAAGGAAATTTAATCTGAGTTAACTGAAAGTGTACTTTTAAGGTGAGTTAGTTAAACTACATTAAATCCTTGAGTGGACACTCTGATTCAGAATTTAAGTGGCCTGATTCGGGACTCACAACCAGGCCTGTTGAGGAATAACAGGGGAGCCTGAGTTCAGTCAGAGAAAGTCTCTGTAGATCTCAGGTTAGCAGAATTGAGACCTAATTCAGTACATTTAATTTCAAATGAAATTACCAGTTCCCTGCTCCAAATGACTTTTCAAGCCAAAATTTCCACAGCTGGCCTCCTTTCCCACCTGTGGACTTGCAGGTATAAATAACTGTTGGCACAGTTTTCTGCCCCCAAGTATTTCTGGGTACAGTCCCGTCACATAAACATCTAGACAAAAGGGCTGGACTAATGAAATCTGGAATGCTAGACACATAATGTGGGCCCTCCCATGGTACCTGCACTATGGCCCTACCCCCGCTTGAAATGAAAGTGGCAAAGTGGTCCCTCCTTCCCTGCAGAAGAAACAAAGGCTGTCACATGGAGTCCATTTTCTCCTCCAAGAAGCAGCACCAGGGGCCTCCTTTCCCTTGAGAACGGAAGGGATTCCCTCCCCCCTTGTCTCAGAGAAGAAGGGTTCTCAAAAGGAGAAGATCCCTCAGCACTTTTCCCAACAGCCAGTGTTTTTTGTTTAGGGGGTACACAGGGGACCCAATCCCACTGCTCTGTTCTCCTCTTGATGGCGTGGTTTTGAAGAGTAGCAACGGAATTCTTCTAACAAGGAGGGAGTGGTTTCATAAAACTTGCTAATACTAAACTAAACTTGAATAATGACTTCCCCCCACATCAGTGAGGAAATAACTTTAATGCAGTCATTATCCATCATGTACACTTTAAAGAAGGGTCCCAGAAAACAGTTCCCTGAAGAGGCTTAAAATCACAAGAGGTGATAAACAGTTAATTGCCCCGTACATCTATTTTTCACACCTTGTTTATTGGGTTGACTCCTGAAAAACTGATCATTCGTACAGTGTGTTGTTGCTTTATGCATGAACATTAAGGAATTGCTGATGTATACACTATATAAAGATTCTCCAACCGAAAGAATGCTCTAGAAAAAGATCAACATCATAAGGACATGTTTGCATTTACAAGCTTACAGTTATGCTGCTGTAAGAGCACTTGTGTAGTTGTGTTATGCCACATCCCATGAGTATTTATGCCAACAAAACTTATGTCGCTCAGGGGAATGTTTTTTTCACCCCCCCTGTGAGACAAAAGTTTTGCCAACATATGTGCTAGTGTAGATATGGCCTAAAACTATCAAAATTCAAGGTACGTCTACACTTAAAATGCTACAACGGCACAGCTGCACTGCTGTAGTGCTCCAATGTAGATACTACATACTTTGACTGGAGGGATTCTTCCATTGGCATAGGTAATCCACCTCTCCATGAGGCAGTAGCTAGGTCAATGGAAGAATTCTTCCATTGATCTAGCATTGTCTCAATGGGGATTTAGGTTGGCTTACCTACACTATTCATGTGATGTGGATTTTTCACATTCCTGAGCACCATTGTTATGCTGACGTAAAATAGTGTAGACCAGGCCTCAGGGAAATGGGGATGGAGAAGGGAAAATACAATGATGCATCTTGGCTTCCCAAAGTCAAAAGTAATTTATGAAGCATTTAATATTTGTATAGGCCATTAGAGGTCAGACAGATTTCTGAAGAGACAGAGTGTGACATTTAAAGTGAGAATGGAGAAACAAAGCAAATAAAGGTGCATTGCTTTGCAATTCTTCAATAACAGCATTTATTTAAGCCTGTTAAAGATGAAAAGGTTACTATTTACTTCTCAATAAAAAATTAAAGAAGGCTATGTATAAAAGAAAGAAGTCGTTGAAGTTTATTAATCAAAATTTAACGGTGGCAGTGGACGATTGAAGAAGCAAAAAACAAAATAAAAATGTGTCCTGGCATGCACTACAGAGGATTGTTTTGCTTTATCAGAGCACTTTTATTTATTTTGTTACAAAGACAAGCAAAACTCCCTGACAAATATTAAAAATCATTTTACTCAAAGTTGTTTGTAATAACCCCATACAACTTGAAAACTGAAATCTTTCTCCTTGCTAAAATACTTATTTCATTTGCCACCCATGATTGCTCATCAACAGTGCTCATGAGACAGCTCTATGACTGCTGCTGCAGTTGATTTCATTTAAAGACTTTAAAATATAAAATTAACGCATAATTTAAAAATAATAATAAAAGCTATGTGAATTTTGCAAACAAACAGGCATATGAAATAAGCCAACCTAGGTCACAAGTGTGATCCTAACAAACATGACACTATCTTTTAAAAGATATTTACACTCTACCCAGTGATTTAATTACAGTAGGTATAGACAAAGTCAACATCATATGTAAGCATAAGGCTTCTAGGAATATATTATGGTCTGATGGTTCCATTATGTGCAAGTACATTTCTAGCACATAAGGTACATTTAGCAGTTTACATCCAGGAAATTGACATGCATCTGTTTTCAACCTAAATTACTTCAACATTTCAGAAGTTAATTAATTTTCCCCATAATGCCATAGCACTAAGTCACATTTTCACCAACAAAGAGTGCTAATTCAGATCTACTTAGGCTCCATTAACCACCAGTAATCTACCCAATTTAGGCTATGTAAGGTAACAAATCTGTTTTTTCTGCATCAAGCTCACTAGAGCTGAAGGACCGTTTTTTTTTTTGTTTTTTTTCTGCATGTGGATGTGTGGTATGGAGATGTTACAGTTTATGATAATATTTTTCTTCTCTTCCTCATGGAACACTATTAGAGTCAGATTTGCAAACAGAAACTGACCCTGCATGGGTCAGAGAGATGGTAGGGCCAGCAATAGCAATCCACTGGTGAAAGCAGGGAAAGTTTGATTTTTTTGTATAAACAAATAACCCTGAATGTCACTTGCCCATTTACAAGCAAAAAATGCTTTATGGAGATGCTGGACAACAAGCTTGTTCAAATCACCCTTGTAGCTGTGATCTGAAATGCTGCCAGAATCCCTGAACATACTCCTGCCTACCTCAACAGAGTCTTCCTGATCATTACTGCTACTTGTAGGATGCTTATTCAAAGAACGTATACAATCTGAGGAGATTAGGTGAAAATAAAACAAAACATTCATTTTATCCCAAAAGATTACTTTTAACTCCTTATTCAAGAAAGGACTCCACCAGTCCATAGCCATATAAGAAAGGAAGCTACTGCTCCTTATCAAGAAGTACGTGTGTAAGGCTGGCAGAACAGGGAACTTACCCAGCAGGGCTTCATCAAAACTTAGCATTTCAAAAGTTATTATTGATTCTAAGTGCCTACCTCAAGGCACTGTGAAGGAGCCTGATTTTCAGAAAATGCTGTGCACCTTCCCTGTGAAATTCAGGCCTCTTCCAGCCCCAAAACAGAGTCATCCAAAGGCACTAGTCACTTCTGAAAATTTAGGCCAAAGATTTTTGGGGAATTTTAAATTCTGAGGCTAGAAAGAAGTTTAATATTCCAGCTTTAGTAGCAGTTGAAAGAACACAAATAGAGACATGATGTTAAAGATCAGTTTGTACTTTTCAAATGGTCATTGTATATTTTTCTGTGTTTTCACTTGGCCATTTAGTTCAGGGTAAAGAACGTTTCAAGCCATCACAATATGTTTCCATCTGTTTCTTTAAGAAGTTGGTGGACAACCTTTTTTATAACTTTGCTGATGATGTTCATTATCTCCTCAGAGCAGAGAGTTTGACCTTGCCATGGCAAGAACAGCAGTGTAAATTTTGATTGACACTGTACAGAGAGCACAGGGGAAAAAGAAAAAGAAAAGAAACAAAACCTCTAGTGAGTTTGCCACCAATAAATTTATATAGCTTTCTAATAAACAGCACCAGATGCACACAACAGTCAGAATAGCTGGTGTCTTCTACTGCAAAAACAGAACACAGATGTTTCTGATTATGTGATCAGTTAGATCGAAAATCATAATGCCATCAGATTTTTCTCAATGAGGGCATTAATGGATTTGGCTGGTCCTTCCCCTACATAAAGTATATATTATTTAAACCATGGACCTCTTCCTCTTCACCACCTCTTTTAATGTTTCTGAATATCCATATCTCCATGTATCAGAATTTGTATAAATAACTCATTAGTGCTTTGATAGTTATGTGCATAGATTCCCATGCATCAAGACTGAAATATATCCTTATTTTTATTAAATCATCAGTAAATTAGCTCTGTCATCTCTTCTTTGTTGGGCATGATTTTCTTCCTCCTTTTAAGTAATCACATAGCCTAATGGACTCATCACCTCCCTGATAATAATGGTAAAGGGGAAATGGATGGATGATATTTCATGCTGAATTTGAAAGATGGGGCAATTAAATTGCACCCTGTCTTCAATAAATATTGGTAAATTAAACCCTGGATTGAAGACATAAACCAGGGTATTACACAGTGCCTTCTTGAACATATTGTTATGCTGGAAGGTGTTAATGGCTTCCATCAAATGTGTCTTGGATCTACAGGCAATCAAAGTTAAAGCTAAAGGGTGTGCTAGTCCCCCAGCATTTAGGCTAAATGAAAGAAGCAATTAAACTCCTTTATGGCATGTAAGATAGCTGGAGACAATAGAAGCCAGTGCTCAAGGCACTAAGTCACATACAAGGCTGCTCAGCAGCTAAGTCATGTGAACAGAAGGGTTTTCCTAGGGACAGATTGCAAGCACTGGGATTGAGGGTTTCAGTTCCAACCAACCACTGTCCCAGCCCCAGCATTTGTGTCAGAAGCAACCAGAAAGCTATCAGAAAGCCAAAGAGGCAATTGTGAGTACGGCCCAGAGCAGCAGCAGAGACAAAGCTCTTCAGGGCACAGAATTGACTAGAGAGGCAGGCTTGGAAATTGTGAGCAAGGAAATTGCCTGCTGTTTGTTTCTAAGGTGTTCAGGAAAAAAGGATTGTACGTTCTTCGAAAATAAAACAAAGACTGCACCAGAGAAATACTTGACTCTCTCATCAATTTTTCTTTCTAACAGAAATAATCCAACAAGACCCTGAATATTGGCTAACCATTTGGGCCCAGGAGCAACAAACTAAATGCTAAATTTGTGAACGTGTGTGTAAATCTTTCACTTAAAATTCAGATGGGCGATTTTGATGTTAATGAAAAAACTTTTTTTTTTTAAATGACAAAATCTTTTTGTAAATGTTGTTCTCATTTTCACTGTCACTACTGTGTTTTGCCATTACATTTCTCAATTCTCTTTTCTGTTTCCTTCCCCTCTGGCTTCTTTTCTAGAAGTGAAGTCATTATTTTCTGATGTCACACTCTATAGTTTAATGGAAAAACATATGTCATTATAGACCAGGCTTTCAAAATGAGAAAACTGAAGCCTGTCTCTGCATGCACATGAATATATGAGAACTGGTTGAAAAATGGGGTTCTTTTCCCAGAGAAAATTGACAAAATTAAAAACTTAATTTTGATATTCAGCAGAAATTCAAAAACTGAAATATTTTGGCTAAAAATCCAAACATTAAATTTGGAAATGCTTCCATGGTGCCCCTTGAGAGTTGTTAGGTTCCTTAGGCTCCCATGCGCCTCTATATGTTGGGTTTCCTGATTGGATTACATCTGCCATAAAACACTATGATTCCCCTCTTGGAAGCAGTGCATCATGGGAGTCCCTAGCTATTGTGCAACATTGGAGATGTAGACCAGCTGGGGAGTCCAGCCCACAGAGGCGAATAGGGACATAAGTCAACCAAACTACAACATCCATGAGGCACTGCAGCAGCACTTCCAAATCAAAATATCTGAGTGTTGGCTTAAATATTTTGGATTTGCGTTGTTCTGTTTTTTAACAAAAAGCTGAAATTTTCAGCAGAAAGCAAACATTTTGTTAAAACATTTCTTTAGTCAAAAACCGAATTTTGTGTGAAATAGTTTTAATGGAAAATTGTCGACCGGCCCTAGTGTAAACCCATATTTTCACATTGCTTAATTGCCCACCGCATGCAAAAGCTTAATGTGCATATGCAGTAAGTGCATTACTTTCCGTGGGGACTTCAGGCTGAAAATTTCTGATAAGTTTGTTCCACGACCAGGGGTTCTAAAATCTCTCAGTAACCACAATAATAAGCAATGGCAAGCAGAGGGATACGTTGCCCCTCAAGCAATTAGGGCAGGAGATTTGGCTTCTGAACAATAGTCCCATCTACCTTCAGTCACCTGCTTACCAGCATGCTGCAAGTAGAACTCTAAATCCCTTAAGTGCCCCAGTCCTTTGTTGGTATAGCTTATGTTGTTTGGGGTTGGGGTTAACTAAAATAACTCTTTTCGCCTGTATAAGCTGTGTCTCCATGAAGGGGTTTTGCCAGTATATTGACAAAGGCTTTGCAGTAGTCTCTCCAGCCCCAACCACTGTGTTTTCAACATGTGAAATTCCACTAGCTCCATACTCCTCCTCTGGAGCTGTATGGCCTCCAAATTTGAGTCTGGACTACTAGGTGGTGTACTTACTGGCATTGCATAGTTAAGTGTTTATATGGAGAGTTTCACCTTAGGGTGACTACATCAACTAACTTAGTGGCCAAGCCATTAGGTCCCTTTCATAACAATAACAATGCAGTTCTCCTAATGGCAGAGTTTTGTTTCTGTCCTGGACTGGCTTCACTCTGCCATCTGACACCAAGATAGCTAACCTGTTGTATGTTATTATGGTTTCACCTATCTGTTTTCTCCTGCCATGACCCCCTCATTTGCATCCTCCTAAATATAGAAATACAAAGAGTTATTTGGAAAAAGAATAGGTAGAAACAGAGAGAAATAATTTTAAAAAGCAACTTTCTTCCTATTTTTTGCTACACTCACTGCAGCTTGTCTTTAATCAAACTGTGAGCTCTTTGAGACAGGGACTGCCTAACTATCAGCTAGAATACTCTGTTATATTACTCGACTGTACAGGAAGTAAAGGAGAATACATCCCTTCCCTTACCCCCATCCATGGCTAGGTAAAAGAGGGTTGGAGGTGGGGACTCTCTCTTGCCCCTATATGATTATACCACACTTAGCACAATGGGGCCTTGATTCTGACTAGGGTCTTTGGGAAATGTCAGAATACAAATAATTAATAATGTGAATCAGAAGCCCTAATCTTAAAAAAAAAGCATAGCCATGACAATCAGCAAGCACAGTAATAATTATGCCAAATATGTTTAAGGTGAATGGATTCATATTCAAGCATGATATGTTTGAAAATTTTCAGCATGAATGCCTTCATTTATGGACGGTCCATTTCTTGTGACTTCCACATATGATTATGCCCATTCTCAGAATTAAACAGGGTTACTTATTTTCAAAGTTTGGGTCCTTTCCCTTGGCATCTTATACTAAGGCATTCATAATAAACCTTGCTTTTTAAAGAGGCCTTGCCAGGTTTCCTGTTACAATGAACCCCATTTAAGGTATTGTGACAAAAGCAATAGCAATAAACAAAATTAACAATAAACTCTGAAAACAAATGATTATATACAAGATTGAAAGTCACCTTAGGAATGGTTGGAACCTATTTTTTATCCATTAAAAACCTATCAGCAGCAAAAATGTTTCTATCTTTACAGTATCGATTAAGCAAACCTGAATCTAACTAAATGAGCTACAGTTGCAGGTATGAGCTCCTACATAGGATTTTTCTTGCCTATGAGGAATTGAGCTGTTCATGCTGTTCTGTGCCACTGAGCTAGTACAAGCAGGAGCATTCATTATTTTTGCTCTTTGTTAGGGCTTTTCATTGATGATGAGACTAAATAGGTATGTCAATATCCACCCTCATATTTTACCTTGTGCTATGAAAAATCATCATGTAGTTTTCTCCACTAATCCTGAACTACTTTGTGTGACCCATAGTGCAAACTACCTGACAAACTTTATATTAGTTATAAGTTCACTATTACATATATGCCTGTATCAGCATTGCCCAACCCTAACAACGTAGAATTCCTATACCCAAGCTATTTCATCAGATAGGAACACTCAAATTTGCATTATTGCATTTGCATTGAGTTCAAAGGACTTGTGGTGAAAGAATCTCATAACAATAAATGCATCTATTTTAACTGAGACAAGGTGGGTGAGGACCAACTTATGTTGGTGAAAGAGAAAAGCTTTCCAGCAACACAGAGCTCTTTTTCATGTTTAACTTCATTTAATCAAATGCTATTTTACCCAAATGAGCTATCAGAATATTGTTAAAGATTTTAGATTTTCTGTTTGGATGTTTCCTTATAGCAGTTACAGTATTAGATGTTAACATCCTGCCCATATACAGCAGTTGCTAAAATCATGGTCACTAAATAAGCATACACAGAATCTAAAGATATGTATTAAAATGGTGATAAAATTCTGAAAAGTGAGAAGAAAGAAAGCTGAGTGAAGAAAAGAGAGATTTTTATTTAAAATGTGCTGTATGAATTACCCTTAACCATTTGCAGAACACACCCAGGTGGCACACTGCAATGGCAATAACAAAATTGCATTTTGGTTTAAGCCATTGAAGTCTGGCCCTGGTGATGGACATTATTGGTTACTACTCCACCACCATCTTTGGAGGAGATTAGGGACCAAAGTTCACCATAGTTGTTCCTGCCATTTGTGTAAATTAGGCATGGAATCTGCTGGATCTGGGATATTGGTACCTGCCCTAGGATGTCTGCTGCCAGTGGGTGGAATTGGGAACTGAATCGGGCAGCAGGGCCTAGTGGATAGGGCAGTACACACACTCAGGAAACTTGGGTCCAATTCCTGGCTCTCTCAGTGCTTTTCTGGGTGACCTTTGGCAAGTCACTTCCCTCATGTACCTCAGTTTCCCCATCTGTAAAATGTGTATAACGACACTGACCTCATTTGTAAGTCTTTGAGATCTATAGTGAAAAATGTTATAAAAAAGTAAGGGGTTATAATTTATTAGTTACTAGGCCATGGAAGTTGACTGCTTGGCCTTTTATCCTGATGCTACAGAAGGTCAGGCTCCAAAAGGTCATTTCAGAAGTCAGAAGTATTAGAGTATTTAAAACAAAAGTGATAGGCAAATATGCCAAAATAGAATTCATTCTGTCTGCTCCTTTTTTTTTTAAATATACATAGTTAATGCAGTACGTGTTTTTCATGAATTAATGAGATTTATGCCTACAATTTTTCAAGCATCACAATGATATAATTCTCATAATTAAGCAGCTCTGATGTAACAACAAAAGGCATCAGGAGAGATGACTTATACATATTGCTTTTCACTTCATTTCTGCCATTCCATCATGTGTAATTTTTCAAAAAAAATAAAAATAAGCAAAAGGTATTTGGAGATTGTATGTTGCTGCATGGACTGCAGACATAAATTAAATGTTCACAGACACAGAATAGTTTTTTTTCTTCTAGGTGTTTTCTTTTCCAACCTGGTGGTACAATACCACCAGAATCCATCAGGTCTTGCATGTATTAGCAATGCTCTGATAAATGTTGTATTTCACTATAGACTTGTTGACAATTAGCTTATATACCAGCCATTAGCTTTGTATCTTTTTAGACACTGAAAGCAAACACAAACATTTGGAAAATCTACAATATCATTCAGCATGACCAAAGAACTAAAATAGCATATAAAAAAAAAAAACCTTTATCCACAAGAACTGAAAACAACTGAGACCAAATCCAGCCTCCTCCCCACTTTTTTTTTTTTTTTAACATGGGATGTCATTGAAGTTGAAGCGAGGGGGAAAAAGGAGGTCTGAATTTGCCCATAGGAACAGTTGCTGACCATGAAATAGTATTTTCGAACTTGTACTTTGTTTTCATCAATATAGTGTGTTTAATTTAAGGTAATTTTGAAAATAATATAGTACTCTCTAGTCAAAAAACAAAAACAAAACCCCCAGCCAACCAGTGATGGGACACAAGCTAACTAAAAAAACCCATATTTCTGAAACTGTAGTGCTATCATCAATGCTCCAGATGGATAAACAAGGAAGAAACCAGACAAAAAAATGTATAGGAACTTCATCTTCCTTTAAAACACAAAGCAAGAATGGAAAGAATAAAACATGGAGGAAAATAGTAACCAAGCTTTTTAAAAAGGTTTGAAAGCAATGGGCCTCATAGCTATCTCACTTACACTGACTTCAGTGGAGTAATTCCTAATTTTGGCCTTAATCCTGAAAAGACTTCCGTAATATACTTAACTTATAAATCCATTGGACAACTCACAGGATGTAAAATTAAGCTCTGTGCAGGAAAAAGCCTTTATAAGTGATAAATCAGAATCAGGCCCAATGATGTGTAAGAAAAACAAACTATAATTGTAAAACCAGTGGTTCTCAACCTGCAGCCCATTGGCCACTTGCAGCCTAATCAGCACACAGCTGCCATGCATGTGATACTCTCGGAGCCATACATGAGGTCCACATCATACATAAGGAGCTGCATATGCAGCCCACAATGATAAATAGGTTGAGAACTACTGCTGTAAACACTTAAGATCCCCAAAATGGAATAATTTTAGAATAGTCACAAGAGTTATGTAACCATTTTCAAAATGGCTCTGAAAGATAGAATAAAGTTCTTCAGCTGTTACAATTTTGTTCAGACAAACCCATGTTGTGCATGATATAAACACACACACACACATATATTTAAATACAGCAGGGCAAATATTTGCATTTGTGAGTTCTCATTGAGCTTTTATATATGGGTCAGTAAAGAGTCAGATGGATTTCTAAAGCTTCAGAAACTTATGCTTAGCATTTTAGTTGGATGGCATTTGATTGTAAACTTCTGAGAAGTATGATTTTTCTTGTTTATGCAGTTGTTTTGATTTTTATTTTAGACAGATCTCATGCCAGAAGAGTTCAACTTCAAAAATATTGTATTCTAACAGCTAGAATCCCAATTCATGACTTGTTATCTTTGTAATACAGACGAGAAGCATCTAGTGTCTTTGAAGATATGGACTTGGTTTTTCAAATGACATCATATCCTTTTTTTATTTTCACTGTGATACTCACAGTATGCTTTCTTGTCTTCTTATTAAGAACATTTAACACTGGTGTGTAGCTCTTTACATTTTCAAACTGCTATCAAAAACATCAAGTGTAAAAACATTAATTCACAACATCGCTAAGCTAGGAATGTACAATCCCCTTTTTGCGGAACTGGATGGTTGTAAAATAGAGAAATTAAATAGTCATAAAAATCAGAGACAGGGCTAGGATTAGAATGATTTCCCTGTCTGTCAGCCTAAAGATCAATCTGTACCTCCATTTTGTTATATTTGAAGATTTTCACCAAGATTTGCTAATGTTGTATGAAGGGAGATCATTTTAAAAAAAAAACAACAACTGAAAAAGTCATCTTAATTTGTTCTGGGTTATCCAGTTCTGATAGGAGAAAGCTAAGAAACTGGATTTCATTATGCCACCCAGACCAATAAAAACACATGTACACAACAGAAATATAAGATAAGGTGTGGACCTGAAAACCACTGGCTCTTTGAAAGCACATAATAACTGAATGGTCAACTCCCAGACTACTGCACTGGTTAGCACAAAATGGGGGGGATCTGAGCAGCCCTTAGTGCTCAAAGAACAGGTTCAGTACTATTTAGAAAGGTTGGACATACACAAGTCCATGGGGCTGGATGCAATGCATACAAGGGTGCTGCGGGAGTTGCCTGATGTGATTGCAGAGTCATTGGCCATTATCTTTGAAAACGTGGCAGTTGTGGGAGGTCCCTGATGATTGGAAAAGGGCAGATATAGTGCCCATTGTCAAAAGAGGGAAGAAGGAAGAACCTGGTAATTACAGACTGGTAAGCCTCACCTCAGTCCCTGGAAAAATCATGAAGCAGATCCTCATGGAATCCATTTTGAGGCACTTGGAACAGGGGAAGGTGATCAGGAACAGTCAGCATGGATTAACCAAGGGCAGGTCATGCCTGACAAATCTGATTGCCTTCTATGATGAGATGACTCGCTCTGTGTATGTGGGGAAAGTAGTGGACATGATATACCTTGACTTTACTAAAGCTTTTGATACAGTACCCCAAAGTACTCTTGCCTGCAATTAAAGAAGTCTGGGTTGGATGACTGTACTATAAGATGGATAGAAAGCTGGTTAGATCAACAGGCTCAATGAGTATTGATCAATGGCTTGATGTCTAGTAGGAAGCTGGTAACAAGTGACGTGCCCCAGGGATTGGTGCTGAGGCTGGTTTTGTTCAACATTTTCATTAATGATCTGGAGGATGGGGTGAATTGCACCCTCAGCTGAAGGGTAGGGCTAGGATACAGAGTGACCAAGACGTATTGGAAGACTGAGCCAAAAGAAATCTGATGAGGTTCAACAAGGACAAGTGCAGAGGACAGAAGAATCCCATACACCGCTACAGACTGGGGACTGACTGGCTAGGCAGCAGTTCTGCAGAAAAGGACCTGGGGGTTACAGTGGACAAGAAGCTGGATATGAGCCAAGAGTGTGCCCTTATTGCCGAGAAAGCTAACGGCATATTTGGTTGTATTAGTAGGAGCATTGCCAGCAGATCGAGGTAAGTGATTATTCCCCTCTATTCAGCATTGGTAAGGCCGCATTTGGAGTATTGTGTCCAGTTTTGGGCCCCCCACTACTGAAAGGATATGGACAAATTGACTTATGAGGAGAGGCTGTGGAAACAAGGCTTATTTAGTCAGCAGAAGAGAAGAATGAGGGGGGATTTGATAGCAGCCTTTAACTATGTGAAAGGGGGTTCCAAGGAGGATGGAGCTACGCTGTTCTCAGTTGTAGTATATTACAGAATTAGGAGCAATGGTCTCAAGTTGCAGTTGGGGAGGTCTAGGTTGGATATTAGGAAAAAATTTCACTAGGAGGGTGGTGAAGCACTGGAATGGGTTACCTAGAGAGCTGGTGGAATCTCCATCCCTAGTGATTTTTAAGGGTTGGCTTGACAAGCCAAGAAGTTTTTGGAAAGTGTTGCGGACAACTTCCTGGTGCAAGTGTTGGAGCAGCCAACTAGAGGCCATGCTTCTCTTGACCTGCTGCTCACAAACAGAGAAGATTTGGTAGGGGAAGTAGAAGTGGGTGGCAACCTAGGCAGCAGTGACCATGAGATGGTCGAGTTCAGGATCCTGACAAAAGGAACAAAGGAGAACAGCAGGATATGGACCCTGGACTTCAAAAAAGCAGACTTTGACTCCCTCAGGGAGCTGATGGGCAGGATCCCTTGGGAGGCTAATATGAGGGGGAAAGGAATCCAAGAGAGCTGGCTGTATTTTAAAGAAACCTTATTGAGGGCACAGGAACAAACCATCCCGATGTGCAGAAAGAATAGCAAATATGGTAGGCGTCCAGCTTGGCTCAACAAAGAAGTCTTTGGTGAACTTAAACACAAAAAAGAAGCTTACAAGAAGTGGAAGCTTGGTCAGATGACTAGGGAGGATAATAAAAATACTGCTTGAACGTGCAGGAATGAAATCAGGAAGGTCAAAGCACAATTAGAGTTGCAGCTAGCAAGGGACATGAAGGGGAACAAGAAGGGTTTCTACATGTATGTTACCAACAAGAGGAAGATTAGGGAAAGTGTGGGCCCCTTAGAGAATGAGGGAGGCGACCTAGAGACGGAGGATGTGGAGAAAGCTGAGGTACTCAATGCCTTTTTTGCCTCTGTCTTCACAGACAAGGTCAGCTCCCAGACTGCTTCACTGGGTGGCACAGAATGGGAAGGAGGTGAACATCCCGCAGTGCTGAAGGAACAGGTCCAAGACTATTTAGAAGGCTTAGACATACACAAGTCCATGGGGCCGGATGCAATGCACCTGAGGGTGCTGAGGGAGTTGGCTGATATGATTTCAGAACCATTGGCTATTATCTTTGAAAGCTCGTAGCAACTGCGGAAGGTCCCTGATGACTGGAAAAAAGCAAATATAGTGCCCATCTTCAAGAAAGGGAGGAAAGAGGATCCGGGGAACTACAGACCGGTCAGCCTCATCTCAATCCCTGGAAAAATCATGGAGCAGGTCCTTAAGGAATCCATTTTAAGGCACTTGGAAGAGAGGAAGGTGATCAGGAACAGTCAACATGGATTCACCAAGGGAAAGTCATGCCTGACCAACCTGATTGCTTTCTACGAAGAAGTGACTGGCTCTGTGGATGTGGGGAAAGCGGTGGACGTGCTAAACCTTGACTTTAGCAAAGCTTTTGATATGGTCTCTCACAGTATTCTTATCAGCAAGTTAAGGAAGTATGGGTTGGATGAATGGACTATAAAATGCATAGAGAACTGGCTAGAGCATAGGGCTCAACGAGTAGTGATCAATGTCTCAATGTCTAGCTGGCAGCCGGTCACAAGTGGAGTGCCCCAGGGGTCGGTCCTGGGGCCGGTTTTGTTCAACATCTTCATCAATGATCTGGAGGACGGGGTAGATTGCACCCTCAGCAAGTTTGCAGATGACACTAAGCTGGGGGGAGTGGTAGATACCCTGGAAGATAGGGATAGGATACAGAAGGACCTAAACAAACTGGAGGATTGGGCCAAAAGAAATCTGATGAGGTTCAACAAGGACAAGTGCAGAGTCCTGCACTTAGGATAGAAAACTCCCATGCACAGCTACAGACTGGGGACCGACGAGCTAGGCAGCAGTTCTGCAGAAAAGGACCTGGGGGTAACAATGGATAAGAAGCTGGATATGAATCAGCAGTGTGCCCTAGTTGCCAAGAAGGCTAATAGCATGCCAGCGATCACGGGAAGTGATCATTCCCCTTTATTCGGCATTGCTGAGGCCACATTTGGAGTATTGTGTCCAGTTTTGGGCCCCCCACTACAACAAGGATGTGGAGAAGTTAGAGAGAGTCCAGCGGAGAGCAACAAAAATTATTAGGGGGCTGGAGCACAAGACTTATGAGGAGAGGCTGAAGGAATTAGGCTTGTTCAGTCTCCAGAAGAGAAGAATGAGGGGGGATTTGATAGCAGCCTTTAACTACCTGAAAGGGGGTTCCAGGGAGGATGGAGCTAGGCTGTTCTCAGTGGTGGCAGATGACAGAACAGGGAGCAATGGTCTCAAGTTGCAGCGGGGAAGGTCTAGGTTGGACATTAGGAAAAAGTTTTTCACTATGAGGGTGGTGAAGCACTGGAATGGGTTACTTAGGGAGGTGGTGGAATCTCCATCTTTAGAGGTTTTTAAGCTGCGGTTTGACAAAACCCTCGCTGGGACTATTTAGCTGAGGTTAGTCCTGCTCCGAGCAGGGGGTTGGACTAGATGACCTCCTGAGGTCCCTTCCAACTCTACGATTCTATGATTCTATGACAAGTCCTGGCTGGGATGATTTAGCTGGGGTTGGTCCTGCTTTGAGCAGGGGGCTGGGCTAGGGGACCTGCTGAAGTCTCTTCTAACCTTAATCTTCTATGATTCTATGAATGGGAATCTAGTAATCTATTGTCTACCCATCAGCACAGTGTTTTGCATTTTTCAAGCACATGGTCTTTGGCATTGTCCAGCTATATTAAAAGAAGGACAGGAGACACTTGGTATGGATTTAATCATGCTGCAAATTTATTATTAGATGTCTGGGACTACACTGGGATAAGAGTGTACAGTGCAGGCAACTCCACCTGAGCCAGTATCATAGAGGAGAGGGAGGGTGAATGCTACCTTACCTGCAGCATGGAGAAATGGCTTCTAACACTTGTGCTTGCCCCCTTTAAAACCTTCTGCCCTTACATTCCCAGGGGATGAGTCAGCATCATCAAGATGACCTTCCCACCCACATTTTTACAACAGCTTCTGACTTCCTCCCCCACACACAATGTTGCCTCCGCCCCACTTCAGGTGCAGTGCAGTCAATCTAACAGTCGTGATGGTTTCCTAAATAAATGGGTTTCTATCCTAAATTTTACAGTAGAGTGGAGAGTTGCCTTTGGATATCAGTACTGTAAATATGATTGATCTTTGCAGCTGTAAAACAGGAATTGAGGAGGCTTGTGAAATTATATTCTCATGTGAGTGAACATGTTATTATTGGAGAACAGTTCAGTAACAAATTTATATTCTTGCCTTGATTATTTTTCTTTTTTCATTTTTATAGTAATTTTATAAACACGGAAGAGTAAAGCTTGTACTTGAAATTTTACTATTGCTTCTTCCAGAAATGAAGAACTGAATATGAATCTCTGATCACAAGTATTTTTATGAACAGCAAAGTCATGGATGTGAGAGGACATAATTGGAAACGGGGAGGGGGAGGATTGAGGATGTTGAGCATTTCACATGAGACACACAAACCAAGTGACAATATGCTAAGTGTTTGTAGTTTAGTATGACCACATGGATGCAACAATTAGAATTTTGCATCAAACCTCAGTCAGATTGTCCTGACATTTAAGGGGAGTTTTACAACAGATTTCACTGAGAGTAAGTTTATCCTTTAACTTTCAATGGTAAATTACGAGCTGCTTTAAAAAATGTTAAATAAATAAAATGTCTCATCTTGCTTGCATAACATCTACATGCATTCCTCACACCTTTTATTTTCATCACATTAAAACTAAAATGAACACTTTTAAGATTACCTACTTTATTGAGCACATTAAAGACATGTAAAAATGTTTTTGATATGAATTAATCAATTTTTTTTTTAAATATTGATTTCTGGCACTGGGGACAGTAATAATATTGATATAATAATCCCTGATGAGAAGTCAGAGCTAAGACCTAAGTGACTGAAAGAAGCAATTGTCTCTTTTCAGTTAAATACCCTGTAATTGGATTAATTTATCCCCCACCAGTCCCTTTTTTAAAAATGTGTTTTAACATTTGGACAAATTTTGGTGGGACAATAAAACAATTTGTAAAAATAGATTCTACAGCTTCTCAAAAAGTCAAAGACAAATAATTTTATTGAAGGTTATTTCTGAAATCTTCATTTAAGTGTGAATGGGCATTTCATTAGCCTGTCCATTTGGGGTTAGGAGGATCCCCTTAAGGTTTATATGTATTGAGTTCCCTGAGGCTTTAAAATAATCATTCCCTCCATCCCCTCTACCAAAAGTTGGCAATTTGCTGTCTAGGTGTTAGCTCCAGTCCCGTAAAAAATATTTACCAACTTATGGAGTGTTTTAATACTTTGGATTTTAAGAATGTCTTTGCAACCTGAGTAAATGGAACATTCAAGACTTATAACACTATACAAGTGAATCATATCAGAAATGAATTCCATAAACAACTGCATGCTGTGAAGGCCAAGCATTTAGTACTAATCAGTCTGAAAATACCATAGATTTGATTTAGACAAACTGTGCAGAACTACATGGCATTACTGATTACATAATGGAACCCCTGCTTTCTATGGCAACAAAGGACAGGACATGGCCACATCTGGAAAGCAGAAAGGAACAACAATTTGGAGTTCGAATAGAAGTAAAATGGCTGATCTCTAGGCTTTGCAGCTTCATTTCTCTTCTTCTTCCAGTCTGGTCAACAAAGCAAAGGACTTCCGTGACTTCCACATTGGCAGCCTCCTCCTCCTCTCAGCTGGGTGCAGTGTGATTCCTCTCTTCCCCAGCCTGGTAACATCTCAGCACTTCACTTTCTACACTGTGAGCATTGCAGGGCCTGACCCAGAGAGCACATCCAGTAGGAAGCAGCATAGAACCCCTACCTTACTACCAGCAATTTCCTACCTCAATCACCCAAATGCCTGGCAGGCTGCACCTAGATCAAGAAAGAAAAAAAAATGCTTCCCACCTGCAATCTCATTTTCTATTGTACTGGAGCGCAGTTTTGGCTTTTTTCATAGCATAGCAACAGCACAGTGGCCAGCAGTGCCAGACATACTTGCCATATCCGAGGCAATTGCCCCTTCCCCCTATATTCATCCACACACCACAGCAAATATGCAATACTTCTCCTGCCTGGTCTAAGCTTTATTTATTTATTTGCAGGAAGTGCAAACCAGCACCCTGAATTCTGATCACTAGACACTGTCAATCAAAGGTTCTCTTGCAATCGCCATTGAAGCACATAACAGATAAAGATTATAAATCTCCAGGTCCTGCTGATCAACACATCATCAGTGGTTGGAAGCACATTCTCATCTATGTCATCATCACACAAGCATGACCCCCTCAACCTTGCCTGTATTATAAAAGCCCAACTGGATGATACTGCAACCTGAAAGCTAGGCTCAGGCTACTTCCACTATAGAATACCACAAGACAAGGATAGAGAGTGGGAATTATCTTATTCCAGTCCAGCTTTAAATAACAAAATACATGAAAGTGTGTTGAATAGGGAGAGTCCTAGTGAGGTATGGAATATTTTTAATGTCATAGATGCATAGAGTTTAAGGTCAGAAGGAACCCTTAAATCACCTAATCTGACCTCCTGCATAACGCAGACCATTAAAATTCACCCAGTTACCCCAGTAGAGAACTCATAAGGGCATCCAATCCTGATATGAAGACATCAAGAGATGGAGAATTTAACACTTTCCTTGGTAGTTTGTTCCAATTATTAATCACCCTCACTGTTAAACAAATGTGTGCCTTATTTCCAATTTGTATTTGTCTGGCTTCAGCTTCCAGCCACTGCTTTTTGTTATGCCTTTTTCGCTTGATTAAAGAGCCCTTTCATAGCCTATATTTTCTCCCGATGTCATAATATATTAATGATTATTCTGACTATAAATAGTGATATATCATTATTGTAATATGTAGCTCTATATACCCACACATGTGGGAGAAATGTGATAGCCACTCTAAAAACTGGGGAAAAAAAGAAACTATTATTAAATATTAAAATTCAAGCAAAAATATCTTCATTTTCAATATATTTAAATCCTCAGAAGGATAATTAGTATTTTATTTAGCTACTGTTATGAAAATTTTGATTCAGCAAGTCAATATTGTACAGCCATGAAAGGCAATATACTACCTTATTTATATGCAAGTCTTATAAAAGCTGCTGGTATATTAAGTACTGTATATACTATACTGCATGAATTAGAACAGCAGAACTCATTCATATTACTCACTAAACATTTTTGATCAATACTATCATAAAGTTAGAACTCTTTGCTGATGACCTGTTACTCTTCATCCCAGACCCAATATCCACCAACCCTGAATTTTTTCATAAGTAAATCCAATTTTACATACAGATATTACCTAAAGTAATTATCTTGTTGCATGGGACAAATCAGAATATTTCCATTAAATAAACTATTTCTCTATCCTCTTTCAATCTTTCCTACTGAAAATGCAGTTCCAATTGGATTAAATATTTAAGGGTTCATTTCCAGCCAGATCTATGCATAGTTTGCGGATGACACTAAGCTGGGGGGAATGGTAGATACCCTGGAGGTAGGGATAGGATACAGAAGGACCTAAACAAATTGGAGGATTGGGCCAAAAGAAATCTAATGAGGTTCAACAAAGAAAAGTGCAGAGTCCTCCACTTAGGAAGGAAGAATCCCATGCACAGCTATAGACTGGGGACCGACGAGCTGGGCAGCAGCTCTGCAGAAAAGGACCTGGGGGTAACAGTGGATAAAAAGCTGGATATGAGTCAGCAGTGTGTCCTGGTTGGCAAGAAGGCTAATAGCATATTGGGCTGCATTAGTAGGAGCATTGCCAGCAGATCGCAGTAAGTGATTATTCCCCTCTATTCGGCATTGGTGAAGCCGCATTTAGAGTATTGTGTCCAGTTTTGGGCCCCGCACTACAAAAAGGATGTAGACAAGTTGGAGAGAGTACAGCGGAGGGCAAAAAAAATGATTAGGGGGCTGGAGCACAGGACTTATGAGGAGAGGCTAAGGAAACTGGGCTTGTTTAGTCTGCAAAAGAGAAGAATGAGGGGGGATTTGATAGCAGCCTTTAACTACCTGAAAGGGGGTTCCAGGGAGGATGGAGCTAGGCTGTTCTCGGTGGTGGCAGATGACAGAACAAGGAGCAACGGTCTCAATTTGCAGTTGGGGAGGTCTAGCTGGGATGATATAGCTGAGGTTAGTCCTTTGAGCAGGGGGTTGGACTAGATGACCTCCTGAGGTCCCTTCCAACTCTAATATTCTATGATTCTATGATTTTACAGTTCAATATAGCAAATATTTTAAACAAAATAAAAAATAATGTTAAATGGAGGTCTCCCCTCAGCCTTTCTTGGTAGGGAAAATTAAATTCTATAAAAACGGTAAAAGTCCCACATATTAATCATACATTGAGTTGTGTTGCTTCTTCCATTCCCTCATGCAGGTGAAGAATTTAAAATGTAACAAAACAGCAGATGACAGAACAAGGAGCAACGGTCTCAATTTGCAGTTGGGGAGGTCTGGCTGGGATGATATAGCTGAGGTTAGTCCTTTGAGCAGGGGGTTGGACTAGATGACCTCCTGAGGTCCCTTCCAACTCTAATATTCTATGATTCTATGATTTTACAGTTCAATATAGCAAATATTTTAAACAAAATAAAAAATAATGTTAAATGGAGGTCTCCCCTCAGCCTTTCTTGGTAGGGAAAATTAAATTCTATAAAAACGGTAAAAGTCCCACATATTAATCATACATTGAGTTGTGTTGCTTCTTCCATTCCCTCATGCAGGTGAAGAATTTAAAATGTAACAAAACAGCAATAATTGTACTGGACAAACTTCAGCTTAAGCAATTTCAAAGTCAAAGCATTCCAAATATTTATAACTGAAAATAAATAAATACCAATTGACTTTTATATTTAGATTATTACTATTAATACCCTGTTACTAGAACTACCACTGATAGGAGATATCTATATTGCTATCTCTTAGTTACTCATATGACCCCCAGTACAGTAGTATCTGAGCATGTCACATTTTTTAATTAATCTATCTTTACAAAACCCCTGTGAAGTGAGGAAATACTATTAATTCCAAGAACTTAGGTTATTCTTGGACTTAGGTGACTCCAGCCCACCCAGGAAGTCTGTGGTGGAGTACAGACTCGAACCCAAGTCTTACTAGTTCTAAGATAGGGTACTAAACACTGAGTATTTTATCTGAGTATTTTATAGTCATACAAAACTTGGTGTGCTGGTGTGTTATTCATAGATAGTCTTGTAATTCAGATAATTATTTTGATTATATATATATTTATATATATATAAATGAAATGTTATCTGAGTTTATTTTTTTCTGTTTTTGAATAGTTCATAAACTTATCCTGATTTTTTCATGTTTGTGTGAATTAGTTATTTGCACAAGTGTTGGGGAATGACTGTTCTTCATATACATGCAAATTAACGAGTATTCATTATTATTTGTTAGTCATTTATGGTTGCTCTATTGTTTAAATTTTTTCAGTCATCAAATCAGAAAGTGGACACAATGCCATGTGATCAAACACATACTACAAATAATGATCAGCAAAGAATCCAAATGAACAGTTTTCCAACACTCAACACTAGAATTTGTTCCATAAATAGTTTGATGAATATCCACTAATACATTCACAGAAACACCGGCATAAACCAAGCTCCAAAGCAGGAACTGCACTGAATTCTGGGATCAATGAAGCAGGGAAGCACAGCATGATGGGAGATATCTGCTCCAGGTGTTAATGAAACACACCTGCACACACCCAGCTCAACTGGTTCAAGCTGCATTCAGACATGAGACCCCAACTCTCTCTCTCTCTTCTCTGGGTAAGCCCACGTTTTCTTCCTCAGACCTAATTTGATCTCTCTCTCTCTTAGTCCAGGTATAACTTTCTAAACCTGACCTTGTAATTAAACTTAGGCTAAATTTCCCCAATATCCCAATTTAAATTGTGTAATATTGTAACTGTTGGTTGTTTTTCTCTGCTTGTGTGGCTATTATTATTATATACTTGGCAATAAATTACCTTTTATAATCAAGCTGGTTGCCAGATGCTCTCCAAACTTCATTTACTCTTGCATGTTCTTGGCTTCCCTATTTTACTCTGCAGCAATGCTTCTCTTACCTAAGCTAAAGATCCCTATAGTGCCCAAAATTCTGGGAGGTTTGCTCAGGAATGGATCAAGGGGGTTACTACTACAACAATTGTAGAGTGAGACTGGGGACAGTGACGTGTTAAACCTGCGGCATATAAGGGTGGCAGCTGGAAAGTGCTGTGTAACCCAACCTGTTGAGTCCAGGGGCGTATAGGGGTGTCATCTTAAAAGTGCTGTTTTGACCCAGCCTGCTCAAGACTTACTCTATTCTGGTGCGGTGCCAGCGGTATATAAGGGTGGCATCTGGAAAGTACTGTTTTGACCCATCCTGCTCACATGTGCTCTGTTAATCTGTAAACGTGGGTGTTTATTTGAGTCTGGGGTTGGAGGAATCCAGCCCTGGGAAACTTAGGTCCTGGAGGATAGCTCCTTTGGGAGGGGACTTGCAGAAGGGAGAAGTAAAGCTCCTTATGAAAACACAAGTGACACAAGCAGTACATTAATAGAATTACAACAACCTCCCCCCGGCAAGAAAGTAACCCTAATAAATGAGCGTACCCCAAGGTGATGGGCAAATCTGGTAACAATCTATGTAGCCCATATATGCACCACAAATGTGCATGATGCATAGCTAACAGCATTTTTCTATGGAGTCTGTAAAAGTACTTTTAACACTCTCTAACACTATACATTACAAACTTCTGCCCACCACAGTCACCATGCAGAGGACCAGCCTGAGGAATTTGGGTATAGTTTAGCAAGATTGTTCTTTGAAGTACAACTCAGGCTTTTGCTGTAAATAAAAAATGTGTTTGTATGAAGAGGGGATCTTTTGGTTACACATACACCCCCTCCTATTGTTGTTTCTTCCACCATAATTATTGGTTTATATTTTAAAGGCTGTTTTCACAAGCAAAAGGGCTAAAATCTTACTTTGGCTTTAAATGAAAGCTTAGATGCAACTCTTTTGCGTTACAACCATATTAAAGGGGTGAAAGACTTTGAGTCTCTAGGCTTCATAACATCCAGAGAAACTCTCTGAGCATCTCCACTTTCCTTGGAGCTCTCCCAGCCAAGCACTGATCAGTTCTGACCCTGATTATCTTAAGATCTGACGAGATCACATTCCAAGGTTACTTATTAAAAAAAAAACCCACAATATGAATTGTAAAATTTTTCTTTTTAATAAAGTATAAGAGGCCTGTTCTCTTAACCAATTAAAATACAGATATTTAGGGCCATATCTTGTTCCCATTGAAGTAAATGCCCTTGGTTTTCAAAAGGCACAGGAAGGGCCCCTTAATGATAATACAGTAAACAATTTTCACTTTGCAGTGCTGATATTCACCAGAAAAAATATATTTCACTCATTTCAAAAAATGAATGTATTTGCACAGAATTCTGATCAGTATCTTCTACTTTAAAAATGAATACTGTGGCTTTGCAAGAACTTATTTATACTGTAGCAACAGAAGATCATTATCCTGTGACAACATTTTTATTTCAGTGACAGTTATTTTTGGGTATGTCTATACTGCCAGGGCTGCACAGATCAATGCAGCTGGATTGACTGAGTGGGCAGTGGAGACCCGCTCAATCGATCCCAAAAGTGCTCTCCGGTCAATACAATAAATTCATCCTCCCAAAAAGAGTAAGGGTGCATCAACTGGAGGGCATTTTCCATTGATACAGCACAGTGGGAACGCCGTGGTAAGGGAACGTAAGAAAGCAAGACACTGTAGCTTGCATATCTCCTGTCGACAGCCACCGGTGGTGTAGGTCAGGCCATTGTTTAGAGACCTCAGTAAGCCTTTTATTCCATCCAGAAGTTCCTTCCTTCATTGTTTGACGTTGCAAAAGTATTGGTTGAAGATGCAAACTTACTCATATAAGTAATTTTTACTCATGCAAATACACCCATTGAATAAAACCTACATACATGAGTAAGGATGTGCCAGGATCAGGCCCTTAATCTTATCATTTGTTGCATTTCCTCTTTAACTGTCCTATGAAGCTTTTACTTCAAAAAGGTAGACAGTGAATAATGTGAATAGCAGTCAAAAAAAGGAAACAAAATGTCAGGATGTATAATGAAGAGAATGGAAAATAATGAAACTATTATGATGGCATTACATAAACCAAAGTCCATATTCACCTAGATCATTATGTTCAGTTCTGGTGCATTCATCTTAAAAAAGAAATAGCAGAAATAAAAGTGGTCTGGAGAGACCAGTAATGAAAATGACTGGAAGTCTGGAAAGACTTCAGCATCAGCAATGACTGTTAAAGATTAGGACAATTTATTTGCATTTGGTGGCCTTAAAATACATAAAATAATAATCAGTATGGAGATGGTAAATTCAGCACTGCTCTCTCTTCTAATAAAAGAACAAGGGGACAGCCAATTAAAATTCAATAAATTTAAAATGGATACAAAGATTTTTTTTCAATAGAACACAATCAATCTACAGTACTCATTGACCCAAAATGTTATTGAACTCAAGAGCCAAAAAGGGTTCAAAAGATATTTATACAGATACATATTTTAATAGATATTTATACAGATGATGAGACTATCCATACTTACATTGGATAGGAAAAATTCCATTAGATGGGATAAAAAGTAGAGATTATAAATCATCATGCTCCATGGAATAAACCAACCAGTAACTGCTTGGAGGTAGTGATAAACTTCCCTGATGGGTACATCATTCCAGAAAGGACCATTACAGGAAGGAAATCAAGTAACTTCCTCTTAAGTATATAGTATGGGCTCCCATTAGAAATCAGATACACTGATCTAGACAGACCATTGGTCTGATCCAGTATGGAAATTTCTATGATCCATATAGGCTAGTGAAAGGTTGGACATACAAAAATTATACCTTTTTTTAGATAGTGTCTTAATTTATTGAGACACTGTGGCGGAACACTAAAACTGCAAGGAATGTGCTTTCAAAAAGCATCCAATGCAATGAATAAAAAAGAGCAACTGGAGAGTAGTTGGCAATGTGTACGAGATTGTTATTGGGAGTCTAAAATATTGTTTGAAAAGGAAAAAAAGGTTTAATTGGTTTTGGTTGCAGTAGCATGGTATGCAATAGCTTTGTTTTGATGAAACAAAAATCTTTTTTGCTGGATTGTTGGAAGTGAAAAAGGAAAAGTTAGGGGAAAAGCAGTGTATAAAGGCTTTTTGTCTTAATGACTAAGCTTTTCTAGTTGTTGGATGAGCCATAAAAATGTAGATGGCTTCTAAATAAAGAGGCTATTTATTTCTCAACAACTGTCATGGGTATTTGAATCCTTCAGGTCTTTCTTACATGCTCCTTGGTAGCAAAATATATGCCAGCATCAGAAGATGAATAAAGGCAGCCAATAATTAACTTTGTTAGTGCTGTCTAATCTATCATTCCACTGTACTGTATTCTAAATTAAAGTATATGCTATGTCATCTGTGCCTTTTGGATTATAGAAACTTTATGCTACATGAGTAACAATGAGAGCTAACTAGTCTAGTGATTTTCTATACATGATATGTGAACACTTGTGAATTTCTTTTAATAAATATTTATAAAGGGTTGACAGTAAACAAATCAATGGCATACACTAATTTAAAGTTTACAATGATTTTAATACAGTAAATGGACTGCTACTTTAATTAACCATAATTTCTTCATTGTAGCAACATGTCTTTTCCCCCTACTTTGAGTCATTACACAATATTTTTCTCCAAAAGTGACACAACAGTTCTGAACTTGATTTGGTGCTTCAAATTATGTAATAAATCTTTACTGAATTTACTTTTTCTAATATGAAAGCTTCCACAACAGATTCTTTTGTATTTCTGGTGGCTGCAAGGCATATTGTAATATGTTACAGTAAATCAGCCTGCTCAAAAGTGTTAACTTTCTGCTCACTCTCTCATATTTTCTAATTTGCCATAAAGTCTTTAAAGAGAATATTAAAGTTCTTCCCACAGAAAAATCACAGGTGTGGTAGGGATGGGCACAACAGAAATGATTTCCTAATACACAGAATACCAGAAGAATGGCATGAACCAATTTCTATTAAAGTCAATAGACAGATTCCCATTCAATTGACAAGAGCTAGTCTAAACCCATATTTAAATTCAGATTAATACTGATTAATTCCTCATATCACAGAACCTTTAAGACTTTCTTTTTATATTTCTAGCTGATACTTTTCTTAGCAGTTGAACAGTCTTGAGACCATTGAATTAGCTTCTTATTTTACTACAGTTTAGGTTAGTTTATTATTTTTAGACTTATACAAAGTCTGCACCTTAGACTTATACCTATCCAAAGTCCTATCTGCCCCTGACAAATTACAATTACAAAAAGTACTATTATTATTATCTGACAATCAACCGCTTAGGCTTGTAGGTACTGAATGAGTTTTGATAATAATCACTACACTACAGTGAAAAGTGTTCATGTGGTCTTGAAATAACTAAGTAGTATATAAATTATTTCCTTTTTTCCTGTGCTGTGTATTTTTATGCACTGAAAGTGAAGAAATAATACTGAGAAAAAGACTGAATTCCACCATCAATCCATGTGCCATCCAGCTCTCCAGTTCCCCAAGAAGGAAAGCAATACTTAATTATTATGCAAGTTTCACCAAGTCCAAATTCATCAAGGTCCCTTAATATGTACCTAACTGAAAGTACAAATATCAGTAAAGTCAATGGGACTACCCCCAGGCTTAAGTTAGGCATATACTTAAGTACCTTGTAAAATTGGGATCTCACTTTTGAAAACTGAATGAATAATTCTTTAGACTTTTTTTGGAAAATAAACAGCCTATGTGTTCACCAACACAAAAATGCAAGTTAGTTGCCAGTCAAAGTGTTGCAGATCACAGATAAATAAACAATTGATCAATAATTCAAGATAGTGGTGGTTACTGATTTCCAACCATAGTTTCACAATACTAGAAAATGAACTAAAGTCTTATTCTTACAAGCCACATTAGTAAGGGAGGCCCTGGTCACTAATAATAACCATAACTTAATGACATCTCTTTCTTTGGTTATATACTTGTTAAAATAATTAGATTCATAGACAAAATCTAGAAACCAAAAACCCATCTGGCTTTACACCTTTGTATGAATATTTGCATGAAAAGATTGATACTTGAACCCTCGAGGAGTACATTAAATGAAAAGCTTGGTATATTTTACACCTTCAGATACCTATCTGTGAATGATATGATAGGCTTTTAACAACTTTAGTTTCAACACTATAATATGCTAAGCCCCGATGCATACAGTGGAATCCAACTGAATTAAGTGCATGAGCGAGTGGCACATTCTGCAAGGAAATAGAAGGCAAAAGCAGGTCTAACACATTTTAGTTCTTTGGTAATCTTCTCACCCAAAGCATACAGGGAATTGTAGTGATATTGTAAGGAGGTCCAAAGGAAGAATGGTTTTAATCATCCAGTGGGAAAATATTACTAATGGTTTGTGTTAAAGGTGGAGTAACCACAGCCCAGCACGCTAACAAATTTCACTGTACAAAACTATATGTATCATTCTCTTAAAACAGACTTCTGGAAAGAAAGAAAGGGGAAAAAAAAAGATCATGAGGCCAAAGGGTATTTTTTATCTTTAAAAAAGTCATGGGAAAGTGACCCTACAAACAAACCACCAGCCAAGGACATTGTGGTAAAAGATGATTAATCCAAGAATTTTCAAAAAAGGTGAATTAAGCTTAAATAATCCATCTCATTCATATTTTAAATATACTATAGGAGAGGTTTACAGCAATAAAATATTGTACAACCATGTCCCGTTAGTAAAGTGAAGCCTCTATTGTCATCTGAAAATTAATTCAGATTGCACATATTAAAATACTTTAAATTGTTTATATTTAAAATATGTTAACTTTAACAAATTACTGCTGTCAATATCAATAATTATAGATCATGGTTAATAACTTAGAGAAATAGCATGATATAGTTCAGACTTCAGTTTTTAGCATAGTTTAATTTTTATGTTTAGTCTATTGGGGAATGCTGTCTGGGTTGCATTTTGTCTAAAAATGCACTTTAAATAACAATGCCTGGACTTTAGCAAAAATAGTGTTTCAGTTCTATGCCCGTTGATTTCAATGGCAAACTCCTATTTTTTTTTAAATGGGAATGTGGCTGAGTTTCAAAGTCTACTGCTCCTTTGCTTCTTCTGCTGGTTCTACAAAGTTAGCTAATAACCAATATTAGAGAGACCAGGTGGGTGAGGTAATATCTTTTACTGGATGAACTTCTGTTGCTGAGAGAAACAAGCTTTCAAACCACACATAACTCTTTTTCAAGTCTTCAGCTCGGTGTGTCTAGAAAGCTTGTCTCTCTCACCAACAGAAGTTTATCCAGTTAAAGATATTACCTCATGCACCTTCTCTCTCTAATATCCTGAGACCAATATGACTACAACTACACTGCATATAATAATCAGTATTTTCTGATCTGTTCTGGCATTCCTGAAGGTGCTAATGGACAAACATTGCAGTAAAAGAGTAAGCCACACTGAACTGTGTTCTTTTAGGGTTATTGTTTTTAAAATCTACCAAAGTTTTCAAACAATCAAAGAAAACTAGTGAAGAAATATCTCCCTCTTCAAAACATATTGGTAATTTAATGGAGGGTTTGGAATAGATGATCCATTAGAACTTTCTCATCATGAGTTTATGTGATTATGTACATCTTACAAGTTACCTGTACAAAAATACTAATTTGTTTTATATAGATACATGAATTCATTTTGTTTTTACCAATAAATATATTGGTAAATATATATATATATTTAAAATCAAGAATTAAAATAAACTCAGATAATTCCTACTTTCTGCTCCTGCTCACTGTAAAAGTCATAGAACACTCAATTCACATTGTTTAACTATATGAATATGCCAATCACAAGATATTTTTGGTAACTGTACCATGAATGTTTCCTTAAAATCTTTCATTTTATACCAAACTCCACAGTTCAAAATGTGTCACACTCTCCTTCCCACAGAAAGATTGGGTTTCTTCTTCCCCTCACCTGTTTTTCAGCATGCATACAATGTCCTTGTAATACTATCTCCTTAGGCAGAATCCTTGCAACCACACAGGAATTAAAAATAGAAGAGACACTCACAATAAAAAAATGAATCCTTTTTTGTTTTGTTTTGTTTCAAGTATAGTTAGCAGAGTTATAGGTCAAGATCAAAAAGAACAAGCCTTTTTAACTGAGGCTCCTGGGTAACAAGTCACTTAACTTCACAAATATCAGTTACACTCAAACAGCCTTTATTCTGTTTGAGGAACCCCAGCATTCCCAGAGGACACTGTCTTTCAATCTGTTCTAAATTCATCCTCAGTCAATAAGGTCATTATCCACAGTGCAGGTGTCCTATCACTGTCTATTAGACATCTTCAATTTCAATACAGTGCTCAAGAAGCTCAAATATAATATCAGCCCCTTGAAATGAAGCCAAAAAGTTACCAACCTATAGAGTTCACCAGAACTAAGGTGTGATCAGATTTTTGTGTGTAATCTTTCCATTCAATTAACAATACAAATCAGCTATTTCAGTATTATAGCATCTCCTTATTACAGCATTATGGTACCAATACTATATAGTTAAAGCTGGAATTAATAAGAAGAGTCTAGACTGACAAAAGACAGATATTTCTTTATAACCTAAAAAAAAAATTGAAAAGTTAATGAGGCAATCTAAAAGGGCAAGCTGTCTCAGCACACTCAATTTTATTAACCAGGGCTGGACTTTCAATCCATAAAATATCTCATGCACAACTTATTAGAATTATCAGGCAGGTGGAATACCAACACAAGTAGTGTCATAGCATGGGCTAGTGTTTGCAATTGTATGATACATAATGGCACATCAACAACTAAATAAAGTAAAAGATAAAAAAAGAGTAATTATGTGAAGTAAATTTCTTTATTTTTGAAACCAAAGAGGGAGTCTAAAACATATTAATATTTAGTAAAGATATTAGGTCAATAAAATTATCAGATTTGTGACAAATGTGGCTCATAGCCTAGGAAGCAGAGCATCTGCACTGACCAGACTGATACAAGACAAGGATATTTCTGATAATATACAGGATTTTAAATATAATAAACTCTATTTGAAAAAGTGGGAGAATTAAATTCCCTAATGACAGTCTGTGCCAAAAAAGCTGATTGATCATGAGAATAGAATAGGGCTCTAGGGTTAGTAGAGAGAAAGATTTGCACAGAAATACATCCTGTGAATTCAAATATTTTAACTTAACTGGAAATTATCACTTCACACTAATGATCAGTTAGGATATATGGAAAACTTGTAATATATGTACTGTAACTAAAATACTAGGTATGTTATAAGGATATTTCAAATATCTAACAATAAAAAACTGCTCCCTCTTGTAAAGGTTTCTTCTTGATACTGTCAGATCTGTGATTCCAAATAATTCCCTTTCATGAACAGACTGGCCTCCAAACAAAGGTTTTACAGAGTACATCCTTTGTTAAGGGCTTTGTCATGCTGGCTAGATTGGGGGGGGGGGGGGGGGTTGGGGAGGAAGCATTTGTTATATTGTTTGACATCAATGTGTCAAAATCATAATAATTCATGTGAGATATACCATGTCAGGTACTGTTAGAAAGTACTGTGCTAAGTCAGATGATGATACTTATGTTCATGTGTAATATGTGAAATGGAAGTTATAGATATATTTGAGATATCTGTATTTCAAATTGTGCTGCCTGGGCAACACCCAGATAGGATGGCTGCAGAACAATAGCCTGCTTATTGGCCCATTAAGACACTCACGGATGCAAGGGGCCCAGGAAGAAACTAAAGGCATACCTGAAGAGTTACCAGGATTGGCCCATGTGACTCTGGACTCCATTTTAGTTCTTGCAATATTCCACAAGAACACATGGCCAAGGCCAGAGGGTATATAAGGCCAAGCCACAGAATCTATTTTCTCTTTGTTCCTGTTCAGCTATGTTGCAGTAGAATTCCCAGCATATGCCCACCCCTCGCACCCCCACCCACTTGGTGCTAACAGTAAAACCGTGACCTGACCTTATTAGGCTGCAGCTGTTGTTGTCAGCATTTAGTTGTTATGCTGCTACCCCCCCCATAAGAAAATCGCCTATGCACCCCAGTGCCTATGTTGTTCTCAGATAGCTTTGTTGCCCACCGATAACGGGCTATGTATCCCGTGCCATAACAGCTCTACCCAAGGCCACAGGCCTCGTCATAGTCTGGCACGTACTAATGTATATCCCTCCCCCAATCCAGAGCTACCAAACTTGCAACGCATTCCCTAGTATAAAAAGGGGTACGCCCCATGCCCAAATTGAGAAAGCGTTCGCCAGCCTGATCACCTGGACCGCCCCGCTTCTCCCGTTCCCGTACTCTGAACGCGAATCGTGAAAGCCGGCCCGTACCGAATGATATGCTACGACTCCTTCTCTGTTCCTAGTGGTGAGATATAAAAAGTAACTGCTTTGCCTGTTTCTCTGCCTGCTTTATATGATAATCATTTAAGCTACGTATTAAGTATTACAGCGTGTACCCCATATTCCTTAATAAAATTTTGTTGTATTATCCAACTGACTGATGATTGACTCTGGGGGATCCATAACCTGTCGCGACAAGCTACAGACATACACCTGCCTCTGGATCAATTCATTTTGCATCTGAATCAAAGGACTTAGACCCATCCAGGTGTTGGATGTATACCAGAGGAACTGTACAAGCTTGCAACTCCACAATTCTCCCAGAGACTTGATGTATATGTACTTACAATCATCTGTATGTATCTGATTTTCTTTGACCCTTTAACATTTGTCTTATGGTTTATTTCTTTCTGTTTACAATAAAACTTTAGTTTTAGTTACTAAAGGATTGGCTGGCAGCATGGTATTTTATGTAAGATCCAAACTTATATTGAACTGGTACTGTGGCTGACCCTTTGGGGTCAGAGGGAACCCACTTAGTAAAGAGAACAGAGTTTAAATAACTGATTTCTTTACTGGACCCAGTGGCTAATTGGGAGCCAGGAACTGAAATGCAGTAAAGGGAGCTGTGTGTATTTGTGTACTGGCTTCTGTGGGGATTCAGAAGCACAGTTTGTGGCTGGTTGGGAAGCCTGACTTCAATGTCACCCACCAATGTTGGGAGAATCTACTCTCTTTTTACAGCCTGCCTTGACCTTGGCATTATCAGGTGGCTACCCTGGGCACAGGATGGGTCACAGGCTTATGGACTGAATCCTGAACACATTATTTAGTAGGTAATACTCCCTTGGAGCACAATCTGTTTTGGTACCCTCAGGAAGGGGAGAGTTCAACTTTATACATTGTCTTCTATATTCAAGGCACAGTATACTGAAACCCTATACAAATGTACCCAATCCTCCTCCTTCAGCTACATTTGAAAGAATCTGCTCCAGGACACATAACAGGATGAAATTCAGCCAGCTCCATGGATTCATACCCCTGTCCTTAGATTCATGGCAGGAAGTCCAAGGGTCCAGGGATCTGCAAGCTGGAACAGATCAGGAGAGGTAATGCTGGTGTGGGACAGGAGAGATGCCCATCATCCCACTTCACTAACTCTGTGAGATATAAGATCAGGCATTCATACAGCCAGAGTCTTTCTGAACTCCTGAGGACAGCCTCCTCCCATCATTATAGTTCCACTAAAAGTAAGTGATATCTGACAGAAAGGTTTGAGTGAGTGAATTGCAGGATTGCTCTCAGAGCCAGTGCAGAGGTATAGGGCTTTATCACTGATGGTCCTTTATATCATATAAATCCAAGGAGATAGGCATGTTTGGGAAGATAAATACTCTGCTTTTTCTGCCTGGGACAAAACCAACCCTCTGGATGAAAGAATTTGGAGGAAACTCTAGGAGGAGTATTGTTCATATCAGTCCTTCTTTTTGGGTTTTTCCATTGAAAGGAATGAGTCAGCCTTTGGTTTAGATACTAGAGGCCTTTTATTGCACCCAATGATATCAATGGCAAAGATCCCACCGTCTTCAGTGGTGCAGTATCATGCCTTATTAGGCCAATGATAATGTAGGCAAATATGGAAACTTGCACAGCGTAATAGATAAGCACATTTTAAAATAAATAAAAGTTTACTTCCGAAAGAAAATCAGCTGAGACATTTGAGCTTATCAAACACTTTGTTCAAAATGTATACCAGGATCTTTAATTTTCATCTAAACAGTCATCAGCGAAGAGCAGGAGACATAGACATTAAGGTCTATTAAGGCATGATGGGTCCCCATGGTCAAGTTTACAGGATTCCTGACAAAATTTGGTAGCGTTAATACAGAATTTTATGCTTGCTACACTTTTGTGCTGACAGAATTGCACTATTCTGTCCTCCCCATTCACCATTCTATTCATTTAGGAAAAATATAACCCACTTTAATAGATTTGTGTACACAGTATTTGACGTATGCATGTCTCCAGTTTTAAAAGCATTATGGCTTAAGGGAATAACCAGCTATAACCAAAATGACAAAGCTTTCTGCAGATCTGTTGTTACTGAAAGGCCCTGGGATGCTTTTAAGAAGAATCAAACATAATTAGTCCACAGATAAACAGATTTAGCTGAAAGATTTTAAGTAATTAAAATGATAATGTTAATGCAGCTTGAATTGCTGAACTTTAAACCTCCCTTATAAGTTAACAGAGCACAGAGTAATATCTAAAACTTTATTTAACTATTATTGTACATATGAGGTATGTTACTGAGGTCTAAGACATTTAAGCAATTATTTTTTCTTACTTTCTTATCCCTCACTTTATCTTTCATTGTCCAACTGAGAACCAGTTGTTAGTGACAAAGAATCCATATTGACTCTAGCTACCACTGTTTAAAATAGATATCCAACTGCCACCTCACTGAAGGCAATGTGCAGTTCCCATGGAAGTCAGTGGTAAAATGGCCACTGATCTACTGGGAGCAAAATTGGTTTAAAATGTCCATAACACAAATAATTTGCTCTAACTGACAAAATGTCTTTTTTCTCAAAATCTGCCCTCTCTTCTTCCAAGCTCCTTAGAGCTAACTAGAAGGTCCTTAGTTAACATCTTCCTATGTAACAGCAAGCTGGTGAGAGAAGAACTGCAATCCAGTTAGATATGACCTACAAAGAAAGATAATACCTCCTCAGAGATGAATTCAGGAGCCTGTGGTCTGCAGTCAGAGTAAGAACTTGGACCATTACAATTAGTAGTAACGCAAAATGACACTATTGCCATTTGGCTTTGTTTTTCCCTATTGCATTACATTTTTCATTTACCACATCTTGATACAAATGAACTATAGATAATAGTGTGTTATCCCTCACTTTATTACCAATATTATTTTCTATAGGCAATTAGCATTCTAAGTAGAAATTCCTTCAGATAAAGTGAAATAATATTCTATTCAAACCAGAGCTTATGCCAAACTACTATCTTGGACTCATCATTCTATTTACAATACCTGCATTAGCTAATTGTAGGGAGCAGGGGCTGCAGACATACATGCTCAGCTGAATGTGTGAAAGACACAGCTATCTACTGGAAAGGCTGAATATTAATGAGAATGTCTCTAGGCCTAAATTTTTCTTTCACTATCCTGGCTCTATAGTGCCATCTTTAAAAAATGGAAGAAGGAGGATCATGATGAGATGACTGGCTCTGTGGATGTGAGGAAAGCGGTGGATGTGATATACCTTGACTTTACCAAAGCTTTTGACACAGTCCCCCACAGAACTCTTGCCAGCAATTAAAGTATGGGTTTGATGAATGGACTATAAGGTGAATAGAAAGCTGGATAGATAATTGAGCTCAATGGGTTGTGATAAATGGTTTGATGTCTGGTTGGCAGCTGGTATCAAGCATAATGCTCCAGGGGCCGGTTTTGTTCAACATCTTCATTAATGTTCTAGATGATGGGGTGGATTGCACCCTCAGCAACTTCATGAATGACACTAATCTGGAGGGAGTGGTAGGTGTGCTGAAGGGTAGAGACAGGGTACAGAATGACCTAGACAAATTAGAGGATTGGGCCAAAAGAAATCTGATGAGGTTCAACAAGGACAAGTGCAGAGTCCTCCACTTAGGATGGAAGAATCCCATGCATTTCTCCATACTGGGGACCAACTGGTTACGCAGGATTTATGCAGAAAAGGACCTAGGGGTTACAGTGGACAAGAAGCTAGATATAAGTCAATAGTATGTCCTTATTGCCAAGAAGGTAAACGACATATTGGGCTGTATTATTAGGAGCATTGCTAGCAGATCGAGGGAAGTGATTATTCCCCTCTACTTGGCACTGGTGAGGCCGCATTTGGAATACTGTGTCCAGATTTAGGCCCCCCACTACAGAAAGGATGTGGACAAATTGGAGAGAGTCCAGCAGAGGGCAACAGAATGATTAGGGGTCTGAGGAACATGACTTATGAGGAGAGGCTGAAGGAACTGGGCTTATTTAGTCTGCAGAAGAGAAAAGTGAGGGAGGATTTGATAGCAGCCTTCAACTACCTGAATGAGGGTTCCAGAGAGGATGGAGATAGGCTGTTCTCAATGGTGGCAGATGACAGAAGAAGGACCAATGGTCTCAAGTTGCAGTTGGGGCGGTCTAGGTTGGATATTAGGAAAAGCTTTTTCACTAGGAGGGTGGTGAAGCACTGGAATGGGTTACCTGGGGAATTGGTGGAATCTCCATCCTTAGAGGTTTTAAAGGCCCAGCTTGACAAAGGCCTGACTGGGGTAATTTAGTTGGGGTTGGTCCTGCTTTGAGCAGGGGGCTAGAGTAGATAACCTCCTGAGGTCCCGTCCATCCCTAATCTTCTATGATTCTATGATTCTCTACGTTAGATACATTAGATACAAAAGTTTGTCCAAATTTTTGGTCCTAGATTTCAAAGGCCTCTCCAGAACTGGTAGAAACTACCTGAAGAACTGCTTCACCTTCAGAATAGCTGTGTTCTTAAAGAATAGAACAATTGTCAACAAGGCAGGGACTCACAAGTGCAGTACACAGATGATGAGCTGGCAGCACATAGTCAAAGTGCTCAAGACACTGTTCAAAAGACTAGTCCCAATTAAAACCAGTTAGTGTGGGAACCTTCTTTTCTGACAAACACTTTCAAGTACCTCTTGGTAGTGCTGCAGCAGTCCTACACCTATTTTTCTTTGCTCTTGCTGGTTATGCATTCCAGCTGTTCACTGCTTTCCTTCATCTTGTCTGACTACAAACTCTGTTTGCCATTGCTGTGTAGGTTTAGATTTGCTCCACAGACAACCCAATATAGGGTTCCACCACGTCCAGAGAAAACAAAATTTCTATACAATGTCTCCGTACAGTTGGGGTTTAATAAAGTCTCAAATAGTATAACCCTTAATTGGCTGGTATATTGACACAATGATACCAGAAATCTTCCCCTCCTGAGCCTTCCTTTCAGGCTTAGTTTCTTTTATGTCTCCTTCTCACTAGACTGGCTCACAATTCTCTGGAGTCTTTTTCTAGCCTACCTCCAGACTTCCTTTCTCTAGCAGACTCTTAGCTTGGAGTCTCAATACCAATCTTGTCTAACTGCAATCTCTCATTTCCTCACTGGCAACAATTGTTGCCCACTGCAGATCTCTGAAGGAAAAGGGAGGGAAGTTTATTTATTTATATATTTTAAATAGTCCTACCTTTTCCAGCAATCCTGGGCAGGCTACAGGCCTTAAAACCCCTCCAATGTTTTGGTTTGGGACAAATATCAGAGGTAGGCCCTGCATCTCTTTTTAAAAGGCCAGTCATCCTGTGACACTGTCATGTAAGCAAGATTCCTTGTCATCAATATAGAAAGCTGGAGGAAATTCCCGTACTCACTGCATTTTTCATAGAAACATGACCACCAGCAAACATAAACCCATTTTTGAAACCTCAAGCTTATGAATGACCATCCCAAAACAATCCCCAGAGAGGGTGAGTTTCATGCAATGGTAGCACTCAAACAAGGCTCTAAAACCCTTGGTGCAAGTGGAAGAAATCTGGCCAACTGTCCTCAAATGAAGTTTTCTGAGTAATCAACTAGAAGCCAAACATATCTTGAATTTGGGGTTAGAAACTAGAAAACTTTGTCCACCTTTTCCTTTTTGCAACCTGTTACACTCAGATGACCCACTTTCCCAGCAAGCCATCCTAAAACAGTTTTCCAAATTAGTCCAGCTGCTGCTGCTGTTAATTGGAGACACCTTCTAAAGTACTGCCAACCGCAAGTGATTGAAGAACATGACACAAGAACCCAGAACTCATGAGATTCACATGAAAATGATTTTTAAAAATAATAAATTTGGGGTCTACATTTGATTTGTGTTTTTGAGCCCTTAGGGGTCATGTTTTCAAGTTTTCAACTATGAGGTCTATAAACTTATTTTATTTTTTGTAATGAAAACAGATTCACACATGATCACATGACCCCAGTGTAAGCCTCGTGCCAAAGCCACCCCGCCATCTTAAATTAGCCTTGACCAGCCTTGGGTGAAACTCAAGTTCACCTCTAAAATTGCAAGAAAAGAATGCATTTTAGGGTGGATACAGAGACACCCAATAAATGGTCAATAGATAAGATAAGCTCTGACCAGGGAATTCATGCTGACCATATGCACAAAGAAGGTCATAAATAAATTACAATTTGGGCATGAGAGATAAAATGGAAAAAACTTGTGCACAGAGGAGGAAACATGGGTGCCAGTGTGTGATTGGTTAAATTTTGTTACTTAAAACAAAAGAACAGCCATACGAGGGCAGATTGATGGTCCATCCAGCCCAGCATCTTGTCCTCAGACAGTGCCCAATGCCAGGTGCTACAGACAAAATAAACAGAACAGGTAATCATCAAGTGATCCATCCCCTTTCGCCCATTCCCAGCTTTTGGAAAATAGAAGCCAGGGACACTTCTGAGCATGGTTTTGCATCCCTGTTCTTCCTGGCTAATAGACACTGATGGACCTATCCTCCATGAACTTATCCAGTTCTTTTTAGAACCCTGTTATAGTCTTGGCCTTCACAACATCCTCTGGCAAAGAGTTCCACAGGTTGACTGTGCATTGTGTGAAGCAATACTTCCTTTTCTTTGTTTTAAACCTGCTGCCTATTAATTTCATTTGGTGACCCCCTAGGTCTTGTGTTATGAGAAGAAGTAAATACCAATTCCTTTTTTTTATTTTCTCCACACCAGTCATGATTTTATAGACCTCTTGCATATCCCCCCTATCTTATCTCTTTTCCAAGATGAAAAGTCCCAATTTTATTAATCTTTCCTCTTATGGAAGCTGTTCCATATCTCTAATCATTTTTGTTACCCTTTTCTGTATCTTATCTGATTCCAATATATCTTTTTTGAGATGAGGTGATACAGTATTCAAGATGTGGGTATACCATGGATTTATAAAGAAGCAATGTGATATTTTCTGTATTATCTATCCCTTTCCTAATGATTCCTAACATTCTGTTAACTTTTTTGACTGCCGCTGCACATTGAGTGGATGTTTTCAGAGACCTATTCACAATGACTCCAAGATTTCTTTCTTGAGTGGTAACAGCTAATGTAGACACCACATTTTATATACATCATTTTATATGCAGGGGTATTAGATAATGTGATAGGTTTGGTAGAGTTAATTGAGGTAGCTAGTTTTACCTATATAATGTAAATGAAAAAACAGTGCTCTTTGGGAATCAACTCCGGACTGCAGTACAACAACAAGCTGTGAGACATCATACCCTACATGACCATGATGTGTAAGGGCACTGGGAATGCCCAGATGAGTGGATCCTGATTGGCCATTGTGTGAAATTTGTTTGTATATTGAGAGTTGTGAGCATAACAGATTTGCTTGGCATATATATTCTGTGTGTTTTGCTAATAAATAGATGTTTAGAGTACAACTATGTAAGGTTCTTTCACTGGGAAAAGGTCCCACAGACCTGTAGAGCCCTGAATCCTGTGGGTCAGGGACAATACTTAAATTGACCAAGCTTCTCCCTAAGCCCTGTGGGTAAGCGTAAGTACCTTACACCCAAGCCGTCTGAAGGATAAGGGGGATGGACTAGATGACTTCCTGAGGTACCATTCAGCCCTAAATTTCTATGATTTACCATTAGAAGTCTGATTTTGATCCCCCTGTAATTTCTCCATCAAAACAACCATCACAGCAAACCTTACTCAAGGTAGATTATTTTAAAAAAAATTCATTATTTAACAAGCTATTTTGGAAGTTGTGGGTGACACTGAAGAAAATCCCCAAGGCTCCATTTTGTATACTTACCTTCCATTTTCTGTTTCTGGCTTCCCTCTGGAATAAGCAAGAGTCACTTCACTAACTGAAAGCAACAGGTCATTTACCATTGGACAATGTAGGTCACATAACCAAAGCTGGGAGATCTCTGGGTTGAGCGTGCTGGTAAAATGAGCAATGGCTACAAAAGCTCCCAATTCTGGAGCATGATCAGTAGGGAGAAATAAGGGAATCATGGCTCTATGGTAAACAACAACTGTGATCATGTGCAAGAATACCAGGTAGCTGCTAGGTAGCTGCTGTTCCAGAGAGGTAGCCATGTTAGTCTATATACAGCAAAAACAACAAGAGTCCTGTAGCACTTTAAAGACTAACACATTAAATTTCTGTAAGTATAAGCTTTCCTGGGCTGCAACCCACTTCGTCAGATCTGACTCCCGTTGTTTTTTTTTTAGGTAGCTACTGAGCATGTGCAGTAAGGGGTCAGCTAGCTGACTAGCTGGCTGGCCACAGCTCATCCATACCAGGTATACCTTGTTCTACAGGTCAGAGCTGCCAATCATAATTCTCAGGTAATAGTTGGTACTGACTATGTGTGAATGAGGTAATTGCTTAAGGGTATATAAGGAAGTCCCGACAGGACAGTATAAAAGCTCAGCTGCCAGCAAGCAGACATCAGGAGCCAGCGAGAAGAGCTGCTGCAAAGAAGCTGCTGAGAGACCTAACTGCAGAAGATCGGAGGTGCTGACCAAGAGGACCGGGGAGCTGCTGGAAAGGCGGTTTAGAATTCTGAGGTGAGCACAGCTGAAGAAAGCAGCCTCAGCAACCTCTCAGCAGCAGTAACATCAGCAACAGCTGCAACATTGAAACAAAACAACTAAGGGATGAAAGGATAGAACAAGAGAAGCTACTGAGAACGGTAACAGTAGCAGCACCAATACTTGTGACAACCGGCAGAATCAATAGGTAGCCTGAGTTTATCAGTTTTTAACTACAGTATAGATGTGCATACTTGAAATTGTGTGTGTGGTGTTAATTGCATTGTACCTATGTAAAATGTAAAGTACAAGTTAAGAATTGCTATCAGTGGTTTGTGGCAAACTGGCCATTTGTAGCAAAGCACCTCACTTAGAATCATTTAAACTGTATGCTATTGTAGTTTAAATGCTTCCTAACTTGCAACAAGGGATTTGTGTCTTATTTAGGATTTTAGATTACATTATAATAGGGATTATTAGTTACATTCATGTAATGATACATTGTTTTGGAAAATATATTTTAATCAGAAGGTTACATCCATGTCCTTCAAGGGTTTTCTTAACTACCCTGAAGACCCCAGGAAAAGCAGATTAAGGGGGAGATAGGCAGGTTATTCTACCCAAAGCCTAAATTTCAGGGTAACAAAGGGGAGGGTCACATAATCAGTTGGCTTCCAATTTTAGAAACCCCAGTGCTTTTCTCGGCTCCTCATATCTCCAAATGTCTTGGCCTACAAACTCCAGATGTATTTTGTTGGCCTTGCTGAGGAGAAGTTCTTTTTGCTTTCTTTTGTTTAGGAGATGGAAGAGAGATATTAAATAGGTATCTAGGAAGACCTCAGCGGGTGTATTCAAGTCCATTTTCTAACCAGGGTCTAAACAGTGTGCAGTAATTGAGTAAATGAGTCCAAGGGCCACACATTGAACAAGGAGGATAAAACAATATTGAATAGCTCTTCATTCAGTGGGCACTGTCCACCCTGAGCACTGAATGAGGCTGGAGTCTTCAGAAAAAATATGTGATCATGTAATTAAAGACTGTATCATAATGCGTATTCATAAGACAGCCAAGTTAAGATTGCACAAGCAATCTTAAATCTGGCATTTCTGAACTTTTGAGTGCTGGATTGTGCAACCTTAATGTTCTTTTAATGTAGTTATGTGTATATATAATATAAATGTTTTTGAACAAGTATGTAATGTAAACAATCTTGCTGCTGACTTCATGCTATGCTACTGGAAACTGTTTGAAGGTCAGTTATATAGCAGTGGGCAATTGGGTGACAACTGTAACTGTATGTACAGACTTTTTAATATTTCATGGTGTTTTATTTTGTAACAAAGCTATTTGTGTGTATTTAACAACGTGTAAGGCACACAGATAATTTAACGATGAGTAAGGAGAAAAATACTAAAGAGAGATAATTAAAGGTGATGTAACAGAACCTATAGCTGCTATTGTTATAACAATTTCAATACTTCTCCCCACCCCAAAACAGCTGAAATTACCATCATCTTGAAATATTAATAGTGCAGTAAATACTGATATTAAACTTTAGTAGCTACTACAGTTTCCAATGCCCCAAGTTTCCAATTGGTCAAGATAATTGCACTTTTGAAAAAAAAATGTTCTGAAACATTTCCACACATGCAGGAAAAGATTTTTTCTTAACTACTTTACAGCTTTCAGAATGTAAGGCTGAGAACTATTGTGGGACTTTGGATTCTGGCAGTGTGTAGGTAGCTCTGTCTGTGGGTGTCTGCCATCTAAAATCATAATGTCTATTGTTGCATTATTAGAAAGCTGCCATTAAGCAGAGCTGCGTACTATCATAGTTGCTGGTGCTTAAGTATAAAATTATATGCTCGCTGATTCCTAAACCTGGATGACTGTATCAAGGAAGATTACTTAAACATTGGAAGCTTAACTGAATTGTGTACAGAAAACTTTCTGATCTGGTAAATCAGGCTATCTGTATATACTCTTAAAAATAAAAGAACAGCTTAAATGGTTCCTCCACCTCCTTCTAATTACTCTGAAAGAGACTTCATTGAAAAACTCTTTACACACATTTAGAAAAGCTGCAAAATATTTTAATGCAAGTTTAGAATTCAGTTCAGATTTTTATAAAGAGTGGGCAAGTACTTATGAGGTCTATGTTTAAATAAAAGGTGTGTGCTTTCTGCTTCACTTTCTCATCTGCTGTCCATTCAAATAACACTTTCTTAAGAAATACTATAACCTAATAAATATAGACAATGGGCTAAATTTCACTCTGTTACAATGTTTTTAATCCATAGTAATTCCACTAGCATGAGTGATCTTGATTTAACCTCTTCAGATGCAGGGGCTGCAATTTGCAGTGACTGTGACTGTAGAGATAACTGCAACACACAGATATTTAGCCCCAGAAGGGGTACAAGTGTCAGTTCTGACACTGCTCTTCACCAAACTCCATTTGGGACTTCATAGTATAAGAGAGTCCACTCACTACTATGCATCATCTTATGGCAAGGTGTGGTGTAGCAGCCAGAGCCCCCTGTCAATGGTTGTCCAGCACTGTGATGGTTTCTCTGCCTGGTAAATTGTCCAGTAACTCTGTACCCAGACTAGGTAAGTCTTTGGTCCATCTCTTCTAGTTTTTAGTTGTCCAAACTAAAAAAACCCAGAAATCCTTGAACAAAAAAGCAGAACCTTCTGTCCTCTCTGGGGCTATTTCTCATCTTTCCTGTTTGTTCCCTGTGTTTTCCAGTCTCTTCCCTGATTCTTTTCAGGGTGTCTCCCAGATCTCCCTGTTTGGAGAGCTTTTCCCTTAGTGATCCAGGTCTGTGCAGGAACCTTCAGCAGTCAATATGCTTTTCGTAAAGGGAAATTATGCCTGACCAATCTACTAGAATTCTTTGATGGGGTCAACAAGCATGTAGACAAGGGTGATCCAGGGGATTTAGTGTACTTAGATTTTCAGAGAGCCTTTGACAAGGCCCCTCAGCAAAGGTTCTTAAGCAAAGTAAGCGGTCATGGGATAAGAGGGAAGGTCCTCTCCTGGATCAGTAACTGGTTAAAAGATAGGAAACAAAGCGTAGGAATAAATTATCAGTTTTCAGAATGGAGAGAGGTAAATAGTGGTGTCCCCCATTGGTCTTTACTGAGTTATGTTCAACATATTCATAAATGATCAGAAAAAAGGCATAAACAGTGGGGTATAAACATTTCCAGATGATACAAAACTATTCAAGATAGTTAAGTCCAAAGCAGACTGCAAAGGGATTTCACAAAACTGAGTGACTAGGCAACAAACTGGCAGATGAAATTCAATGTTGATAAATGCGAAGTAATGCACATTGGAGAACATAATCCCAACTATAGATATAAAGTGATGGGGTCTAAATTAGCGGTTGCAACTCAAGAAAGAGATCTTGCAGTCATTGTGGATAAGTCTCTGAAAACATCCACTCAATGTGCAACAGCAGTCAAAAAAGCTAACAATGTTGGGAATCATTAGGAAAGGGATAGATAATACAGAAAATATCATATTGCTTCTTTATAAATCCCTGGTATGCCCACATCTTGAATACTGCATGCCGATCTGGTCGCCCCATCTCAAAAAAAAGATATTGGAGTTGGAAAAGGTACAGGTAAGGGCAACACAAATAATTAGGAGTATGGAACAGCTTCCATATGAGGAGAGAGTAATAAAACTGAGACTTTTCAGCTTGGAAAGGAGATGACCAACGGAGAATGTGCTAGAGATCTATAAAATCATGAGTGGTGTGGTAAATAAGGAAGTGTATTTATTCCTTCTCATAACATAAGAACTAGAGGTCAACACATGAAATTAATAGGCAGCAGGTTTAAAACAAAGAAAAGGAAGTATTGCTTCACACAATGCACAGTCAACCTGTGGAACCATTTGCCAGAGGATGTTGTGAAGGCCAAGACTATAAAAGGGTTCTAAAAAGAACTGGATAAGTTCATGGAGGATAGGTTCATCAGTGCTTATTAGCCAGGAAGGGTAGGGTTGCAAACCATGCTTTGAAGTGTCTATTTGCCAGAAGCTGGGAATGGGTGAAATGGGATGGATCACATGATGATTACCTGTTCTATTAATTCCGTCTGAAGCACCTGGCATTAGCCACTGTTGGAAGATGGACCATTAGTCTGACCCAGTATGGCCATTCTTATGTTATGCTCTTATGTTCTTGCTTCCTGAAGTCTCTACTCATATAGTGACAGTTTCCTGAACTTCTCCCTTTCACTAGAACTTCCTGATATGAACTTCCTGCCTTTATAGGGACCTTCCCTCCAGCTTTTTTCCCCAGATGTGGTTTATCACTATGTACGCCTGGCTCCTTTTACACCGGAATCATCTGATTCCTCTCAGGTGGGGCCCATTCTGTAAGCAAGTTTAGCATAGCCCCAGACTTTCTGGCCCACAGGCAAGCCACCTTGTAACAGCTAGTCCACAGTTCCCAGGAAATATCCTAGAAAATGCATTGATTCAACATATCCAGCTCTGCATCTTCTGCCGCCAGCCCTACTCACGGGCTAGGCTGAGCCAGTCAGTATCAAACTTCAAGATAGAGCAGGTGCTGCATTTTTTTTATTAGATGGACTTGCTTCCACTGAGGGACATACAACTATAACTGGAACCTTGGAAATGAATCCGCCCAGATATATACTAGTTTAACGGAATATTATTGTACCCACAGACTTTTGCTGTATGAATAAGGTTATAGATTATGAGGAAGATTTAATTGAAGTTATCTTCTACAATTGGTAAGGACTGGGGGTGAGGGGAAAGCATTTATGGATACATGAATAGACAAGTTCAGGCATACTCAACCTACAGACAAATCACCCCTCGCCTGGACCTCATCTGATTACAAAATATAAATTTTAACAAAGAGTGCATGAGATGACAGTCTTCTTAATCTGTATTAATTAATCTGGTCACCCTAGCTAGGATACATTGCTCTTTTGGTTTTACCCATCTTTCAGACAAGACTTAAATATTAAATTCTTAACTTTTGAGTTTACTAAAAATAAAAAAAACTAAATAGGCAGGAAGGGGCAGGAAATGTTTTCTAAGAGCAGGGGCACCAACCCATGTTCTGCTTAAATTGTTGCTGTAGCTAATAATTTTGTGCCTACTTCAGACCTACTTGTAGTTTCAAAAGATATGTGCTTTTGCACTTTCAGTCCTAAACAATTGTGTATATTGTAGCTATGTACTGCTAAATGGCTGCTGCATTCCTCCCAAAAGGAAACTGCATTTCATGGTGAGTGAATTCTATATTTGTAAATAAACAGTGGAATGAAAGATGTTCTATAAAAGAAAAAAGTTAATTGTTATAGTAGTCTGCAATAATCAATAGCTGTAACTTCTCTAGCAAAAAAAGAGACAACCTTTTATTTAGTACCAGGAATATCTTTTTTAGTATTCGTTGTTTTAAATATGTGCAAAGAAAACATGATGCCACTTTGTCTGCGTTACATACCAGTACTGCCAAGGTTGCCTGGCAACTGGGAAGAGTTGTAGCAGACAGCAAGGTAGGCCTGAAAGAACACATAGGACTCTGTAGCAACAGTGGCACCAACTTTAGGTGACAAATCATTGCTGCACTGTACATGTTCTATTGGATAATCTTATTGCTTTTCATTATTTTTTTTCTTACGTAACAAACATTTAGCAAGAGAATTACAGCATTCCAACAGGACTACATTTTAAATCATACATAATATGGCGCAAACTCTGCAGAACACTGTATGCTCTCACTTTATATCTGAAGTTAATCCATGTAAATCAGCAGAGTATTTTGGATTTACACCAGTGGAAATGAAAGCAGAATCTGAACTTGTGACTACAGCCACTGGGAATGATGTAGAAGTGGCCCTGTGCAAACAAAGAGACTTCCCAGTCTCTCAGGGTTGTGGGAAGTTCTCTCAAACTGAATCGCCACAGAGAAGCCGATGGGGGACACAGTACAGCAAATGCTTGTGTCTGATAGGTCTTAAAAAGGATAGGACACAACAGTGGCTCCTTTGACCACTCTAAAAGCTTCAATTTTGAGCTCATATAAGACATCAAAATTGTACATCAGGAGGGTCCCTCTTACAGCAAGAGAGAATGAATGCACATACCGCCTTTGAGAAAGATGACCAAAGCTCAGTAGATGAGTTCAGTTTAATCTAGTGTATATGACTTTCTCATGCTTGGCAGAACCTAACAGTACACAGCATAAATTGTTAATAATTGAAGACTGCAGGGACATAAAAATAGAGAGAATGAATTGTTTTATTGCTAGTGAAGCTCTGCTTGGCCATTGTTTTTCAGAGTTCAGGTTCCCCAGTTAAGCGTTATCTAATTCAAATTCTATATTAAGATCTTCCAGTGTCAAATTAATTCTAGTTCTAATCTCAGTCAAGAAGGAGTGGTCTTTCATGTATAATTTTAAATTGAATGGCATTGATTCTAATATCCATTGAGGTCTTCAGGTTATTAGTCTGAATAGTTCAAGGTGTAATTTCCCCTTACTGTTGTGTTCCCAAATTATCTCATAATGTGTCATGTCAGAGACTGTGTATACCATACACTATAGACAGAGGTTGGGAATGTCTGATTCATTGGATCTGATGCCTTAAGAGTGACATTTTAATGCTTTTTCCATCTGAAGGAAAAATTTCTCAATAATTCCTCCAATTATTAAAATATCAAGAACATCTATTCCTACTATGGTAAGGAATATAAGACCAATTCATTTGTGAGAAGTTGGCTTTTCCCCATGGAGATGATTTCAGCATTCTGAATAATAATATTTAACACTTGCATAACACTTTACATCTTCAAAATGTTGTACAACCATGTAGCCTTACATTTTCAAAATGCATACATTAATTACTGTGCCTTAATTTTCAGTTTCCTAGCTTAAGGCACATAGGGCCCAATTTTCAGAGGTGCTGAGTGCCTTCAGCTACCAACGAAGTCCTATAATGAGACAGCTTTTCTTACTTATTTTATTTCACTTGGTTGTTTAATGATTTAGGACTCAATCCTAGGCAGAACTGCATCTGTGGCATAGGATTCAGAAGAGAGTTACTTTGTAACTCACCAACAAATCAGAAAAGATTTCTAAGTAAGCATAACAGATAGCCATGTTCTGTCCCCAGTTACAGCTGAGCAATTCAACAGAACATGGCCCTCTCTCTTTTTATTATAATAAAGGATATATTTGTTATAGTAAAGTATATTGATGAAAATATATTCCTCTACAATTTTGTCTTCAAGAACAAACACCCAATAGATAATAGTAATAATACCAGCTCTTAATGATAATACGACCTTCCACTTTTCATCCATACATCTCAAAGCAATTTATCAATGAGGAATGTATTGTTATCCATATTTTACAGGTGGGAAAACCCAAATTCTTCTTCTTCCTACGTTGCTATATATCCAGAGTAACTCCATTAATGTCAATGGATTAAATTCTGGTTTCAGTTACTTGTTTAATTCCTGACTGACTCCACTGAAGCCAATGGAGTTTCTCCATGACCTCAGTTAAATGTTGTAAAATTGGAATAACTCCTAAATTTACATTGCCTTGTGTATTCATTTACATCAATGCAAAGTAGAAGTGAAATGCTACCGTTCTGATTTGGCCAACTTTACACTGGTGTAAGATAACTAATCACGTAATTTATAGGGAAAAAAGTGAATTAAATCCATTTTTCCAGATTAACACCAGCATAATTAAGATCAACATTTGGAGGGTGTGGTAAAGTTGGAGTAACTGAAGAATCACTGGAAAAAAATGCAAACATTTAGTACAATTTTTAAACAAATTCATTTTGTGTTATCCACCCTTCTGTGTTTGCTTTTCATGAATGTTTTGGAAAACATGTTCATTGGTATGATTGTTCAAGAAAACTGCAAGTTTTAAACTAAAATTACAGAATATTCATGGAAAGTAAATTTGCCATCATGATCCTGACTCTAAAAGTTACATTTATCCGGATGAGAAATATACCATGCAAGTTACATGTCCAATCAATACAAGTTGTTAATTGCAAATACAACATACTCAGAATAATATTCACAAGCAACAGCTCATGAGCAATCCACACACTGAAATATGTTCACACAAAACATTTATTGAACAATTTTAGACAATAAACAAATGTGATAACTGTGATCTGTTGATGGACAAATTCATGAACAGGAAAATGTCTAAGTTTATGGAATTAATAGTTACTACTAAAAGTTTGCTCAACTCTGGTAATCAGTATCTAGCAGGGCAAGAATTACATCATAGGAAGTATGGTCTCTATTTATTTATTTATTATTACTGGGCTGAAGAAAGCCAAGTTTGCAATTAGTGCAAATAAAATGCTCACTTTTAAATTTTTACATGCATTTCCTTCTATAAAATATAAATAAACTCAGACAGGAGGGAAAGATGTACTTTTATTACATTTCTTTTGAGTTTACACCATTTTTGCTTTACCCCTGTATGGTAATAAAAGAGCCTTGTGAAAAACAATTAAAACACCACAAATACAAATAAACAAAGAATCAGGGTGCCAATACTAGACACCTCTCCCCGTTCCTCTACATATATTTGATCATCATGAGTATCCACTAATCAAGCGATTATTGAAAACATGTTTAAGAGAAAGCATCTTCTCTGAGGCAAGGTATACATGAGAAGAAAAAGAATTATAGTACATCTACTTCTGGCACTCTGATTCTGTCTGAATTTTCAGTCACAAATCATTATTTTTCATGTAGCTGTTCAGAAATAATTGTATCATACAGGATAAATTGAAGGCTCAATATATAAATCCAGGCTAGAGCATTTATATTTCTCACACATAAAACTATAGCAAATCGGCTTGGTGTAGGATTAAAAAGTGTCTGTCAATTTTTTTTTAAACATAGTTTTCTATATTTCTACTGTCCATTATTTCTAATATCCTCTTAGAATATTGAAAAAAAAATCCTATCTGCTTTTCCTTCCCTATTTGTCAGACATTAATTTTCTTCAGAGTTTATATTGAGCTGAAATTAAAAAAGAGTACTGGTCACAGTTTTATATTGCACATTTTAAAGAATCATTTTGCACCTAACTATTGCTTATTATAAGTCCTTGTGGGTTTGATAATGAAATATTTTATAGTACTCTATATTTTCACTCCATATTGCACAAGCAAAGGTCTGTTATTGTAGGGTTGCTTATAATGGATAGGTTAATGGCACTGAAAAAAATGGCAGAAAAGTACTTAGAAATAAAGCACATAAATACATGAACTTTACAGAAACATAACAGAACAAAGGAAGGTCTAATAAAAACTTAACAGTTGCTCTTTTTGTTTCAAAACCTCTATTTACAATGGACCTTTAACAAAATACACAAGTATCATCAGTGTTGTCAGGAAAGCACCTGGAAAACCATTTAGTAATTTGCTCCTACAGAACCAGAACAGCAACTGCCAGCATTTTTGCCAGATCTAAAAACGATACAGACCTGAAAGGAGCTGAACATCTCCTGAGAGACGCTGAGCTGAGTGTCCTGAGCTCTCACAGAAATCAATGGACCTGAAGGCACTCATCAACTCTCAGACAATGTTCGCCGTATCACAGGATCAAACCCGGAGTGTTCGTTCATTCACTTCCATTGAAGTCACTGGAGTTTTATTGCTAAATTAAATAAAAGCAGGAGTGTCCCCATAGTTAGCAGATAGTGGCCTTATAAGAGTCATAAATAGAAGAGAAGAAATAAAATAGATAGAGTATAATTATTGATTTTTGTATTATGGTAGTGCCTAGGAGCACTAGTCATGGACCAGCACACCCACAAAACAAAAAGATGATCGCTGCCCCAAAGAGCTGACAGTATAAGTAATTTGCTTATTAAAATGGCTGGGAGACAGAGTGATACATTTAAAAAAACAAAGAAGTTTTTAGAATCTATAACACCTTCTGCCATTAAATTATAACAACCAGAAGTTGGATCAAATTTTAATACTAAAGTCCTATAGTGTCCTTATAAATGTGCTATGCCTCACTGTTGTCAGGTATGCAGTGTCATAGACAAGTATATATTTTAAAAAGTCTTTCAAATGTGCTGTGTATATGTATTTAAAGGGCCCTAGGCTCAGAATCCCCAAACACTCTGTAAAATTTAGCTCATGTGAGGTTTTTAAAAAATGTAATCTAATGTGATTTGCCACTACAAAAGAGACCTATGCGGAATTACAATTTCATGGTTGTTTCCCCAAATCAGTTGTCATATAGAACAGAGTAACAAGTAAATTCAAGTGCAAATGCAGTCTTATGAGTTTTTCACTGCTGAAATGGCCCCCTGCATTCTTGGGCTTCTTTTAATTCATTTTTCAGTGAGTCAGATTTAAAATGCAACTAGCCCTCTATTATTAATGACAACTGTGAATTCAGAGAATGGGAAATTAATTACATATATACACACACAAAAATTTAAGTTAATATTAAATATTCTGACTTGAACTCTCACACAGTCAGATAAAGGATAAGGGTTAGATGTGAAGCTCTTATTTTGATTGTGATTACAGTAGTTGATAAACATAAACCTCAATACTGGAAGAGAAGATTATGTTAATATCAGTTGGAACAAATTATAGTTTACAATTAACTTTTCCCCCTGTGGTAAAGATACAAGAGAGATTTCCACTAGAGCCAGTTAGGAGCAGAGTGAAAACCTGTTCAAGCTGACTTTAAACATATCTGCCAGCAAAATTTTAACTGTGACCATTGTATGATGATTTTAATCTTTATAAATGTCTGTTATATTTTTTGAGAAACCACTCAGAGCACAGGGTGGTGCTCAAAACAAGTCAAAGGATATAAATAAAAATGAAAAGCAAATACAGGCTGGCACCCTGTCCTTAACTCACACACTAGCACCTACCAACTATAGAATATAAGGTCACACAGTGTTTTCATGTCCATGATACGTTTTGGCACAATGGTAAGAGATTGGAATATCAACCTCAACTGCATCAAATTCAAGCTCTTTCTCCTTGCATTCAAGGACTTGCACAACTTAGCCTCAACCTGTACCTTCCACCATATCTCCTTTCATGCCCCGACTTCACTCTGTGTCCAATTTCTGTTCTACCAATAATTCATACATTCACATGTACATAGAGTTTACAGCCATAAGGGACAATTAAATCATCTAGTCTGAACTATATATCACATACACTTAAATTTCACCCGTTAGCGGTTTATTAAGCCCAATAACTTCTGTTTTATTAAAGCATGACCTCCAAAAAGGAGTAGTGTCTTGATTTGAAGACACCAAGTGATCGAAATCCACCATTTCCCTTGGTAATTTGTTCCAATGTTTAACATCCATACTGTTAAAAACTTTAGCCTGGACCAGTCCTGACTTCAGCCTTAGCCTGGACCAGTCCACACAAGAAATCCACTTCCTGGACACTACAGTGCAAATAAGTGATGGCCACATAAACACCACCTTATATGAAAAACCCACTGACCACTACATGTACCTACATGCCTCCAGCTTCCAACCAGGACACATCACACAATACATTGTCTACAGCCACGCCCTGAGATACAACCGCATTTGCTCCAATCCCTTAGACAGAGACAAACACTTACAGGATCTCTATCAAGTGTTCTTAAAACTACAATATCCACCTAAGGAAGTGAAGAAACAAATTGACAGAGCCAGAGAGGTACTCAGAAGTCACTTACTACAGAACAGATCCAACAAGGAAAAGAACAGAACACCACTGGCCATCATCTACAGCCCCCAGCTAAAACCTCTCTAACACATCATCAAGGATCTACAACCTATCCTGGAAGATGATCCCTTACTCTCACAAACCCTGGGAGGCAGGCAAATCCTTTCTTACAGACAGCCCCCCAACCTGAAGCAAATATTCACCAGCAACTGCACACCATACAATAGAAACACTAACCGAGGAACATATCCTTGAAACAAACCCCATTGCCAACTCTGCCCACATATCTACTCAAGTCATAGGTCCTAACCATATCAACCACACCATCAGGAGCTCGTTCATCTGCACATCTACCAATATGATATACACTATCATGTGCCAACAATGCCTCTCTGCCATGTAAATTGGCCAAACCGGACTGTCTTTACACAAAAGAATAAATGGACACAAATCAGACATCAGGAATGGTAACATTAAAAAACCAGTAGGGCAGCACTTCAATCTCCCTGGACACTCAGTAACAGACTTGAAAGTTGCCATACTTCAACAAAAAAACTTCATAAATAAACTCCAGTGCAAAACTGCAGAGCTGGAACTAATAAGCAAACTTGACACTATCAAACTAGGTCTGAATAGAGACTGGGAGTGGCTAGCCCACTACAAAAAATAATATTCCCTCTTTTGACATTCACACCTTTTCATCACTGTTGTGAATGGCCTCATCCACCCTGATTGAATTAACCTTGTTAACACTTATCCTACTCACTGTGATGTAACTCACCCATCCTTGCATGTGTATATTACCTACCAAACTGAAGTTTCCACTTCATGCTTCCGACGAAGTGGGTTTCTGCCCACAAAAGCTTATGCCCAAATAAATGTGTTAGTCTTTAAGGTGTACTGTTAAAAACATGTGCCTTATTTCCAGTTTGAACGTATCATGTCTCTGGCTTGAGCTTCCAGCCATTGGTTCTTATTATGCATTTCTCCATTAGATTAAAGAGCCCTCGACTACCCAGTATTTTCTCCCAAGAAGGTTCTTATACACTGTAATCAAGTTACCTCTCAATCTTCTTTTTTCTAAGGTAAAGAGGTCTTGCCTCACTATAAGGAATTTTCTACATCCCTCAAACCATTTCTGTGGCTCTTTTCTGAATCCTTTCCAATTCTTCAACATCCTTTTAAAAATATGGACGGGACATCAGAACTATACACAGTATTCTAGTATCAGTCTCACCAATTCCATAAGAGGTAAATTCACTCCCTTATTCCTAGCCACCACTGTCCTGTCAATTTATCCATGGATGGTGTTAGCCCTTTTCGCCACAGCATTGTGCTCATGTTCAGTTTTTTTATCCATTGTAAGCACATCCTTTTCAGAGTCATGGCCTTTCATGATACAGGCCCTTATTCTACAGATATGGACTACATTCTTTGTTCTTAGTTTTATAACTTTGCATTTGGCTATATTAAAACACATTTTATTTGAATGGGCCCAGCTTACCAAGCAATCCAGATCACTCAGTCTGGCTTACCTGTCCTCATTATTATTTACCACTCTGCCAAATATTGCATCATCTGCAATTTTTATCAGCAGTGATTGTGTATATATTTCCAGATCATTGAAGAAAATGCTGAATATCATTCAACAGAAACACCCCTATTCAGGTATGATTCCCCACTGATAGCATTTTGAGTTCTGTGGGATAACCAGGTCATAATCCATTTAACTTGTCTTTATTGATATTGTACATTGCTAATTTTGTAATTAGAATGTCATTTGATACTAAGTCAAACTCTTTATAAAAGTTTAAGTATATTACATCTATGAAGTTTCGTTTATCAACCAAACTTGTAATCTGATCAACAAATGATATGAAATTAGTTTGGGAAGACCTATTTTCCATCTTGACTGACAGTAATTATATTTATAACCTCTAATGTTATATCAATTGAGTCCTGTATCAGCTTTTCCATTATTTTGCCCAGCACTGATGTCAGGCTGACTAGTTATCTGACTCCCTGGGGTCTTTAATATTCCTTCTCAATTTTCCACACATCATAATTTTTACTTTATATCAGTGATGGCAGACATTCCCCCAGTTTTCCCTTTTCTAACACCTTCCTTTGTGTATCATTCATGCTGACCCCATAATATTTACAAAGCACTTTGCAAACATTAACTAGTAAGTTTTCTCGCCCATATAGGAAGATACTATTTTCCTCACTTTACAAACAGCGAAAGTGAAGCAAAAGTGAAGTCAGTAGTCGGTGTTAGGGTTATGCTTAGAACTCAGACATTTCTGGTTACTAGTGCAATACTCAGACCGCTGCGCTATTACCTATTTGTATGGGAAAGTATGAGCTATTGCCAGCATAACTGAGACATGCATTTTATAGGCACACAGATTATGCCATCCTCTGAAAGAAATATTTATTAAGATGTACCAGGAAATTGTTCTTCTTTAATTTCTGAATGTAAAATTATTTTTACCAATTTACATTTTATTAATTGATAGCATAAGTTGTAATTTTATCTTCATAACTTTTGAACAGCTTGACAAGAAATACTTTCACTCATTAAGCACAGATGCCTGGCTATTGTCTTAACATAGCTTGCAAACTTGTGTTGTCTCTGAATACTTTGCATCAGAAACATTACTTGCTGCATATTGTTTATCTTTGAGTTATTTCCATTGGCATAACCTCTACAACGAGTCCATTTGTAGGCTGCTATGTAGGGATTAAGCCACACAAATTCTTTATACACTGCAACAAATTCCTTGTACACTGAACTGAATATTGATGACTCACACAGGGAATAAAGAGTGTTTCACATCTACAGTGACAAATCCAGACATAGTGGAAAACACTTAAACCAATCTAAACTGAGAATTCCCTCATTCAATATATGTGAATGTATTCCATCCAGCACAGGGGAATTCGATATTAGATCTCATCTTGACAGATAAAGAGGAACTGATCACAGGACTAAAAATTAATGCTAACATAGGTACAAGAGATCATGACTAGATCACATTTATAAAGTGTAAACAGAATAAAGTCTAGACCAGTAATATATATATATAATTGGTGCTTTAAAAAGCCAATTCCACAAAACTAAAAAAAAAATTATGAGCCAAATCATCCGTGAGAAAAATGTGAATGATAATTGGGATTTGTTTAAAAACACTTACTATATACCCAAAAAGCCACATTTGAGGAAAATAGGTTGTATTTGTTAAACAAACAACCTGGGTTACAGGGGAAGTGCATGAAGGCAGGCAGGCAGGTTGGCTGGATGGATAGAGAGATAAAGGGGACATTAATAGTAAAGAATATAAATCAGAAGCCAGGAGTTGTAGAAAATTGACAAGGGAAGCAAATGGACAAGGCAAAATCTATGAGCAGTGGAGTTAGGAACAATAACAAGGAGTTTCTAAGTATATTAGGAAGAAAAATCCACTAACAATGATTGCTGGTCCATTACTAGATGGAAATGGTAGAATCATCAATAGTAATGCAGAAGACACAGAAGTGTTTAATAGACATTTCTATTCTGTATTTGGGAAAAAACAGATGATATAGTCTTTTCATATAACAACACTCTTTCCAGTCAACTGTTATCTCAGGAGGATGTTAAAAAGCAGCTACTAAAGTTGGGCATTTTAAATCACCAGGTCAGACAACTTGCATCTAAGACTTTTAAAAAAGCTGGCTGAGGAGCTTGCTGGACCGTTAATGTTGATGTCAATAAGTCTTGAAACACTGGATAAGTGCTATGAAACTGAAAGAAAGCTAATATTGTGGCAGTATTTTAAAAGGAAAAATGGGATGACCTGGTTAATTATAAGCCTGTTAGCCTGATGTTGATCCCAGGCAAGATAATGAAGCATCTGAAACAGGACTTGATTAATAAACAATTAAAGGAGGGTAATATTACTGATGCCAATCAACATGCGTTTATGAATAAATCCTGCTAACTTGATATCTTTTTTTGTGATGAACTTACAAAGTTGGTTGATAAAGGTAATAGTGTTGACATAATATACTTAGACTTCTGTAAATCCTGGACACAATTCTGGATGCAGTTTTGGAAACAATTCCAGTCCATAAATGAAGAAGGATGTTAATAAATTGGAGAGGGTTCAGAGAACAGCCCTGAGAATGATTAAAGCAGGGGTCGGCAACCTTTCAGAAGTGGCATGCCAAGTCTTCATTCATTCAATCTAATTTAGGGTTTTGCATGCCAGTAATACATTTTAACATTTATAAGGTCTCCCTCCCCACCCTGCCCCTTCTCACCCCCTGCTCCCTCCCATATGATGTGGGCCCAGCGCCCTGGCCAGGAGCCTCTCCTGGCCCCAAGCAGCAACGTGCGGCGGTCACTCCCCCCTCCCGGCTCCACCCCTTCCCCACGCCCCTCTCTCACGTGACGTGGGCCCAGCGCCCTGGCCAGGAGTCGCTCCCAACACCACTAAAAATTATAAACAACCCTGGCATCAATGGCAGTGCAAGTGCTGCTCAAAATCATCTCGCATGTCACGTTTGGCACATGTGCCATCGATTGCCGACCACTGGATTAAAGGATTAGAAAACATGCCCAGTGATAAATTAATGATTGAGCTCCTTGAGTGTAACAAAAAGTTGATTAAGGGGTGACTTGATTACAGCCTGTAAGTACCTATACAAGGAACAAGTATTTTGATAATGGGCTCTTCAATCTAGCAGAGAAAGGTATAACATGATCCAATGGCTAGATGCTGAAGCTAACCAAATTAAGGTTGTAAATAGTGTGCACATTTTTAACAGTGAGTAATTTATCACTTGAATAATTCACCAAGGGCCATGGTGGATTTTTCATCACTGGCAATTATTAAATCAAGATTGGATATTTTCCTAGAAGATATGCTGTAGGAGTTATTTTGGGGAAGTTCTATGGCCTGTGTTATACAGAAGTTCGGACTGGATAATCAGAGTCATCCCTTCTAGCCTTGGAATCTATGAATTAAGGACCTGATCCTACATTCAAGATACTTTTTTCCTTTACGGACCTGATGCTGTGTTCACTGAATCAATGGCAAAGTTCTCATTGATTTCAATAGTACAATATTAACCACTAATGCCTAGCAAATCATATTGAAACAATACTCTAGCTGTCGCTCTAATACATTCAGTGTTCTATTATGGCTTTTAAAAGACCAAGTCATGTTTAGGAGGGGAAGACAAGCATCACTGCAGCGGTGGCTGGATGCCATCATGCCTTTGAAAGGCATAAAGCCTTCTGGGCAATGGGAAGTATGTTGCTGTGCAGGGCTTTCTATGCCATTAAAAAGCACTTTAACTATTTAAAAAGATGTGAATGCATGTTCCCACCCTGCTGTTGTGTAATGTAGAGAATGGGACATGGGTACCCCATGGAACCAATCAACTGCAGGCAGTACTAGCCAGCTCTTGCCCATTGATGTCCTAGAAAATCAATTACTGTCTGCACTAGACCCAGCCTCAATGAATGCTGTTATTGATTTACGTTTTCTGTTCTGAGTATAGCCCTCCCCCCCCCCCCCCCCACACACACACAGAGCTGTTCAAAAAACCTGATTTTTTGGTTCCCTGGCAATCCAGAAAAAAAAAATTTAAAAAAGTTTCAGTGAATTCAAAAGTAAACACAAAATAGAAACAAAACACAAACTCACAATAGTTTTAGGTTGTTCAAAACTTTTCATTTTGATTTTAAGCACTTAATATTTTTTTTAAATAAAATATAATTGAAAGAAATTTCAAATTGAAAATCTGTTTTGAACTGAACATTGCAAAAGTTTCATTTAGAAAATGTAGAAACACAATGTTTTGACTTTTTTGTATTCCCCCTTCTGCTCAAAAAAAAAAAAAAAAAAAAAAAAAAAAACATTTGGAAAAACTGGCAGACGTTTGCGGATCATTCACTAAAAAAATTTCAGCTGAAAAATTTTGCCCACCTTTCCTATATCTCTTAAAAAAATTGAAGTTGAACATCATGGATTTGATTCTGATTCAAGCTGCTGGATACTATTATTTTATTGTACAAATGACATTGCTTATATTATTCAACTTTATTCATATGTTGCAGTTCTCTCATATCTGTTCTAAAGTAAAAACTGACAATAGTGTTGTAAGCCTAGCCAGGAAATGATCTTATTGGCCACAAATGAAAAGTGACGAGTATCAAATTACCAATGCTTGAAATAATTAAATTCCAAAAGTGCAACACTGTGCTCAGTACAGACCACCAAACCTTTTGAACTAATTTCCACTGGCTTTCTGGAGTTAGAGAAAAGTATAAGTACATACTTAGAAGAAATAAGACAAAAAAATTGCACCTGACACAACATTTAAGTAATTTTGTACTAAAATTTGGCTTTCCAACACAATCAGAGAGGAGAATCAGAAAATCAGTTGTTGTTTGTATTCCAGTAGCACTCAGTAGCCTGAGACCTATTTTGCCAGACAGTATACAAATATATAATAAAAAGAAGGTTCCTGTCCAAAATGTTTGCAGTCTAAATATAAATGAACTCCAATAGGTGGAATACATCAAACAGACAGGAGAAGCACAAGGTAACAGTGAGATAATTTGATTAGTATGATAAGCACTTGTCACAACCCTCCAGCTGTTTAACCATTTCAGGATTTTTTTTTTTAGGCATCATGGCAAGGGTAGCTTTAAAGAGGCATTTGAAGGAAGACAATGTGATGGCTTTGCAATTCTTAAGAGGAAACACTTTACATACAGAAAGATATGGAATGAACTGCAAGAGACTGTCAGATAAAGAACTATTCCGTAGAATCCACAAGGGAACCAGCAAGAAAAGCAATTTAATGTTACCATTTTATTAGGAGGAATACTCCTAGAGTTACCATCACAATAAAATGATCCATGCATATTTCATCAGGTTTACCAACTGATATGGCTTTTGAGCTGAATCCTAGATAAACCCCAAAACCTTTATCTAGGAACTACAGAGAACATGCCATAAAATGGAAAGATCAGATGAAAGAAGCTTATTGTATAGCCAGAAAACTACAGCTCATTGTAAGAACAGCTACGACAAGAAAGTACATAGTACTGTGCTTCTACCAGGTGATTGTATCCTGTTCCCAAAAAACTATCAGAAAAGGGAGAGGCAGGCAAATTAATTTAGCTGAGAAAGGTATAACATGAGCCAATGGCTGAAAGTTGAAACTACACAAATTTAGACTGGAAATTTGGTGCAAAATTTTAAGAGTGAGGGTAATTAACTATTATGATAAATTAACAAGGGTCGTGATGGATTGTCCATCACTGGCAATGTTATAATCAAGATTGATTTTTTTCTCTAAAATACATGTTATGGAAACCATTTTGGGGGAATTCTTTGGCCTGTGTTATACAGAAGGTCAGACTAGATTATCTCAGTGGTTCCTCCTGGCCTTGGAAACCATGAAAGATTTAAGAACTGTAAGATCTTACTGACAAGAGCTAGAGGAAGAAGAAAAAGATATGGGCCAGATTACAGTGGAAAAGATAGGGGAGGCAAAGGGCCAATAAAACATTAATTGTCTGTACCAATTCACACCCTTTTGTTCAACCATAACAGAAGAAGGAGCAGTGAGAATTAGGCCTGGTCTACACTGCCATCATCAGTTGACGGGAGATAAGCAAGCTGAGTACTGTAGCTTGCATATATCCCATTGACTTACTTACGTTGCTGTACAGCAGCGTCTTCACTGCACTGCATCTACAGGAGATGCCCTCCGGTTGACTCAGCCTTACTCCTTTTGGTGAGGTGGATTAATCGAATTGACTGGAGAGCACTTCTGGGATCAATTGAGCGGGTCTTCACAGCCCGCTCGATCGATCCCACTGCATTGATCCCCACAGAGCCAGCAGTGTAGACATACCCTTAGATAAGTCAAGAAAAAACAAATAACTATAAATGGCAATGAGAAAATAGTCCAAAACAAGCAGAATAGGAGAAAGAGGATGGTGATCATTCATTAAATACTATAGAAACTTCAATCCCGCATAGTGTACTTATAGCCAAGAATAAAAGATATTAAATATATTTGGGAAATAGACATGAATATAAATATTAATTTTGTAACCCAGGGCCTACAGGTTGAGGCCTGTAAGATTTCAGCTTAGCCTCAGATCTAACGATGGTTGACATAAGTAGATGACCCAGGAATAACCCTGTACCAGTAAAGTTGTGAAGAATGTGCCAGTGGGTGATGTTCGGGAAAAGATGTCAAAACGTACCCATCTAGATCACAAGACATCCAACTGTAACATCATGAGAAATTTTGCCATAATCGTGAGTTACCACAGTAGCTTGTTCACACAGATGTATAATGAGAATGAGAGAAACTAAGGGGATAGCCAATGAGAAATGGGGCACTCCTAAAGTAGTGGGGTGTGAAAATATGAATAAGGAACAAAGAATTGGAACCCTTATGCATATGTATGAGCCTTAGTGGGTGTAAGCATGATTCAGAATAAAAGGTGTTGGTCAGCTTGTATATAGAGGGAAGAAACATACGGGTAGATGCCAGAATGACAACCATGGGAAATAATGAGGAGGAGAATAATAACTGACACTCCAGGGTCGCCCAGCAAGAGTTATGAAATGTGAGTGATGCCAGTGACAGGCCTAAACACTTTGCACTATCTGCTATTGTATTTTAGTATTTGTGGGATTGTTTATTTGCTTAGTGAATTTGTTAATAAAGTAACTTGTAGTAAACTGGAATTGTTTCTTGTGTGCTCCTAGGGTCTCTTAATACTAATAATATCTCTGATGCTGTAGGCTTCATGAGACTGAATCTTTAGTCAAAGCAGTCTAAGAGCATAATCAGTATTCATACATCTATCCATAGATAAGGCTACACACTTCTGCAAGTTCAGTCTGTCATCCACACCTGTGAGTGCTGAAAATGATTGTTGTGTACCTAGTACAAAACTTAAGGGGTGAAAATCCTGGCCCCATTGAAATCAATGGACATTTTTCTATTGATTTCAGTGAACCAGAATTTCACATAAGCAGTGATGATCCAGGTCTAAGAGTTTGTGATGAACTCTGAATTTGTGACTGTAATGAACCTTGTAATCAACTAGCAACAAGACCAAATACCAAGGAAGCTGCAGTATAAAATAACTAATATAACCATGGAAGCAGACAGATGAAACCACCTCAGAATTCCCTCTATGACCATTTGGATCACCAGCCAGTTCAATGGGGACTTAGAACATAAATGCTACTTATGCAAATGGAACTTTGCATTATCCTACATTTTCTGTAATGACTGAACCAAGATCCCTCTGTCTCCATTTTTCTATTCAGATAAAAGAACATTAAAATATTGGTGAAACAATATTTACGCAACTTTTGATAAAGAGCTTTGTAATGTGCAATTATTACAAAGGATAGAATAATTGGTTTAAGATGTATATTAGGTGCACTTAAAGAAATGTGATCCCATTTCTTATGAAGGGGATTCAGTTACTTAAAACCAAGAGTTTAAAATAAAACTAAATAGAAAAAATAATATCTAAAAAAAAGAAATTGGATTTCAGGAGTGTAAAAAAGGTTGACATAGCTAGGCTGACATAGCTATGTTGGACAATGGTGTGAAAATTCCATGTCCCTGGACAATGTAGCTATGCTGTCCTAACACCCAGTGTAGGTTATGTCACAGTTATGTAGACAGAAAAATATTTCTGTTGGCTTAGCTCTCATCATTCAGGGAGGTGATGTTTCTACACTGATGAAAAACCCCTTCCATCAGTGTAGGTTGCGTACGCTCTGTCTCAAAGGCTTCCAGGGAAGATACCAGATAGTTTGCACTCTGATCCGATTCTTGATTGTTCATGGGTTGACACACAACATGCATACTACAGCACTGCTGTTGAGAAGCAGAAAAGTTAATATTTTTGTGCATCCAACTGCTGATCCAGAGTCAAAAAGTGATCACCAGAATCATGCAAACTGTTTTTTTAAAGTGAAAAAGCAAAACCTAAGTGAATAAAACAAGTCAAGCTATAGGATTGTTCTAATTTTAATTTTGTCCTGTGCCTAAAGAGCTTGAGAAGCAAAAGTGCAAACAGTTTCAGTGCAGACATTTTTTAAAATGTTTAATGTTTAAATTGTTTTTCAGCAAAACAGATGTGGCTGAAATCTACCCTATCAGTTGAAAAAATTTCAATAACCAGAATGTAGGTCATAATTAACAATTCAGATTGATATAATAGTATTAACATACCACTTTACATTTTCAAATGGCTATAACAAATATTAAATAATGAATCCTCACAAGACCAATGTTTTATAGGTACATACTAGATAGGCATCATTATTCCCATTTATAGATAGTAAAAATGAGGGTCAAAGATGCTTCGTGAGTTGGCCAAGATCACACAGAAAGTAAATTGGAGCCCAGTCTCCATTACTGAATGACAATGGGAGAGAGACTGGAAACTTCCACAGAGCTTGATGATATGCACAGTGAGTCCAGAAATCCTTCAGCTTCTGGCTGGACTGGAGTCATGAACTTCATCTCTGGGCCAGAGGCCAGATAGTCCATAGGGCTCAAGATTACATTAGGCCTCTGTGACTCCAGGGCTTGTTAGGGCCAAGAATGTCATCAGACTTGATGCTGGAGAAGTAAATATGTCCAAGTTTTGGCCTGATGTTTGGCCTCAATTTTCCTCAAGATTTTTCCTCACATTGTTAGTCTTATTCAAATACTTTTCAGCACCAAACTTCAACTGAAAGGGCAGGCTACAAATGAACATCCTTGACTAATTGGCAGGAACTGCTCTGCAAATGAGACTTCTATTTCCCAGAGAACAAACATAATTGTTTCTACAAAGCACTAAGTGTTCACCAGACAGGAACTGTGCAAGCATGAACCAGTTTTCCAAACATGAGTCTCTCGCAAAGCAGTCAAATAATCAGCTTGGCTGAGTGACCAAGCTAGATAACATGAATTCTGAAACAAGCCATAAAGAAAAGAAATTATAAACAAAGTGATGCGTGTTAAATCTCAGCCAAAGGTATCATGAACACGATAATATCAAACATATCTAACTGTGGTGGAATGGTTGTTTCCACACAGGAAATTGGGGTTCAACTTGCCTGTTCTCTTCCTTCATGGGCTGGATGAATTGGTCTGGAATAAGTAGAGTCAACCCCTGAGACTGCCTTGCATTGATCATCAGAAGCATCTCCATCTGATTAAAGAACGTAACTGTTCTCAGTCAGAATGCCTCAGTCAGAAGATGGCATGAGATGAAATGAGACTTAAAATATTTGGGGTTGTAGAACAGGAGAAAATCTCAGGACTCTGGGCCCCAGAGGACACAGAAAAAAATCTTAGGAAAAGAAGTGCAGTTGGTCACATTCGTTATATAAATGGATGCCTACACTAACTGGGGAATACATTTTCTGAAATAACCACTTAGAGAAAAATTCCAGTTCCTTTTCACCCTTTACAGGTTGTTGTTTCAGTTCATTAAGGCCCCAACTCTGTAATTTACTGGATGCAGGTACAGTCCCGTGTTTACGCTGAATCAGTTGTTGGATTACGGCCTAAATCTGTTACATTAAGAATCAAAATTCAACAACAGCATCAGGATTTAAAGGTGAATATTAAATCCAAGCAAATTGATACTGACTTCAGCATTACAGAAAGTCACAGGACTAGCTCACAGCAATAGATAAGATACTGCATGTCACAGCAGTTAAGCATGCTAAAATAATACAACTATTTAAAATAGATAAAATTTAAAAAGATAATAAAAAATGACTTTCTAGGCATTGGACAGTAATTTTTTAAGGGAAAAACCTTGCGGAATCTACAGATAAACACTGTATATGAATGTTTAATTACATATTATAATTATTTTCCAACAATGAGAAGGAGACGTCCATAAACACATTTATATACCAATTCCATGCCATATAATTATGTCTCACATTTTAGTCACTAACAGCAGGAACTAAAAAAAATGGCATTCTAAATTAAATGTCTGCTTTTGGAGATAAAAAGAATTCCTTGTAAATAAAGATCAGAATTATTCTAGATAACATATCTCCTATTGTAATATAATCGTAACAGCATAAAACATGTATAAAACCAAGTGCTCTTCTTTTAAAGATCTGAAGACTTTTTCAACTATGATCTCTTTCTTCAGAAGCTGAATTTCCAATGTGATATTGAAATTTGTTGGGGCTAGCAGCATTATGCTCAAGGTATGCTTGTGAGAAAAATTCACCTCACCAGATCACACTGCTATCTGTAAACCTACCAAGCTCCTTAAACCCAGCCAAGCTCAAGTAATGGTAACAAAGAAATGAAGAAAAGGGGAAAAAAACATGGAGACGAAATTATTAAAAACTGTTCTTTTTTAGGTAGTCTAATACCTCTTTCTGTCACTTCCAACTTGGTAGGAAACTTTGGCTAAGTCTACACTACAGAGCCTGTTGGCATATCTATGCTTCTTATCTGTAGCCTTCTAATCTAGATGCAGCATATACTAAGGAAGGAGTTCTTTCACCATCTCAAGGAATACCCTCTCTGAAATACAGTATCACTCTTCCGTCAGCACAGTAGGGTCTACATTGGGGGGGCTGTCTCCAAGGGGTGGATTTTACACACCCCTGATCAATGCAGCTATGCCAGTATAAACTCTCAGTGTAGATGAAGGCTTGTCTGCTCTTCCCAGTGTTGACCTGGCCACATTTGTCACCTCCAGGCTTACGTACTGTAAATCAATCTATTTAAGGCTGAACATGAAAGCAATCCTCAGGCTCTGACTGCTACAGAATACAATTGCCTGCCTTCTCCAGGGCTCAGGATGCTATGAGCATGTCGTCACCTGTGATAAAATCCCACCACGGGCTCTCATCCAGCTTCTGATGCCACTTTAAAGCCTGGGTCCTAATTTTCAAAGCAATTAATGAATCAAGCACTATATATGAACACCCACTTCTATTTTCAAGCATCTCCCATCCTTCACCTCCACAAAAACCCTTACCCAAGCAGAGTTTTGACATCCAAAGATAGATGTGCCAGAGCTCCATTAAGCCACTTGGCTATTGACCCTAATTATATGTAAAATATGCTCAGATACTGCAGTCATGGGCAGCTGAGTAAGACCCAGAGATAGACAGAGGTTATAAATCTAATAATTCAGATTCTTCTTATTTCCAAAATAAATATATCCTCATGGAAAGGCAAAAGTGGCTTTAGAATTACACTGCCTAATTCTTTTTAACCAGTCTGTCAATAAATTATTGTGAAACTTACTGTTTATTAAGTTATGTGCTTTTTCCATCAGTCTTAATACGTGCTTTGATCCCATGCAATTACTTAACAATTAGTATGTAGAGCTGAATTAAGTATTAGTTTGTCACTATTAAGCAGCACCATGTTAGCATGAAACAGGAAGGAACAGATGTTAGCTAAGAAGAAGAAATAAAAGATCAGTTGAGGTTGGGGTGGACCTTTGCCTCTGATGTATTTGCCTTTCAGCTAAAACTGTGTAAAATGTTTGCAATGAAATCTCAAGCCAGGCAAACTTGCAGCAAGGGAGAGGCTGAGGATTTCCTAGTTATCATGCAGTCCCATGGAAAGGATTTTTGAGTGTCTTGTTGCCCTGGATCACTCACATGGTATTTGCAGTAGGAACATAACAGTTTTCTTTCCTACTGCTCCGGGGGAGAAAGGAGAGAAGATCCTTGGCAGGGCTGGAGCAATAATGAGCCTTGTTGATATGCCCCCGCATTCTTGGAGAGAGACCAAACAGTCTGGAAATTTTTCACAGGCAAGTTATCTATACCTGCCCTAGTAGAGGACATCAAACGTAAAGTGAGGCAAGTTTCAGAGCTCAAAACTCCAAGAAAACTTGGACCTCAGAAGGAACCTAATCAAAACGCTAATTTAGGTTCCCTAAAAGGTTTTGTATAGCTCTAATTCCCACTCATATAATATCATGCAATACAGTTGATGAACCAACTAAGCTATAACATTATGGCCTATGTTCAAATAGCCTTTTTGGTTATCTTAAAATACAAATGTTGTATACTTTGGTCTTCTACTCAAAATTTTAATTTTGAAACTCTGACTGGTTATAGACATATTAAGTATTTATTTTCCAAGAAAAAATAACAACTGAAGAAATTTTTTCCAAAAAAATAGACCAATTCATTGTACAAGCTCTTTGAACCATATTTTAAATCTTTCCTTATGTAAGTGGGATTTGGTTCTAATAATGATGTCAATAATATGTGGCCAAAAATGGACATCATTAGAGATGGTTGGGAATTTTTCAACAGAATAACTTTTTGCTGGAAAATGTAAATTTGGAAGGCACAGGGGGAAATAGAGAGAAAGAGAGAGAGAACATACCAGAATAGCCAATAGCTTCATGGTTAGGGTGCTCACTTTGGATACAGGTTAAGTACCTGCTTTGTCTTTTTTTAAGCAAGAACTTCCACATCCCAGGTGAGTGCCCTACCCCTGGTTTTTTGTTTGGTTTTTTTTGGGTGGGGGGAGGTTTCTCTCTCTCTCTCTCTCTCTCTCTTTTGTTTTTTGTTGTTGTTGAAATACTTTTTAAGGTCTTGGGTTCATTCTGATATGACATAGAAAAAGTTTCCAAACTCCTGAAAATATTCACAAGATGGAAAAATGATTTCCTGCCCAGTCTTGGACATCTTTGGCAAACAGAGACTCTATATCTGACATGTAAACTAGTCTCAAGCCGGATTTAGTACTATTTGTGCCTGTTTATATTGGAAGTGTAAATATAAACTTAAGTATTTTCCCTTTTGTTTACATAGAAAGGATTAAAGTTCTTTGTGACTGTTAAATCTCCAATAAAGCAAACAGGATGCTGCTTGTAATTAGTAATACAACTTCCAGTATCAAAATGGCTGATATCAGCAGTAGGTTCAAAAGTATGGAAATGTGTGTATGTGAGGGGAGGTAGGGCTAACAATACTGTTGAGGAATAGAAATAGCAGTTGAACCCCTAAAGAGGCCATGAAAACTACAGATAGTAGAGAAAACTTCTGAAAGTGCACTGCTTAGCATATTCTTATAGCTCTGTTTACAACTGAGGGAAACAGGAAACTGATGGGCACATCGCTCAGGTACTCATTACACCTCAGGCACTTGCTTCTCCAGCGCTAGCAGGCTTTCAGGAGGCAGGGTTCTCAGTGGTTTCTGGAACCAATGATCAGCTGCAAATAGGTACAAAAAGATGTTTAATCTGTGCTAACATACATGCTGAACTGTTCTAGTTTCCACTTTTTTGCTGGGGGATGCTCCATACACAAGCTGTTTAATTATTCCAACCCCTCCTCTGCTGAAATGATGCAGTGCCCATCACATGGAGTTCATGTGGATGGGCTCCCACTGAGGGGGGTGGGGGATGCTGTTGCTTGAGCATACAGCCTGACAGACTTTTGTGTGTTTACTGGAGTGTCCAGTCATTGCATTTCCTTTGTGCCTAAAACGTGGAGAGGATGGTAAGGCCCTTTATTTTCAAATACAATTAAAAGTTCAGTCATGATGAAAAGGGCTTCTTAACATTTCAACTTTTAGATATATTAGTAGATTTTAAGGCCAGAAGGGACCATTATGATCATCTAGTGGGGGTTCTCAAATTGGGGGTGTGACCCCTCAGGGGGTCATGAAGTTATAGGAGGGGGTTGTGAGCTGTCAGCCCCTGTGCATGCCACTAAGGATGGCATGGCACGGCACGGCACGTAGGGGGTCATCACTTTTGTGGGGGAGGTCATCACAGCCTGAAATATTTTCAAAGAGGGTCCCAGCAAAAAAAGTTTGAGAACTCCTGATCTAGTCTGTCCCCCGACAGAGGTTCACCTAGTAATTTCTGCATCAAGCCCTTAACTTCTGTTTGAGTTACAGCACATCTTTCAGAAAGACATCCAGTCTTGACTTAAAGGCATCATGTGATGGAGAATTCAACATATCACTTGATGTTTAATCTGTCTAGTTTCAGCTTCCAGCCATTTTATCTCATCATGCTCTTTCTGTTAGATTAAAGAGCAGTCTACTACCAGAAATCTCTTCCCCACAAAAGGAGTTTTAGACCATGATCAAGTCACCTCTTAACCTCAAATCCTTGCCTGAGAGCTGGGTTAAGTCAAAGGAGTTCACAGTTTTCCATTTAAAATACACTTTTGATATTTTCCCATATTCTCCACTTGCTAACTGTTTAAGACAAATGCAAAATAAATCAGCAAATCTCAAATGAGATCATGATACAGTGATTTTGCTTTGTATGTTCTAACAGCTTCACTGACTCCCATCCTTGGAACAATTCCAGGCTCCTTGTTACCTGTATGCAGTGACTTTCAGAAGGTTTTATTTTTAAATTTGTTCTTTGCTTTGAGGCAAGTGGGCAATTTCACACTTTCACATAATAGACAATTGGCAGTAGATATGTGATTCCAAGTGACTTGTGGACTCTATTTGGTATGTCTGGCAAAAAGGTAAGACCAAAATGTTTAGACCTGGGTGCCTAATATTAAGCATTTACAGCCAGATTCAGCTAGCTATATATGTAGGTGCCTAACTTAAGTCACCAAAATTTAGACATTTGGGTCTAAACATGTCTCATTCAAGTGTGTTCTGTATATTTTGCTTGAACATCCTAGATAGTAAGTGCTATTGTGAAAAACACTTTATAAATCCTCATAGATAGAGAGTAAGAAAAAGCATGGACTGCAGGAAAGGAGCATGTATTAAAACTCAACTATTTTTATCATTAAAAAAAATAGCACAAGCTTTTAAAATGCATACATCAATTCACAAGAGGACCAAAACAAAAAATCCTAGGATATTGATTCAAATCTTTAACTACAAGAGTTTGATTATTCAGCTACTGTGTTCAATAAATTGAACTATTAAAAAAAGAAAACCTTTTTTGCTGACATTTTTTGTGGGTTTTTTTTTATGAAAATGAATTCATGACAGAAGAGCTATATATGGAGAAGAGTTATTACCTTAACAAGGACTTTAGGGAAAAATGTAAAACATTTATCATCATCTCCTCTGCAACCTGAAGGAACATTAACAACAGCTCTACATCCTTTGATTTTTAATGGGATGAGGCAAAAATTTAAGTGCAAACCTCCTCCAGCAGATGCCCATTCTTGTTTAAAGAATGTGCATTTGCAGACAAAATTATTCAAGATTATTTTTCAAGCAAAAGTAATAGCAAGATAGAAGACAGAAGATAAGTGCTTGTGACATTTTTAGTGCAACTATGCTTATTAAAGCCATGTTAATTTTCTTACTATAACTTTCCTTATAATAAATATTTAAAAACAAAAAACTGTATTAAAGCAACATAAGAGTTGCACAGTTAAATATTCAAAATTCAGGAACTGTAGAAGTTAAGCACAAACCCTCAACCTTAATTCTGTCTACTTGTACAAGTACATTAGGATAAATTTAATTATATGAGATGATAGACTACTTCTCAAATACAATATAAGACAATATTCTTCTACATCGTTAGGTATACTTATGTATCTCAGAAACACCACCAAAGCCAAATGTTTTAGAAACTTCTAAACATGGGATAATGGTGAAAGAAGATTAAAATGCAAAATGTTCTGCAATCTTAGCGACAGTAGCAACTACCAGAATAACCTCTAAAATAATTTTCCACTAAAGGCATTACATATACATTTATTTATGATGTGTAAATAAGTGGCCAACCTTTTATCACTGGGAACTGAATTGTATAACATGCCCTTCTAGTGAATTTAGAGATTCAGATTGCAATTTCAGTTAGCACACAAAAATTATCCCTTTATATGCGTGGCTAAGTTTCCCCAAAAGTAGTTCTCCTTTCGTATTTTATAAGCAACTTGAGCAAGAGGAATATAAAAAATATAGCTGAGTGGTTTAGCCCATGTGAACTGTGTACACACATACACACTACATAATGTCAGAGAGACATTATAGGGAACAGTATAAATTTATTAAAAAGAATTGTTAAAAACAAAACAAACAGACCACCCACCAAAAATAAAACCAGTTTAATGAAGCTAAACTTAAGTATTTTTAAATTTCACCTCCAGTCAAATAATAACTACAGAAAAGTCAACAGAAAGTTAGCTCAACAATTCAATTGGCAGGATCTTGTAGTCAAAATCATGTAGTACAAAAATATTTAGTCCATCAGAGTATCAGAAAATAGCTAAGCACCTTGTAACATTGAAACTTGCTTCTGATGGGCTACCAGATCCATTCTTTAAAGTTGATGGAGTAATAACCATAATGTAAATAGTTATCTCAATGGCTTTATGAGGAAACTATACAACTACAGCAAAACCTGGTGGGTCAGTGTAGCACAAACAACCTTAACTCTCCCTTGCGCAATAATGAATTTTAGTGTTGATGGTCCCAGTTTATAGTAAACTGATTTTTGAAGAGACATTCACTTTTTCTTCCTTTCCCCCATCCCCAGGTATTATTGGGCAGAGTTAAGGTTGATTTTTTATCTTCCTTAACTGTGCATTTTCATACTTTAATAGAATAGGATTTCTTTAAAACTTAATCTTCTCTCAGTAATTTTTTTTTGTGGGGGAGTGGGATGACTGTACATTTTCTACTGTCATATTCATATACCTTATATTTTCTGTGAACATTTCTGATAAACTTATTGAAATTGATGAAACTTATTGAAACCAATGAAAAGTGAATTAGTTCCTTTAAAAAATTCATATGACGACTGTGGGTTAAATCAAGTTACCTTACTCAAGATTCTCAGTCAGTCAAAAATTCCATTTGCTTCAATGATTATTTGTGAGAGATAGAGAATTAATATGCATGATAGTGCAATGCAGTATGAAGATTTTAGTGACGTGAGTTTGAGATGGCACATTACAAGTCATAAGTGAAGCTAAAGAGGTTGTCCCAGATAAATAACCAAATCCTGCCACTTTGCTATTAGCAGTACAGAGACACCACTGCACTCTCTTACTTTAAGGGTAGATATCACCAAAAACAGTCTTCTGCTTCCACACTTAAAAAACCTATGCAGCTCACTAACCAGAGTTTTTATGGCTTCTGTGTAAACTTTCACACTAAAGTCTGCCTGGCAGGTTTGTAACTTTATCTGTCCCTCTCAAAGAGGTGCACTAACTTGTACAAAACAGCAGCAAGTGCTCCTGAATTCTGTGATCCCAAATCTCCCTTGCTGAAGATTAAACCCATTACTACTTGTCCTATTTTCAATGCACATAGAGAACAATTGATCACAGTCCTCTTTATAACAGCTCTTGACATATTTAAAGACTGTTATCAGGTCCCCCCTCAGTCTTCCCTTATCAAGACTAAACACATCCAGTTTTTATTTAACCTTTCTGCATAGGTCAGGTTTTCTAAACTCTTTATCATTTTTATTGCTCTCCTCTGGACTCTCCAGTTTGACCCCATCTTTTGTAAAGTGTGGCATCCAGAATTAGACACAGTACTCCAGCTGAGGCCTCCCTAGTGCTGAGTAGAATGGGACAATTATCTCCTGTGGCTTACATATGACACTCCTGTTAACACCTCCTCCCAAAAAAAATATTAGCTTTTTTTGCAACTGCATAATATCGATGGTTCATCTTCAAATTGTGATCCGTTATAACTTGCAAATCCATTTCAACAGTGCTACTACCTACCTATTTATTCCCCAATTTGTAGTTGTGCATTTAATTTTTTCTACCTAAGTGAAGTACTTTATACTTATCTTTATTGAATTTCATCTTGTTGAATTCAGACCAATTCTCCAATTTGTCAAGCTCAATGGAATACTAATTCAGTCCTCCAAAGTTCTTGCTACCCCTCCCAGCTCACTGCCATCTGCAAATTTTATAAGCATACTCTCCACTCCATTATCCAAGTCATTAATGAAAATATTGGATGGTATCAGACCCAGGACAGATCCCTGCAGGATCACTACTCATGTCATCTCAGTTTGACAGTGAACCATTGATAACTACTCTGAGTCCAGTTTTTTTACTTTTTGCAATAAGAGCTTCACTGATATATCAAAACTATTGGGAAGAGACTGATGCAAATGGTTGGGTTAACTGTTGGAAATGTAATTACAGACAGCTGGAACCTTAAAGTTTGTCTCATGGAATATCAAATATAAATAGAGCGCTAAGATTTGACTTGATCAGATAAGGTCCCAGATGTATGTGGGTGGAATCAAAAAAAGTGTATTAAAATTTGTCAAACCAATCCCTAACTAGGACATTGGGATAATAACATGGGAAAACTGGGTAGGAAGCCTAGCCCAGTCACTTCTTGCTGGGGTGATCTCCATTTACTGCTCCTTCCATCTTTGTTTCTAGAGGTATCCTTAAAGTTGCAAGAATGCACAATGTAGGACTGTATGCATGAACAATACAGAGAACCATTTTAATGTACTTATTTTATTCTTATGTATATTGATTTTTCTATTATTTCAATTATTTGTCTGCATTAACTAAAGCTCATAAAGCTTCTGTGTGTGCTTCACTAATTTCATCTTCTTAATTAACTCTGAATAGTCATGTAAAATAAAGAACCTGTTATTTATAACCAGTTCATGTTGCACTCCGATAAATAATTTTATAATTGCAATATTCAGCAGGCTACAAGTTGATACACTGTGAGACAAGGCAAAGGCTGGGACAAAGGCCAAAACAGGGTAAGGTAGGAAGTGATCCAGGGAGGCAGCCAGCAGTCTGTGTAGTCAGGCTTTGACTCCTTATTTAAGGGTCCCTGGACCAGAGAGGGAGGGCTTTGGTTTCCCAACTGGTCCACCGAGGAAGGTGTATTGGAGACCATCTGACAAGAGGAAAGGTTTACAGAACCCCGATACAAGGGATAAGGACTAATTATTCTGGAGTCAGATCAAATGCCCAATGTGGGTGCTACAAACTATAGTCTCTTGGATTATTGGTTTACCTGGGAAAGAGCGGGACTGTAGGTGACACAACCAGAAGGCTAAATTGCAAGAAGAAGATCACGACAGGGCCAGAGTGGGGGCGCTAAAGGAGAAGAGCCTGCTCTGTCTTACTCAAGGGGATGCACCAGCCACTGACTTCTCAAATACAGATGCCTTCACTTATTCAATTCTTATTCTGGTTTATCGGGAAACCTGGCCCTCTACTGAACCATTATCTGTACTAGGCACCTGCCAAGATCAGACAAAATGAATTTGCCAAGCTAACCTACCCATCAGGCCCTGCATGGGAGTCAATAGGATACATTGCATCCTTCTGTCCAGCCAATCTGTCAAAGTCCCTCCTCCTCAAGCCCATGAGAAGAGGGAGTGCAATCCTTAAAGGGCCCAAGAGTTTTCTTTCCCCTCTTGGCCCAGATAAAACCTACTCATCTCTGAGGCTGCGGGGTAGGGAAATTGAAGGTATTGTTTTCAGTGGGATTTGGATAATGCCATTAGTGGAATATTCAGCTACAGAAATTCAGATATTAAGAAGCAATCTCATCTTGTTGTGCTTGAGAACATAAAGCCCTTATCATGCACCATTAAAGTCAATGGCAACTTTTCTACTGACTTCAGTGAGCATAGAATCAAGTCCTAAGAGAGCATATTTCAAATGTATATAAAAAATGCCACCATCTTAGCAAAGACAAGGAAGCCATCAATAAAACGATACCTGAGTCAAATTTTACCTCCAGTTACTTTATGGACTACCACAGAATTATTCCAGATTTACAGCAGTGAAACTGGAGCAGGATGGGCCTGATTCTGCTCTCACAGAGATATAAATCAGGAGCAATATCACTGAACCAATAGTTACACCGTTGTAAACCTGATATGAGCAAGATCAGGATCAAACCCAATGAACATAAACAGTGGGATAAACCAAAATCAATAAGGAACAACAGATTTCGGGTGTCAATCTTAATAAGGTGCCATTGTAAAGTAAGAAAGAAATACAATTTTAGAAATTATGGGACATACCTCGTCATGGTGATTTATTAAATTAGATTTGGTGGAATGTAGCACATGCACATGAACCATTGCTATCTTTCATATTATTTAACCACAGAAAACTCCAATGTTAGGTTTGGTTATTAATCCAAATTACCTAAACCTTTTGGACCTGCAGAGCAAACCCCAGGAGCATAGTAGGACCTGACCCTTTCTTCCTCACACAATCCCCATTTTTGTACTGAGTCAACCTCCCTCTGCTGGCCAGTCCTTAAACTATCTTTCTCTAATCTCAATAAAGGTTTGGTTAAAGTTTTGGGAGAAGTTACTGGTTGCTGTTTCTTTACTCTGAACCAATTTGTCCATCCTGAATGACAGAAAGAAGTTTTGATGCAGTTTTTCCATAATACTATGCTTGGCAAAGTATTGATGTTATGGAGGATACATACAGTATGATAATATATTCGGTCATTTTACCTGGGCAGATCAAACTTATCGTTGTTCAGTGATCCATAATTCTGGATAAAGGAGGGCAAAGTGTTATTCATTATTACTCTAAATTCTGAGAAGTTGCCTTTTAAGCCCAGTTTTATTGTTGATGTAGACGTCAAAAGCAATAATTTACTCCACTATCATTGGTGTAGACTGAGATAGAGTAACAAGGCAGCCAATACTCCTTTACTACATCTGTGTCACACCTATATTCTTTTTCCTAAATTCCTGGGAACACATGTCTGTTCATGAACCAAATTCTCCAGGTAACAATACAATGTATTTTCCCCTCACCATGGTCCAAATCCCAACAAAGTATTTAACCCTTCACTTAACTTTAGGCATATGAATAGTCCCATTCAAATCAATGGTTTAAAGCTAAGTGCTCTGCTGGATTGGGTCTCAAATGAAAACTGGTAACTGCAAGATAATACAAGTAACTGGAAGGAAATCAACACATCTCTCACACGTCACTTTCCCCTGATCTGAATTTTCCAATTAAAATATTCTGTTCCACAGATCTCCCCATGGTGTTTCAGGAGGTAGGAAAGTGGTGGAACAGCCTAGCAACTTAATAGTCATGCTCAAACCACAAAGCCTCCCTGTTCGCAGTAATAATCTGTAACATCAGTACTGGAATACGCTAACATCTATTACTGTTAGGTAGGTAGGCTCTGTGGGTTGTGATTATTAAAGTGCTAGGCTGCTTGTTAAGGGACTATCAAATGCATTTCATAAATAATCTAAAGTAAGAATTTCTCCTAACAAATAAAAGAATAAGCTTTCTGAGCAGCATGCCAAGTAGAAATCTATAGCAGCTTCCTAACAATAATATTTTTCAGTGCATATCAAAAGGACTGTTAGCCTGATCCTGCCAAACTTTATTTGTGTGAACCTGCTTGTAGGAGTAAGATTACTCACAAGAGTAAGGGTAGGAAGGATCAGTTCTCTGGCCTATTCTCAGACTGCGTCAATTATATTTAAATAAGAAAAAGGCATTTTTGCTATGAATATTTCATCCTTATTCTTCCAAAATGATCTTCAAAAAGTACTGGTTAGAAACACCCACTATCCATTTTCCCCCATTGCTAATGAAAACAAACCCTGCATTCAGATCTATTTTTACTGCAAAGATTTGCATAATGTGCTCTGACTCAGATTTCTGCAGAAGAAATACCTTTTCCTTCTTCAAAAATGTCTATTTTGAATGCTAAACATTGAGCGAATTTGATAGCCATTTTAAAGGAGCCTTTCTTGTTTATTCTTCATAGATGGCATGAATTAACAAAACTGGCATAGCTGTAGCTATATCTGATTCATTCTGCTACATCAGTCCAAGGTATATTTAAACAACAACCCTCTTATAAAAACCACTATAAATGCAGAATTAAAAGAAAGGTTTTAAAATGTATATATTTATTACATTTTACATTATGAATTATTTTCACAATAAACGCTCCAGTCAGGTGACGGTATTGGATCCCCTTGCTGTGGTTTGTGGAACTCTTTGTAGCATTTTGCAGGGTTCTTCTAGAACTACATAAATGTTTTGTAGAAACTACCATGCATGTGTTAGCTGAGGGCACTTGGCATTGGTTTTACGGCAAATCATCTTTTGTGCATAGTGGTATTTGTTATATGAAAAAAATTTGTTTTAAACATACAGTACATTAACAATGGTTGAAGAATGTGAAGGTCAAATATTTCTATAGGTTTAAATTACCACAGGTCTCCTAACTGATTCTTTGGATGTTTAAAAAGATGATAAAATAGGTGATATAAATCAAATGTAAAGCTTGTAAAATAGTTTAGAATTTGTGTCTTTGTTCCCTCTTACACTGGGCAGGGCGGGCCAGGGCTCTGAGGTGGCACCCAGAATTCTCTCTTTTTCAGATGTCTGGCTGTCTGGTTCTTACTCACATGATCAGGGTTTAACAGATTATCATATGTGGGGTGGGGAAGGGTTTTTTCCCCCAAGTCAGATTGGAAGTGACGTTGGGTTTTTTTTTCACCTTCCTCTGCAGCGTGTGGGTGCAGGTTGCTTGCCAGGATTATCTGGGTCTATCTCAGTTAATCATTCCCTGCTATTGCGAGGGCCTTGAGCACTGGTGCAACTTGGCCCTCGTATTCTCCGCTTGTAGCACTATAACAGAATGCTGAGAACCAGCAACTAAATCAACACTCTGGTCACTGTAAATCTGATTAGTTTTGTTGGAGAAGGGCCTGACTGAGGGAAACTAGGGCTAATTACTACATTAGTCTGAGCTGAGGGATCTCATGAGCAAGTTAATCCATTAACTGAAAGTGCAGGAAGGCACACAGAAAGAAAGTGCAAAGGAAGAAAAGCAGGAAAGAGGTTAGTGGAGCCAGAACTAAGAAGGATCCCTGTGTACCGAGATGTCTTCCCTCTCCTCTCCTTAGCAGAGTGCTGAGAAGAAACTGATGCAGTACATGATGTGATGTATGGATTAGTAAGGTGGTGAGAAGAGCAAAATAAATAAACTGAACTAAAGAGCAAAGTACATAAACTAAAGTAAATTTAGCAACTAAAGCTCCTCCAACAATCTGCATAGCCTGAGCAGAAGACAGGGCGGCACCTTGCCCTGTCACTGGCATATAATAGTCTAGTCTAGTTTGGGTTGTAACACTTTGGTCTCATTTCAGTTGTTGGGTTTAGTGTGTGGATGTTGGGTGGTGTTGGTGACTTGTGATATACAGGAGGTCAGACTAGACGATCTAGTGGTACCTTCTGGCAATAAACTCTTACATGGAAGATGTGAGATTCTCTGATACATTTGCACACAGGCCTGTGTTCAAAGGTGCAGCAATTCATGCTAAAGCAAGAAACAGCTACAGTTTTCTTCCTACAGCTGCAGCATGACAATAGTGCTAAAATGTATGACATTTCATCACGAGAAGTGCAACCTACTGGACTATTTAATGAACTGCAATATAAATGTCTTCACTGTTTGGCTGAAAATGAGAAGGGAAGGGGAAACTAATTAAAGAGGCCAATGAGCCACCAGCTACTAATTACCCAGACAAAAAAAGTTGTATTATTAACCCCATTTCACTGTTGATGGAAAATTTATCATATACAACTATGACACTATACAAATAATTAATAACTATTAAATAGTCATTAAAATAATGTGCCTTGGCAGCAGATTTCTAAAGGAGAAATGAATAGAATAACAGGACACACCAGCTATTAGTGGCAAAGAAGAAACACCATTCCTGGATATAGACATTTTTGCAATGGGGAGGGAATTTTCTTTCTAGGCAGAATGGACAAGGCTCAGTGAACATTTTCATCTTCTCCAGTGGACACCCCAGGCATCATACTATCGGGTATGAATATTGATCTCAATGGGAGTTATACATAAGGAATGACTGTAGTATATGGCCTTAACACAGTTTTGGAAAGGATACCAGAGAAAAATTTGGCTAGAACCCTGGATTTTTCACTCTGCAATCCCTATTAATATCTCTTAAATAAATCTGTGTTATGGGCAACTATTATCCACCTGTTTGATGACTTGATCACGTTCCCATTGACTTCTATGGTGTGGCATCAGGGTCTGAATGTACATTGTGACAAAATGGATGAGGGTTCATTAGGCTCTGTTAAAAATCTTAGCATGATCAAACAAGAGTTTTTAGTTGCTTGTAACTGTATTATCTTTTGAAAATAGCTTATCATGGGCATGCTACTCACTGAGAACTATTTATATGTCAAGTATCAACATTCAACCATTTTTCAGCAATGTATCTAAAGAGAGTGGGGACTCTATCCTGGGCTGCAGTGACTCTGAAAAAGATTTGTGGGTCACGGTGGATGACCAGGTGAATATGAGCTCCCAGTGTAATGCTGTGGCCAAAAGGGTTAACGCAATCCTTGGATGCTTAAACAGAGGAAGTTCTAGGAGTAGAGAGGTTATTTTAGCTCTGATAAGGGAGTTTCTGCTCACTGTTGGGGATCCCCCTTGTGACTGCATCTGGGAATTAGCGCTGTCTGGTCTGATGCCCCCTTCCTTCATCCACTCACACAGTGGCACCTCTTGGTTTTTAGGCATCATAGTGCTTCGTCTTCATGGCTTGCCAGGTTAACAAAGTCTCACCAGACCCATTCTCAGGGTGCTATTCCAGTTTTCCAAATCAAGATTGTGGCACTTTCTCAGTGGCAGGCAGGGAAACCTGAGCTTGTCCACTAGACCAGCTTGACTCCCATGGATCTTATAATCAGCAGCCATGGTCTGCGCCGTCTCAATCCTTACTGCTATTTCCCTGGGCTTCTTCCTACTCCACCCTCTACTGGCTTTCTACTCCACCACGCCTCCGGATATAACCCTTCTTCAGGGTCAGGATACCAGGGCTTCTATTTTCCTAACCTCCCTAGAGTTTCTTCCTCTCCTCAATAGGCCCAAAGACTGACTGCAGATTTCCACATTGCAGCACCTTCTGCTCTAACCTCCTGGCTTTATACAATCCCTGCCTACTCCTGCCCAATTGGGCTCCATCTTCAATTAGTGCTTGTCAGTCAAGCTTCAGTCTCCCCTCAGGTGTAGCCTACCAGGTAAATAAGCCTCTTCTGAGCCACCATAACCCCTTCAAGAGTGGTGTGGGTGTAAACACCTTATCACACATCTTCATCTGTCACTAGCAAATATTTGTATTTGTATTCTGGTCTTGGAATCTATAAAAGTGGGAAAGTATATTTTTTTCATCTGTTGCATAAATCCAAAACAGCTGAATGGCTTCTGCCAAAATATTCCTCACCCACAAAATCCGTCTTTCAACAAAGACCAAGCATGGGAAATTGCAGCCAGAACTATGATGTTTTCAGAATATTCAGACTGTGTACAAAGAGGATTTAAACCAAACAATTTTGCCTGCTTATATATTGATCCATACTAAGAAACCACAAAAATAAGATAAGGATGCACAAATAAATAAATAAATAATAAATAATGTCTAGAGTTATAGCTATACATAGTCATTTTGGCTAACTATACCTGAATGCAAAAGGAAAATAAAAAGAATAAGTCAGATACTTTATTGAAGAGTTGAATCATGTTTTTTCTTAAGCCTGTCTTCTCATGAAAGTTAGTAAAAATAGACCAGTTTTAACAATAACATTTTTGTCCCAATTCTGGGACTAGTTGTGTCTGTGTGCTTCAATCACAATCACAACCACTTATAAGTCTTATTAAATTATATTGTTATAGAAGTTTGAAAATGCTTACAAAGTAAAAGCCTGCCCACTATAATATTTTTTTTAAACGTACGCACTCCCTTCCCTAAAACCTGGCTATTTGCCTGGTTTCTCCAGTACATTAAAAAAGACTGACATTCACATAATTCTGAGATTTATAGAGGCGGCTTACAAGGAACCTATTCATTTCTTCAAAAGAAATCACATGCAACTACAAAAGAATAGCTATTCCTCTATAGAATGGCCTGGAATTGCTCTAGAAAGCTATTTAAATAAGCTATTTGATTTTTTAAAATGAAATGAAACAAACTTTTGCATAATATTAAAGCCAAAATAAATTAGTACTTCATGTTTGTCTTCTTGAAGATTTCTAAGAAAACTGCTGACAGTTTCTGAAAACTTCTCTTTCACAAACTTTGTCAAATGTGGAAGCAATATAGTGTTGAGTACAGAGGCAAAAAATGTATGCCTGGTAGATACTCTGGTTTTCAAAAAATAATTTCTATAAGAAGATAACCTGAGGATTCAAATATATATGGAAATATAGTTGCATTTGGCCAAAGGAAAAAATAAAGAGGCTGCAGGAACTGAGACAAACAATACAAGAAGGGTTACAATTTTTTTTTAATTAGACCTGAACAAAACACAGAACTAAATGGATAGATGGCCAACAACATTTGAATGATCTTCCTGTTATAAATATGATACAGACCCAGACTTGGGAGTGGACCATCAAGAAGACATGCTTATGGCAATTTATGTTGCTAAATAGAGAAGCTACTAAGATTTGTCTGAGTTGGAAATATTTTCAGGGCATCTGGCTTTATTCCTAGACAAAACAAATTGTCATAATCGAGCCTGGATATCAAAAATTCATGGAGCACTGTGGCCAGGTGTGACTCCAATATAAATGGGAACAATCTTCTGTCAATTAACAGGTGGAAGAGGATATTTGGATATCTAGCCAGCATGGCTATTTGGACATTTTATCACATCAAGAATGGAAGGATCTAAGGTTGCAGACCAACTTAATCTGCAGGCAGATACCCTTGATTTTGCAAGATATTGTAGAGGAGACAAATTCCTTGAATTGCTTCCCTCTCCCTAAAGGTATCACCACAGTCTTGCCTGAGTTCAGTTTTACTCAGATTTCTTCAGCCAGGTGTTTGTACCTAGGCCCTAAGAAAGCTGGGTGATTGTGCTATTTATGTTTGGTGTAAAGGAGATGTGGAGCTGATTGTCATTCAGATGGGGCTGACCAGTCTATCTGTGTTATCTCAGAAGTTCTCCTGATGGCTTCATACAGATATTGAATAACAGAGGAGAAAGGACTGAGCCTTGTGCAACTCTAAAGATGGAGTAATGCATTCTCTGTCTGATAGGAAGACACTGGCCATTTTGGAGAGGGCAGGCCATGTTATTAAAGACATTTCCACTATTTTCATTGATAACCAGAAGGAAATTTCTAGTATGTAAATGCCAGATTGCTACAATGCTTCTTACAGATAGGGTTGCCAGGTGTCCGGTCTTTGGGACCTGGCAACTGTAAATGAACCAAAAGGCCGGTTACTGGGGGTAGGGAAGGAGTCGGGTCATTAACCCACACCAGCCACTGCTCAACTGGGACCTCCTTGTACCTGCAGGCAGAGTCCTTAAGATGATCCAGTGAGTGGGCTGGTGGTGGGAGACGACCAAGCGATGGGGGGGAAGAGGTGGAGCGGGGTCAGGGAAAAGGCAAGGCAGGGGAGGGCCTTGGGAGGAAGAGATGAGGCAGGGGCAGGGCCTCAGGAGTCCAGTTACCAGCATTTAGAAAGGTGGCAACCCTACTTACAGAACAGTGTTGTACAGTACTGATGCACTGAAGGCTGTAATGGATAAACAGAGTAATTGAACCCTAGAGATAATAGAGCTTTCCTTTATGTTTTAAAAATGTCTTCAACTGTAAGCACATCCATTTGGCCAATGATGCAAACCTCTTCATGCAACTCAACTATATAAACAACCATCTAACTAGGATCAAGATGGATTGGAATAATCAAAATGAGGAAAAATGGAAGACCTACACTTTACTTCGTGACATACCAATCCATACATTACAACAATGAACTATTTATTCCTGGCAGTAATATTAAGATACACATAATATTGAGTTCTTGATGTGTGCATTGAAGTCTCATTGAGCTCCATGAGGATTATGTTTGGGGATCAAGGACAGTATATGGCTCTAAGAAATTATGAGAGAAAACTGTAAGTAAGAATTAGCTAGATGTCCTTAACCCTTTACTCTGCAGTGATTGTCCCTAGCATTTATTATTAAATATAGATTATGGTGGAGGTCACCACCACAAAACCCTAAGCTAGAATTATTAGTTGTAATTACAGTAAGATCCAGAGTGTGCAAGGTTCTATCCAGAGACAGATACATAATCTTCGTTCCAAAGTGCTCACAATATGAGAAGATAAACAACAGACATTGGGTGAATGAGAGGAACAAAACATATCATCAGGGTATTTTTCTATTTGGTTTAAGTCAGTAATAACTAACCTTCACTGCCCTCCACATATCCATCACCAGTTAGCTTACTTCTTGTAGATGTTAGGAGAGAAGTTTATCTTGAGAAGGAAACTACTATTTTACATTCAACAGTTTTCTTATGTGATCTGGCTAGTTAGCTAGCTATTTTTGAATTGGTACTACTTATTTGTCTTCAGAGTACAAACAAAGAATCTGATTCTACAACATATTTAAAATGCCTTGGTTTTATAATTTTAGAAAGTTCTTAGTGTACATTTTAATTATCAACAGTAAATTACTTCTGATTCTGAATGCATTTTTTTGGGAAAAGATATACTAAATAAAAATTCAAATTAAGAAAAGAAATCATGAATGTACAAACAAACTAATACAATTTTATATTACTTAGTTTTCTGACTTTGTAATCTAATTGTTTACTCTAAATGGCAAATACACCTGTGGAAAAAGCTATGTAAAATTGGACTCTAATGTTCTCAAGAGACAGGTAACTACAGAAAACATATCCTAAACTCAGGTCTACAAGAGACAATAGCGTGGAGTCAGCTACTCAGGCTCTGTACATGTTGCAGGGAATCCTTTCCTGGCTGAGCTAGACGAAGGGTGTAGCTAAGATTTGGCCTGATAGTTCCAGGAATCTGAGCAGATCCAGACTGAGCTGAGTGCTCATGCAATTAACAAAAAACCTGTGCCTTATTTTTGGACAACTGAACATTGAATGCTGACTAAACATTATATAAGAGGTATAGGATATTAGTCCTTAAAAAGTAACAATTAATTTTCAGTTAATTAGCTAGTAGGTAATGATATACATATAATAAAAAAAAACCTTACATATAAATTTACAACATTATTACTATCAATTGTTGTTTTTTTTCCACTTTGTGCATCGGAGCATTCACACCTTATGGACTTTTGACCTGAACAAACAAAGAAACAAAATAAACCTTGAAAAATAATAGGAGTGGGGTTTCATTTTCAATGCCCTAAGAATAAATCTCAAATACTGTTGTATCCATTCAATTGGCTGAGTACATACATCATAAGTATATCCTGACAGGAGATATTTTCCTATACTTTTTTTTAACAGTGATAATGATTTTTTCCAGCTACAATACCTAATTCTTCTTCTCATCAAGAAAAGTTACCAATGTTTTATAATAAAGAACAGCAGCTGAATATAGCAATATGAGCCATTTAAAGCACTTCTGGAATCCCATCAGAACAGTTTCACATATAAAATATCTGGAAGTATTCACTTTTTAGGCCACTACTAGTTTAGACAGCATGTTAGCAATCTCTTGTTCCCAGTCACACTTACAGCAATCTACCTCCTTATCCTCCTTCAAAACCCTCGTGAAACCCCTTTGTTCTGAAGCCTACACCAACCTTGATGATGGCTAGGCTGCTGACCACAGCCTGTCATGCTGACCAATATTGTCTCATTTTTTCCTTTTACTCTCCTGTTGGTCTGTCTATATCCATGTGTTGAGTCTTTTCTTATGCTTACATTGTAAGCTCTTTGGGACAAGGGCTGCCTTTTTATTTGGTATTTGTACTGCACCAAAAAACCAAAATCCTGGTCCATGACTGGGGCTCTAGGTGCTATAATATAAATAATAAATAATAATAATAATGAATAACAACAGGTGTTTTCTAAGCTGGTCAAGTTGGAGCCTAGTGGGGAGTCTTTTCTATCTGTTTCTTTTAACCTCTTTGATTATATTAGATGGCCACATCAGAATTAAGCAATGAGAAGCATCACTAAAAAGAATTCACCAAATCTATTTTTATAACAAATTATCTGAATTTTTTTTTGTCAAAGAGTCCTTTCCTTCTATTTTTAAGGGTCAATCAGGTAGTCAAAATTAACTGTTTTGGCCAAGTCAGCTACAGAAATGAGAAAAAACCCAACGACTTGTTTTTAAGAGGCTGATGGACATCTGGATCTGCTCTCACATACTTATCTATGCAAAAGTGAGGCTATTTAAGATATTTTCACTCCTTTTTTCTATGCCAGTGAAAGCTCAATAAATACTTCAACAGCTTTGCTACCAACTGGTACTGGATCAAGCTGAACATTAAGCAGATGGAACACATTACTAATCAAAATGTTTACCAGCTAGTCATTCAAGGACCCTGTTAAATCCAGCCATGATGAATGTTTGCCTTGGCCGGGGATGTGAATCAAGAGCCCTTTCTTCAATAATATAGGCAATCTTCTAACAAAGAGAGAAAAAATCAAGTTAAAAATGTACTGAGTAAAAATACCCTTCTGCAAGGATTTAGTGACTCTACATTAATTTGTGTCATAATTCAAGTTAAATGTGTTCTGAACATTGTTACTTACAATGAGGAAGCACCACTGTTCCAGAAAAGTGTTTCTTTTATTTAAATCCAGCCTATTTAACTCAAAGGTAAATTATTTTAATCGGAACAACAACAGCTCTTGTAATTTTGCTGAGTGCCTGAGAAGTCACTTTCAAATTGTTTATCAGAGCAGATAACATTTACTGCTTTTTGTAATCATCTCGTCTTGTCTACATTATGTGTTGGGGTATTCAACAGAACAAGCAAATTCTAAGTGTCAAAAGTTCAGGGTCTTCTGATTTTCAATTGAAATATAGCTGAGTAATGAAATCGCTGAGGCTTGTTTTTTTATACTAAAAGTATTTCAAATCAATAAATTGTATTATTACTCTAACACATGTTGATACAATTGCTATCACTTGGCATTAAAAAAGTATGACTTTTCCATGTTCATAATTTAGAGCTACAACGGTGTCATGTTTTTTTTTCTATTATTCACAATATGCAAATGAATGGACCTAACTCCTTTAGACTTGCTGTCTAGAAAACAGCAATATAATTTGAAACTAATATGGAGAGATGTGCTGGTGGGGAAAAAAGGGCCTAATTGAAATAGATGTTTTAAATCTGAGGAAATATTCTTAAATAAGATTAACTTGCAAATATTTACATAAAACCAAATCCCCCTTTTCCATAGAGTGATAAGGTACAGTATATAGTAATCTCCATTGTTAACTCAGTAAGGTCATACATGGACTTTTTGCCTCAAGTTCCTCCCCAAAGGAGCAGGTTTGGTGGCCCCTGGGACAGGTGGAGACCTTGAGGGACCTTGAGGGATTCTAAGTCCTCCACACATGGAATCAGTGTTTCCCTCCAAATGAAGGCATGCTTGCAATGGCCTTCTCTGCCTGCACTTTTCAAAGATTCCCACTCCACAGGGAATGCAGGCATGGAATACGAATTAATAGTGCTAATAGGACATCATCAACTCCCTCAGATGTGGCAAATGTGGCTGTGAAATGGTGACAATTTTTTTTCCTGTACTGGACCCTGAGGTGTTGGAGGGTCTCAGAGCTCGGGTTCCAGCTCAAGCCTGGAAGACTCCATAGCAATGAAACAGCCCAAGCTCCGTGAGCCCAAGTCAGCTGTCATGAATCAGCTGCAGGTTTTTCTTGCTGTTTAGACATACCCTATATTTTCACTATTGCTGCAGCCTGTTACAGAGGAGACATACACATAAACCCTGTGCTCTCATGTAGACTTGTCCCTACCTCTGTTTTGTTGTTGTTTTACTTAATCTAAAATAAAAGGCAGTTAAACTTAAAGTACTTAATTACCCCTTATATAGTGACTCTTGGTGTATGGGAAAACATAAGACCGATATCTGCTGCTTTCCCAAATATTATGCTGGGAGGCGCCCCAGAGCAGGAATTAATATGATTAGTAGCATGTGAATATCTGCTGGGTCTGCAGGAGAGAATACCTGTTTTACCAGAAGCTCTCCCTCTTCCAGTATGAAGTGGGCTCGGTGGTGAGCCATACTGCAGAACCCTTTCATGTCCTGTTACCCATTTAAAACAGCTTTCACCCCTCTCCACTATTGGAACTGGAATGAGCCTGAAGAGATTTAGGATGGGATAGCCAGTTCAGACTGGTTTTATAACTGATCCAAACCTTGAGACAAATCATGAAACAAACTCCCTTGCCAGTCATGGGACTAATAGTGTAGTATTCAACTCTAGTAAGGGCAGCAGAATTGGGTTTTCACACTAGTTTTACACTTGTGTAATTCCACTCACTTCAGTGAAGTTACTGTTGATCCACATATGAGTCAAGGTGACATCATGAGCCCATTGAAGTCAATGGCAAAACTCCCATTGACTGCAGTGAGATAAGGATTTCACCCCCAAATCTTTAACTGTAGTGAAGCAAAATTTTAAGGGATGGATTCTGAGACCTTTACTCTGAGTGCATAAAGCTGCCAGAATAAAATGCATAGGCTAGGTCAAAATCTAGTCCTTTAGCCTGCTATGAACAAAGCAGAGGGTTTTGGGGGGGAAATTCATTTTAAAGATGTTCTGTCAAGCAAAAGAAATTGTACAGATATATGTTTTTTACGTAACTGTTCGCCTTTATAAATGTAGAGTGATGCCCTCAACACTTCTGGTTGTAATATAAGCATTTTTGGACCTTTTTTTTTTTAAACATTTTACATAACAGGAACATCAGGTCCTCACTTCTTCCTTGGCAAGATCTTTGGACATTCTCATGTCACATGAAGCTTCATGCAGAAGTGCAGATTTTCCTTCTCTACAGTGAGGCAGGAGCGAGGAGCCATATTCTCCTTCCTTCAGCCTAGGTGGAGTTAGAACTACAGCACAAGATACAACCTCACTGACATCAATAGCCATGTGCTCCAGAGTTCTTGCCAAGTAACTAAAGCTAAGGGAAGAATGATAGGATTCTGACCCTATTAATGAGAAAAGAAAAGAAGTTTCTAAAAATAAACTTTGAGACAGAATACATCTGTCATAGAGAAACAATAAAGCACTAAAACAAGCCTTTGCATTTCACCATTAAAGAATGGCTTTTATTAAAAGCCAATCAATGTACATTTTCAAGTGTCTAATCTGCCTTCACTGTGTAACCTGTGACTTTATCTGGTGTAATCCTTTACCTTATTCCCTCCTTTTCTTTGTTACTACCTCGTTAAGTCTTATGTAAGGTCCAATCCTGCAAATACTTAATGCACATGAGTAACTTTACTCACGTAAGTTACATCAGTGTTGTAAAAGTGGGTAATAAATAAAAAGTCTTGGTAACGTGGCTATCATTTTTTATGCCTCCTGGCAGGTATCCACTTAACTATAAAACTTTGGTGATTGACTACTGAGACCCCAAGCCTGCAATCTGCTTTATATGTGTTATATAAATCCTGTGTCCATACAGAGCTCCATTGCTTCAGTGGGGTTCTGCATCGGGTCAGGAGCCTATCTGTTCAAAACAGTTTGCAGAGTCAAGGCTTTAATTACTTCTTCTTCTTGAGCATTTCTATCTAAGTTATCCTATAGCTCCACAGTCATATATTAAAAAAGGAGGGAGCAATACCAATATGTAGCAATTGAACAACATTTGCTCATCACTACCAGCTTCCCCTGCCTTTAAATCATCCTTGCATTGCATTCTATTTTTACACTGAATACATGCATAACTGATTAAACAGACTGACAAACTAGGTATAACCAAGGACAAACTTGACTCTGAAATATTTTGTTATTCCTCGCTTAAAATAACACTTTAGTCCAAATACACTATATTCTGTCACCTTTCTAAACTTCATTAGATCACCAAACCCACTAGGTAGTAGAGCTAAAGAAACAGTAACTGAGTTGCATGATGTTGTACCACATGGTGCCATCTGTTGAGCGATTTTGGATCACACTGTTACACAATATTATTAGGTAGTTGTTTCTGACATGAAGTGGCAGTCATTCTGGCGCTCATTCAACCTTTAACAGGGACTTTAACCTTCCAGACAGCAGTGAGTGCTGTTAGCAAGGAACAACCTGCTGGAGAGCCTCATAATTTAGACACATAATATTGTGTAGTTACTCTTAGAAAGTGAAAATCCTCAGGCTATTTCCCAATGAAAGGGAGAACACAGGTGACAAATGAAGGAGGTTGCATGAAGAACACTTATTGAATCCTCCTTAACTTTTATACAGAAATTACATATATTGCAGTAGGACAGTAAAAGGCAACGAAGGTCATCACCTAGATCTGTATCAGTGCATTAGGGATGTTATTCAGAAATGACACAAAAATATATAAGGTACTCAAAAAGGATTTTTCTTCATTTTCACTGATAATGTTGCACTTGCTGACATTTTCATACACAATACATTCATTTCTTACACAATACATAAAATACAAAAGATGAAGAAGCACATAATTACTGGATTAAAAGATTATTTTGCTTCATCTTAATAATGTTATTCTTACAATTTCCATTTTAGAAGTAAGGTTATGATTTTTTCTTTTGTTTTCTCTGCTGTATTAATTGTACATTAGTGTGCACAGGAAAAAAGACTTGTATTTCTGCATTGTCATGGCTAGGTCAGAGTGCATTACTCTTTTATATAGCATTATTCTGATGGGCATATTTTCCCCTACAAATCACTGAATTAAGTAATAAAAATAAAAGGTTAAAATATTCATAGGCTCATATCTTGCCTTGAATCACAGTGGAATTGCTACTGGTACTAATGGCACTTTGGTGGTCAATTCCTGGAACAGACCATTGCTCTAAATACATGTCAATGGCCTCATCCCAGAGGTCAAGATGAAGGAGGATTTGTTCTCACATGAGGAATCCCATTGCCTAAAGTCAATGACGTGAGTAAACGTCAGGATTAGCAGGAACTCTCTCTAAGACTGTATACTCCTTGAGGCAAAGACTGTGTCTTCCTTTGTGTTTCATACGGCATGAGCACTCTGTCTGCACTTAACAACAAGCCAGTAACTATGTAATTTCTTACATAGAAACCTGCAGAGTAACACACAATTTCACAGCATCAGAGAAATGTCTTCTGTTGCTAGTGGCTGTTTCTGCTACACAGCATTATCTGATATGGAATCTAATAAGGGCAGGACAAAGATAAATATAAGAATAGTTCACAACAGGCTTCAAACTATAGGAAGAATATTCACTACATAGTGTAGGAGAGAAGCTACAGCATTTTACAGAAACTTCACTAAGATAACCTAGGCCATGATATTGTTGTAAAATTCCTACACAGCTGGACATAGTGCTGTGGATGAGAGCTCAAAATTTTTCCTTCTGTGGAGTTCACTGCCTCCTCCATGTGTGTAAATGAGATAAACACAGCTGTCTCTTCACTGCCTTTTCTGCATCTCTAAATGAGATAAACACCACAGTCAAAGACTGCTGTACACAGATGAACAGCTCAGGGTTTTTTTAAACTCAGGATTAGCAATTGCACCAGATCATCTACAGAAGAAATGTGCCTGTTATCATATATTTTGTGCTCATAAAAGGCTTTTCCTAAAATAAATTCTTAAACACCTTCAAAACTCCCATAACACACACTATTTATGGCATCACAGATAGGATTTTCTTAGACTGCTTTATGACCAGAATACATAACAAGCCACAAAAATTTTATAAAAAATAGATTTGCTTCCTCAAGTTCAGGAGCAGAGATGCATTGGTTACGTACACGTATACTTTTTGTTTCGATAGAGAACAACACTGATCTCAAAGAGATGCATAGACATGACCAGTATCCCATTACTTCTAATACAGTGGCAGACATGGATATGTTAGCAGCCTGTTTTATAATCCCCGTAGGACCCATGCAATATTGCCTATATTACAAAAAAATGTAAACCATGTATTTTATTCACAGAATTCTCAGAATACTAAGGCTGCCAAAAATAACTTATTCTAGTTCATGCCCATCAGTCATGGCACCAGTTTTACCAAAATGGGGTGGGGTGGGGCAAGAGGGGGAACAAAAACACAAACCAACAAACAAAACCATATGCTTTTTGAAAATATCTAGTAGATTCATATATTTAAACAATTATTAAGATACTTCAAATCTCCTTTCCAGAATGTGAAACATTAAATCACAGCCAAGAAAGTTGCATTGATTAATTCTGAGATGATGGGCAGATAATTGCCATAGTAGCATTCTTAGGAATGTAATAAAATCTACAAAGAACTGCAGCTACTGCAGAATTAGAAACTGTCAAATGTTACAGCCAACTACATGCTACAAAAAAAAAAAAAAGACTGTAGCAGCAACATATCTGTGAGAGAACAAGACCTGCGGCTGGAGTGGATTTAACAGGTAATATGGTTGGCATGTGCTGACCAGACCCATTGTTCTCAAAATAAAGTCATCTAAGCATTGTTCTCAAAATAAAGTCATCTGGGAAACAGCTCTGTCCATTCACAGCTAGTGCTGAAACGCTTTCTGTGCCCGTCTCTCCTCAGTCCACTCCTTTGCCCCTACTACCTCTGTCTCTCTATTCTCAGAAGCACTGCTCCCATTGGTTCCCTTCCTATCCAAACCCTATTCCTCCTTTGGACAGGGTACAAGTGTGGAGCAGTGTAACATCATGGCAAATGTCATAGTTCAGTGCTAGCTGAACCTTTGGCCCCCTCCTTCGTTTCTCTGAGTACAATCCCCTCAGGAGTTAGGCCTATTGCCTTCATCTGTCCTGGGATAAAATCCCTCAATTCTCCCACTCTTAGACCAGGCACCCTGGGTACCAACCGTGATTGCTCAGCAGGTCCAACTGGTTTCAGCTGCCCTGCAAGACTTACTGTTGAGATTTGTTCTAAACAATGCTTTGTTTTAAAAAGGCTGTTTTGGGTCATTGTATTCACTATTGACCAAGAGATCCTGAAGGTAAGAACACAGCATAATATGAGAAAAGGCTTTTAACACAGTAAAAGGTCTACGTGCATATTTGTCTTAATTAAAGATTAGGTACATCTAGCTTATTACACCTCTGGGGACTGGGATTCAGCTGCCTTCCTGGCAGTCTCTTTCTCGTTCTTTTCTTGTGCTTCAGAAGTTGTGTTTTTAATCCACCCTCAAGTTCTCTGTCCCAATTTCCCACCTGAATTACCCCCTCCTCTGTGCCAAATCAAGGTGTTGAACTCAAGATGGTCAGAGGTAGAACTTCATAGTGAATGACACTTGCATTGTCTATTAAGTGTTGGAGCTATCATAAGTGATTGTCCGCTTCCTGCCTACTTGCAGATAGCTCCTGCTGGAATTAATCCCTCCTAATCATATAGCAAACAACATAACAAGCAAAAAAACAAATGGGCATACAATAATATTCATATGATAGTACAGGTATCTCCCACATCCTTTACTGTGATAAACCTACAAGAAAAATTCTTACTGGGCTTGAAAGAAGGTGGGAAAATTATGTTGGAAAAGAGCATCTCTCCCCTGGCCCTGCCATTTCCTAAGTCTTGCCTAAGATACAAATGTTTAGCTGGCACAGCTATACCAGTATAGTATACCACTATATCTAGAGCAGCAGGACCTTTGTGTAGACACAGCACATGCTGACATAAGGAGTTTTTCTGCCAGCATAGTAATGCCACCTCCTTGAATGACATTAGCTATGTTGAGGGCAATACACTTCTGTCAGCATAGTTGCTGACACAGTTTCAAGGTAACTGCACCTTTGGGACTTACTGCTCTGGAAATGCCCATTCAGATCTCAGGTCTCCTCTAGCGTCCACCTTTCCATGGGCATGGACCCATAACCCTTCTCTCCATACAAGGATTTTAGGCTGCAGTCTCCTGCAGTGATTGAAATTCTCCTCTGTAAACCAGAGTGCCTAAAGGCCAACACTGATGTTCTGCTTTCTCCCCGAGGGCAATGACAAGAGATTTACCAATGACCATCCAGTTCTTTCCCAGCAGGGTACATTTATTCAGGAATACAAATCATACAGAGAAACCATATCAAAAACAACAACAGATTTAAACACACACTACACATACCAGAAATCACCCATCAGTCCTATGGGATCCTGGCAAGTTTAAGTCCTTCAAACCGTTTAATAAGGTTTGGGGCCTCCCTTTGCTAGATCAGAAAGAAGACCCTGAGTCTGTTTAAACTCAGTCTTTATATCCCCAAGTTCTCTCTTTGTCTCTTCCTTCTCCTCTGGGACTGCCCTAAACCACCACAGGGGTGGTACTTCTCTGGAACTGTTTACAACCTCAGGGATTGCAGCAATCACCCACATTTTTTAGCTGCTGGAGGAGCTGTGGTAACTCTTCCCCCATGAAGTACATACAATCTGTGATGCTCCCCAGGGATTCCCAGGATTGTGAGGCACCTCATTGCCATCAGCCCTGAGTGCGAGGCAGTCAGCTCTCTGACTCCACCAGCCCCTAGCAACACAAGCGCTGCCTTCCAGGCCTCCGCTCTCTCTGTACAGGTTAGTAACAAGCACACACCAACCCCTCAGTTCTCTAAGCATCCCTCTGGAGTCCCCAGTCCCTGTTCCACTGACCACTCACAGAACCCACAGATCCTCTGTTCCCAAAGGAATAGTACACGAGTCTCTGATTCAGCTGAGGATCACCGCCACTCTCCTTAACACAGATATATTTATAGTGAACACAAGAAGAAGTTTATTATCACAACACAGAGGTTCAAATGATAGTGAGAAAGAATATTGGAAACAAATATAAGAAATATAAGAAATATGAAGCAAAATCATAGCCCCTTTCTAGAGTCTAAACTTAACTCACAAAACACCCTCCTGTTTCCTACAGCATAACTTACTCCAATTTCTTTTGCCTGCATTTTCAGTCAGGATAGCTGAGATCCCCTTCATAAATTCAATCTTGCTAATGGCTTGTTCTCACAGATTGAAGAACGCCAGGGTGTTTCTCTTCATCCCCAGATATACTAGACTAGACCTTTGATCTTCACCTGAAAACAGGGTCCCCCTGCTGTTCACTATTGTGAGATACACAATACACGAAGGTCCACCAGGGAGATAAATTTTTCCTACCCTCTATCTGGACAAGTTTGTCTTAATGCTTGCTACCTTTGAGTGATCTGCCTTTACCTACAAGACGTAGAGAACATAATTTTCAGCATATATACATAACTTCTCAAGTATTTTCTGTATATATATCTTGCAATGATTTGTATTCTTGTGCCCTCTTCCAGTTGGCATCAAGAGATTCCTTTGGTCAGGCAATCTGTGGTCCACAATGATGCATAAAACATTCAAAAACTTAATAAAACATGAACTGCAAAGATACTGCCTTGGATTGCAATATCTATCACAGTTGCATCTACACAGGGGGTTTGCAAGGGGGTGTTCTTTCATACTCCTGACTAACATAGCTATGCTGACAATACTTTGTGTAGATCTGTATAGACCTGCCCTCATTCAGTCATGCTGTACACTGGAGCCCTAAGTGTACAATAATGCCTAATGAGGTCTTTGAAATGAAGTGGAGGGGAGGATGTTGTGTTAACTTACCCACCAAAAATATTTTGGGTCATTTCATCAGGTTTTCAGATATTTTCATCCCCTTCCTTTACCAGATGGAGAGCATGACCTGTCTCCAAATATTTCAGCAGGAAATTTTTTTGCAGGTTCACGATTATCGTTCTCCTCTCTGACTTTTCCATCACTTTCTTCTCATTCTCATATAAAATAACTGAGCATCTAATTATAAACACTGACAGATTTCAGGCTTGCTTTTCATTTTAAGTATAATGGGCAAATGGCAGTGTGTTTGTGAGATTTTCCAAGTGAGTCTAGAGGGGTTTGTGAATCAGCATTCAAGTTTCTGATGAACAGCTTGCTGTAGTGCTAAGAGGTCCCTGGTGTTTTAATACCTTAGGATTCCACAATGCAAAATAGAAGATGCACTATAAAAAGATTTATGCAGTCTCCGTCATTTAAGATGCATATCAGTTACTATAAATTCAACATTTCTAGTATGCATTAGTGAAACAACAGTCAGAGCTCCACCTGTCAAAGTCCAGCGGCAGTCCCTGCCCTTGCCCTTTAGAATTCCCTATTTCATGGGCCGTATACAAAGAACCTTGGATAATTTACCAGAAATATTGTTATTAAAATTTTGCACTTACAGATAGCTTTCCATCCATAGATTTCAAAATGCATTACAAAGGAGGACAAGTTTATTTATCCCCATTTGATTGGGGCAATGGGGATAAATAGAGACAGGTTATGTAACTTGCCCAAGTTCACGCTCAATAAGAGCTGATATCAAGAAGAAACCATTTACAGTGTACCACAAGTTTATTGATTCTGGAACACCCAGCACTATGCTACATATTCTTTAGTGCCATCTACTCAATCTGCACCTGATCAATTAACTATTTACAGATACAAAGACATACAGCATTCCTGTAACAACTCTTAGGAGGTAAGACTAGAAACCATGTTATCTGACCCTACCCCCATGCTCAACCACCAAGATTGCCTCTAACCCTAGAAGCTGTTTTACAAGTTGATTTTGGTTAACTGTTGCAGAATAGACAAATGGCACTATAGAATTTTAAAGGCCCATATAAGATAAGTTTGGTGATGATGATCATTTTCTATTGTACAGGGGCCTAATCTTGCAAAGTCCCTTCCTTTCTCCCTCCCTCCCCCCGCCCCGCTAGTGCACATAATTTCTATTTTGTTCATTGGGAGAACTTGCAGGATTGGTCTGAGGGACCAATTAAATCAAAATTCTGGTTCAACAGAAATTTTCCTACATGCAGTCATGTACTGAATGAAGAGCTATAGTCATAGCATATCATCATATTGTCAGAAACTAAAATATACTAGGAACCAACTTTTTCAGGGAACCTTACTTACAGTAAGTAAATAGTAGCAATCAGGAATATATAAGTTCATAGTGTAGGGTCAAATTATCACCTCCTAACACACGCCATACAGAAGAAACAGTCATTTCAGGGCATTGCATTCCTGAACAACCAAGATGTGTAAAATTCTGCTTTTACTTTCCTCCCAAAATTCTCTAATTCATGACAAAGATAAGTATTTTCCTTTACTATAACCTTGCTAAAAATGTCTTCATAAATAACCATGCTTAATGTATTGTACAAATGAAATTCAGCATCAGCATATCTGCATAGTAGTCTGAAAATTTCTGCAACCATTATGTATTTCCAGTTTATAATCATAAGAAAAATACATATAGGGTTTTGTGAAAACACTCCCCTTCACACACACACACACACACACACACACACACACACACACACACACACACTTTGATAGTTAGTATTTATTAATATGACACTTCAATAATGATCTAGTGAATAATACATAACTTTAAATGGTGTCTTTCCAGTGGGATATTTAAATGTAGATGAAATAAAAGAGCTCCTAAGAGCCTGAATATTCCTTTTAAATTATAGGCAGCTCTAGTCAGCCCTGTGTTATAAACAGAAGATAGCATCTGTAGAATATAACCTTCAAAAAGAAAGTCCATAAGGGTCATTACCATTATGAAAGCCTAATACATACATCAGTACAAACATTATCAGTGACACCTGGTACCAGGCCAGAAAACACAGTTTCTTCTCTGAAATATCATTAATAGAATAGGAAAGCATTCCTACTAGTTGCTCACCACAATGAGCCCTTAAATCCTAAGGAACTTTGCAGTTCCTGCCACTAGAGGAATATACAGACAGATTCTGCTTCATGTTAAGGGAAATCCTGGCCCCGCTGAAGTCAATGGCAAAACTCCCATTAACATCAGTGGGGCCAGAATTTCACACTTTGGGTAATCCCTTCTTGCTAGGCTTCAACTGTTCCTTGATTTAATTGCCAGCCCTTAGCATTCAAAAATCATGACCCTTCCAAAATCATGAGATTGCCTTAAACACTCACAAGATTTTAAATAACAAAATTGAGTCTTTTTATTTACTTTCTGGTTTATGTCTTTAAGGATCATATTTTCAAGCTTTTATCCACAGCCCTGAGAACCAGAATTTTTCATTTTAATTGAAAGCTGAAGTTCTCATGTAATAATAGGGTTCCAGGAACCGGGGCTTTAAGAAAACACCAGATATGATGACAAAATTGCAAGATCTGGTAACATTAGGGTCTCTCCTCACAAAGTAAGGGATGTATGGAGGTGAGTTAGGACGGCCCGAAATGCTGATAATGTGCCTCGTGCTGTCCAAGACTCTAATGATATCAGTCCCTGCTCTGAAGTGCTTACAGTCCAATAAAGACAAAATGGGAAAATAGGATAGTAGAAAATACAAAAGTAAAATAGTTGAAGAGGAATTTTAACAAGACAGCAACCATCTGTCAGCATGTTCACCATGCAGGGACCTGATCATCCCGTGCATTGTGAAAAAGGAAGAAAGATCCTGTACTTCTTACATAGGCAATTTTTTTTTAACTTGAATGGGAGTTTTGCCTCTTTCACAACAATAGCTTCAGGATTACGAAGCTACTTCTCTGGACCCTGTTACCAAACTCTCCTGTCTGTCCAATCCTTTGACTAAGATTTGAAAGAAGGAATCCTTTTCTAATCCGTTACCCACTAGATATTACAGCCATGACAAACATTGCAACAGTAGTAACATAAGCTTAACAATGTACTTAAAACAATCCAAATATTCATGTTAGTGATAAATCACTGGCTTCCTGGCTTGCCACTTGTTTAAAATTAATTTTTCATTAGTTTTCAAAAACAAACAATAACAATACAAAAAGATAAACTACTTACAGCTTATATATACTACCAAATACTGCCCATTTCACAGGACATCCAGTATAATTTGCAAGTATGTAATTTTACAACTTGTCAAAGCTGCAAGAATAGGGAGAAGAGGGTTCCAGAGAGGGAACATCACTACAGGACAAGTTTAAAAAAAAGCATAAAACACATTACTTACTAATAACAACTTAATTTACTACCAAGCATGGTAGATCACAATGAAAAGGCAACAATTATCAATCATTTGACACTGAAAATTAAACCAATGGTATGTTCTTGATGGGGTGGGTCAGGGAGACCCACTATACCAGGCCAGGGGCTCTGCCAATATCTATTAGTTAAATTATGATGATGATTCTAACAGGCATCCTATTTTTCCCAGAACCCAAAGTAGCAACCGCTTTGTAAGGAGATAGAGCACACACTCCACAAATATAATATTTCTTAAAATGGTATGTCAATGATATGCTTGTGTATTAGCCTCTACTTTGTAATCTGAAAAGATGTGCCAAGCTAAACACCGGACTACTGATAACACAGTTTGGTGCACTGAGAGAGATGTATGTTGTTGGGATTACTTTCCCAAGACGACAAAGCCCCCTCCCCTTTTAGTTTGCAACCAAACATTCAGTTTCCCTTCCCCTTATTAAATACACAAATATAGCTAACAGAGGAGAATTCTAACTGTTCCCACAAACTGTAAATTACTCCATCAAAGAACACAACAAACAATCTAAGAGAACTATTGACTTCTATATTAACTTCATACTTCATGTTCATGTACTCAGAGTTTGAGCTTATAGAAGGTGTTAGGGTGGGGTAAGAGGCTGAAGAAGTTGAGGAGAGGGGCAGGGTAAGGCGGGACAGAGCAAGAAAGGGAAAGACATTGGGAAAATACTGGGTGGAGGGAATGCATGAGGGGAGGAAGCAGGTAACATGAGGAATGGGGGGGAAGCAGAAGCATGGAAAGAGGGAGGAAGTAGGAGGTAATAGGGAATGCAGATATCACTATCCATATAGCTCAGCAGCCTGTGTTGGTCTTCTCCTCCGCTCTGTTGGTCCATAAGGGGTACAACTACATTGTGTAGCTCCTGTGCAGCTTTCCACGACATCTTGCATGGAGGAGAGCCATCTCTTGAACTTTCAACACATGGGACGTCAAGCTGCTGGGCTTTGAGGACCCCCAGCAGTAAGGTGTCAGAGCTGAAAATATCACACAGAATCCATGCCGCAAAACATCTCCTGGAGCCGGGGCTTGCCAAATACAGAAAAATGGGCCAAAAATCAGTCAGCAGTCAGTTCTCTAATGGAGATGTCTATTTAAATTCTCATGCTTGCTCCTCTGTGGATGACAGGGTTTTAATACAACTTTATTCTACGGACTATAGTCTTCATGTAAAGCATAGTTTCTCAGCCTCTGGTATCCATACCCCTGGTGGTATGAGAGAGACAGGCAGGGGGTACCCAGGGAAAAATAGAGTAAAGGGGAGGCAGGCAGCAGCTGCTGACTTCTGGGGAAGCCAGGTGGCAGCCTCCCATTTCCCGCCCAGTCACAGCTCCCAGCTGCTAGCTTCTGGGGGAGGCAGGTAGCAGACCCCTGCTTCCCACCGGGTCCCAGCTCCCAGATGGGAGCCCAGTGGCAGTCTCCTGCATCTGGTGAGCTGGGCTCGCAGCTGGGTGACAGCCACCCGTGCCCCATCTCCGAGCCGAGGGACAACCTCCAGTGCCCCAGCTTGAAGATGGGCAGCAGCCGCCTGCCCATATCCCTGGGTCCCAGCCAGTGCAGAAGCCTCCTCTGCCCATGCTCAGATTGGGTGGCAGTTGCTAACCTCCCGGGCTGGCAGCCAGGCAGCAGCCACCTGCAACTTGCCCAAGTGGCAGCCCCCCTCCCTGGCTCAAAGCCCAGTGCCCAGAAAACTTGTCAATTTCACTGGTCTAGCTGAGCAATGAAATTGACAACTATGACAACCCCAGATTTCACCAGTTACCCTATTTTCCTGCCTCTTTCTCTCTCTCTCGTCCTCCTTCCCTGTCTCTCTCTCTTACCCTTCCTCCTCTCAAATCTATGGCAAAAAATCTGACACAGCGCTTTATATTCCCCAGCATCATCAAGCTTCTCAAAGCCTTCTAGTTTTGGCCAACATCACCACTAGCCCAGGTACATACTTGAGTTGTGCACCCCTGGTGTAAAGGTGGTGACCCTACCCACACTACATCTGACATCTTATATACTCAGCCCTTCTTCCAACATATGGCTCACATTAGTCTGTAAATATAAAATCCCATGGAAAATTGAGTGTTGGGGTACTTATTAAAATGTTCAGAAGTTAGGGGGTACTTGCTAAATAAAAGGTTGAGAAACACTAATGTAAAGAATTCTGATAATCACTTCTAAATTCAGTAGTTTTAAACAGGGATAATTCATTTATATAAATATTTTAGCATTTATTTTTTTCAGGCAACAAGACTGTGAGGGGTTTTTTGCTTTGTTTTTGCTTTATAATGGAATATGCCCATATAAAAGGGGACAGGCAGTATTTTTATGTTAGCAACCTACATAAGACTGTGTCTCATTTCTAGTCTTCAAACAGGTTCATATTTCAAACAAACTGACAACATCAGTCAAATAATTCAATATAAATCTACAAAAAAATCAATAGGATATCCAAGGTTACCTATAAAATACTAATTAACTGACACTGTGAGAAATATTTAAAAGTGTATAATTTTGTTTGCAGTCAAATCAATATATTTTAGGCTATTATACAGCTTAAGTACTCTCAATATAATTAGAGCTAAATTACCTGTAAATTAATGCATTTAGCTCATGAATATGAAATCATTCGATGAAAATCTTTAAGGTGGTTAATTCTTTAATTTAATGTTAACAAAGAATTAATCAGAAATAGCAAACCAGAGCTACTCATATAATAGCCAACATCAGTAGTAAGACGTGTACTCATGCCTATCGATAAACTCAATGTTCAATCAAAATGTTGAGAGCAAATATTTTTTATATCTGTTTCTCATACTAAGAATTATTAACCTCTTATTAGTAAAGAAACAAATTCCTCTTTCTGAAATTTAACCCAATACGTAAAAATCAGAATTTAGCCCTGTAACTTTCATATTGGAGCCATCATTTGTTTTATTGTGGAAAAGGGTTTTAGAGAAACATACTGTATTATATGTATTCAAATATTTTGTGCAAAATATGTATTTTAAAACTTTTCTATGGAAAAAGTACTGCATTTAAACACTTTTATGGAGATTGCACCCTTAATTGACACAATTATGCCATCAAAGCCCCAGTGTATGCCAGCAAAAGGAGTTCTGCTGACATAACTAAACCACCTCTATGAGCCACATTAGCTATGCTGACAAGAGCACTCTTCTATTGATATAGTTGCATCTCCACCAGGGGTTCTGCCAGCATAACTATGTCAGCTAGGGGGTTTGATTTTTTTTTCCACACTCCTAGCCAGCATAGATATACTGGCAAAATGTTGCAGGATAAGCCAAACCCCAGATAATTATTTACATGTGTTTTTTTAATGAAAAGCATTCCAGCACAATTGTCTGGATAAACTCAAGAATGACTGCAAACAAAACAAAAAAACACCCTTATTTCCCCCCACTCAGACATAATTTTTCTTGGTGAGATTAAAGGACTACACCCTCAACTAGTATAATTGGCATAGCTACATTAACGTCAATGGAACTATATTGCTTTATGCCAGTTGAGCTCTGTTCCATAGTTTCTAAATCAAAGTTGAACTATTTCAATGGTCATCTATAAAATTCCTTACTAATTGTTGGATAGGTTTAATCTTTTAAACTCAAAACCAAGACACCTGAATTTGCCTTTAGGCTCTACCACATATTTCCTGTTTAATGTCAGGTTTAGACAAAATTTCAAAACTTCGGTGCCTAAAGATAATCAACTAAATTCATGTATTGGCACCAAAAGAAGTGGCCACATTTTCAAAAGTGCTGAACACTTGCTGTTCACACTGACATTAGGGTGGGTGGAAAATAAACATAGAATGAATTAATCTTTTTTCTTAGCCCAAGTGTAAAAAAGACTTTTTCCTCTACAGATATATTGTGTTTAAGAATGTGTTAAAGGACTGTGTTTCAAGGAGATTTATCATATCCTGGAAGAAGAACAAAATTCCCATTTAGTAAGCAGGAAATAAAAGGCTATACACTAGTTTCAGATCACTGTTGCAGTCTTATTTATTAGATTTTAGCAGAGTTATCAAAATGTAACTTTATGGAAGGATATAAAAACATTTGCTTTCAGGGTAATTCTTTGTAATTGCGTTTGCTGCTGCAAATGGGGCTATAAGAGTGAATATCTTTATCTATGAATGCCCATAATAAAATATTTTAGATCTAGATAGTGTAAGCTTTTCAAACTTGGCTGCCTAAAGTCAGAGACCTCAGTCCATATTTAGGCACCTAAGTAACTATTGTGATTGTCAGAAGACTATAATGATATTTTACTTCAGTGGAAATTGTAGATGCTCTGCATGTGTGAAAACCAGGCCATTTTTAGGTGACTCATTTTAGGAAGCCAAATGTTAAAATTTTGACTTGTTTCCTTCCCAAGAACATTTTTGTCAAGGAAGGGAGGAGTTGGTTTTGGTTTGTTGGCATTTTAGGAGAGTCTTCCTGATATTCATTTAAACCAGTGAGCTTTAAAATGAGTGCAACATCGCATATGTTGGGATTTGGGGGCCAATTGGGGGAGTTCTCACAAGAAAATACATGCAAGTGAGAAATTTTGCTGGGTCTGTCTGCAACATCCCCCATAGGCCACATGATGCTTGTGTGCAACCTGCCTGGTGCACACAGCTGTGCTCTGAGCGGGGCAGAGCCCTGGAATAGGCTCAGCACATACGTCCTGGGCAGCAGCAACCTCACTGCAACCACAGTGCAGGAAGGGAGAGTAAATGTAGGTAAGAACGCAGGGGAAGCCCCCTCCATCAAAAGGATGGAGACACAGGTCTGCTGCTGGAGCCTGCAGGGGGTGGGAGGCTGCTGCAGAGCCTGCTGGCTGAAAGTGGGGAGCCTGCCAAAGTGGGTGCCTGAACAGTGGGGAAGTAGTAAATCAAGGAGTAGCAATTTTGGGTGTGCAGCTAAGGTTGAATTTTGAAACTGCAATTGGCACATCTACACAGGAAGTACCCATTGGGAATTGAAACACCAGAAGACAGGCCAAAAGGAGGAAGGCTGAGTCAGAGGTTCAAGTGATACCCTGGGACCCGGGAGGTCTTGTTTCAGTTCTCTACTCCACCAGACTTTCTGTGGGCAACTCACTGTTGCCTCTCTGTGTCTCAGTATCCCTTCTGTAAAATGGGGTGCTTCATTACCTCACTAGGGTGTTGAGGATATTAGCACAAAGAGATTGGTAGATGCCCAAAAGTTATAAAAGGGATCCCATAAGTGAGAAGAAAAAACATGTTTGTTTGGTTTTTTAAATCAGATGAAATTTGGGTCCTGACACATGGTTTTTTAACTTGTGAGGTTGGCGATATTGAATTAAATTCACACTTAACATTCAGACCTGCTTTAAGGCTCATTAACACAGTGGTGGGGATTTTGTTTAAATGAGAATTAGGCCCTTAAACCCAAGTTTATATTACGAGCATGCCTAAACTGCTGCTTACTGAATACATTTTGCCCTCTTTCTAACATGAAAAGTGATACTCTGTTTATAACTTCTTGAAGTATGTGGCTTGTCTTGGAGGATGAAATACTATCCCTCTGATCTGAATACCATGTTCGGGAACATTTTCTACTATTGTGGAGTACCTAGAGTTTTGGTCAGCAAGTATTTCTCCTGGCAATATATACAATCAACTTTGATGCAATGCCCTTTTGTTTATTCTGACTTTTGTAGAGTCCTCTGATGTTCAATTCTATTGTTGCTTCACCATCATTTGTTTTCAGTTTTTATTTTATTCAAAATTTCTCAGGAATTTATCAATATTTATTACAAAACTTTTTAAAAAGGGGTGAAAATCAATGCAAAAAATTAACCCCTTTTCTGGTAAATATTGGTGTTGTTAGAAAAAAAAGAGCAACAAATAGAGAGAAGTAAGAGAACTGAAATTAAAAGCAGTGCAATGCTGTTGTTTACTTCATGTGCATGTATCTTCCATTACGTTACGTTATTTTTGACAGACAGCTCTGCATTTACACTTAGACTAATTTATTATTAACATCAACATCTACCTAATGTAATGCACTAGATTTTCTTAAAATAATTAGTATTTTCGTATACTTCAGTGGTCCAAAATTTGGATGAAAATCACTAAAAACTGAATAAAAGCTTTTGTAAAACCTGGGAATTTTTCAATATAAATCAGTAAACACTGAAAACATATGGCCTTAATGATCACATTCCTCATTTGCTATGTTATTTTACAGACATTTTATTGCAAGCGGAACTGCACCAAGTTATTCCTGGTCATATTTGAACCTGATTATTTGGGGGGGGAATAAAAAAAAAAGAGGATTTTTTCTCTGCGAGATAATTGCTGTTTCAACAGTCTTACATCTTATTGTTTCAGGATGGGTTGTATTATGTTTGTTCTCTAAGAAAATTCCAGAGAATATTTTTCCACTATTTGTTTCCCACCAAAATACAGTTTCACCCCAGAACTTTCTTGCCATCTACTAGGTTTGGTAAATTTTACAAGGGAGCCTATCTTTTGGTTTGGGGAAATCAAAGAGGTTTATATTCCTTTCCACTAGCTGCTGAAGTATAAGAAGCAGTTTGTCCTAATACTCCAAGATTGATGATTCCAGGAATGTACTGTTCAACTTCTGTGACTAATATTTTGTTTTGGTAATTAATTTAGTCTGAATAGGTCTCTGATGATCTTGTCTAGCAACCATTTTGGGAATCCAGTAATTGAATTTCTTACTATATATGCAGTAGTTACTCCACTGGTGTGTCTGTGAAATGCATTTTTACCACTTTGTCCACTAAGCTTACTGTTACTGATGTCTTGATAAAGATGGATATGCTGGTATCAAATTGAAGGCAATACCTTTAATACTGGCTATTCTATAACTATAGAGTGAGGACTCTGCCCTATATTATGGTGTTCACTTTAGTTGTGGACCTGAAGGCATCTAAAATGTTACTGATCTTCTCCAAAGCCATTGAGGAAGGGGAAGTAGAAGTGGGTGGCAACCTAGGCAGCAGTGACCATGAGATGGTCGAGTTCAGGATCCTGATGAAAGGAAGAAAGGGGAACAGCAGGATACGGACCATGGACTTCAGAAAAGCGGACTTTGATTCCCTCAGGGAACTGATGGGCAGGATTCCCTGGGAGGCTAATATGAGGGGAAAGGAATCCAAGAGAGCTGGCTGTATTTTAAGGAGACCTTATTGAGGGCACAAGAGCAAACCATCCCGATGTGCAGAAAGAATAGCAAATATGGTAGGCGTCCAGCTTGGCTTAACAAAGAAGTCTTTGGCGAACTTAAACACAAAAAAGAAGCTTACAAGAAGTGGAAGCTTGGTCAGATGACTAGGGAGGATTATATAAACACTGCTCGAACGTGCAGGAATGAAATGAGGAAGGCCAAAGCACAATTGGAGTTGCAGCTAGCAAGGGACGTGAAGGGGAACAAAAAGGGTTTCTACAGGCATGTTGCCAACAAGAGGAAGATTCGGGAAAGTGTAGGCCCCTTAAAGAAAGAGGGAGGCGACCTAGTGACGGAGGATGTGGAGAAAGCTGAGGTACTCAATGCCTTTTTGCCTCTGTCTTCACAGACAAGATCAGCTCCCAGACTGCTGTACTGGGTGGCACAGAATGGGAAGGAGGCGAACATCCCGCAGTGCTGAAGGAACAGGTTCAAGACTATTTAGAAGGATTGGACATTCACAAGTCCATGGGGCCGGATGCAATGCACCCGAGGGTGCTGAGGGAGTTGGCTGATATGATTTCAGAACCATTGGCTATTATCTTTGAAAACTCGTGGCAACAGGGGGAGGTCCCTGAGGACTGGAAAAAAGCAAATATAGTGCCCATCTTCAAAAAGGGAGGAAAGAGGATCCGGGGAACTACAGACCGGTCAGCCTCACCTCAATCCCTGGAAAGATCATGGAGCAGGTCCTTAAGGAATCCATTTTAAGGCACTTGGAAGAGAGGAAGGTGATCAGGAACAGTCAACATGGATTCACCAAGGGAAAGTCATGCCTGACCAACCTGATTGCTTTCTATGATGAGGTGACTGGCTCTGTGGATGTAGGGAAGGCGGTGGATGTGATATACCTTGACTTTAGCAAAGCTTTTGATACGGTTTCTCACAGTATTCTTATCAGCAAGTTAAAGAAGTATGGGTTGGATGAAAGGACTATAAAATGGATAGTGAACTGGCTAGAGCATAGGGCTCAACGAGTAGTGATCAATGGCTCCATGTCTAGCTGGCAACCGGTCACAAGCGGAGTTCCCCAGGGGTCGGTCCTGGGGCCGGTTTTGTTCAACATCTTTATTAATGATCTGGAGGATGGGGTAGATTGCACCCTCAGCAAGTTTGCGGACGACACTAAGCTGGGGGAGTGGTAGATACCCTGCAAGGTAGGGATAGGATACAGAGTGACCTAAACAAACTGGAGGATTGGGCCAAAAGAAATCTAATGAGGTTCAACAAAGAAAAGTGCAGAGTCCTCCACTTAGGAAGAAAGAATCCCATGCACAGCTATAGACTGGGGACCGACGAGCTGGGCAGCAGCTCTGCAGAAAAGGACCTGGGGGTAACAGTGGATAAAAAGCTGGATATGAGTCAGCAGTGTGCCCTGGTTGGCAAGAAGGCCAATGGCATATTGGGCTGCATTAGGAGGGGCATTGCTAGCAGGTCTCGGGAAGTGATTATTCCCCTCTATTCGGCATTGGTGAGGCCGCATTTAGAATATTGTGTCCAGTTTTGGGCCCCCCAATACAAAAAGGATGTGGACAAGTTGGAGAGAGTCCAGCGGAGGGCAACAAAAATGATTAGGGGGCTGGAGCACAGGACTTATGAGGAGAGGCTGAGGGAACTGGGCTTGTTTAGTCTGCAAAAGAGAAGAGTGAGGGGGGATTTGATAGCGGCCTTTAACTATCTGAAAGGGGGTTCTAGGGAGGATGGGGCTAGACTGTTCTCGGTGGTGGCAGATGACAGAACAAGGAGCAACGGTCTCAAGTTGCAGGGAGGGAGGTCTAGGTTGGACATTAGGAAAAAGTTTTTTACTTGGAGGGTGGTGAAGCACTGGAATGGGTTACCTAGGGAGGTGGTGGAATCTCCATCCTTAGAGGTTTTTAAGCTGCGGCTTGACAAAGCCCTGGTTGGGATGATATAGCAGAGGTTAGTCCTGCTTTGAGCAGGGGGTTGGACTAGATGACCTCCTGAGGTCCCTTCCAACTCTAATATTCTATGATTCTATGATTCTAAAAGCATAAGAGTGAGATCTTGAGCAATCCTCTTCTAAAAATCAGCTAAATTTAGACCCTCCCAAATCAGTGGTCATTTTGAACATTTTTATCCTAACTTTTTTGTCAAAGTTCATCTGTAAAATACCTCAGAGAAGAGTTGTGCTGATTAATTAGTGTTAAAGTGATTTGAAGATGTAAAGTGTTTGGTATCATTATTTTCAAATATGAATATGGTATTGGGGTAACAAACTAAATATCTGCACGAGAAGCTGGAAGGATCATATCCTACTATGAGAAAGTCAGAAGGAAAATTACCCAATATTTTTTCTGTGGGAACCCAATTATCTAAATGGAGGGGAAAAACTACAAAAGACTTTAAGATGATACTTATTGTGATGTCAGTGAAGATTAGAGCTAGTGACAATTCAGAATTTTTGGTTCACAGGAAATTTTATCATTTTTAAATCTGGATTTGGTCTAATTTGAACCAAAAATAATTTTTTTCAAAATTTCCCACAAACAGAAGTTTCCAAGAAATTGTGTTTTGGAAGCACCAAAACATGATGTTTCAGAAACAAAATATGTTCCCTGAATCTCCTGCAGCTGCTCAGTAAAATTGGTGTGACTCATCTTAGTCTCACTGCTGTTTAGTGGTGAGAAGAACTAAAACTGACATAATTCATGAGAGCAGAGGCCAGGGATCCCAGGGCCTTGGACTCCAGGGCTTCCAGACTCCTGGGACAGCTGGCTCCCTGGCTCCTGCAGCCTGGGGATCCAGCTGCCCCAAGAATCCAAGAGTCCCTTCCTGCTGTTGGTGCTGAGATCTTGGAATCCCTGAGAACACCTGCTTGATCTGGGTCTCTCAGGGATTCCACAGTCTGGACTCCCTGCTGCAGAGCAAGGAGCTGAGACCTAGTTAGAGGCAAGGCTGCCAGGGTTTCCAGATTTCTTGCTATGATGCAGGGAGCCTGGAAGCCCTAGGGTCCCTGGCCCTGGGGCAGAACACAAAATGGGGCTGCAGATCGTGAAAGCCTGGACTCCCCAACAGCTCACTGATTGAGGGAACCAGCCAGGTTTCTAATGGGACTTTGCCTGTGATTCGATGAAAATTAATCAAATCCAAAGTGTTTTCATGAAACATTTCATGTTCATTGTGAAAAGATCTGACCTGCTCTAATAAAGATAATGAATCTATAGAAATTGTCTGTTATATTGTCAAAGTGAAAGGGATCAAGTCATTGGTACCAATTAGTGATTTAATACACTTATAATTATAGGTTGCTGAAAGTAAATATCAGTGTAATAGAACACTGTCACGGGATAGTGGCATCCTCCTGCTCCTATATAAAAACCAGTGCAAATTGAAGCGTGCAAAATGGAAAGCAAAATTTGAGGTGAAACCTAAAAATATATTTTCAAAGCAAGTGAAATTGATCCTGTGCATTTTTTTATTCTCTTGGAATTATCTTTTGTTTAAATCTGACCTGACTTTCTTTTACTTCTCTAAAATAACTTTTCTCCCGCTCTCCAGGAATTATAGGCATCACCCACCCCATCAAGCAGACTACAATATAAAGAATTTACTCTGTTACATATGTGACAGATATTGCAACAGCATGCAATAACTTTGGGGACCATACTGTATTAAGTTTATATATTAATGTAGGCCAGGGATTGTATACTACTCTAGGGAAGGGTTATCACAGTTCCTCCAAGAAGCACAAACTGGGGATGATTAAGGTGAATCACTTAGGTTGCAAACACCACCAGAGAGGTGCCATTCCCCAGGGGAGGCATGTATATACTGGTTCAAACTGGGTTTTTCCAAAAACCCACAGATAAAGAAGGGGATTTTGGCATAAAAAGGCTGTGTCTAAACTGACTCAGTACATTCTTTTTGATCCAGCAAATGGACAGGACCTTCTGTCCAAGGGAGTCCTAATCCTTGTGGAAGAGTGGGAAAGACTTTGGCCTACTAAGGCCCCATAAGATCAATGGGTGACCTCTGGTAAGCTTTTAGTGGTTTTGTATGTTTTTCTCCGTAATGCTTTTACCTTAAAAATAAATGTACTTGTTTAGAAAGAATTGTGTGGTAACTTACATCAACTGGCAATACACTGTGCCTAGCCCACAAAGAGAAAGCAAAACACAGATGCTGCCTTTTAGGCTGGCTGGCTTGCTTTAGATGTCAGTGTTTGGTAGGGGACCGTGCAGCCTTAAAATGCTGGTAAAAAGGGAGTGAGACAAGAGTTTCTGCCTAAAGACAGGAGGTAGCTTGAGAGCTGACTGGGAATTCCTGGAATGGACCATGGGGTGAGCGCGGCTAGGTGGAGTTACTCAGAAAGTCATAGACTTTAAGGCCAGAAGGGACCATCATGATCATCTAGTCTGACCTCCTGCACATTGCAGGATGCAGAACCTGTGAAACAATGACAGTATATATTCTTTCATTTAGGGCAAAATTATAGAGCTTCATCCACTCACGACACAGCTGATATTCTCCCCCTCTCTGAGAAAGAGATATTTGGGCACATTTCAAAAACAGACTCTACATCTGTGCCTTCAGCTATGTATTCATAATCATGTGAAGGCAATCTGCAGGAACAATTAGCATTTCCACCTGCAAATAAGGCATGTCAGTTCTATATACGTCTGCAAAATCTATTTGTAGGTCAAAAAATATCCCATTTCACCTCCAAGTGTAAAACTCAACCTGTCCCCAGGAAAACATCTTGATCATTAGATAATTATACATCGGCAACTATTTCCAATGTACATTCTTCATCGAATGCCTTGGTTATTTTATAATTTACTGGCTTCCCCAGACTTTTAATTAAAATATGTGAGCAGTATTTCTTCCATCTGTTTCCACCATTTTTCAGTAAAATGGAAGAGTTTTCAGCAGAACCATATCAAATTAGTTCACAAGTTTGCAATATTTATTAACTACACTAAAGAAGTTTTAATCACACTTTAGCAGCCCATACAATACATAAAAATAGGCAGTCATTTTTAAATGACACTTCATGTGCATTTACATAGATTTGAGAACTCACAGCACCACAACAGGACAGCTAAACTAGAACTTTCAAAAATGTAGTTACATTGATTTGTTAGCAAAAGTCCAGTAAATGGTATCATGTAATTTAAACATTGAAAGTAGGATGGAATCTTTCCCTGGGACAGGTTATGTGGTTCATTTTGTAATGTACAGAAATCTAAGGGTTTGATTTACCTGGAGCAGAGGGCCAGCACTAAACCTATGCACCTCTTATATCCTACTTAAGTCCTCAATATAATTTGCTTTGATGATGATTTCAGTCTTTCCCTTGCGTAAGCTGGATTTCAGACCTGCATAGGTTTTTTGCTGGCCTCCTGCACAGGGATGAATTTCACTCTAAAAAACAAGCTATAGCATAGACCTTGAATAGAAGCATGTCATCTAAAGGATAGTGGAAATAGTACCTTTCTGCAGTACAGTGGAAGAATATTACACAGATGAGAGCTTTTTTCCATGGATCATATTATTGCTAACTTCTCCTCCCAAGTAGTAATTTCTGTTTTGAAGACCCTTGATGCCTCATGGAAAACTGCAATATTATTTCAAAACAATTCTTCCTATTCGATATCAAATATATTCAGTTTACTTGTTATCTCATTTTTTATCCTCATTAGGCACAGTTGCAGGGCAACTGTATTATTGTTATAAAAATGAGAAATATAACTTATTTTATATTAAAATATATTTTAGATGTAAGCGGAATAATCTTTAAAAGGTGTTTTTTTGACATTTTCCCTGAGGCATCAGGAAGTATTCAAGACTTTGCTTTAAGTTCCAGCCCACTGAAACCAGCTTTCTGTGGAAAAAATGAGAAATTAAATTTTGAAAATGTGTCAAGCCTGTAGAGTTATGGTACAAAAGCACAACAGTGTCCACTAGGTCAATTACATTGAGCCAATGAAGAATTATGGCAATTACTTCTGATCTGGAGGCGATTACACAGTTACTGTACCATCTGCCTTGCACCTTTAACATTTTTTAATGTCTAATTAGGATGTCTATTTCTATGGCTTTATTAGAAGCTTCTGTAAGGGCCTTCATTTTTGCACATAATAAAGGGAGCTCTGGCAGGGTGTTTTCTGTGAGGGAAGCTAACTTTGGCATCACACCACATCATCAAAAATATCTCAAATTTTATGAGTTTCAGAGCATAGTACAAAACTGTAGTTTCCTACTGTTTGAAAAGAGGTAAGAATCATGAGGGTGGTTAGTGGAAAAGGGAATATTGTTTTAATCATCAATTTGTCTGGTTTGCTGTTTCAGGATCAGATATGATGGAATTACTGACGTTTTGTTATAATGATTAGGACTTTCATCTTGCTTAACCAGTTTGATGTTGAGCTCAGTAAGTCTTGACCTCAACAGGACTCCAAGCTTGAGAGACCCACTGCCTTGTAAAATTGCTCCTTTTTGTTTCTTGAAACAGGTTGCTGCTCATTGTTCTTCTCCATCTGTTGATGCAGATGACGGCTGTGAAATCTCTTAGAGAATCTGTATTGATTTCCTCTTACAGATGGATTAGTAAAATGACAGCCTTTTGAAAACCAGCTGCCACCTCTTTAGAGTGTATATTTTCAAAAACTATTTTGTCTCCACCAGGTAATTCCAGCTACATTAAGTAACAGCCCACAAATGCCTCCCAGCTGTTAAATATTGTGGACAAGTCAAGCGCCTCCCTTTGGTCATGCTGCTTCTCTGAGTTGTTGCAACAAAGAGCTATCTTGATTTTGACCTGCAGTGGGACATGTACATGCAACTCCAAATCATTATATGCCATGATCAATTGTTCAATGACTAAGTAAAATCCATTAATTTGTGTCTGAATAATGGAGACATATTATAGCAGAATTGTTTATAGCCTTCTCAATCCATCACTAATTTCACCCTTGTAGCTGCTGACCTCTCAATAATCAGCTGCACACCATCTACTCATCTCATTGCTGGTTGTTGCTATTACGATGACCTGTCACCATTCCTTCCATGATAACTTTCTCATCTCTATGCTTGTTGTGACTAAAGTACATAAGTTTGCACCACTTCATTTCCAAGACCAGAATCATTACTTTCTGATATTATTTCTAACGTAAGTGTTCATCTTTTTCTCCATCCAGGAGACGCACAAGAGACTTTGCCAGCACCACATCTCAAAAGTTTCAATTTTCTTGTCTGCAGCATTAGTTTCCTAAGTCGCTGTGGAAAAAATTAAGCTTTTCACCAGTTGAACCTTCATATATTTTAAGATGCAACGTTTTTTCCACACTTTTGTAAGGGAAGGCTGAGTAAGCCTTCCCTAATCTTCATCCAGTTTCTTTGAAGCAGCCTGCTTTGTTGGATATGTATGATTCCAGATAATTAAAGTTACCTACTGTCCCTACAGTTTGACCATTAGTCATGCTTGCATCCTATTACTATTAATAGTGTTAACGTATATGCATTATCATCCCATTCACAAATAATCAATATTCCTCATTAAGTGTTTTTACAGATTCCAACATTCATTGCATTGCATCAACAGTTACAGCAAAAGAGCATCATATCATAAGCATATCTAAGGTCAGTTAAGATGTGTCCACCAATGCAAACCCCAGCTCTTTCCACTTTACCAAAACCTTCTAGAATTGTCTCATAATAAATTCTGCATACACGTTGGGACAGAATGCAGAAATTTGGAACAAAATGAAAAATATCATGCTTAAAGCTGCCAAAGCACACATTTTGAAAAGTCAGCATCAAAGCGTTAGACATGGTTAATGGAGAAGGTGTTTGAGGTAGCAAAAAAAAAAAAAAAATAGATGCAGAGTGAAGAGAAGGGTGTAAAGACTGAAGAATGCAAGAGAGAATACAAGGAAGTGAGCAGACAGATTCAAAGCAGACTAGAGGAGATGACTAAATATATCAGGGCAAAATTCAAGGAACTTGAGAATTATAAATAAAGTAATAATACAAAAGGTACGTTCACAATGATCGGACTTCTTACTAAAAAGTTTCCCCCACAACTTAGCATAATAAGCGTTATGATGGTAGAGTTCTTACTCAAGGCGATCTCAAACACAAGTGAAAAGATTACTGTGCCAATCTGTATGCCTCAAAAGAGAGTACAGAGCTAACACCATCAATCCTGCAAGAAGAAGTGGTTTGTGCTGTTATGAAAGTGAAGCATGGGAAATCATGAGGGGAAAGACATTGTACCGAAAGAATTGCTAAAAGCAATCGATGAATGTGGTATCGATCTTACATGGAAAATTTGCAACGATGTATGGATGACTAGAAATTGGCTGGATGACTGAAGGAAATCTTATCAAAGAAAAGGGATATAACTGAGTACACATAAATATTGTACCATTTCCCTGATACTGCACACCAGTTAAGTGCTCTGTATTATTAAGGATATTATAAAGTAAGTGATAGAAGCAGTACTACCATCCCAACAAGCTGATTTCAGAGAGGGAGAAAACACATGCAAACAAATCAAGAATATCCATTGTGCCATTAAAAATGCAGAGAATATAATCATCCACTGTTTGAGTGTTTCATTGACTACTCCAAAGCGTTTGATATCATCCTAGATGACTATCTCTGGAGGACAGTGGCAGACATGGGGATCCTAAAACATCTCATTGAACTCTTGACAAGTATCTACTGTCAACAACAGACTACGCTGCAAACTGCAACAGGTGATAGCTAATGATTTTCCATTGGGTACGGTGTGAGACAAGAGTGCTTTCTGTCTCCAAATCTGTTCAACATGTATTCAGAATTGTTCAATGGCTGATGGAATTACATATACTATTCTGCCCATGAAACAATCTTAATGCTTCATTTCATTTAAAGGATGTGAGATTTATTCAGTCGTTACCTGTGAACTCTTGCCAGACATTCTGTGTATATTGGGGTTCTAGGGAGCTTATTTTGAAGAGAGTAAATAGGAGAATTCATCCCAGTTTATAAGACAATCTATTGCAAACATTGCAGAGAGAAATCTTTGTCCTGTCTTTTCCCATCAATGGTGGGCTGGGATAGTGTCTTATATTAATAGCATCTAGTTAGAGTGTGATAGTATGTGCCTTTTGTCTTGCAAGTCACCTTAATAACTAGAATATCTCGGTGGGAGTTTCAGATAGGAATGCAATTTATTGTTTAAGCCTCTGGGTTGAAATACCTAAACTCCTTGGAAATAAAGGTTTTAAATCATTGCAGAAAAGACTGATTTGAAGCTTTGAAGGTAGTTAAACAAAATACTATACAATTGACTCTGTGGGGATCATTAGATACAAACTTAAAAAATGTTCTGTCTGCTGTGTATGCATACCAAAGATCGGAGTTGGTCAAACTGTCCATGCCAAATTGTGTATAGTGTGCCAGTTATTTGCCAACCTCACACCAGCTGTGGGCGCAATTCAGTGGTACTGTATGCATATAGATTGCTAAATGTTGTTGGAGCCTTTGGAATTAAAGATCTTTAGCAAAATATGAGAGTGAACAGAAATAAAGAAGGATTATAAACCTAATTCTTCAGGACACAAGACAACCTCTAACTACCTGATGGGAATTAGCAATGAACTTCCTTTTAGGTCAAGTTATTCCATAATTGTCTTCTATCAAGTTCTTGGACCTCTGAATATTTAGTACTGGCCACTGTTGAGATCAGATATTGGACCACTAGTGTGATCCTGTATGTCACTGCCTATTTATTTGTTTATTCCTACATCCCTAGAATTATTAAAGTAAATGTGCTTTTAATCTGCTAACAAAAGGACTTCATTCTCTTTTCTGTTAGTAATTTCTATGCTCCTGTGGGAATAAAAGAATTTGACTATTTTGGGGGCATAAGCTGACAAAGGTATACTTACCACAGTCAAAGTGCTTAGTGTTCTTGTAGATAAACAGGTTACAATCCCCTATGTGAACACACATTTATGTTTTCTTACCTACTTCTTTAACATTTATTATAATGGCAATTTAAAGGATATGAGATGTTCCAATTACTTGGCCTTGTCAATAGCAGTATGTGGTATAAAACCAAGCTAATATCTTAGCTTTGGACATATCTAAACATTCAATTGTTTGAAGATATAAGTTTATGAAATTTACAAAAACTGGTATAATGCAGCCAATATTTGCAGTAATTTGAGTTAGACATTAATCTAACATGGAAATAATATTATGAAAAACTGACAGATGTTCTTGAACAGAGCATGAAAACTAATATATATATATATATGAATTAAACATGCTAAAAACAGTAATAAATATTGAAAATGTTTAGATCAAGTAAAATTTGAATTCAGAACCTTGTGTAATATCAGTCATCAATATGCAATACAACTGGCACCTTAGGTTTTAACATGCAAAGACAGTCACTATCACAGTGACATTGTACTGCTTGTTGTATTTTGCTAGATTTCAACAACGTCTCCAAATATTAATCCATCCCCAAACTTAAAAACACAATCAATCACTTTCCTTGCACACGCGCGCACACACACACACACACACACGCCACCCTTATACCCTTATGCACACATACAGTACTGGGCCTGTAAAAACTCGCCAGTTTTTTCAAGGATAATTAAGGTCATCTCAGGATCTGTATTGCATTTCACTATGTGAGATGCTCTCAGTACTTGCAGTATTCCAGGTAACTGTAATTATATGTGTGTATATATATATTCATCACAGAAACATAGGACTGGAAGGAACCTGAAGAGGTCATCTAGTCCAACCTGCAGCACTGAGGCTGGACCAAGTATATCTGGACTGTACATAACAGGTATTTGTCTAACCTGTTCTTAAAAACTTCCAGTGATGGGGATTCCACAACCTCCCTTGGAATTCTATGCCTGTGCTTAGCTATTCTTACAGTTAGAAAGTTTTTCCTAATATCTAACTTAATTATCCCTTGCTTCAGATCAAGCAGATTACAATTTGTCCTACCTTCATTGGACATGCAGAACAATTGATCACTGTCCTCTTTATAATAGTCTTTAACATCTTTAAAGACTTACCAGTTCCCCCGACAGTCTTCTTTTCTCAAAACTATACATGCCCAATTTTTTAATCTTTCCTCGCAGGTCAAGCTTTTTAAACCCATTATCGTATTTGCTGGCTTTCCTCTGGACTCTCTCCAATTTGTCCACATCTTTCTTAAAGTGAGGTGCCAAAATCTAGATGCAATACTACACCTGAGGCTTCATCAGTGCTGAAGTATAGCGGGACAGTTACCTCTAGTATCTTACATAATGACGCGCCTGTTAATACGTCCCAGGATATTAGTCTTTTTTGCAACTGCCTCACGTTGTCTTATACCAATCCATAATCCACTATAGCCCCCAGATCCTTTTCAGCAGTATTCCTGCCTCCCCAGTTATTCCCCATTTTGTAGCTGTGCATTTGATTTTTCCTTCCTAGGTGTAGTACTTTACAGATTTCTTTACTGAATTTCATCTTGTTGATTTCTGACCAATTGTCCAATTTGTGAAACTTGTTTTGAATTCTAATCCTGTCATCCAATGAACTGGCACTTTGGTGTCGCTGCAGATTTTATAAGCATACTTTCCACTCCATTATTCAATGATATTAATGAAAACATTGACTAGTACTGGAACCAGCAGACTATTGCAGCACCCCAAGAGATATAACCCCCCATCTGACACCAAATCATTGATTACTACTCTCTAGGTATGGTCTTTCAACCTGTTTTGCACCCACTTTATAGTAATTTCATCTAGACCATATTTCTCTACTTTGCTTATGACAATGTCATGGGGGATTGTGTCAAAAGCCTTAATAATATCAAGATGTATTAAATCTACTATTTCCCCCTTTGATTAGGCTGGTACCCCTGTCAAAGAAAGTTATTAGGTTGGTCTAGGATGTTTTGTTCTTCATAAATCTATTTTGGCTACTACTTATCACCCTATTATCCTCTAGATGCTTTCAAATTGATTGTTTAATGATTTGGTTCCAGTATCCTTTTCAGTATTGAAGTTAAGGAATTATAATCAGTCAGCCTAGGTTCTCTTAAGCTCTGTCTATACTAGACATCTTGCAGCAGCACAGCTGTACCCACAGCTCTCCCATCAACATAATTAAACCATGCCCAATGAGTTGTGGTAGCTATGTTGGTGGGAAAACATCTCCTGTTGACATAGTGCTGTCCACACTGAGACTTCTGCTGGTGAAACTTATGTCGGTCGGGGGTGTTGTTTTCACACCCCTGCCTGACAACATTTTCACTGACAAAGGTGCTAGTATAGATATAGGTACTAAGGCTATCTTTAAAAAGAGGAACAATTTTTGCCCTTCTCCAGTTCTTACCCATCCCCCTTGAGTTCCCAAAGATAATTGCTAACGGTTCTGAAATTGCTTCAGCTAGTTCCATAAATACCCTAGGGTGAATTTCATCAGGGCCTGCCAACCTGAATATGTTTAACTTCTCAAAATATTCTTTAACCTGTTTTTTCCCCTATTTTGGTTACAGACAGAGAGAGGTAATCTTGGTTTTCTATCTATAATGAGTTTAGTGAGCAAGATGCACTTTATAGCTGAAACATTCAACATAAAAATGCCATGTACCATGTAAAATACAAGTGCACAGCTTCAGCCAACTCTGGTGGACATAATCCCCCTCTCTCACTTTATGATGAGATAAGAGTGAAGGTAGAAGAAGGAGACTCAGTTTTGCAGATTACAAGTTTCTCACAATCAAAAACATTCTTGTGTTTATTGTAACATACAACTAAAATGTATGTCAATAATCAGACGAGTTCTGAAGGATGAAAAGCAGGAAGTAGACTCTGTGGCAGAAAGAAATGGTAATTAGTTAGATCTTCAATAAGCAATTTCATTCCCAGAAGACCTAAATGATTCTTTTGTCAAAACTGAAGAGAAAGAGTTAGAGCAATGATCAAAAACACTGCACAAGGCAGTGACTGTGAAAGCAGCAGGCTGCAGCTCCATTTTCTCTGCTCAGTCCGACCTCTATAGGTAACCACATAGAGAGATTAATAGGGTGATAGAGTAGGTGTGGGGTAATTTTTGCTGGTAATGACAATTAGTCATAATAAATGAAAATAGCAAAAAGATTGTGAAAAGCAACTGAGTGAGGGTTTTACAAGCATCTGGTGTCTGTAGCTCCTCTCTGTCTTTTCTCAATAATTTAAGTTCTGTTTTGTGGTTAAATTCAATTATTTCCAAAGTGAAATTCAATATTAGGCCTCTCTTTGTACAATACTTTATAAAGATGACAGAGTTAAATTTAAAATTCTAATAATTCGTTAGCTATAAATAATGAGGATACAGATATATGTATTATGTTATAGACTAACATTGTAAAAAAAATGTCACGTAAGTTGCAGCCACAAAATATGAAAGCATGCACAAAAAAATTAACATGTTCAGAACAGATAACAGCACTTTCAGAATCTTGTAAGTGCGGTAGCTATTATTTTGTATGTGCATTTATCTGCTTTACATGCATAATAGCTTTTTTGTGACCAATTTCCTGTTTGTGAATGTAGATATTTCACAGGTAGAATGTATAGGTTGATATTTTCAAATGCATCTCAGAATCTGAAGATTAGTTAATTCTCAAATGTTTGAGACAATATGGTAAACAAAGAACCTTAGAAACAAGTACCACTTGACTTTGTCCTTAATTTTCATTTACGGGCACTGTAAAGCAACTCTTCTCTGCCACAGTGTTGTAAATGGGAATCAGGCCCATTATTTTAATTGTTCAGGAATTGTTTCCTATTAAAGTAAAGTGGAGGTATTAAAATATGCAGCTGTGATGCACATCTGACTTTCATACAAGCTTTTCATTCTGGCTAGGGACATAGCTAGAAGAAATCAAAGTACACATGGTACTGAGGGTTGTTAAAGAGCACACATTTCTAAATTGCTGAAATTGAAAATGATGTAAAGGTTAATAATGATCAAAGGTGCTATCATCTTGATGGTTATTTAGTGACATATATGTAATAATTTGATGGTGTCAGTCTAGATCCTGGTAGACAAATTTTCGGATAATAAAAGCTACCATTGTTGGTACTAATGGAAACTGAACCACTGTCTCACCCTTAGACTCCAAGCTCTGCCCCAAAAAGCTTACAATTTAATTTGTCATCATAAAAAAAAGAGAGACAAAGATGAACTCCCCCCCACATAAGGGGGAGGGGGTTTTCTTGGGGGTGGGGGAGAGAGAGAGGGGTGATTTTAATGAAAGAAGAATTTGAAAAATTCTACACAAGCCCCAATAATCTCAACTGACAAACCAACACAGTAATACACAAAGCAGATAGGTATGTCATATATGCAGCCATACAACAGGATCCTGTGCCCACATCAAATATTATATGGAATCAGTGCTTGTATGGAAACAGCAAGAAGTGAGGCTGATGATTCTGTAGCTGGCACTCCTCCCTTTGCATGAGTACTAAATCAAAGCCTCTACATGGTGGTAAGGAGAACTTTACTAGTGCAAGAAGGACAAATGAAGACAGAATTTTAAACCCTAACCACTTATGATGATCTCTTGTTCCACTTCTAAAAAATATATCAGGACTGTTAACAGTGGCGTCCTGGCCAAATGCCATTATGGGTAATTGCAATGTGTATACCTAAAATTGCTGGTCTAGTTTTACGAGGAGAACTTATTCTTCACTTCCTTTTCTACAAACTGATATGTAGGATAGTGCTGAAATCCAGTGACTAGTACAATCAATTCCATGGATGGCTGCATTTCAGAAATTGTATGGGGCTATACATGTAGGTTGTTGAAATACTTATTCCAAGCATAAGAAAAACAATGCCGGGTTGCTATCTCTGATATCATGATGTGGTAATTGTTGGTAAACATCAATTACAAGGGCTACCTTGCCTATGTCCTTCCAGTATTTATAAAATTCTTTTATGTGATGTTTAGGCAATCCCAAGTACTATGAATCACAGCTGAATAGTTTTTGGAATTGCTCAGGTAAATGAAAAATCTTTTTAACACCAACAAGACAGGCCAGGAAACTCTTCTAAATATGTTGCTTGTCTATTACAATATTTAGTATTTTTTGAAAGCTGATTTTTTTATAATCAAGAAAAGAAATTAACCTCCCTTGCTGTTACTTCCATAATGGAAGGTCCCAAATGCTACCTGTGTTCAGATGTGGCACTTTGAATATAAAGATTCTTCTCCATGAAACATCTTCTATGGGGAGAAAGAAGTGCTTAAACTGCTGGTAGATCCTCTGTGTGATTGATGGGATGTGTTTATTTGTGCTGAATTAACTATGTAAAACTATGTGAGTGGAACAATGAGGCAGTACAATAAAGAATTAAATAAACCAGAAATGTGAAAATTTATACTGTCCACTTTTACAAATGCATTGATACCATCCTTAGTTAGGTGATCATATCGTAACATAATATACTTTCTACAGCCTTTGATGTGTATCTAAACTAATCTGGTTACATACATGATCAGTGCACACAAATATGAATGGTATTGTGACAAGTCTTTTTTTAAAATTCAGCAGTGTCAATTTAAGTGCTAAATAACTGCTACATGATGATATCAAGCATCAAGAGGCCAACTGCTTGTTTTCTAAAACCCTGAATACATAAGGGCACTTGATTTTATAACTTTCTACCAATAGTGAGTCATTTTAAAACATTAAAATGCATTTAACTCCTTATTTTCAGATGTGATAGAACACACCCTTGTGTTCACACCCACGACACATTGTAATAAGTGTACAAATTATGCCTTGTAAGGTATCATTTGAAAACTTATAATTTGCCTGTCAGTATTGTCCTGATAAAATATATGTGGCAACATTGTATGTGAAGTTATAAGATTCCCCTGTATTGTGTTATTAACACACGTTTCAAACCCCAAAGCCTTGCCCAAACAGAAGTTGGCAAACAGGTCTGTCCTAAACAAAGGAATGTGTGCTTATCTTAAACTTAATATTTGAGCAGTAAACAGAGTCATCAGGCAGGAAAGGAAGACAAACAAAGTTCAAACAGGTGGAAAAAACAGCACGGAATATCTGTCCACATAGACGCTTTGTCTCCTAGTGCCAAGATGGTAATGTTTTTCAAGAGGAGAACTGAAACTACAAAAAGGAGGGACACACACACCCCAAAGCACCCCTCTGTCTCTCCTTGCCCATCAAATTCACTGCATCTAAGGAGACAAAGGAAGCAGTCACTGGACTCTGGGTGAGGGGTCCTGACCTAAGAAGTTTGGCCAGTAACTGTGCTGAAAGCATGTGGTGACAAACTTTGCATGAATCTAATATAGTTTAAGTTAGGCACCAATAAGCGTTTTAGCTCTCTTTTTCTTGTAACTACTTCTGTCTTTCATGCCTCATTACTTGTACTCACTTAAAATCTCTCTTTGTAGTTAATAAACTTGTTTTATTTAATCCAGTGTGTGTTCAGGTTAAAGTGCCTGAGTAATTCCATTTGGGGCAACAAGTTGTATGTTTATTATTCCCTTAAAGGAACAATAGACTTAATATATTTGTACTGTCCAGAAGGACATACATTTCTGGGGGGGAAATCTGAGGACTGGGAGTGTGTTGAGGTCCCCTTGGGAATTTTTAAGACTGGTAAGAGCCAAGGTGTGGCTGGTTGGTTGCAGCACACAGACATAACTGGGAGTGACTTACAGATTGGAGGCTGTTTGTGAGCAGCCAGGCATTGTAAAGGGCAGCCCAGTTAAGAAGGCAGGGGAACATGGGACTCATTATTCTGAATTGCACCTTGGTATGTCACAGCAGGACAGAAGTTTCTCAGCTATAGTATATATTGTACGTAGAATGGAAGATTATAATTACCAATCACAAAGCTGTAAAGCCAAGGTATTTTCTAAACAAAACTACACACTGCAGACAAAATTCACTCCTGTGCAGAGAGCCTATACCTTCACTTAAACCATCAAAATTATTGGCTTTGGTGATTTTATTGGATTGGATTTATGTGGGACCTTGTGTGGGCCAGCTGGACAGAAATGCATTTCACTCCTTATGCACATATGTGTCAATCTTAATCAATGAGAGTGTGATGGGGTGGACTTACCCCGCACTGAATGAGGTAAGCCGACTCTATGGGTGGCAGAAGTCTCACCTCCCAGACCCTGCTGATCATGCCCCAACTGCTGCCCTAGCATAAAAAAGGAGCAGCTCAGCTCATTCTAGGTGAACCACCGTGGAGGCATGCAGGAGGCTTTGAGCCAGGAGCCGCTTCAGCCCCTGACGATGGGAGCCAAGAACCGGGGAGACCTTGCCGGAGACCTCGTTGGCTGCCCGGAGTCAGATACCCAAGGAATGGCCTTCGCCAGGGGGATCTATGATCCAGGGGAGACGTGGGTGGCCGCTGAGCAGGAAGGTGAACCCGGAGGCCTGAGGGTCGACCCCATCAATGACCAGGTAGGAAGTAGCCCGGGGGGCTGGCGTGGTGTAACCAAGGGTGGAAAGAGGCACCAGTCAGTGTGTTTTGGGAGGATCCCCACTGACCCAGTGTCGGGCAACCTCGACACCAATAGGGCCCCTGGTTGGGGCTCAGAGGAGCAGGGAAGGCCTGAGCCCCACACTCCAGGCACCATCCCCACAAAGGGGGGACCCCACTATCCCAATGGACTGCCAGAGTATTCTGCCCTGACCTGAGGGGAATTATTGACTCTGGCTACTGGGCCATACTGCTCAAGAACGGTTATTAGATCTGACCACTAGGCCATGTTATGCGTTGTGGGAGCCAGTCAATAGGCCTTGGATCTGCAGGGTGCAGGGCAGAGGAGACAGTCTTGTCGACTGCACTCGTGGGGGGCACCCCATTCCCCCCATTGAACTTCCCCGCCAGGGGTGATGGGGAGGGCTTATCCCGCGACAGAGAGCCAGATAATTTCCTCCTTTGGAAAGGCTCTGAAATTTGGCACCATCACCTTGTAGAGTTCTGATGCATCATTCCTTCAATCTAACAGCTCAGTTGCTGAATCATCAACATACACATAAATTGAGAACTATAATAGGTAGAGTTCAAAATTTTTGACCAGCATTTTTATATAATTTTTTCTCCTCAAAGAAAAATTTCACAAAAATGTATTTTGAAGTTTGCTGGAGTGGGTTTTTGACCAAAAAATAAATTGATTAGCCTTTTTCCACCCCCTTCTCCTCTCCATTTTATTTTTTCTACCCTTTTTCAGTGGTTAAATGGAAGTCAAGTTTTTCCAACTCTAATAACTTTGGTTAAAAAAACAAATCATGGAAATGTTAAAAAATCAATCACCACAACTGGAATATTTGAAAATATTTTCAATTTTTCATTCCCCTCCCCCATTTTCAATTAGCTCTACCAACAAGAGGTACTGCAAGGAAATAAAAACTCTTTGTTTAAAACATCTCAAATAATTGACCCCCTCAGCAATATTCAGAATTCCCATGAGGGGCAAATACCATGTGTTAATTTCCCAGTAAGACATTTTAATGAATGTGTTCTTTAAGTACACCTATATATTGTCTATCATTATTCTCCTATGCAAATTTAATCAAAAACTCTCTAATGACTCTAAATTAACAGATCCAAATGTGGATGCCAAAGATTTTACCCAATACTTTAATCGTGGATTTTTTAAACACATACAATGACATTCATCCAGTGTGAACTTATTCCCAATAAGTGGATTTACCCTCTCTGTAAGGGCAGCCAATGGCCATTGAATCTTGCCCTGTATTAGAGCAGGGATAGAAAAAAAGCACATCTGGCCTGCACCTTCCCTTGTGGCACTTCAGTGCTCCAAGTGTGGACTTTATAGGGCTGCTATTTCAACATGACAACATTTATAACCAGCATCATAGTGCAGCATAATTTCTCAACATTCCATCAGACTGACATTTCACCTGATCTCTGGGTTAAAATCTGGGCCCAAATCAGAATTTATTCAGATTTGCCAGCCCCTAATCTTGGGCCATCTACAAAATTCAGTTCCTGCTCACCAGATTTTGATGACTATTGAATTACAGGGGCTCATTTTTATGGTATACTAAGATACCCATTTTGAATATAAAAGTGCTTTTGTCAGGAAAGTTTGTGAAGGGATACAATTCCCACTCAAACATATCAGAAATAGCACTTCAAGTAAAGTATGATGTGGATGGGCCACTTCAATCTACCACTACCTGAAGGAAGATTGCTCTGAGTTTTTGTCTTGATTGTGCTGGTAAAAAAGAAACTAGATTTTTCCATTTGCTGGATGCCTATATTTGTGCCTTTCAATTCTCTTTACACACATGCCTTGTTAGCTGAATGCTGCATCCATCCATGCTAACTTCAAAAGCAAATATGTTCATATTAATTCTATTTTAACAGACTCCTTCAAATGTGTTGGATAGATCCTTGACATTTTCCCTGTTCCGCAGGAAGAGAGAGGCTTTTAAAGAGAACTGTGTTATACTGTGGAACTCTCTCTGCGGTGCAGAAGATCCCTCACAGATATAGTAGAATTTTAAAGCTCCAGGGCTTTGTATCTGTGTATCTGTTTTGAGCCATTTATCTAAAAACCATAGGCAAAGGGAACATGCAAACAGTACAGCAGTTGACATTAACATATTCATGCTTGGCTCTTATATAGTATTTTTTTCCATTTACGGAAGTGGGCTTTCCAGAAGTGAGGAAATTGCTTCAACCCTATTTAACAAATGGGAAAACTGAGGCCCAAATAGGTAAAATGACTTGCTCAATCTGACCCGGTGTTATGACCAAGATGTGGGCAGTCTGACCTAGTGTTCAAAGCAGGAGTCAGGCACTGTCAGGAGACCAGAGTCCAAGACAGGCCAGAGGGCAAACCAGGACTCAGGATACAGGCAGGGTCAGGTCATCAGGAAATCAGCAGCAGGTGTAGGCATCACCGGAGATGTCCTCTAAAGCCAGGAGAACCCAGGTGCCTGGTCTAGTACCCTATGGAGCAGTGTTTGAGAGCTGTGATCCCATGCACATGGCTAAAGACAACTTTATAATTTAATGGTGACCACTGTGAGTATGTGAGAACTCATAAGAAGTCTCAAGAACCCTCCCTCTTAGACTATTAACTAACATAACCCAGTCTATGACAACTGAAAAGAGGATTTTGAAAGGTAGGTTCTAAATGCCTGCTTCTTCACATCCCTTCAGCCATGTGCATATGTACTGCATACAAATGAAAGCAGAAAAATATCAGATGGATTTTTTTAAAGTTTTCTCAGGCAAAGAAAAAATAGATCAAAGTTATACTGTACATACATAGTCTGAAAGTCAAGCACTAAAAAAAAGGAACAGAAGTGAAATTTTTCTAGGATTTCAGAGGAGTGCAGAGTTACAGAAGAGCAGGGCTCAGAAAGGGTGGGTACACAGCAGTATCTTGTCCTCCTTCATTAAGAAAAGTAATCCTCTAGCTCTCACGGTGATGGAGAAAACCTGTAAAATGCAAACCAAGTGTAACTGATCCCAGGATGTCTGCTTGAGTCTGCAGAGAGCCTGGGACAATAAACTTTGAGAGTTGTGATGCTCCATTCATCTTAATATGATGTTAACATCAATGATAACTTAAATGTCAGCTTTGTTAAATGTTTGCAGTGTTGTTGTAATATGTTAGTCCCAGGATATTAGAGCGAGAAGATGTGTGAGAGAATATATTTTATTGGATGCACTTCTGTTAATGAAAGAAACAAGCTTTCAAACTTACATAGAGCTCTTCTCTGGATCTGGGAAAGATACTCAGTGTCACAGCTAAATATAATGGGGAACAGATTGTTAAGCATAAGGTGTTAACACTTATTTCATTCCTCATCCATGAAAAGGGAAGCAGGATCACAGATCTACAACTGATGGAGTGACACTTTATTTTGTTTCCACAGCTGGGTGGCATTTGGGAGATCACTTATTTTGTTTACACAAACCAAGCAAGAGTCAACACAATGGAGCCTTGCCCAGCCATGGGCATACTCAAGCCCCAGTGAGGATGGAGAGAGGCTCAGGTTGGCCAGTGGAGTTCAGAGAGCACGCACAGTCATATTTCAAACATCTGCACTATCTATCATGAGTGGTCTCATCTGGCCACTCACATGGACAGAAGTTATTTTGTTAGCAATAACTTGTTTCCTCAGGACAATTATGAAAGATGTCTTTAAAAAACCCAAAAAACTGGTGCATAAACTGTGTGTGCAAGAATCCTAATAATTTTTTAATGTGGCTGTGATAAGACTATGGAGCTTCTGCCAAGTTAGCTTCCTCTAACTACATTTACTTTCATTAAGCTTGCTTTTGACAGTATTATCATTCTGATAACATCCTGGATATGAGGGCACTATTACAACTATTAGTAAGCTTGGCACACCATAAGGATGTTGTACGTGATGTGTATTATTCATAGATTTTTAAGCCTAGAAGGCACCATTATAATCATCTAGTCTGACCTACTGCATAATATAGGCTACAGAATTTCACCCCCTAATTCCTAACTTCTGTTTAAGCTAGAGCATATCTTTTACAAAGACATCCAATTCTGATGTAAAATTTTTCAAGTGATAAAGAATCCACCTTTACCCTGGATAAGTGATTCCAATGGCTAATTACCCTCACCCATTAAAAGTGTGCACCTTATTTCTGGTCTGGATTTTTTTAGCATGAACTTGTAGGCATTTATTATGCTTTTGTCTGCTAGATTTTGTCTGTTACTATCAGAGCTCTCCTTATATGGGTACTTACAGACCAGGGACAAATTACCTTCTATCCATCTCTTGGATAAGTCTAAGCATCTTAAGTACAAGGAAGGTTTCCAGACTTTAAAACATTCTAGCTCTCTTCTGAACCCTTTCTGATTTTTTAACATCCTTTTTAAAATGTGGACTCCAGAAACTAGACACACCAGTCCTGTATATAGAGAAAATACTACTTATAATGCTGGAAGGCCAGATGGCAGCTCTTGCCAAGGTTGCAGGCATAAGCTAAAAACTGATAAATGTGACTGGAGACCAGACCAGTTCACCTGTATGTTAGTTTTGTCAAAATAGTTATTAGTCTTATAAGAATGTATTTTGTGTTTGGAATCTATGAAATGTTTGTAAACGGCTGTATGCATTAATCTCACTTGCAATGTCTGTATTCCATGCTATAAAGAAAATATGGAAGTTTTGCTTTATAACTTTGAAAATATCTCCTCTGAACTTGCGAACTCAGGCAGGGGAATCGTCCCCCGCTGTCCATCCAGAAGGACTATCAAAACTGATGAGTCATCAAGGATCATTGCAATACAAAGGATTGGTTAATGGCCCTATTTGCATCAGAGAAGTGTGCAAGGAAGCTCATCATGTGGGCTTGAAAGCTGAATTAAGGAAATAAAACCAAGTCACAGGAAATTTTTCCATTTTTTTGTCTGTTTGAACTCTCAAGGGCCAGAGACTCTACACCTAAGCCATAGATTCCCCCAGGGGCTGCCTCCTCGATTTACCCCAAAAGACTCTGAATTGACATAATACTACAATTCTGTCACTCTTAGGATTTAGATGGTAACTTATTTGTGTGCATACGTTTGCTTGCTTTAATCTCTTACTCCTTCTTCCTAGTTAATAAATCTTTAGATAGTTTATTACAAGATTGGCTACAGGCATTGTCTTTCATACCTAGGGTATCAAATGATCTGAAAGCAACCTGAATGTGGTGTGATTTTTGGTGTACCTAACCATTTATCACTATCCAGTTTGTCTGGGTGGCAAGATAGTCTGAGAGTCTAATGGGACTGTCTGTGACTCCACAGTAAGACTGTGATAGTGATCCAGGAGCTCACAATTGTTATTAACTTAGTGAAATCTAATGATAGAACACACCACAAGTTTGAGGTATTTGCCCTGTTTTTGACAGTCTGCCCTGAGGTAGGCACTCACGGTTGTGAGCCACTCCAGACCGTGTGACACTATTGTCCTACTCAATATTCCTATTTAGTCCTCTTCAGAGTCATTGCTTTCCAGGAAACAGTCTCCCATCCCCTAAACATGACCTACAGTCTCTGAAAGGCTGTTTCTTCTTGTACTGGCTTGCCTTGTTCTGTATCATGGCCTTAAGTTACTGTATACTGGCATATAAGGCTGTATCCTGTGTATTTGGAAAAAATGAGAGAACACCTACGCAGCAACTAGACATCTGTGGCTGGCCCATGCCAGTTGACTTGGGCTCACAGGGCTCAGGCTGCGAGGATGTTTCTTTGATGTGTAGACTTCCTAGATTGGGCACGCTCCCATCTCGCAGGGTCCTAGATCACGGGCTCCAGCCCAAGCCCAGACCTCTACTCAATGAAACAACTCCACAAACCAAAGTTGGCTGGCATGGACCAACTGTGGGTGTCTAGTTGCTGGGTAGACATGCCTCTAGGATCCAAACCTACTCTGATTGACTTCAATGGAAAAACTCCATGTGCCTTCAAAGGGAGCAGGATTACACCATCATTCCTTAAAGAGGCTTACTGTAATGTCTATGGAGTTGTCTGTTCTTAGTTTGGAAACAGGCTAAATAAATGGGACAAAATGTTGAAAAAAGGTTTATATCTTGTTTTTCAGCCAGCACTGGTTAGTTTATAAGTACAGCAATATGGCCAAATAAAGATGGAAAATATAATACTGACTCCAGGCGTCTTTCATGCATTCATAGTTCCCTGTTTGGGGCAGTCATGCCAAACAGCTTGAGGTGGTGTGGAAAGAAGGGTCTGATTGCAGAAGAAAAGTTTGCTCTGTTTCTGCTAGTATTATAAATATGATAGTGCCTGAAGACTTTGTTTGTATTTTACAAAATTATGTTAAATATACAATAATATTTATGCGACGGATTTAGGGAACAGCAGAGGGGCCTCAGTTGTCACTCCCATCTCACCAGTGTTATGCTCCTCTGTGCTGCTGCCCGAGGGATAGTTTGTTTCTGGGAGCTGGCCCCATCCATGGGAGCTTGCACATCCCATAAGTTGCAGCCCAGCCCAGCCCAGCCCATCAGTTGACAAAGACTCTTGCCCAAGAGGTGGGGGGGATCTTGACCAGTTCACATCTATTAGGATGGTAGACAAGAGGGTCCAGCTCCTGGGAAATTCATTCTCAGTTATCGCAGAATGTTCCAGCTGAGGGAATGCCTCTGCTGCTGAGGGCTAATTTCCCTTCCTGGGTCATATAGCATGTTATTCAGGAGGAGGATAAATAATCTGTTTCGAAGTGATTGTTTTGGAACCAGATTTATGTACATAGCTAACGCACAATAATATTGGTATCTATATTGAAGGATTTTGTTTTTCTTAGGAATTTCTAGAAATAAATCCCCCCAGCCTATGCCTCACTGTTTTCTCTTAAATATTGTTTTAATTATTCCAGGCCAAATCCTGACATTCCTACTCAGAGAAACACCCATTAATCAAAATGGAAGATTTCTCAAGAAAGAAGCAATTAAAAATGTGATATGATCTTCAGGACTTGCCAAATCCTTTTTTGGATGTTAGTGATTTGTAAGATCTTTTTTCCCCTCATTATGTTCTAATTGCTCGCAACCCAACAAAAATGTGTGTCTGCTATTTGTTAATCTTTTCCTTAAATTAAGAATTATTTTTAAGAGAAAAAAGTTTGGAAATGAATTCAAAGCAGATGGAGAAGACAGCAGGAGAGCAACACCAATAATCATCAGGTGAACACAGTGCTAGAAGACTATATTTGTTTCAGTTTTACTTGCTATTTAAGAAAAGAATATCTCTATTCCTTCACTTCTGGCTCCTCTGTTGGCAACTCCTCTGATGCTGCTAAGCAACACTGTGAATCTCCATTATCTGCTTTCAAATCCTGTACAGATGTTTTTGCCTCATGATGACTTGCTGTTGTCACTAGGCTGGCTAGTACCTGTAATGCTGTCCACAGCTTGGCTTATCATTTTGGCTTTAGTGCCTACTGCTTGTTTGTTTGGCTGGTTTTTTTTCCTGCCCTCATGATTCTAGATCCCAAGTAGATGCTTGCTGCTATCTGCATACTCTTGCGTGATTTGCCCTGGCTCTTTAAAGCTTTGTGTGATGCCCCTTAGAAATTCATGTTTGGATGGCTCTGCCTGCTGCATACCTATGCTTTACAGCTAAGTTACCTGGAGTGGTTTTGATAATGCATTACATGGACTATGGTGCTGTAGTGTTACTGCTTGGCTGCTTCTATGCAGTTCCAGTTCTGAATCCAAGCAAGACGTTTTTCGGCCTATTTTGTGTAGAGTGACTCCAGTAGAATCACAGAAATGTAGTCTGGAAGGGACCTCAAGAAGTCATCAAGTCCAGCTCCCTACACTGTGTCAGGACCAAGTAAACCTAGACCATCCCAGACAGGTGTTTGTCTAACTTGTTTTTTAAAGCTTCCAATGATGGGAACACCATGACCATCTTTGGAAGCTTATTCCAGAGCTCAACTATCCCTAGAGTCAGAAAGTTTCTCCTAATATCTAATCTAATCTAACCTAAACTTTCTTTTTCTATTTATCTTAAGTATAATAACAAAGGTAACACAGGACCCCTAGAAACACTAGGAGTGGGGTTTTCAAAAGTGCTCAGCTTCTATTAAAGTCAATGGAAGCTTTTAAACACTTCAACAGGAGCAGAGTTAGGCCAGTGCAGAGCACTTTTGAAAATCTCTCCATAGATGTGAAAGCACTTACAAAACAAAACTTACGGCCTACTTCACTGTGAAGAATGGCCTCTAGTGTCAGGGCCAGATTTTAAAGGTATTTAGGTATTTAAATCAGTGGGAGTTAGGCATTGTTGAAAATCCCATTAGGAATCTATCTGCATTCTGACGTACCTAAATACCTTTTAAAAATCTGACCCTTAGTGTATTAATGCTCACTCACTTGCTAAGTGCCTTGCCAGCCCTGACCTTCCACATTTCTTATTCTCAGTGTAAAGCACAAAACAACAATCAGCTGAACTCCCTTATATTTGAATTCACAACCATATGCAAATACTTAAGCTAATCCATCTCACTCATTGACCTTCTAAACTGTTAGAATGCAATTTTCTGTTTTTCATGTCAAATAATTTTAATTACATTTGCTCTTCATATGCAAGTCTTGCTATACCTATTAACACCAAGATATGCATATGTTAGTTGTCTTTATTTTTATAAGTTTGATTTCTTGTTATATCATTTAGCCTAACCAGACTTCTTCACAGCTTCAGACTATTTTCAGTTTGAACTGATTCTTATTTTATCCATGTTTATCATTTTACTATCTGTGATGGGGTGTCCACCAGGACTGGAAGGGGTTAAGGTAACCAAGTAAGCCTATTAATTCCACATGATGAACCTGGAGGAAAAGCCAGGGAGCAAAGATTGCTTGCAAGCAGGCTCAGCTAGGAAGGAAGAGGCAGGGCCTATAAAGCCAGGAAGCTGGCAACAGACTGAGGCTGCAGTCACTCCCTGGGAAGAGGGAGGAGGGTTTGGACTGGTACACCCAAGGCAAGGAGGGTAACCAGGAGTTGTAAGAAGCATTCCAGGGAAGGAGCAGTGAAGGTTGGGAAAGTTAAGCCCAAAACTGCTGGGTTTAGGGTCCCTGGACTGGAACCCAGAGTAGTGGGCAGGCCTGGGTTTTCCTACTGGCCACTGAGGAAGTGACACCGCCTGACGCACTACTGGAGAAGACTGTCTAGACTGATGAAGGAAGACTTTGGAGCCCTGGAAGGGGGAAACACAGATAGTGACCTGACCGGAGGGACACTGAGGTTTTTGGAGCAAAAGAGTGTTTGCAGATCAGAGAGAGAGAGACAGAGTGACAGCATGCAGCCATGGGAGGGGGTGTTGAACTCAAACTCATCCCCAGGGTGATCAGAAGGAGGTGCCATCCTAGCAGTGAATGGAGCACACCAATACACCATCCCTAAATACAGTATGAAGGTTTATTTTCTTTAAAAATAAAGTGTTGTCATTTTCCACTTCAAGTAACAGAAAGGAAAATATTTCTACAGAAAATGCTACCAGAACAGTAAATCATGTGTTGCTGAGTATAAATAATTTGGCAATTCTTAGAAAAGTTGCATTCTATGCTTACGTTTATAGGGGTACCCTTGGGATACAACCTAACTGCAATGACTAAATTTGAAATGTTAGTATTATTTCATATTAAGTTGCTAAGTTTATGACACCTTAATGGTTCTCTTCTTGCAGGCATTATCAATAATAGTAATCTAACTGCCAACACTAATTCAAAGAGTCTGGAATTATGTCATACCAAAGTGCTCAGATTATGACATCAATATAAGTGCTGTATGAGCACTGAAATATCAATGTAAGTGACGCTGAAATGTTCCCAGGAAAGCTCATACTCATCTTTCTTTTCTTAAAACTTTGCAAACGTGTTGTGTGCGCTACTGCTTTTCACTGCTTCAGCAACACATGATCCAGTGGATGCATTCCAGGGATGTATCAGCTGAGAAGTGATACAGCATGTAACTGTCTTCCCAGGACCCTGAATCTAGTTGCTTAAAAGATTCTTCTTGAGAACATGGAAAACAGGATCTCTGTACTAAGAAACAAATGAAACTACGGGGACATTATGAGAACTTCTTCAGAAATTAAGAACCTCTGTAAATATGTGTAAAGTATGTATCTTATCCCCTTGCCTTTTAATACTCAATGAGCTTGATTACAATAATTAATTAGATGACAGGTTTTACAGGCTTCAAGCCTGTAGAATTGACCCTATGTATTTACATTTAGTAATAAAACATGTAGGTCTGTGTAAACTTTGCATAAATCAGAAAATCTAAATTTGGGGGGAGATTAGGTGAACAAGAACGTAAGATTTTAATAGAAAAAGACTAATCTCTAAGAATTGAAAGTAGAACTCATTTGAACCTAATTGCTTCAAATACAAAGGATGAACACTGTTGTCAATGGGAAATTAACAGAAATAGGAGAAAAAGCAGTGATCTTTTTGCTATTTTAAACTCAATACAAACATGACGTTGAAAAACCACCAGGCTCTGTAGTTTTGAAATATTGTTTTAAATTACCCAGCTGTGCCACCCTTTTGGTCACAAGTCACTTGACCAAAAGGGTTCATTTTCAAAAGGCCCTTTTACTAGGCTTTCACATGGGAAGTACAAAAGTGTGTGGGAACATACATGCATCCGTAATTGCCAGGAGAAAACATCTAACACTTGATTTAAAGAGGCTAAGACCTGCATGTGCATTTAGGTAGTTTGTGCATATGTAAAAGAGCGAAGTTGCATCTCCATAAACCACAGGGTTCAAGTATACATTCCAGCACTTCGGCGCAGGTTTTATGGCACATATAGTATATTTCTCACTGATCGAGTGAGTGTACATGTTATTTGATATGTGCACAAATGAAGGCTCAATTCCTCCAATAAAGCATGCCTGCGTCAACTGAATTCTGCTCTATGAAGATGCTTAGACTGCAGCAACAATGTTTGTTCTGCCAGAGCACAGTACTTGTGCTGCATCAGATCAAAATCACCCTCTAAATAAACCTTTGCAAAAACAAATGTGAAAAGATGTTCCTCCCAAACATTCCTCCCAAAAGCTCCATTTTTTTACTTTTAAGAACATATATCACAGGCTGCATGAAATAAATGAGAAACCAAGAACATATTGGCAAAGTAAACTATTTCTCATAATCACATCAGTGGAATAGCCAAGGCTACAATGCAGAAGAAATGCATACTGTCATGTCAGTCATAATACATCTCTCTGTGACCTGTGTAAAAGGGTCCACTGGAGACAGTTGCAAAGACTTGGTGAGGGCTTTGCATAAGCAGAGTCAAGATTCTTTAGCTAAATAATTAACTGTTTCATACTGCTGCCTCCTGTACCAGCTACACTGTGTAGCTCAAAATACATCTCCCATGCTGCCTCATCTACCTGATACTGTGAGTTACAGTTTGAAGTGACATGCCATAGAATACCATTATTGTGCTTTAAAAGTGAAACCCAGAATTTGCATGGCAACATAGATAGCAACACTGTTCAAAGATGATCTCACAGGATATGTGGTAGAGGGAACATCTTGTTTCTAATCATTCTTGATCCAAAAGTAATCAGTATCATTAAGACAGCGAGCCTCCGAGTACACCTTTCTTGTGTGTTTCTCAAGCACAGACAATCCTCATCCTTAACCCAGACCGTAAACTTAAACTATGCCAGAAAACAGAGGGGATACAAGACTCAGGCAGTGGAAGCAAACAGTTACATAAGCTGTTTTAGAGCACTTTTGCAAATACATTGGAGTTGAAGAAAATGAACACGGTTCCAAGAGAGAAGCATAAACATTCCAGGAAGGCAGGATAGTCTTGTGGGTGAGTCACAGAACTTGTAGGAGACTTGGGTGTTATATATCTATACCTTGCTCTATAGAGCAGTTGTTCAGCTGATATAAACAAGTGTAGTTCAATTAAACTCAAAGGAGCTACACTTATTTACACCACATAAATATCTGGCCCACATTTAATCTATCATGACTATTACCATATATCTAAGTACTGCACAAAATAAGATTGCACAAGACCACAGAACTAACGTGTTTTGCAGGATTTATTTCTCCAAAGGATAATCAATTTAGGAGAAAGCTTTATTGAAGAGAGATGTCATTTGGCTCTGCTATAGGCTTCCTGTGAGACTCAGGTCCTTTTATCTCTTTGTAAACTATTTGCAAATTTATCCACATTTCTACTAATGTATTTGTTATGCATAAAGAGTTCACAGAATATTTAGTGAACAATTACGTTTGCAAAAGCTGTTCACTTTAACTACATGCTCTTTTTGGAATGTGAATATCACCTACATCATTATTACAGCTACACGATTGGTGATGGGTACTTTTAAAAGCAATTAATAGCACACGAACAAACAACATATAGAACAGCAAACTTCCAGCAAGAATTTCCAGATTTCCAGACTTGTGTGCTAACAGTGTTGAAATGTCTGGGATTTGCAAACTTTTCTACAAATATCTGACAATAGCGCTAGCAGGTCTAAATTTCTTTTTGAAATTGTCAGCCTTTCTGCAGATTTTTTGGCTGATTTTCTATGAGATTATACAGTGGTCAAACAAAAAAAAAATCAACTAAAATTATTTGCCAAAATTTTCCATTTTTTCATGAATAAAATCTCAAAGTCTTCTCTTGGCAGCAATCCTAATAGTTGCAAAGAATGGATAATATGACTTTACCCACAACATGCGACAGTGAACTGTGCTCACCTCTATTCTCAAAATATTTGCAAACATGTTTGATTTGATGAACTGCAATTTCTAATATGAATTTGTGGCATACCAGCACATACGAACCTTTTTTTTTTTTTGACACATGAATCTTTGACAAAAGATTCATTTCTTGGAATTAAGTTATACTCCGCATTTTATAAAAATTATTAAAAAAAAAAATCAATCAATCAATCATATTCAGATCAGACACTGTACTGTGACAATAAGTGGTCTCTATAACTGGATTGGTCTAAATTTACTTAACTCTGCACATTATAAACAAAATTTATGTTCATCTATGTAGAATATTGTAATCAATAAGTAATTCACACAAACATTGTTTGGTCATTATATATAACAGGTAAGATTATAAAAAGTCAATAGTAAACAATAAAAGTATTTATAATCAAATAACTCTGCTAATAAGTAGAATTCACTTTCAAACACCACTGACGATCAATACCAATCCAAAAAGCTCTAAATATTTCAAAAAATCCTGTGTTAACATTCACAGTTTCATTTTTATTCAAAAAGTCTATTCTATTATGAGGTATGCTTCTTTTTACATCTAAATACATTATTTCACATCAAAAGCCTCTTCTAATAAACCTTAACAGGCTAAGTTAATGAGGATGCCTATTGTTTATCAATTTGCAATTTCTCCTTGTGTGACTGTAAATGATATTGTAACTATCCAATTTATGGCCCCATTCGTCACATTAATAGTGTTTCCTGATATGATTAAGTGAAAATGGAGAATCTTTCACATTGCACAGAGCTTCAACTTTGCTCTATCGGTAAAGACAAAATATTCAGAATTGTATGTATAGTTATTGTCAATTCCTTTGGTTACATCTGGACTCAGAGACCAGCTGCCAATCTCACAGACTGTCTGCTGTAGGATTTTTTTGGATCAGTAATTCCCAGTGGGTGCAGCTCCACTAATAGTAGCTCTACAGAACCTGTTGTATAGGCTGTGCAGAGGCATTTTTAACCTAAGACAGTTTAAAAGAGTGGTTGTCAAAAATCCCTTAGCAGTAGCTGTTCCACAGCTTCCAAAAATGTTACTTCCCCCAGATTGGCACTGTTGGGCATTACTGGTTCAAACAATCCTAGTGTAGATTTGAATCATTCATTGGCCTCTATCTTGCATGCTCCAGTACTGAGCTTGCATATGGATTCACAATAGGATATAGAATTTTATGGCCCCATGCCATGACATATCCAAGTTTTGAATAATTCTTTTAGAATTTACTTTATGACTTTCCCCCCCAAAGTTCTTCTACATTCATAATAAAAACTGCTAGCACTAGAGATTCTGCAAACAATTCAGACATCTAAATCGGAGATTGTTCTATGGGTTCATAAGTATTTTGTTACCTGCTAAAACATCAGCAGATCAGTAGCTTAGACTAATTTAATGTTCATCATTTACTTCTGGAAAGTAAGTTTGACTCTCCTCACAGTGTCTTTTTAAAGCCCTTCATTAATTTTCCCCGTCATGGTCTTATCTGTCCATCTAAGCACTTATACTGCACCCATCAATCCAGAATCTGTGAGCTTCTGTCAGCTATACTTACAGGTAGTTGATGTCTGCCTTCACTCTTAGAAAACTGCATTTTTTTAGGCTACTAGCTAAATGAATGCTTAGAACATATAGACAGAACTGCTCGACAATCTCCAGGGAACTGAGTGTCTGTAAACATATGGAAGGAATCAACAAAATTAAATATACAGTGCACTGGCTGAAGAAGTATACCTTGGAATGACTGGACTATGAAAATAAAACTGATTTTCACCTACTCACACATTAAAGAAAAAAGTGTAAATTGATGTGATATTCAGAATGAATATTTAAATGTGTTAAGTCAGAAAGTAGCAAGTTATGGTTCTCAAAGCAACTATAATTCAATCAATCCCTTTTTGCCTATGTGGTATTTGTTTATTGGTGTAATTCTACATGTATATGTTTAGGACTGATGTTGAAGGACTGATGTGACTGCATATTTGAATACTCTCCTGGATAGGGCCCAATCCTGCAGTCCCTGCTCACCCAAACTCCCACAGACCATCCTGTTGAGTGTTCACATAGGGTTCCTCACCTCTGTAAGTGGTTACATTAATGGGAGTGTGTTGTGTGTGAAGTATGCAATTTTCCAACATTTAACCGGCTGAACTGCCCATACTCACTTTGAGGAGTGCTTTCATGAGCACTTCCATTGATTTCACTGGGATTGAGACACAGCTATTTGGGTGAGCACACCACCACATCATTAAGGATTGCACGAGCCAGACCTTTGTTATGTATTGTTCAAGTCATTTACTCCAAAAATTGGCCAGCAACACATTTTTCATTGCAAACTTCATAGTAAATGTGGAAATTTAGCATTTTAAAACAAATCAATTTTAGCTCAAAATCATATCCAAACTGTATTATTAACAAAGTTTTTATCCATGCTGATATCCCAACAAAGACTGAAACACACCCACGCTTTTATGTTGAGAGAAAAATGTGGAATTCATAGCAGAGAGATTTTTTCCCCCCTAGGCACAACAGGACAGTTTAAGGACAGGGAGGAAAGCCTTAAGCACCTATTTCCTTACTGTTACATTATGAAGTCTCTTAAACTCCTACCCTTAGTTTAATGTAAGTGTGATGATTTTTAGTTTATAAAAAAGTTGATAGAAATGTAGGACACAAACCCATAATTTAGACCATTAACACCATATATGGTAACAGCTCCTTTTAAAAACTCAGTATCTTGGCGGTTTTAATCACTATAAAAATAAATACATAAAAAATAGTGCAAAGCGCTAGTGCCATTATGCACTAACCAGCCTACTCAATTTCACATCTTCAGTTGGAATCATTTTTAAAGTTATAGGAATGTTGCATCTGAAACCACAGAGGTTCAGTGTTTTTGTCCTCTTTACTTACAAGCAGCCAAATAACTATAAAACAAATTCTATTATGAAACAAAATGAATATCAATTTCTCTTCTGTTGGGACCTGTTGTGCCAAGTTTCATCTTACTTACAGTGAAATTTGATGATCAAGTTATCAATCTCTGAAAAAGTTTATAATAATAATGGAAATGTGGGCATTGCTATAAAGTAGCATATTGAGATATTTTAAAATTGACCTATTTTGAAATGTTTTTAATATACTTCATAGCAACAATGTAATAGATATACACAGTCCTGGAGTGGATTAGTTTTCTCCTTTGCTTGATGAATTCCATTAAACAATACTGATTTCTTGTTTTGTTTTTTTAAGGGAGGGGCAGAGAAGGAAAAAAATAAATAAAATCTCATTTCCTGGGGGGTAGGAGAAATATTAGGATTCCAAGACTGCAAAATATTTTAGAAGTAGAATTCAAATCAATAAAACATAAGCACAATTTGCAATCAAGAAAGAGTCCATTGAGCAATACTAAATTGATGCCTCTTGTTCATGTTACTAAAAGATTTCCCAAACAGGACCCCACAGAACAGAAACAGGCACTTGGAAGAGAGGAAGGTGATCAGGAACAGTCAACATGGATTCACCAAGGGCAAGTCATGCCTGACCAACCTGATTGCTTTCTATGATGAGGTGACTGGCTCTGTGGATGTGAGGAAAGTCATGGACATGATATACCTTGACTTTAGCAAAGCTTTTGATATGGTCTCTCACAGTATTCTTACAGCAAGTTAAAGAAGTATGGGTTGGATGAATGGACTATAAGATGAATAGAAAGCTGGCTAGATGATCAGGCTCAACGAGTAGTTATCAATGGCTCAATGTCTAGTTGGAAGCCGGTAACAAGCAGAGTGCCCCAGGGGTTGGTCCTGGGGCCGGTTTTGTTCAACATCTTCATTAATGATCTGGAGGATGGGGTAGATTGCACCCTCAGCAAGTTTGCAGATGACACTAAGCTAGAGGGAGTGGTAGATACTCTGGAAGGTAGGGATAGGATACAGAAAGACCTAAACAAACTGGAGGATTGGGCCAAAAGAAATCTGATGAGGTTCAACAAGGACAAATGCAGAGTCCTGCACTTAGGACGAAAGAAGCCCATGCACTGCTACAGACTGGGAACCGACTGACTAAGCAGCGTTCTGCAGAAAAGGACCTGGGAGTTACAGTGGACAAGAAGCTGGCTATGAGTCAACAGTTTGCCCTTATTGCCAAGAAGGCTAATGGCATATTGGGCTGCATTATTGGGAACATTGTTAGCAGATAGAGGGAAGTGATTATTCCCCTCTATTTGGCATTCATGAGGCCACATTTGGAGTATCATATCTATTTTGGGGGCCCCCCACTACAAAAAGGATGTAGACAAGGAGTCCAGTGGAGGGCAACAAAAATTATTAGGGGGCTGGAGCACATGACTTATGAGGAGAGGCTGAGGGAACTAGGTTTGGTTAGTCTGCAGAAGAGAAGAATGAGATGAGATTTGATAACAGCCTTTAACTACCTAAAAGAGGGTTCCAGGGAGGATGGAGCTAGGCTGTTCTCAATGGTGGTTGATGACAGAACAAGGAGCAATGGTCTCAACTTGCAGTGGGGGACATCTAGGTTGGGTATTAGGAAAAAACTTTTTCATCAGAAGGGTGGTAAAGCACTTGAATGGGCTACCTAGGGTGGTGGTGGAATCTCCATCCTTAGAAGATTTTAAGGTGTGGTTTGATAAAGCCCTGGCTGGGATGGTTTAGTTAGGTTTGGTCCTTCTTTGAGCAGGGGATTGGACTAGATGACCTCCTGAGGTCCCTTCCAACCCTAATCTTCTATGATTCTATAAATCTATTAAACTAATTATTCCTAATCATGCACACCCATTCTGAATGGGGGGGCGGGGGGGTTGGATAATGTGGAAGCTGGAGCAGTGCAACTTCAGTGCAGTGCAACCAATCTTTCAAACTCTGGTGATTATAGCCTGGTGCTAACCCTCCCAAGAGCTCAGGTTTAGTCCCTGTACATGCCAAGAGATGGGGCCTGGCTCTCTCTTTATATGTTTTGTTGGATATTTAGCATATTTTGGAGCCCCTGGGAAAAAAAAAAAAGTTTTTGTAATATTTAACTGATGGAAAATTCATGTTTTGTCAAGTCTAGTAGGAGAAACCCTGTAAGTAGCATCACAACAGTGGTGGTGCTTGATTTGAGAGTTCTAAAGCATGCTTACTTGCACGCCAATGCAATACTTAGATTAATATTCCACGCTGATATTTTACATACATGGTGTCTGACTTCTGAGGAGAAAATATGGAATGGTCTGAAATTGCTGAGTTCTACGTTCCATGCTTTTGTAAGCACTCTGTGAAAGGTTTTCTCCATTTTCAGCCTTCAGACCTTCACTGTAATTATTGTAGGAGGAAAAGGTTCATTTTAAAATCAGGAACAATAGGCTATTTTTTTGACCTTGGCATATCCTACACTAATAACCAATTGCAAGGCAACACATGCCAAAAATTATATGCTTAAGGAACTGAGCAGGACTTGCACATTAAAGAGTGGTGAGATGACAGCTCAGAGTTTTTTTTTTTTTAATATATGTCTAATGGTGTATATATTTAGGTGTTTTTCACTTGTAGTTTTGTAGGTGTTTAAGTAGGTTAGCATGTTCCAAAAGTGAGCTAGTAGTATCTGAAATCATATAGGAAAAAATTTCTGAATCAGATTCAGGGGAGGATAAACATTGCACCGTATCCAATTTAAACTACTGGAAATGAAGCCTTCGCAGAGAAGATTTCCCTAGCAATTCAACTTTAAAAGAGGAAAGTTAAAGGTAATAGGGCTAGAGAATGGATAGAGCAGAGGAAATACTTCCCTGATGAGTGGAGCAAGAATGACTTAGGCAGGAAGAAAAGGCTTGAAGATTAGGCATGGGAAGAAGAATATGCGAAGTTGTGTTCCATTTTTCACTCTGCCATGTGTGCTCTTGGCCAAGGTCACTCATTCAGTCTCTAGGGTCATCTACCCAGGTAAAATGGAGACTCATAATAGCACAACTCCAGTGTTCCTGTGTTAGAAGCAGCAGAAGTCATAGTGTAGATGGGGCGCAGGAGAATTTACCATAGTCCTCTAACTCTGCTCACAGCACTCTCTGTATCTGGCCTTGTCTTCACTGCTAAAAAAGATGCACTTTTCATCTCAGGGTACTTAAGGTGTGTGAGCTATCCTAAGGTAAAAATATAGTGAAGACAAAGTACTTTTGTTTTACCACAAAGCAAACTTTCTGGAACTGACCTCAGCAAAGTTACCTTGTGGTAAAACTAAAGTGCCTTGTTTTCCATGTATTTTCACCTTGGGATAGCTCACGTTAGTTACCCCAAGATTAACACACACCTTTTTTTAGCAGTGAAGACAAGACCTCTGTTTCCTCATCTCTAACATGAGAATAACTCCACCCACCTACCTTGGAGGACTGTTTTAAAGAATGCATTCTTGTTTCTGAAGCACAGTGAGGTTCTCTGATGGATGGTGATATGTACATGCAGAGAGCTACTGGTGTTCAGTTATTCCAAGATAAATAGAACCTAAGGCCTGGACTCCACCTAAAACTGCATGTCTCAAACTCTGCATTTGTTTACAAAACCTGTGTAGAGAGGATTCAGCATACCATGCAGAAACGTGCACAGAGATCAACAACATGAGCAAACTGCTACATCTTCCCTGAACTGAGCACTGGTGACTAGTGACGGAAAGAGGGTGGGCAGTGCTTAGGTGCTTACATGCACTCCGTTGATGAAAATTATAAGAGCTCTGCAGCAGCCATATTTTAGGATTTCCAGCTGCTCAGAATGCTGACCAGGAAGAGAGGCTCACTCAAGCATGATCAAGAGCTGCACTCTGAAGAAAGTCAGATTAGGGGCAGCTTTGAGAGCCAGTCACTAATGAGCATGCTTCCAAAAATTCTAAGGCAAATACCACTAACTGCCAGCAGGCCTCCTTCCCTCTTCTTATGTCAATTGATTGGATTTTAAGAGTAACAAAGCACCTATGCTAAGAGGTCCTACTGGGTGCTCTGCGATGCTTTCATTAGGACTAAGTCCAAAATGAATGGAACCACTGAGCACCCAGTTTGCATGTTTTTGGGTCCCTAATGATTACCATAGGCAATTAGATACTGGTATGCAGTCCACTCTGACATTATCCCTAACAAAATGTATACAAAACTGCCCTCCTCATGTTCTCACTCATGCTCTAATCTCAAACCGACTGCTTCCCAAAAGCATTTTGTAGACAGGAAGAAAAGCAATGACATATGTTTGCAGTTACCATTGCTACTGCTATTTGGTCAGACAGAAGGTGATGCACATATTAAGCGCAGTTGTAGTCCCAATTACTTTATATGAATAGTATAGAGTAAGCATATTGCCACCACATCCCATAGAATTTTACATCCACAGTCCAGACTTACAGGGGAAATTTTAGCCAAATAGTTCCTATCAAAGTCAATAGTAGTCAAGTGGCTGACCACCAGGCAACTCTAAAAATGTATATGAAGGGGTACTACAGTCATATTATTTTGTCTTTCCATGGTATGATTAAACAACAAAATAAGCTACAAAGATATAGACTTCCAAATCCGCTCAGCATCTAGTTTTGGGATTTCCATGTAATTAACAGCCCCTTCTACAGGGCTAAGACTTAGGGAGAATATTTATAGAGGTGAGCACAAGCTGAGTTTAGTTATTCTGCAAACAGTATCCAAGAAGAGCTACAGGATTTAGCTGTGTCTAGCAGCCTGAATAAAAAAAATGCCCTTTATACTCAGACAAGTCCAGTCTCTGCTTTACTGGCAGGAATACAGCAGAAACAATCTAACAAAATCACCTATCACATAAGATAAACTTCTGTATTATAGTCATTCTGATATATATGCAAAGCTCTCATAGATCAGCAACACAACAATTTACATTATGGTTTTTTTTTTTAAACAAAGCTTTATAAAACATACAGCTGAGTGCTGCCGGTGTGCGTATAATATAAAGAGCATGACAGGCTTCTTGCCCTGAATTACAGAGACTGGACTCCTAATAAACCACTGGGCCAGAGAAGATCCAATCTCACAGCAAAGATTTGCTCCCCCTACAAATACAGTTTGCATTTTTGGTGGGTTATCATTGAAAGAATTTGGGAAAATAGTGAGTTGTGAGGAGGGCTATGAATCTATGATACAGTAAACATAGAGAAAACCTCAAGTTTATATAATAACAATTAAATCAATAGTGTAAGTGATTGGAAATTTAGAACTTTTTTCAGAAAAATTGTGAGGTTTCCAATTTTTGAGAAAAATGTTTTTCAACCAGCTCTAATGAATGTTAAGAACACCCTTCTTCCCAGTGTCTCACTTGAATAACTGAGCTGGAAGCTGCAGGACTATGGAGGAAGGAAGGGGCAGAATGGAGAGAAATCCTCCCCCCAAGAACAAAAGCAGGTTGCAAGCAACATTGTAGAGGCTACTCTAGCTCAATGGTTTGTGACCCTTCTCAAGGGGAGGGGTCAGAAGGATCCTTGTAACAGCAGATCATGCAGCCCAGTCTGCCCCTACCCTACTGCCATGATCACTTTGTGTATTGACAAAGCGAACCATCATATCAGAGCCATCTGTGTGGCCTCTTTTAATGTTGCCCTCCCACTGCCCATCAGAACTCCACCATTTCCACTGCCACAAGGAAGCAGGGTAAAACTAATACCCTGTTCCATGACATAGACCTTTCAGACACCGATCTGTCTGGAGAGCTGTGCAGAGCCATTGCACCTACTGGGTATGTGCAGAGACTTCTACCTTGAAGGGGATGCTGCCAGCTAGAGCCACAGCTACCAATGACCTTGTCTCTTCCCTGACTAATTGGGGTGGGGAACACTGTTAGCCATGCTAACCTTACACAAAATAAGCTCAAAGGCTGAGCCTTTGACCAGCTCCTTGCACTGAGGAATCAGGGTGGGGAAGGCTCTTTCTGTCCCCTCCTGTACTTACCTAGTGGTTAGTCACATTCTAATCCATAATAAATAATAGCATGTGTTTATTAAACACCATAAATATAGTGCTGTATTATAAAATTCTGAAGTGTAAACTTGATGACTCGTCTCTGAGATTTTGCAGTACTGTATGTATATAGTCACTGACACTAGTTTATTGTCCCAACCATACAAGAAGAAAGAAGATGCAAGGGTTTAATTAGGATGGAGCTTTATTAACTCATCTGGGAACTATCTGACAATAAATCGTACAGTGCCAGTCCAGTCTTTCCTTGATTGTTTCTAGCTATTTGGAGGGGGAAGGGGCTATCAGCCTTCCCACCAGGTCCTAGCCCCTTGTTGGGACCCCAACACACTCCTCTTATGAGGGTTAAGCAGAGCTGGGGAAAAGGTGATTGCCTTCCTGCTGTACCAGACATTAGAAGCCAGCCTTAGGGATGCCTTCCCCTAAATCCACTTCCAATTCCACTTTATCAGGGACCTAGACCCCCCTATGGATTGAATACCTGCTCTGGACTCCTGCCACCTGCTAAGTTGTAGCAACTTGAATCTTACCTCCTGATCTACCCAATTGGGGGTCTCAGTTGCTGTGGGGAAGGTGACAAAAACCCACCTCACCCCAGCCAATCTGGCTGTGGTTAGTGCAATGGCCACAGTAGGCTTTAAAACCCAGTCCTTCTCTGATCCCATTAGTAGGAGGGTGGGTGCTGGTCTTCTGCAGTGAAAGGGAGCTTTGTGTGATAGGAACAGAGTATAAATATTCTCTCACCCCCAGGTGATATTTGGTTAGCGGCCCACCTGAACCACTCATGGGCCAGTCCTGGCTTAGGTGATAACCAACCCCACCAGTCCCTCCCATCTTAATTCAAAGGAGGGGGAAACTTTCTATCTAATACATCCTCCTACAGTATTCACAGCAAATTTCTCTTATATGAATCTCACATTTTCTAAAACAGCTATTGTATAAGACTAATAACAATACTGCATTTTTAGTTAGTATAATATTAATCCAGGGTAATCACTCTATGTATGGTAATACCAAAAAGCTATAAAGCTTGAGGAAATAATTAACTTCATAGAGAACAAGCTTTTTTATTCATTTTATCCTTCAGTGAACATAAAAATGAATTTTATAGGTGACGAATGTACTTGCAAGTAAAATCGAGTAAAGGAATATTCTCTGATAACTAAGCTATTGTTTTGCATATTTTATCCACAACTTTATTGCGGAGGATGAACAATTGTCTTATGCTATTGTATCAAGCATGCTTTTCCTCTGGAGAGGAAGAGGAGAGAAGAAAAAAGCTTTTACTAGATGGTTTTCTTTCCTTGACAGGGGTGCATACAGTGCAATAACTGAAACCTGGGAATGCTGGTTTTGAAAGAGTTCTTACCATTCTAGTCCTAAAATGAAAGGATGCAGAACAAATTACAATCAGGATATAAGTGCGCACCCAGAGCTGATTAATTTGTATGTTATTCAGTAAACAAATTTCAGATGGTAATAAATCTTACATCAGATATTTTGTTCTGATGTTTCCTGCTGTTAAGAATCCAAACTTCATGTCCATATATCCTCTGTCTCAGTTAACAATGAAGTTTTCCATCTCAATTTTTTATTCAAAATTGTTGTTTATGTACGTAGGTATGTGCCCTTCAGTGATCCTGAATAGTATACACTAAATAATATACAAGATGGCAGGGCTGTTTTAAGTAAATCTGCTCTGCAATAGTCTTCTTTTGTCACACTGAAAAAGGTAATCTTGCACTTAAATTACATTATAGCCTTGTAATGCTGCATGACTGACATCTGGCAAGCAAAGTGCATTCTAGTCCTGCTTCATGCCAAGGAAATTACTAAACAGATTTTCAATGTTCCTACTCCCTCATCCAAATAAATAAATAAACAAATCACCACAACTGCAAAATGATTTGAACTGATTTTGAACTACAGCAGACTGGAGAATCTCTTGGAGAAGAGGCTTCACTACTCGTATAGCACCATCTACTGCCCAATGTGGGCAGAAACATCAGTGCCACTCAAAAGCAAGCAGGATCTTGGTGATCCTGAACAAAGGTAGTTGAATATGGAAGCCACCATGGAGACATAGGATGGGAGAAGAACAAAACAGGAAAGATTCAATCTTTTAAGATCTGAAAATAAAATATATCTACAGTGAGCATCTATTTTTGGTTCTGAATGCAAAAAAATCACAGTGATTAACATTTGATGATTATCCAAGTTCAAACCATGCTCCACAGTGGGTTATGCTTTGTTTTAGCTTACTTAAAGTGACAAAACATTTGTTTCCCCAGCAGGCTTTTCTATCTCTACTTGACATTTCTGTCACCTTTGATTAAGGACTTCATTAGAATAATACTGTAGAACTGCTATCCAAAGACAGTGAAATATTTCCCATGCAGTTTCACTACACAAAAAATGAATGAAGTGGAGAAAAAAGTACAGTAAGTTCAGTTCAGCTTGATCTGATGGCAAACTAGGGACTGCAAACAGTGTTTGAATAAGTTCTACTGGGTAATAACATGAATTTCATAAATATATAGAACATTTTTAGAAAGCAGCTTCCAAGTCATCCATAGCTCTGATACAAATTTTACCTTCCAAGACAAGATCAATTTTCACACTACAATCATTTCTTCCTTATAACATAATTAGGTGCAATGCTATGACATCAGGATTGACAAGAAGTTACCAAAAACAGCTTTTCACAGTACTGATGCCTGGAAAATACACTGTACTCAATAAGAGTACAAAAGTAGCCATTGCAAAACAAAATGAATGCGCGTGTGTACGCAGGGACACACATACCCCATGAATTTCACTTGATACAACAGTTTTTCAGCTACATGAATCTCATGGACTAACTGAACAAGCTATGTATGTACCATATAGTGTATTTGCTTAATCACATTGTATGGTACATATTATATTTTATTGTTGATTATATTATTAAACATGGTCAGCCTTGGTTCATAACAGTCTTTTTTTCACCTGTATTCTAATCCTATAGTGAAACAAGGATTCAGTACTGAGGAAAGCATGTCTCGTATTTCAAGCATGTTGAAACTTGCATGTTGTCTTTCAGTGTATTAATTTATATGACAATAGCTGTGATTCTCTCCCTATTGGTTACAATACTAGTTTACATTTGGAACCCCATCACTTAATTCCCAGCAAACATCTCCCTCAGATCTAAATCAGTTCAAGCATTACAACTCAAGAACAACTCAAGAAATATTTATTAGGGCCACACTTGGAAAAGGGGAAACTGAGGTCCAAAAAGCAGCCAATTAAAGTAGATTTGCCCCCCCCTCCCCCAAAAAATCAAGTAGTTAGTTGAATATTACCTGAAAACATGACATTATACTTTGCTTCCAAATTTCAATGTAGCCTTTTAACAAGGAACACTATCAGATGAAAAAGGGAACAGTGTGATGAAAAGATTGCTGCTGAATAGAAACTGGAAAGGACATGGTTTCCAAATAAAAGTCATCATTTTAAAAATGACTCCTACTTTTAACAAAGTGCCTTGACTTACAATTTTGGTTAAACATTAAATCCTCAGTCTAATCACCTCATTATTTAATAACACCATGATATTCAAAAGACTTAGCTTGCTGACAATGGCATATGAAAGAGGGTGACGTATACATGAATAAAATATGAAACCAAATTTGAAGAGATCCAAGATGAAATGTGTGTTTGTAACCAAGATTTAAAATTTTATAATGAAAGAACATTGCTTCCTGAGTACTGTATTCTATAGCACTGGAATTTGAAATGATTAACACATTTCCTCACACTGATCAGATGACATGTCATTAACCATTTACACTAGGGTTAAATATGAATAATGAATTGTGTTACATTATTTAGGAATGAAGCAACTTGAGTAAAGATTTCTTCAATCTTTTGTTATGACACTGTCAATGCTAAACAAATAAGAAGAAGACAGGAGGTTAGTTGGGCTGAACAACAACTAAAAAAATGGCTCAGTCTCAAAGTTCAACCCCACAGTCAATGTCCTACTATACAGAGTTTACCATCTAAACCAGTTAGATACAATGTAGTCAGGGCAAAATGGAAATCTCAAAGGCAATGGCCAATGTTTTATTTCTGATCATTATTGACTCAATTTTTATGTGCATCACAGAACAAATGAATGTTTAGAAGAGGATGTGACTGAAGCGATGGTAGTGGCTTGATGGACTGGAACTAGGAGGGCACTCCAGGAATATAAACATGGGAATTTCTCAGCTTTCTTCAAACAGTCTGTACTTAGCATAGAGTGCCCAAATACAACCCTTCCCAGGTTTGGATTTCTATCATTTGTTCACAAAACTGAGAATAAGCCTTCAACCTATTCCTAAATTTTCCCTGTAGAGTCTCATCTGTCCCTGTCCTTTTTTCCACAGAGGGGCATTCCAACCTCCTTAATATCTTTTGGTTGAAGCTAACAAGATCCTTTTCCCACCATGTATCAGAAGCAATTACTCTTTTAGATTCTAGTACCTGAGTTTAGGGTTCCTCAAAAAAGGAGTTCTGCAATTTTTATGTAAGGTCCTCAAAATGTCCAGCTTCTTACAGGAAAAAGAGAAAACCTGTGAAGGGACTCAGATGGGGGATATAGGGCATGCACCAATCCAGTGAGAGGGCTTTACAGTAGGTTTAAAGGAGGGCAGGTGACAAAAGTCCACAAGCAAGCATAAAAAAGGCAACCTTAACAGAGGGTTAGATGTTGGAGGAAGAAATGGAAAATGACAATAGGATCATAAGACCAACAAGAAGAGACCAGTGGGGGGAATCTGCTCAACATCAATAATGTCTAGACACAAATGCAAGAGTCTGGTAAATAAATAAGTAAATAAGGAAAATTGTGGCATCACAGTCTTGGCAAGACAAATCTCATGGATGGATTATTGACATACAATAATGTAGCTTGCTCAGGGAGGACGAGGAGGTGTTGCATTATACATCAAGAATATATGTTCTTGTTCTGAGGTCCAGAAGAAAGTGAGAGGCAGACCAGTTGAAAGTCTCTGAGTAAAGATAAAAAGGGTAAAAAAGAATATGGGTGATGTCATGATAGGGGTCTACTACAGGCCACCAAATCAGGAAGAGGATGTAGATGAGAACAAATATACAGAAATATCCAAAACACAAGACTGGTAGTAAGGGGGATTTCAACTACCCAGACAATTGTTGGAAAAGTAATACAGCAAAACTAAGTTTCCAATAAGTTACTGAAATGTATTGGGGACACCTTTTTGTTTCAGACAGTAAAGGAAGTAACCAGAGGGACAGCTATTTTAAATTTGATTCTGACAGGGAAGAATTGGTTGTGAAGTGAAGGTGGAAGGCAATTTGGGTGAAAGTGATCATAAAATGATAGATTTAATGAGTCTACAGAAAGGAAGGAATGAAAGCAGCAGAATGAGGACAACAGACTTCAAAAACGTAGACTAATAAACATAGAAAACTGATAGGTAAGGTTGCATGGAAAGAAATCTAAGGGAAAAGAGTTCAGGATAGCCGGCAGTGTCTCAAGGAGACAATATTAAGGGCACAAATGAAAACAATTCTGATGTGAAGGAAAGCTAGAAAGAATAGTAAAAAGCCAGTATGGCTTCATCAGGAGCTCTTTAAAGATCTGAAAATCAAAAAAGAATCTTACAAAAAGATGAAACATGGATGAATTGCTAAGGAGGAATACACAAGAATAGCACAAGCATGTAGGGACAACAACAGAAAGACTAAGGCACAAAAGGAGTTATACCTAGCAAGAGACATAAAACGCAATAAGAAGAGGTTATTTAAATACATTAGAAGCAAGAGAAAGACAAAGGAAAGTAAGTCCTCTACTAAGTGGGGCAGGAGAGCTAATAATGGATGACATCAAGAAAGCTGAGATGTTTAATGCCTATTTTTCTTCACTAAAAAGGTTAATGGTGACCAAATACTCAACACAATTAATATTAACCAGAAGAGGGAAGAAATGCAAGCTAAAATAGGGAAAGAACAAGTTAAAGACCATTTAGATAAGTTGGATATATTCAAGTCAGCAAGGCCTGATGAAATTCATCTTAGGGTACTTAAGGAACTAGCTGAAGCAATCTTAGAATCATTAGAACTCATGGAGGATAAGTGAGGTCCCAGAGGGCTGGAGAAGGGCAAACAAAGTATCCATGTTTTAAAAAAGATAACAGAGGACTGTAGAATTATAGGCAAGTCAGTCGAACTTCAACACCTGGAAAGATACTGGAACAAATTATTAAACAATCAGTTTGTAAGCACCTAGACAATAATAGCATTATAAGGAACAGCTATCATGCATTTGTCAAGAACAAATTATGCCAAAACAATCTAATTTGCTTCTTTGACAAGCTTACTGTCCTAGTGGATAGAGGGGAAGCAGTAGATGCGATATATCTTAATTTTAGGAAGGCTTTTGACACAGTCCCACATGGTATTCTTCATAATCAAGCTTGGGAAATGTGATCTAAATTAAATTATTATAAGGTTGGGACCTGATAAGAGTCTTCAAATATGTTGAGGCTAGTTATAAAGAGGATGGTGACACATTCTTATCCATGTCCAGTGGACGTAAGACAAGACATAATGGGCTTAATTTACAGCAAGGAAGATTTAGGTTAGATACTAGGAAAAAATTTCAAACTATAAAGGTAGTTAAGTTCTAGAATAGGCTTCCAAGGAAGGTGGTGGATTCTCCATCATTGGAGGCTTTTAAAAATAGATTAGATAAACACCTCTCAGGGATCGTCTAGGTATGTTTGGTCCTTCCTCAGCAAAGGGGGCTGAACTGACTTCTCCAGCGCTAGGTTTCTATGATTCTGTGATAAATGTAGTGACTGTGGTTTGAATGAATTGGAAATTAGTAATGACTGATATTAGGGAGATGAGAAAGGAGAAAATCAGAACATGGATGGAAGTTTAGCTGTTGACATTTTCTTGCCCCATTGTTTCCTTGAAGAGAAGTTCTATCCTGGATAATGACTATATAAAGCAATAGCACCTTCATCTTCAGCAGACTATCCTTTGGGTTTAATCAGTCATACTTGCTTATTATAGTGACAAAAACATTTATTCTTGTTAATTCAGCAGAGCTGATTCACCTTTGTGTGAATCTTTTCTGGCTTATGCATCAGAATGGTTCACATGTAGCCACATGGTGGATTTCTCTGAAAAATTCTATTTGTAATGTTTCTTTCAAACCCTGGGGGCACACAGGGTTTAACTTCCTCTAACATAAACAGGGGGTCCTGTCTCCAAATATTTCCAATATTTCAGGAGGCCCAGATCCATTTGCATAGAAGCCTGTGCTTTTACTTTGTCTCCTGGCTACTTACAGATTTCCCTTGGCACCGCTATACATGGTCATCGAAATACTCTGCTCCCTCCTATTACTGATGGCAAAGAAGGCAGGACCAGGATAATAAGTACACTTCGCATGTTTTGCAAGGGTGACAGTTTCTGCAGCAGAGTGAATGCCCTAGGAGGGGTTGTGTCTGAGTCATCAAGAATCCCCTTATGTTGCACAGGCAGGTAAAAACTAAAATCTAGCTCCTGAGAAGCACATTTCTGCTTAGGGTACATATCATTTCCTCCCAATGTAAACCCAGTGGCAGCAGTAGTTAAACAATGGTGCATTTGAACAGTTCTGGTGCATAAGCTAGAAAAGAATTATGCTCCTTCTCCAAAAGGTGAATCAGCTCTGCTGAAGTAACAGTAGTAAATGTTTTTGTCACTATAATAAGCAAGTATGACTGATTAAACCCAAAGATAGCCTGCTGAGTATGAAGGTGCTATTGTTTTATATAGTCATTATCCAGGATAGAACTGCACTTCAAGGAAATAAGGGGCAAGAATATCGTAACACCTAAACTTCCATCTAGTCCTGAAGAGAAATGATGGATTCATGTAAGCCATGGATGTGTGTGTATGGTGCCTTCAGTTACCCAGTCAGGTAAACTATTTCAATCCCCATCCATTTTTTAACATCAATATATTGCTCCAGTTCTTTATCCGCTAAAGTGGTTTACAGTTATGTAAAGTAGGGGATCCAGTACTTTTACTATCTTCAAAAATTGTCCATGTCCCTGCATCTAAATAATGCTGAAAGAATCTAAACCATCTATCATTTAGAACTCTGTTCTGCCAGATGTGACTACCTCTGTGTGCAACAGCCTTTCAGATTACACAGCTGTCTGTGAACATCATGTGTTAATTTCTCCACTCATCCTCTGCAGCACCCTTCCTACTGCTGTTAATCAGATCATTTTGTTTTCGGTTTTAAATTGGTTATTAAAAAAAAAAACCTCTCCATTTCCAATGCATATGGTATGGTTTTCTTTATTGCAGAAATCTAATATACTGAATTTACACCATTATTTATTATTAACATTCTCTTCCTCCACCATTACATATGTTGTGAAATATATCAAGGAGAGAGAACAAAGCTCACTTCTCCTTCTCCACAGAAGGGCCAAAGAGGACAAATAGGCCAAAGAGGAACCAAGGCGTATTTCATACAGTAACTATATAAGAAATCAATTGACTAGCTTCCCAGAGCATATAGGAGGACTGCAACTTAAAAAGTGACAAGACTGAAGCTTAGCCTGATCTCTAGTGGTATACGAATAATCAAATTTAAGCCATTTCAGTGCCCCGATATAAGGCACTTGATGACATGACATGACATAGTTTAGACATCATCAGCATATTGGTGGCACCATAGCCCACAGAATCTCCTCATCCCTCAGAGGTTTCATGTTGAACAGGAGAGATTACAAGATTGAGCACCATGAGATTCAACAGGCGAGTATCTTCAATGAGGAGAAGCTGCTGCTTATCACAACCCTCTGGAAGCTGAGAGGAGACGGTGAAGCCATCTTCATGTGACTATCTACATCTGCTAGATCCTCCAGGTGGCTCATGATCAATAGTATATCCAAGGCACCAAAAATGTAACATCTACTTGATTAGAATGGATCCAAGGGGCTACTATAGTTGACCCATGATCCATTGGCTAGCATTAGCCCAGTTTGCCCCAGAGTTGGCCTACTTAAGACCATCAACATCTTAGTAACAATAGGGCAAAACTGAAATAAGAAGGAGTTGGGTGGCTAAATTCTCTAGCCATCTTTGAAAATCTCAACCATGCTGTATGTAGAATTGCCACTATCAACAATAATATAACAGAAATTAAAGCAATGCAGATTATACATTAGAAAACTTCATTGTGCATGAGAGCGCTGCAGCATGGAAAATAAAGAAAAATTTGGCTAAGGTGCCTTCCACACAAATAACTGTTCTAGTACACTTTTCAATAAATCCTAATATCTTAATCTAGGGGGATATATCATTTCTACAGATCTTGAAATACAAATAACCATCCAGCTATTTATGGAAACAGTTAAACAAAAATGTTGAAGTGGTTGGGAAATACTTGAGTGCTTAAAATACTGAGGGCATATAAATGTTTAGTGTATTACACATGAAGTAGGTTACTTTTTTTTCATTTTCCTACTTTGGTTTTAGAAATCCAGGTTAACTGAACATACACTCTATGCTACCTTTTACAGACACTTCAGGCTTGTAACAAAAATAGAGAACACAGCAGCAATTTACTTTTCGCTCATAGAAAAATACTAATTGCCTCTTTTGCACACTATCAATATAACATCTTCAAAAGGTCTATCTTTCTTTAAATTTACCTCTCTACCCACCCTGCACCTCTTATCGGCACACTCATGCACAGCCTCCTTGCTGGGTATAACCATTTATTTCTCTACAGCAGCAAATAACTTTAGCGTACACACATAAACTCACTCCTACTTTCTGAAGGAGTTCCCTCCTGGAATATATTCAGATCAAGAAGTACTGATGTGCAGTAGCTCAGCAGAGATTTCAATCTTAAATGTGAACCAAAACAAAAAGGTATGAAAAACAAAAGCCATAAGGTACATTCAGCTCTTTCTAACATCTGTTCAGTCTATAGATAATTTCTTCCATCATTGCTGCTTTTTTTTTAAAAAAAACTTGCTTCTTACTTTGAACTGCATGCATTTTTCTTGTAAATATTTAGCTTACCAGTGTGCTAACAACAACACATTAATGTTTATTTTAGCTGCAAGCATTTTTCTTCCTGAAAGGGAGTGCCCATTGCAGGGATGCTGGGAAGGTGGATTGAACTAATCTCCAACGCAAGTGAGAACAAAGGCTCGCCCTTCATACAGGAAGCAAACCACATATGAGTCAAAATTCACCATATTTGTTGGTCCCGGCCCATCGTTAGTTGGTAGTCTCAGCAGGAGACTTAATGGGGATTACTTCTGTTTGGGTTTAAATTTTGGGACCCTGGCCAATGAAGTAGTTTAATGAAGTGTGCTACAAAGCTAATGTGCCTTGTAATAAATTGGTGTCCTTTCCCATTGAACACTGCTGAATATTTATCAATGTAGTGCATCTTATGGCAAAATCGGTTTCTTAAATTTGAACTAATTTCAGTCTTCCTTGCCTCCCAAAAAAAAAAAAAAAAGAGCATAATAAACAGTCACAGACTGAACAGGGCAAATATCCCTGTTTAGATGGAATCATCCCTATCTATACTGCTAGCCAAAAAAAAAACACCAAAAAAAACCTTCATTTCCTTTTCTTGTAGTTTAAAAATCAAATTTCTACTCCTTTTTTGGTTCATAGTAGAACTGGCTGGTCAAGATATTAGAATATTTCAAATTTTGTACAAAATTCAATTATTGACCAAAATTCAAAAAATGAAAGTTTATTTTTTAACCAGGTCTAATGTATACATTTTAAAAGTGCCCACCATTGTCGTATCTAGGTGTTAAATACACTTAATAATATGGAACCATACATTTATATGACACTTTATGGAAAAATAAGAAGTGTGTAGCCACCTTAGCTCCATCCACCTTCAGTTGGGCTAATCGTTCATTAGCTGAAGATTAAGCCCAAAGTTGCAGCCTTAAATTGTTTACAGGTTAAGTGCCAGACCATAGCCATCCTCTCTGTCTGTGCACAAAGGTTAGGAGGAAAGGCAGAATGAATTGTTCCTCTCCCTGACCATCTACCTTTTGTACCACCAAGCGCAACAGGGGCTACTCACGATTACTGTTCCCGTGCCATAGGACTGAACACAGCTACTGCAGAAGGGGAGGGATAGGGAGGACTGGGGACATGGCCCTGCTTCCCCCATCCACTGTCTGGTTTAGCTTGAGAGCCATAGAGAGGCACACATGTGCATCCTGAAGGGGTGAAGCAGTGGCTGATCTTTCTTGTGCAGCATGGAGATGCAGGAAGTATTGTGCCTCTCTGAGGCATGTTAACTCTTGGAGCTCCCACTGGAGTGGTGCAGCTTCACACCAAGTCCAGCATTTCCTTTCAGGCACAACTGAGCCCTAGATTAGATCAATAATGACAGACAAATAATGACTGACACTGGAGAAGAGGGAAACAGGAAAGAGAAAACTGCTCTTGTCAAGATCTAACATTGCAATTTCAGATGTTTCCTTCTTGCATATACAATTTGGATGTTTCCTTTTTCTTTTGTCTAATATAATCATTGGTGACAGGGTCAGTGGATTGCACAAGACTAGAGATCAGTGAGAAAAGGCAAGCCAAAAGAAGTGAATTTTAGAAATGATTTGAAGGAGGAGAGGGGAGGCCGTACCCAGTACAGTGGGCATCATGAAATCACGCATGGAAGAAGGTTACAAAGCAATTGTCAGGCAAGAGCAGTGAATTGAGCAAGCATAAAGCATGAACAGGAAAGCAGGAGAAGATGAAATCTGAAATGCAGGCTGCATCAGAGCTATTTAAAGATTAGGAGGTGAAGATGATGACTGAGACTTGAAGGTGAAGATCTGCAGGAACGAATGGAGCCAGTAAAGTGTCTTATAGAAATGAGAGAAAAATGGATGGAGTAAAAGGAGGTGATGATTTTACCGGCAGTCTTGTGTCTGTTGATTAAAACAGGTTTTTCCCCCACTCCTGGGGATTTACAGTTATAAATGTGTAAAGGAAATTGAAAAGAAGTTGCACTTACGGGCATTAAAATTAATGACTGCAAACCTGACATATTTCAGCTGCATATTCAAAATCTTTGCAAAAAGTTCTAATGAACAGACTATTCAGTAAAACTATAACTTTTTCCATAGAAATCTTAAATAAGGTGAATGGAAAAATTGCAATGGAAAAGCCAAGTTTACAACCACTTCATTTTAGTAGCTGCAAACACTTCTCATCAGTTGTATTCTTTCAATTACATCAGCTGGTGCAGTATCTCAATATAAAAAAGCTAGAGCTCTAGGTTATGCTAAATTTGTGTTGAAAATATTATATGTCTTGCATGATGAAATCCCCAGGAGGTACTTGGATAAGAAGTGCTTAAAATTGCTTGGCTAGAGACAGAGCTGTTATGAGAGCAATGGGCATTTTTTAAAAGCGGAAAGCCATACAAAATGGAAATATTTGGAGATATAAAAGGAAACTGTTACTTACCAGTTTATTAAATCTGGACTGGAAGAGGGAGGGTTTTCAATAACAGGGATTTTTCATCCTTTTCTAAAATGAGGGGCTGAAAGGGAGCTGATTCTCCGAAAAAGTAATTACAACATGCTTTGTTTGGTACACAAAAAGGGTGGTATATTTTTTTAAATATCTTTCTGTTACTTTTTATCCCAACATGGTGTAAAGCAGCACAGTATGAAATTCTTCATGGAAAAATATTTATTTTGAAAGGAGAACTCTCAGCTGATTTATAAGCTGCTGCCACCTTCTATGTTTCACAAGTGCCAGACAGGGACCAAAAGACTCATTTTGCAAACGTATTGCATTGTAATGACCTGGCCATCAAATAGGGATTAAAACTGATCAGACACAACAGTACTGATGCCAGATTGTACAGAGTAGCACTGACTATAAGGGTCATGATCAGATAGTTTAGATCCCATAACAAAAAGGTATTCGTGCTTAACAGCCAGATATTTAAAGTTATTTAGACAACTAAAGATGCAGAAAGGTGCCTAGTGGGATTTTCAAAAGCTCCTAGGCAGGAATCTACAAAGGTACTTAGGTGCCTAAATTCCCATTTTAGTCACCTAAGTCCCTATTTTGGGTCCACTGAAATCCACAAAACTCCCACCAAACCCTATAGGCACCTAAACTCACTCAGAATCAATTATTTTCACCATAAAAGTTCCCTATGTGCTAAAGTTTCTGCCTCTGAGCATATGCACAGCTGCATCCCTCTGGGAGTCTGGACGCCCATCTGCTGCCTGAGCCCCACATCCATGAAGCAGGGGAAGAAAGGCATTCAGCCACCTAAATTGCATGCAGGGTCTGATCCAATAGGTACCCTCTGAGCTCACCTACCAGATCGGGCTCCATGCAAAATCAGGAAGAGGAGGAAGAACAAGTGGTGGTGCAACCACCCCCCTTAACTTTTAGCCACTGGTTAGAGAACTCTCTTGAGGGGTGGGAGAACCTCTCTTCAAATCCTCCCACCTCTCAAGAGAGTTCTCTAACCGCTGGGCTAAAAGTTATAAAGTGGACATCACCTTCATCTCTTCCTCCGCCCATGTTGTGTGGAGTGAAGCAGTAGCTTAACTAATTCCCTATTAGAAGCTGCTTAGGTGCCTGACTTCAGGCATCTGTTTCCCATTTGTGGATCGTTAAGATGAGATTGGTACCTGCTGGGAGCTGCCGGTCTCCAAGAGAGATCAGGGCATAGCACACACCCCTTTAGTCAGCATCTCCCATTTGCTAGTTTAGGCACCTCCCTAGATAGTGTGCTGGCTTTTGTGAGTCACATTTTTAGACCCCTATCTCTTCCCATTCATTGTGTAGGGTGTCTAGGTGCCTAACTTGGCTTTGGGGATCAAAGTCTTCTTCCTAGATTTTCTGCACATCTAAAAGTTAGGCATTGCGACACAGAGCACCTAAGTCCCTTTGTGAATCCTACCCTAGGTACCTATCCATATCTTTAGGCACATAAATACTTTTAAAAGCTAGACTTTAGAGACCAGCCCTCGAATATAACATATGAGCCAGACCCATGTGACCAGGCAGATTCCCAGTGACTTGAATAGAATTCTCCATGAGTCGGCTCTAGCAGACGACTTGGTGGCCATAGCCTTCAGTCAGGAAATAAAACAAAACAAAGTAAATCAGATGAATCCATATGGCTTGGTTTACCTTTTGGGTGGGGGGAGCAGGAAACACCTCCTGCCTGCTCCCAATATGTGTGGGACAATTACATATTTAAAATTCAACTTTAAATTGTATACAAAAGTATACACACTAACATAGGCCCCATCTTTCCTGGGCATGTACTCCCCTCCCTCTTCCTTCCCAGAGCCCTTCCCATGCACAGGCTTCCCAAGCACAAACCCCCATTCACCCCTTCACTACCCCAAGTCCCTGCAGGCTCCAAGAGCTGCCACCTATCTCCAGCTTGCCCCTGCGTCTCTTGAAGGGGATTGGCCTGGGTTCATAACTCCGTTAGCTCCCCATTCCTACACTGTTGTAGGAAGGTGAGATTGCTGCTGCCCCAGCTCAGAGATGGGACTGACTGGGTTGTGGTGTGCCTGACCCACTCAGAGTGCACAGACAGGTGCCAATACTTTAGTCAGCTACCACCACAGCTGGCAGCAAGAGTGCCACAGTGGCCTCTAGCGGTCCATAGATAAACTGCAGGAGACTCAGGCAAAATTCCAGAGCTGCCTGTGTTTTACTGCAAGATCACAAGAGCCCCTCAAGACCCCCACATGAGCCTATCACAAGCCTTTTCAGTGTTTCCATTGTGGCACCATAGTATGGGATGACTCACATCATGCTCCCATTGTGATGCTGTAAAGTGGGATTTTCAAACCCAACCAGCACTGGCTAACTGTGCTCCCACTGAAGTCAAGAGTACATCTGCAATTGTGATCAGCTAGGAACAGAGCCAGTTCAGTGCTTAATACTTTGAAAATGTCACCTACAATCAGTGGGACTATTATTGTGGTTAAACTTAAGCACATGCTTGACAATAATGCCTAGCCCTTATATGGAACTTTTCATCAGTAGATCTCAAAGTGCTTTACAAAGGAGATCGGTAGGATTATCCCCATTTTACAGGTGCGGAAATTGAGACACAGACTGGTGAATGACTTTCCCAACATCACCCACCAAGCTGATGGTGGATCCAGCAAAAGAATCCAGCCCTGCTGAGTCCTATTTGAGTGCAGGATCCACTACGCCACATTGCCTGCCTAACGTGCTATCTTGGATTCAGTCCCTAGGAGGCTGGATAGCCATCTCTCTTGGATGGTTTAGACACAAATCCTGCATCTTGGCAGGAGGTTAGACTAGTTGATCCTTGTGATCTCTTCTAACTCTGTGATTCTAGTTCAAAACATGCTAGAGAAGCCCACAATGCAGATAAGAAATCAGAGCAGACTCATGCAAGAAAAATGTATGTCATTTGGATGATAAATATAGTACTGCCAGTGCTCTCTACAGAGTTTTTCTTTGGAGAAGAGAATGAAGTGTTTGGTGAGTGTAAGAGAGATATTTATCGTGAAACTGGGAGCCTTTTATCAGAGAGTTTTTTTTATCATAGGAGGTCACAAAATTTGATGAATTTAGCCCCCTAACCCTTCAGGGAAATAGCATAGTATCACTATCCCAGCTTTAAAGATGAGGATGTGAGATGCAGACTGGTTAAATGACTTACTTGGGGAAGTCTGTAAGAAAGTTAAGAAGGGAATCCACATCTCCTAACTCCCAGTCCTATGCTTTCATTAAAATCTATTCTTCCTCTGTTACACTGATATAGTGCTATTCAATTGGTTGGTATTCTCTAAGAATAGTTAAGGTAATGTTTTGTGACATTTCAGTTCATTCCAACTTATTCTTTTATACATTAAGCTGCTTCTTTTCTTTACCGGCAGACATATTTTACTTCATATTTGTTTATAGAAAATGAAAGTCTACAGTTAAAGGCTTATCATTAAAAGTTCCTAGCAACAAGCCATAAACTGTAGGTTCTATATTCTAACACAGAGTTATGGATTATAAAGCTTTACCATCAAATCCAGACAAGGAGCAAATATGCTTTCCGGAGCTCAAGTAAGAGAAGATAGTACAGCATTAACAGGAATGTTTTTTCCCCCCCTCACTGTGACGCAACAGTCTCCTTTTTTTTTTTATCATTTTCATCCATCTCTCACTTGCCATTTGAATGCTGCAGTTTGTTCAGACATAATTGAAAAAGAATTCTAAACTCACTCTGAGTCTGAAATACATTGTCACTGTCAAGTGAAACACAGGAGGAACAAATAGTCTGTGCTGCTTTTTCATGACATATATCTGACATATGCTATGTATGATACCAGAGGCAAATATACTATGTTTTCAACCGCTGGAGGTCCTCCCTTAGGACTGTTCATAAAACATGTCTTATCTCATTGCTTGCTGTTGGATTAAAGTATTGTGCTAATGTGCATTAATATGTGAAGAGACATCCCTTGGAGTATGATATTTTTACTTATCCACTGTGCTTTGAAAATCATGTCCCATTTTTCCTCATTTATCTTTCTACCTGGCTGCAAGAAAATGCCAACTGGATGCAAGTAAAAATCTGTTGCCTCCAGACATTTATCAACTATTATAATATTGTCATAAATGAATTATAAAAAAGTGAAATAAACCTATTAAACATCACAAAGAGAACTGTATTTTATGTGGGCTAGGACTTTCTCATGGAGTCTTCATCTTTCACATTTACACTAATAATATGGCTTATTCCTAGAGCAAGGAATAATTAGTGAAAAATAGAAATAACTGATAGACATTCACAAGCAGCAAAAGCAATGATATTGTTGTATGCATCTGAACAGTGAGAATGAGAGTGTACTACAGAAATGAGACTACACAAAATCCTGCATTAATGGGAAAAATAAATAATTGTGAAATAAAATAGTGACTGAGTAATACATGAAACATTTTAGAGTTAATCAAATAATGAAAAAATGCATTTATGATATTTTTGTGCATAATCATCTCAAAGTCAGTTTGATGTTGTTCATGGAATCATGTTATTTATTATTTTCAAATATTCTGCTGATTGCTGGGAATTTATGAAAACCTTGTGAATCAATAAAATGTCACAAATTATTACCGGAACTGCATTTTTCATTATTCACTGCCATTATTTGCTGTTCATAATTTGTTATTTCCCTGTTAAGAAACTGAAGTTATCCAACCAAGAAGAAAAGACAATACCATGTGACTAATCACATACCATGAAAAACAACTAGTATATAGCCAAAGTGAAAAATCCTTAGACATTTTGTGAGCAAATAATCTGAAAAATATTCACCTAATTCATTTAGCAAATACTTATGAACACCAAATACATTTGCAGTAAACGGGATAGATTTGTGAATGATTTGTGAACCAAAAAGTCAACACTCCCAAAGTGAAATACTAGTGCTTTTACCATTTTTAATAGGCCAGGATTCCATTTCCGGAATTTTATTTCAGATTCAGCCAGTTCTAACACATTTACAATTCTTCACACACTAGACCAGATTTTCACACACTTACACTAAGGAGAACCTCAATCCACAAGTGAACCCGCTGATTTCAATGAGACTACTCATGAAGTCAAATACTATGGAAGGGGAGGATAGATGGAAGAATAAGTGTCTATGACTTTCTTCTCACCTTTAGTCATATTTTTGGAGGACTACTCATATTCCATAGAAGTTGACTTCCAGAGTCTTTCATGCTGAGACATTTCACAAGGTAGTATCTTAGGTTTTGTTTGTCAGCCTAAGCTGTGAGTCTGCATTACACTATGTAAATATATTTATTTCAATTGTTTTTGCTCATAATATATTCCCTATCTTTCGATATTACTTATGGATATGTGTTTATGCAAAACTAAAACCAAACTTAAAAAGAAAATAGAAACAAAATCTCTTGGCTAAACATTGTGCTTCTATATTATTAAAATTTACTTTGCAATAAAAGCACACTCAGTTTTAAGGAAGTTAATGGCTAACAGTAGCAGGATGAGGTTTCATTATTATTATTATTATTCTACAGTGAATAAGATTAGAATCCTTAAGATTTCTATACAACACTAACCTAGTCAGTCGTTAAAAGTGCAAAGTTGCTAAATCTTAAAATATGTATTAAACCAAATAAGCAAAAGAATGACTATAATTCCTGTCAACTGAACTAATTCCACCTACCATTGCCAGAACACTAAGATGGAGAAAAAATTTCCAGAAAGCTTTTCTTAGAAAGTGTGGAAATTTAGATCCAAAATTGTTCACTATGACTAAAGAAAGCTATACTGAACTGGCTACATTTGGGGTCCTTTACTTAGGTCTGTTCTCCTGAGTGTTCCTACTAGCTGCAGGCCAAAGGCTTGATCCAAAGCCCACTGCAATCAATGGAAAGATTTCCACTGACTGGCTTTGGATCTGTCCCCAAATCCTGCTTCTATTCTATGAGTAATCTCACTGAAGTTAATGGCACTGCCCAGATACACAAGCCATATATGATTTCGTTCTATGTCTATTTTTTTAAAAAAGCAATACATTTGTAACAGAAACTGCTACCGCAAAGCTAAATAAGTAGTGAACTATACACACACACACACACACACACACACACACACACACATATATATGCACATATAAATATACATACTGCATTTAAGTAAATCGCTGTGGTGTGCTATTCTGCATTATGACTCATGAGTCACGAATCCAATTCACAGCTTATCATTTCCCATTAAATTAGGGCTTTCCATATGGTATCTCCAACGCAAAACCTACTTACTGTATGTGTTTTTTTTTTTAAAGTGCATCAAGAACATACTGTACTGAGATTTAAAATATGTCTCATACAATCAAAGTATTCTACTATAGTACAAGCCTCATACTATTTCAAGAATCTAAGGAGATTTCTTTTATTTTTTGGTACTTTATTTTTAGTCTTTAGCTATTATAAGTCAGTATGTTATTTCTTTATGCTGCTACATTAGCATTCTAATACAAGACAAAAGCAATTACAACAGGTGAGGGAAAATGCTGTAGTATAGTGTCATATTGTACTTGCATTACATAAGGAAGCTCTTAAACCAAACCATATTTATCACTGTTCTATGAATGTGTTAACCAGTTATGTCTATTATACCTTAGGTCAGAGTCCTGCATTTGGACACATATGTAGGTGACTCCCATTAATTTCAATGGCAGTAGGGTACACATCTGTGAAATCTGGTCATTAGTGATAACAGGAATGGCTGTATCTAAGTTGCATTTTTTAATAGAAATTGCACTGTGAATTTGTTCAAAATTACATTTCTTCAAAATGCAGCAAATTCTGACAAATGCAAAATATCATTTTTCTGTCATCATGATTTTTATATTTGAGAAAGGTTATTCAACACATTTATGCAAAATAATATTGAACCAGGCTCTCAGAATTAATTAATTAATATATACACACACACACACACACACACACACACCAAAAGGCCATTTTAAAAAGTTTTAAGGGGTTTAGTTATGTTAGTTATATACCTGGTTCTACAGTCCTTACTCAGGTAAAATCTCAGTGAAGTCAATGAGCATTTTGCTGCATGAAGCAGAGGCCTTTGTTAGACTTTTTTAGCCGTAAATGGCTGTGATAGTTTCACAGGGTTTGTACTCAGCTTCATGGACTTCTGATCTGACCAAATTGCATCAGATTGTTATTCCTGATTCTAGAAGGAGTAAGTTAAGAGCTGTTTTCTGTGAGTGGGACTAGATCTAAGAATTTTGGATCAATAAAAAGAGCACAGAGCAATTCCATTGGTCCTGAAAGTCCTTTTTGGCTCTAACAGATGTCTCTATAGCTGGTGTTTGAGCAGTTCATGGACTGAGGCTGAGCAGGTTTCATTTATTAGGCACGTCCAATTATCTGCCTAATTGCTTCTTTTGGTGCAACTGGACAGATAACTGCATAGACTGTGGGACAGAGGTTGTTTTGGGGCAAGCCATCTATCCATGGTTTGGATGTAATGTTCCATTAGTTCATCAACACTTTGATCTTGGGAGTTGCTGGTTTTCCCCTCAGGGAATTTACACAGTATAATAGAGCATTCCTCACCACTATAAACAGTTTGTTTAGAAGCAGGCTAAATGTGTTCTGAAATGTGGAAAGTGAAAATAAGATTTAAAACAAACAAACAAACAAAAACTCTCAACTGTTTCATTTTCATCATTTCTTGGCAATCGTATGCTTGCAAAGAAGCATTGAATAACATCTAAACCAATAAGTAATGAAGAGTTACACCAGACAGAGCTAATAGAAGTACGAGTTACATAAATCAATACGGATAATAGAATCTGTTTCCCAATAGTAGGCTTCCCTACTTGCAATACATATTTTTTATATTAGTAACTAATAAATGTGTCATCAAATTCAATTGGTTTTTGTCAATATTTTTCAGTATGCTGTAGATAAATCTTAGTGCTTTATGTGCTAAGATGAAAAGGGGCCACTTACTGTTCTATGCCTTTTTTCAGGTCATAATACATACTTCTACAATAATACCACTGTATTTCTGCACTAACATTCTTTGAAAGAGTTAAAAATTATATTTTTCTAATGGAGCTAAACCCCAGAAAGTAATAATATACAATACTTTTAGGAAAAAACATATCATTTCTGATATCCAAGTCTTAGACAGCTCCATCACAGCTCGGATAAATTAGCAGAGAAGCCAAGAATCAAACTTACCTTCTTACAGTTTTAAATAGAGTGCTCAACTTCTTCAGGTTAGGACTGAAGCATGCTGTGGAGGGGGAATATGACAACCTACCCATCGTGCATTTTTCATGAACATTGCATTCACTTTATAACAAAATTTAATAGAAATTGCAGAAAGTAAATCAAACAAGACCAGTTAAACCATGCTGTGTCAATGAAGTGAAGCTGTACTCAGTGTGTAACATGGACTTTGCTGCTGAATGAAAGGAAGAGGCAGTTACAGATCACAGAATCATAAAAGTAAAAAGTAATAGTCCAGTCTAATTTGAATATTCCAAACAATGTAGTTTCCACCATTTTATGCATAACCTTATAGATTTTACTTTCAGAAAATTTTTCCTCTTTCAATTTCAGCCCCCAGTGTGACCCATTTTTATCCTCCTAAATAGTTCCTGTACTCTCTGATTTTGCACCCTTCAAATATTTGTAGACTTAATCATATCCTCCTTAGTTGTTGCTGAGCTATGCTATACATGTTTAGATCTTTTAATCTCTTCTTGTAAATCAGACCCATATTCTTTCTATTGCTCTCCCTGAAGTCTCTTCAATTTGTCAACATCAGTCAGGCAATTAAGGTGCTCAGTATTCCCGGAAAAGTCACATCAGAACTGTTTTAAGAGGGTTCACTACCTCCCAGTTTCACAACTTGATACTCCCAATGTTTGTAACAAAAAGACCTTCGTCTTTCTTGTTGCAGTATGTCATTCTAAACTCATTTCTAGTTTTCTGCTCTCTATCAACCTTAAGTCTCCTTTGGCATTACTGTTTCTAGATTTCCCTTTCCTGTTACGTATTTGTTTTGTATTAGCTTGTGTGTTCCCAAGCTGAATCACAACTTGTTACTTTCTGCATGTTTCTAGTTTGACTGATTTCCCTTCAATGATTTCTCTGCCTTCATTGGACTTACCAACTCCTTCCAAATAGGTTTCATTAGTAAATTTCATTAGCAAACTGTTTACTTCTATTAAACATGGTATTCTAATAAATAACATGGAATTCACACAAATAAAAGGAATAGCTCCAGATTAACACCATACTATTAATTTGCACATATGGCAGTGGTTTCATATGTTGTGTGGTGTTTTAGAGATGGCTGTACTTCCATGTGAAAAACAAAGGGCATGTACTGTTACATGGTTTAGCTCTGTGCTTCCTTGCATTTGTGGTTTTGTAGCTGTCTTGTGTTCTATCCATCTAAAAATGGGACTGGAGTTTGTGATGATAGCTGGTGAGGTGTGGGTGGAGGTCTCTGCTGTGCTTTACCATATAATTGCAGGGGCCTTGTTGAATAATTTAGGTCTAATGTGCCACACAGGACAAGGGCATTGGCCCAATCTGTCCACTCTAAAGCACATCTCTTACAAGAATTTTCAAAAACTAATATACCCATCCTAATTTAATAACATAAACCACTGCTGGGGAGGAATGATAAGTATTCAGTCATTATGAATACATTTGGAACTCAATTTGGTAGCACTGATCAAAATATATTCATTAGGTGTGGCTGGCTTATGTACTTTCATTTCAAATCAATTGTAATTCCACATTAATTAAGCACTAGTTAATGGAAACTTAAAAGTACACTTCAATAAAGACTTAAAACTATGCTGTAATGGAGACTAAAAATTACACTGTGTAGGTGTCCATTAACCAACCCTTAATCAGTACTGAATTATGATCAGTCAGATTTAAAGTTTAGGGTAAGATATGACACGTTATCAGAAGAATTTATGTAACTTCCTATCAGTGACAATGTTTCAAATCCATGCAAATTTCAGATATAATTACTGCATCAACTAAAAAGTCATTATTTAAGTAATGCTATACATTATGTCTCCTCCTAGTGAGATTATATAAGAATGTGCATCTGCATACATGATCTCTTCATTCAAATGAATCTCTCAGTAAGTGTGTAAACCCACACTTGTTTAGGCAATAATATAATTGTGCTCATATTGCTTTGAAAAGGTACTTTGAAGATAGAGGTAGAAACAGCGGGGGGGGGGGGGGTAAGACTGTTGATAGATTAAGGAACAAGTATATCAAGAATTATTCTAGCTTGACTATTAATATCAACAACAGCTATGGACAAATTAAGAGTGATAGTTTGCTTAAGCAAACTACAAAAGGAACAAAATGGCAATCAAAGTTCTATATACCATTTTTAGTCATTTATTGACACTAATCAATAGTAGATAACTAAAAGTGAAAGAAAATATAATGGAAGAGAAGCAGTCAGTAAAGATACACACACCAGAGAGAGAGCGCAAGAAGGAAAGAAAAGAAAACTGTAGCTGCAGTAATTTCTGTCATTCATAACTTGCCATAATTATGTACTCTGTAAAACTGCTGCCTTAATTTGAAATGCTTCCCTCCTGATCTAATCGACAGACTAATGTAATGACTTGACTAAGAACCAGGAATGTAGATCTTGCCATTATGTCAGATTTGCTTGGATTTTAATGCAATAGTCCCTCAGGAAGACTCATGATTTAATTAAAAACATTGTGTTTCAGTGACCAGCACACCACCTGCAGCATCACTTAGTGTGTGAATCTTGATTCCCTGGAGTGAATTGCAGCTGACCTTTTTGATTTCCATTTAGCAATCACTTTTCAGATAAAATTACAACCTTTTTATACGTAGCACTTAAATATACTTCTGTGGCCTCAAGTTCTTGAAGCTTTATGTTTTTCAAAAGCAGCATCTAGAAAGCCTGACTTTTCCCCTCACAATACTGCTGCTAAAATATATATAAATATTGGAGATCACAATCATGAATGATTTATAAACTGATTCATTTCAAGGAACATAAATATTTCTGAAGAGGGCAATACAAAGCAGCATATATTAGATCTAATGGCAATTGTTTCCAAGAAATTATCGTTAATGCAGTAGAATATTGTGTGGTGGAATTACCCAATATGGTACAGTATTTTCTCTTCCAGGTTAGATAATCAGTAAGGTGCTTTCTCCCTACTCCTTGTAATGTTCAGGAAACAAGTTGAGGAGTTGGATAGAGACCTCATCTAGGCAACATACCAGATTCCAGAGCATGACAATATGGCAGTGTGGGAATGTTAAATTATAAATAGGTGCCTTTTGAAAAATATTGTAACACTTTCTCTTACAAAGAAGCAATCATTCTGTCACAGCTGATCACAAAATGGATATAGACTCATGGCCTTTAAGGTCAGAAGGGATCATTATGATCATCTAGTCTGACCTCCTGCACAATGCAGGCCACAGAACCTCACCCATCTTCTCCTGTAATAGACCCCAATCTCTGACTGAATTATTGAAGTCCTCAAATAATGGTTTAAAGACTTCAGAGATTAGTCTTTGAATTTTACAGAATTTTAAAGAGACAGAGAATCCACCAGCAAGTGACCTGTGCCCCATACTTCAGAAGAAGGCGAAAAACCCCCAGGGCCTCTGCCAATCTGCCCTGGGGGAAAATTTCTTCCCAACCCCAAAAATGGCAATTAGCTAAACCCTCAGCACGTGGGCAAGACTCACCAGCCAGTCACCCGGAAAGAACTCTCTGTAGTAACTCAGAATTCATCCCATCTAACATCCCATTATAGGCCATTGGGCATATTTACTGCTAGTAGTCAAAAAGCAGTTAATTGCAAAAGTAGGCTGTCGCATCATACCATCCTCTCCATTAACTTATCAAGCTCAGTCTTGAAGCAAAAGGGTCCTATTCTTGACTGCTGCTAGAGCTTCTGAGCAAGTAGAGAGCTATCCTGATCCAAGTGGGTTCTCCTTCTCCTTCTAGTCTGGACCTAATTAGCTGCCCTTTCAAATTGTCAAATTTCATGTCAGTCAAAAGACTTTTTCATATAGCTCCTTTGCAATTAGTTCCTGGTTGGCTAGTATCAGGGAAGAACTCAGCACCTGTCCCCAGTGCATACTCCGTGCATTCTCTGTTGTCATGTCAATTAACCCAAAAGTACGGCAAATGACAGCTGGGTTGCACAGCCATGAATCTGTGATTCCTCCCTCAAGAAGGGGACTCGATTGAGTTTACTCACAATAGCAGTTTACACTAAGGATTGAAGTAACTCCTTCCCACGGGACACAGCCTATATGTATGTATAACCAAGGATGCCCACAGAGCTTCTGAAGACCAGTAATGATGGTGCCATTTATAATCAAATTTTCATCCACCAGCACATTGGATGTGACTGCAAAAACATTTGCATACATTTGATCAGAAAAGACCCCAATTTTCCTGTGATTGATATAAAATATATATATGTGAACAGTTACCCAGACTGCAAATACAAATGTGTCATCCTGTGTAACCTGTTGGGGTTCAGAGCGCATGACCGGTTAAATCTTTGTCCTGAGGGCAAGAAGTGCTGATTGCTCCAGGAAGAGGAATTTCTGTGGTGTTTTTGGTTTTTTTTTGAGGGGAGGGGGACGGGGGGGGGAGAGCAAAAGGGTGTGCATGTCTTAGCTCCAGACAAAAAGGGCTACAGCAAGCTGGCCCTCACATAGTGAAGCAGCCGAGAACCTGCCCCAAGCCTGGGAGGGGCAGAGTGGCCGACCAAGGAGGCCCCAGAACAGGATCCAGGAGGAGCACCGTGCCAAGGAGAAATCACCTTAAAAGGACAAACCAGATCTGGATCCAGTATCACTGTTGTCCAGAGCTGTATGGGGCCATGAATACTGGGGCTTGTGACCTTGCATTGGGAATAAGGAAGGAGGCTGTAGCTAATTAAGTGAGGAGGTTATCACTCTGTGTCAGTTTACAGAGAGCGGCGGAAGAGGGCACTGGAGGGGTATGTTGGGGGAAATTTACTTGCACTGAAGATGACCAGGAGTGCCCAAGGCTCACTGTAGGACTGGAACTTTGCCCAGGACTCCTGAACTCTGAGTGTAGAAGCGTTCCTCAATGTCTGCCCTTTCAGACCGCTGGGCCTATGGGGCCTTGTGCTGAATGTAACCCTGTTTTACTGCTCCTCTTATCTTTCCTCCTGTTATTTTTCTCTGTTCATTCCTCTGTGAATAAATATTTCCCTTTCCTATATTCATTGTACTATTCCGGTGTGTGAGTGATCACTCCAGGGGGTTTGGAAAGATGCCCCTCAGGTAGGGGGTTTCCCTGCTGTGTTCCTGCAAGTGCCTTTTCTTGGCCACAGTTGCCTGCAGAACAGACTCCATCTTGGCCATGAGGGTGCAAAAGTTACACTGCATGCATCATGATTTTGTGTGTGCACCTTTTCCACTCATGGCTGAACATTTGGCCCTTAACTGGATGGATCAAATAATTTAAACTCCTCATTACTGATGCAAACAATAAAAAAAAAAATACAAAAACCTTTAATTAAATGTGCCCAGTTAAGATTTAAATTAGCAGGATCAGATACCCACTGCTTGCTGGCTTTGTGCCACTCAAGTGATGTGCAGCAGCTGTAAACCCAATTTAACCGGCCAGGTATGCCAGGTCTAAGTGCATTGCATTCACAGAGCAGCACAAAGCAGATGTTGCATACAGATGAATCTGGCCCCTAATTTTTTAAACATCATCTTGCCAATGAAGCTTTCATTCTTTTTGTAGTTTGGTCAAACAGCAAAACTGTTCTTTTTGTGTGGAACTAAAGTGTTGGCTTTTATTCTGAAACAACAAGCACAAGGGCCAGAAAAAAAATCAGAAAAACAGGCAGAAGGATTTTCAAAGTTGATTTCTCTCACCCAAGTGAATCAATCTCCGTCAAAGAGTAATCAGGGTAGCCTATTTGTCCTTTACTCTCCGACAAACTGTTTTTCTTTGCTTCTTATAAAGCCCACAACATACTGGGTAAAAGATGTGGAATAATTAAACACCACAATGTTGGAATGTAAGTAATACATCTTTTCGGAGGAGCTCCTGCCAAATTCCACAATATTTTTTAAAAGAGCTACAAGTTAAGGAGGAGTTACTGGAATGTAATCTTATTTTTTTCCCCTTTATTTTGACTGTTCTTCACTTGGCAGACCCTGTGGTCAGCTACTAACCATTAACAATGGGCCCCAGGGGAAAACAGCAGTAAGGAATTAGTAGAGTTGGCAGGAGTGAGAGCTAGATAGCTCATATTAGTTGGTGTGACTTTATGCAACAGACTCCAGTGATGCACTGGGGGCACTCAAGAAGCTTCCCTGCCTTTGCAGGCTCTCCTGAAAGGCTTGTGATAATCTGAGACCTTTTGGTTCTAGAGTGTTGTCAATGCACTTTTCAGGCAAAGCAGGGAGCACATATGGTCCCAAATGGGCTGGGAAGAGGTAGGGAGAAGGTGATGCTATGCCCTCCCAGCCCTCTGTATCAACTGTTATGATGGTCCTAGCACACACAATTATATTGCACACAGAGGCACATTGCATCCCTGAAGCTCCCTAATGGTACAGTGTAGCTCAACTCTACCCCAACATGGGGCTGTGTTTAAATGGTATGGCTGAGCCTTAAGCAAATGAGTGCTTACACCTGAACTCTAGTAAGACTAGATCACATCCTTATGTAGCACAATTCTCAGTCTTGTGAATCTATTCAATTGAGGTACCAGAATGTTCTGTCTCAAAAGTTGTGTGATTTCCAAGATGGGAATCCTTTCATGTAGAGACTAAGGGTGATGAAAATTTCATTAGAATAACTCTTTCCACCAAAGCATTGAACGGATCTGATCGTAGACACCATCACCATTCATGACCTTCTTTTCCAAATACAGAGGTGACTGCTAGAGAGGGATGAACTGGTTCAGATAAGATAAATGTCCCAAACCTTGACACAAAACTCAAGATGAAACTCTTGCAATTCTAATGTTTTCAGCTAATTTTAAAACAACTGATTGCTTATGTGCATGTTCACACTTCCTAGTTCTGGCTGAAAATGGAAGAGCTAAAATAGCATAAGTAAGGTTGTTGTGCTGGAATAGAAGAAAGAATTGCCAGAAATTTCACTATAAATCTTCTTCTGATGACATTTCCTGGTCAGTTTTACAAACTCACAAGCATCAGAAAAGTTTTGTTTAAGCATGTGTAATTTTGGGTGTTTTTTTGAACCAAAGTAAGTGTGCAAATCTTCTGAAGTTTACCTATAACTAGTACCTCCCACCTTCAGGAGAATGTTCTTCAGATGCCTTTATTAAAAGAGCCTTGCTCCTTTATTTCAGACCAGTCACTAAAACATAAGGGGATTGCAAACTGAAGCATTTGAGCAGACTATAATCAATCAACAACAGACTATATATTACACCACCTCTCTGCCTGATTCCAATCAAATAAACTTCCCTTACCTGTCCTGGCTACAGATTTTAAAAAGTTTATACAACCCACAGGACTGGATTATTGATAATACCTTCCTTTCCATATAAATTCAAGACAGTCATTTGGGCATTGCTGTCTAAGAAGCAAACCCTCAGAAAACACACTTGCTGCATATCGTACCTGGTGTCTTGGCTACATGTATGCCCATCTGTCAGGATGGCATGCTGCCTACTCAGGAGTTGGTGGGACCTTTTCAGTAAGACACAGATGCCAGACTGCAGTGGATTTTGTTGAGTAGCCTTCATAAACCTGCATGTGCCATCTCCTCTACAAGAACTCCTTCCTGTATGCCAGAATTGAAGCGCTGGCACTGTATCCTTCCTCACAATTGAACACACCTGTTGATACTTATACAAAAGAGGAGAAATAACCAAAAAAACTGTGGAAGAGAAACACTTTTGGCTGCCAAGAAGGCAGGTGCGGTAGCAACAGGTGTCTAATGAACTCGGGAAGATAACTGGGTGTAAAATGTTTCTAATACGGATGTGCATTACTCCTTGTAGGACTCTGTCCAAAAGCAATCAACATTTCTGTCAGTGACAGTGACTCAGGATGACAGGCTTTTAGACTCTGAGGGCAGATGTAATAGAAAATAGGTACAATCAACAAAGCAAGTCTAAGGCTACATCTACACTACAAGCTAGGGGTGTGATTCCCCTGCTCATGTACATGTATTCACACTAGCTCTCATCAACCTAGTGAGAATAGAAATAGCAGTGTAGCCGCAGAAGTGTGAGTCGTGACACTGGAGGCACAGCTTAGCCATGCCGAGTACATACCCTTAGCTTATAGTGTAGTCATAGCCTAAGACTGGCTCTGTATTGAAAATAAGCTATGTAAGTGTCCTTTTCTCACTACTATAAGGGAAAAATAAAGTTGTAAGCAGATTCTGTCAAACCTTTAGATCCCCAGTTTAACAGACTTGAGAAGCTGCATTTTCAAGACCAGATTGTGTGGAGCCCTTGGGTGCTTGCCATTGACTTCAATGGGGCCAGGACTTCATCCCTTATTCACAGTGCTCGGCACTTACCCATGCAAACAGCCTCCTTGAAACCAACAGGACTATTTGAGTGAGTGAGTGCCTGCAACTAGCAGGAAAGGTGCCACAATCTGACTTTTGGATCCGAAATGTACATCTCTTTGGAAACCAGAATGTGTTGTTTTTTTTATTAGTTACTGAGCTCTGGAAGAAGCCTTTAAAAAAAAAAAAAACCCACAACAACAACAACCAAAAAATCAGTATGTTGGAATAAAATCCACATTCCTTACAGAGATTCACAACAAGAAGTTATGTTCAGTTTCCAGGCCTAAAAGTTCTTTCAGTGTCCTTTTGTGGTTAAAATGCAGCTATCTCTAAATAAATGAATATACACCCTGTGAGAATCTGTCATTAATTATTATCTCTTCATCAGACAGTCAGCATGTGGGACAGCTTCCCACCTGGCACCCGTTCTCTTCCCCCACCCCATTCATTAAGCTACTGGGATGGGGGGGGGAGGGGGGGGAGGAAGGTCATTTGTGACTGGCTGGTACAAAGGTTTTTTATTCTCCTGGTGGAAGGATCTAATTCCAACAGATTTTTCTTCTTTAAAATATGTACATATGAAAATAAATGTAAAACACTATTTTCTCCCTCCTCTCTCCACCCCCAGAAGAAATGGTTTATAATAAGTCAATATAAATCAGACTTACCTTTGATGGAGTAAAGTTGTGCTTTTTCAAATGAGCCTATGGGAGGGAGGCACCCACCCACATTAAAAACTGTCTTCCTATTGAACTTCAGTGGGATTTGAGTGCCTAACGGCCTTAGGCTCCTTTGAAAATCCCACCCTAACAGTGAGGGTACTGTCATTGGCTGATCGGATGCCAAGGGCCTGATTGTACCAATTAAGATGCCAGCCTGTATTGGGATTGGTGTGAATGTGCACAAACCAGAGGAAGTTGGGGAAGGCGCTGTGCCTCAGAATGCTTCCCCAAATCTCCCAGACATGCAGGAAGAGTACACATACTGCACCATTCGTTAGGGTGGTGTAATGGATACCTTCTTCTGTTGTTAGCACAGAGATGCAGAGGGGACAGAGCCATGGCCCCAATGATTCCCTATCCCTTTGGGGATATTTGCACCCTCAAGGTTGCATGTGTGGTACAGTAGTTGCTGCAGTACTCTGAGTGCAGAGAATGATATTATCCTGGCTCTTGTATAGTGTGTGCATGAAAGGAAAGGCTGCTTGTGTCTTCCCTGTGTGTATGTGGGACCCAATTCTGCACCATTAAAGCCAATGAAATCTTTGCCAGTCACTTCAATAAGCATAGGATCAATCTCATGCTGGGTTCAGGGGCAAGCAGGCCCCAAACGTATACCCTTCAGGGATATGAGAGAACAGATTTATAGCATAAGAAATGCAGTTGATGGTATATACTCATTCTATAATGACACCAGAATTATTCAGTCGGCTTAACTGCCAAAATTTTAAAGTGCCAGGCTCAAATGATTCTGGACTGTAGATGTACTTTCGAGTGGAGCAGGACAAAAAAGTTGGCGAGGACCAGAAATAAGTGGCAATAAAAATAAAATGTTGAAAATGTCACTTCCAATATATCATGCAGTTTATAAATTACACTCCATATTATTAGGCTAACAGTAAAACTGCTCAGGAGCTGCTCCTGCAGTTCCTATAAGAGCCTATGCCCTTGGAGGGTAAGCTGCCAGCATTTTGTGTTGGGCTTTGTATGTGTGAGAGTCCTGATTCTGGAAAAAAATAAGAGGGAAAAAAATAAAACAATCAGATGCTGGTAGTTTGAAAACAGGCTGTAACTGAGGATCCAACCTGGGAGTAAAGCTGGCAAAAAGGGTGGTACTTCCTTATTCTGACATTGCAAAGATCATATAATTGCCATTTAGTGGCCTGATTCCCTAACTCACTGGTATAAAGGCTAACCTCTGTACAATCAGTGAAATACTACCCTTAGCATTTTTTTTTTTGGTGTGGTTATTTCTAGAGAAATACCCAAACTGGTGCACCTGTCTCTAACCCTCTGAAATCATCTCCTACATACACACTGCATATCTATGAATTAGCCAGATAACTACTTCAAAACTGCCATTTAAAAACTTATTTAAGAATGACCTCCTTATTTACAGCTAGATAAATGTGCTGGCAGATTTATTTTTCTGGAGAAGAATATCTATCATCCCATGGCCATTTGGCATATCCTAGCTGATTGAGTGTTCATCCTGAATATCTCAACAAAGATAACACACATTGAGTTTTAATTTTTATGGGTACACCTGTGCTGCAAAACTGTAAATTTAACTAAGGTTAGCTAACTCACATTAGCTGATTTGGGTTAGAATAGCAGTTAAGCCTTGGCAAGTTAATTTTTAACTCAGGTTAGCAGCTTGAGTTCAACCCCGAGTTGCCCTATAGGCTTGAACTCAAGCTGCAAAAGTTTAACTGTTATATATGTGCATAAATCTTTGTGGGATAAGGGCCTTAATGTAAAGATCCAGGGTCGGGGGTATGGTATATTTTATCCACCATGACAAAGACTAGAGCATTTTAAGTGGAGGAAGAAAGCCTGAAGGAGTTAAAAACTGGTAGATTACTTTTTAAAAATCAATATGAACATCAAAAAATAAAGGGGAGAATAATATTAGGTTTATTGCTAAGTATTACGGGGAGTACATCGAGGATACAAAGGTAAAGGAGAATGTGAAAAGGAGTGATGACAACCTTGTAAAAGGATAAAACAGAAACTTGCAAAGTAAGTGGAAGGATCATCCAGTGGTGAGGGACCCCAGCCTAGAATTTGATAGACCAAGGTTCAGTTATCTACTCTGCCACAGATTTTATGTGTAACCTTTGACAAGTCTTTTAATCTTTTTGTGACTCAGTTTCCTATCCATAAAACTGGATTGTCCTGTTTCCCAGCTGGGATGAGGATTAATACATTAAAGATTGTGAGGTGCTCAGATTCTATAGTAATGAGGGCCATATAAGTACCTAAAATAGATAGAGGAAACCACATAATCACTAAAAAAAATAAATCAGAAAGTAAAAGAATACATCCAAAGAATGCAAATAAAGATACTCTATTAAAAGGTCATTACAATCATAAGAAGATAACACTGAGCAAGAAAAAAGTGGGGCAATGAAAGGAAAGAATGATCAGATGGAGAAACAAATATTGCTTCTTATATCATTCCTCTTCCTTTATATTTATGAAAGAAGAAGAAGAAGGTAGCATCCCAGAAGATGAGACAGAATTTCCTGCAGGGAAAGGGTGGAACAAACTGTTAAAGGCTTTATCATTGCATTAGAATAGCTAATTAGGCAATTAGAATAATTAAAAGTTGACAAAGCACCAGACCCAGATGAATTGAAACCCACAATCCTGACAAAAGTATCAAGGGAAAGAGAAAAACCTTTGGTGAAGAACTGTTGATACCTCTCAAAAGACAAGGATAGCTAATGTTGTTTCTGTGCGAAGTGTACAGGCTGTGTAATTGCAAGTGTGGTAGCTTGGGGAGGGGGTGAAGAAGACCTTTATGGGAATAGAGGGGAATTGTCTCTGAGGAAGATTCTGCAAACACCTGTTGTTTGGTGCAATGTGGTTCCAAAGGCAATGTATTTGTTCTTCAGAAGCAGTTTTCTAAGTGCCAGAGAGAAGTCAGCTGTGGCAGGGATGATTTAGCAGTACCCGGAGGTGAGGTGACCTCCGTCAAAGGCAGGGAATTCATCCGAAGCATCTCTTCAGTTTGCTGGCAGGAGGAAGAGTGAATGTTGGAGACCCTGAGATTCCTCTTTTCCTCAGCACAAAACTGAAGCAAATCTTTTTGCCTAGTGTATTCTGAGCCTCAGTTTACTTGTATAAAACATGTAGAAACCCTATTTTACAATAACTGTATTTACCACACAGGCACATTATGACTCTTCAAGGAAGTTTCCACCAGCCTAATGAGGCCCTCACCGGTGGAAAGTTTTCACAGGAGGTTTGCATCAGCTGCGACCCAGAGTCAGCCAGCACTGCTCCAATAGGGCAGAGGAGGAGACAAGACTACAGTGTTTGCTGGATGGGCTGCATTCAGCATGTTCCCTGCACAGTCTTCATCAGCAGTACTCATAGGGAGCTTGAGTGGCAGAATAAACTGCTCTCCCCTGGCAGAGCCCCAGAAGGAGGGTGGCAGTGCAAACACCACAAGCCTTCATTGAGGGGTGAATTATTATAATAGCACCTTGAGGAGCCAATCAGGGTTTGAGTCCACTTTTGATGAATGCTGCACAGACATACATTAACACACAGTCCCAGCCCTGATGAGTTACAGCTGCAATATAAATACAAAATATTATTAATATTGTCTTCATTTATTTAGATTCAAGGAATCATTTCATATTTTACCCAGAGCTAATTTTGCAACGTATGAAATCCTGTTCCCTGCCTGGTAAGAACAGGGCCCCAAGATGCCAGAAACGGAGTGTATGGGGGGTGGAAATCAGGCTAAGATCTCCTGCTCCTTCCAGTCCCACTGGAAGAAGGGAGGGTTGAGCTGTGAGTCATTTCCTCACTGTTTGTATTGTCAAAGTATAGAAGATTGGTCCATTAGTTGCAAACTTTGCATGGGATCGGGGACCCTAAAAATATGGGGTCCAAACAGTCTTTTTCTTATGGCTTTGACTATACCATATACAAGAATTTAGTTACCCAAAAGCAGGATATTAGGAGGAAGGAGTTGAACAGCAGGGTCAGTATTAAGATGCTTTCTTTTTACCTTTTAAGGGGTTTAGGGGACCATAGAGAGGGTATAACTTCAGATAGTTAAATCTGCAATGGACACAAATTATATGTATGTTTGAAAGAGGGGTATCCATCTGATACAGAAAACACAGAGAGAGCTGAATTATTTGCATGGGGTTAAATGGCCTGTGCAGTTCCATGAAAAGAAGTCTAAGAATTAATAAACCTCTTTTAAACCAATGTGAATAAACATGACAGAAATCAGGGACAGAGCCACTAACTGGATTTTGAAGGTGAAGATAATGTGATAACGGGTGGTTAATTTTCTCAGGGTTTATGGACAGATCCTGATGAATATTATTGTCTTACCATGGCCCTTAATAGGCTATTTCCTTACTCACTCACCTTCACTTTTATTTTTCACTTGTAAGTTCTCTTAATGTCTGATTTACATCTATGTCCATTTTTTTTTTTTTTTTGGGGGGGGGGGGGCTATTTTACTTCCAATCTTTCATCTCTAGGGCTAACAGTATGACATGGTTACAACTGCAAAAAGATTGGACACATAGCTGCCCAGACAGGTTTTGCTAACTCTCAATACTACAAATGATTTGGTTGTTGGGTTTCTTGTATTTCTCTGGTTCTTTTAATGATGAGAATAAATACTGTCTGGTGGTCAAAATATCATGCAAGCACCTGGAAGACTCGGGTTCAATTCCCTACTCTGCCCAAGACTTCCTGTGTGACCTTGGGCAAGTCACTCTCATTTCAAAGGAAGTTAGGAGCCTAAATACTTCGAGGATGTGAGCCTTAACCTCTCTATGCCTCTGAAACAAAGGGTGATAGAACTTCCCTCCTTCAGAGGTGTGTGTTGCAAGAATAAGTGCATTAAAGATCATGTGCAGCTCAGCTACTATGGTATTGAGTACTATACAAGTCCCACAGACAGGACACATGCTGGAAAATAGCTTATTTGCTAGTAACAGGGTGAGCTCACAGTTTCTAGTGTCTATGAATCAGGGGCATCCAGTAACCTCCATCAGAGACCACATACCAGTATGTCAAATCAATGGATTTATTTTGCGTTTATCAGGATAGGGAGCAAGAAAGACAAGGTCACTTTCCAAAACCAGGTTTCTCTCAGCACATGGCTGATGCAGATGAAGACAAGACAAATCTTGGAGATGTTCTATTTAACCTCTGGTGAAAGTTATTAGGTATTTCTCTCATTGTTCTGAGCAGCTACGCATGACAGAGTGGTAAAAATGCCTAAGCTTTGTCTATCCTAGGGCTTTCGCCTTTGCTGCCACTGCACCATTGCTGAGAACTGAGCAATGAGTTTGCTAGTGTAAAGTGGCCTTTTTGCAGGAAACGGGATCTGTAAATTAAGCAAAGACACTGAATAACATTTTATCAGAAGCTGCACACCCTTAGCTGTTTCAGTCGCTGCAGCAAGTCCGAGGCACAGAATTTAAAAAAAAAAAAAAAAAAAATCTGGAAAACAAATTCTAGCTCATAAAAAAAGAGACTTTTTAGATGACTTTGAAGTTTTCATGCCAATCGCCTGTAGCAATAGAGAATTATTATATTCCCCATGAAACATTATTATCAGGTGGATTCTTAACACAAAGACTCCTACAGCCCTGAAGGCAGCTAGTCAATAAAATGTGAAATCTCAGAAATGCTGGATGAGGAGATAGCTATAAACTTCATTTCTTCTTCTGAAAAAAGAAAAAGATCTAGGTAAAATCAGACATTTTTAACACCCATGGCTGATATTTCTCCTAACGGATGCTCATTTTCATGTTTTCCACACTCACATCCTGCTCTTATGCGCAAATGAAAAACTATCTGTGCTATTTACCTAGTCTCTTTGCCCAGTCGGTGAGCCCTGCAAATGAAAGGCCAGATTTTACCTTTCTTACTGAATAGCTTTTAGTCAGATGAGGAATCTCATTGAATGCACTCCATGTGAGTAAGGCCTACAGAATGAAAATTTCCTTTCAGTCTTCAGATGTGATCCTGAAAGCCATCTGCACACAGAATCCCCATGGTAGACGATGGAGTTCTGCTTGGGCTTGCAAGATTGGGCCCTTCAGCCTAAAATGACAGCTCTTCAGGGCAGGAGCCAAGTCTTTAATCCATCTGTGGAGTGTCATGCACACTGTATAAATGATAAATAATGATCATAATTGTACACAGCTGCATTAGGTTTAACCAGTTTGTTCAAAAGAGGCTGCAGGCTGCTGTGATTATACAACCCATTGTAGTTAACTATAGGAGTATTCACTGGTGCACAGGTGGGAGAGAAGGGGTTTCTTCACATTGACTACAAAATGAGCTTCCTGAATAACCTCCACCCAGCCAGGAGGATTGCTAGGAACAGGTATGCTGTTTACTCAACCTTAAACTAAATTTAATAGGAAAAGAACCAATGTACGTTTGCTAGAATGGAATAGGAAAGCAAGCACTTGGCAAAAATGAGCTTTTGAGGTCTCTTTTCTGTAAAGTGACAGGCAGGCTACCAAGCAAGCAGAGATTTTATTCAACAATATCTTGAATGAAATTATCAACTAGCTACGTAATATATTGTAGGCCCAATGCCACCCAATTCCCATTTTCTATTTTAGGATAACCATCCCCTGCTTACTTACTCTAAGAGTTAAGTTAAATGCAAAACAAAACAAAATTGATCCAATGTTAAAGTTTCTTAGGTAAAAATCACAAAACAACAGAAAAGCAAAATTAAAGCATTACTATCCCCTACCAGCCATGTTATCTTAGCCACATCTAATACATCATTATGGATACATGATAGGTACAGTCCCACCATCCTCACTGCCCCAGGGAGAGTCTTGGGAAGAATAATAAGATCAAAATAATCCTATATGTGGTAAAACACACAGGAAGGCATCTGGGGGAGGAAATCTCCATGCGGATCTCTTTCCAGGTATCTCTACCACATCAACCTGTCAGGATGCAGGGCTTTTCTCCAACTGAGAAGGTTGTAGGATGTACCCTTAAACTTTGTGGCTCTCCAGGGAATTGTGGATTCCCATGGTTACTGCGTTTCCTGAGTTCTTGCCCATTTCTTCCCTGGCCTATACTACCTCCATTCACTCTCCTTCATGGATCCAGCCTATGTGGGTCCAGAAGAAGCATGGACAGTGGTGTGGAGGTGGGTGAGAATGTGGGAAGGGTAGAATCCACGTGCCTACTCTGTGCACAGGACTTTGAGGGAGGAAGAAATTATCTGAGCCGTAATCTAGGAGGCTTTTTCCATCCCCCCAACCTTAGGATCCTATGAAGGACCAGATACAGTCTGTCTTTTAGGGTATGTCTACACTGCATACTCCTTATGATGGCATGTAGAGTACATACACTGCACGCTCCCTAACATGGACATAAATAGTAGTATATACAGTGAGGCATGGCTTAGATGACTAAAATATTTCTGAAACCTTAGGGTATGTACCCGAGACGGCTTTCTACATACCCAAACAACATCTCTCCCATCTAGACTGCTATTTTTAGCAGTGTAGTGTCCTGCTGCAGGAGTCTTTCCATGTCAAAGGGAATTTCCCATTGTCCGAGCCTTTCTCTGCTACTTCCCCCTGCTCGTGCCTTTCACTGCCACGTGTGGCTACACACCACAGTGTGTAGACAGCCTGCTTTTCCTGTGCCACTGGCAGTGAGCAGTGTAGACATACCATTAATGTGTTAAGGTCAGGAAGGATGGTCTTTTGTGTCAGGTAGCAATTAGATTAGATTGATTGAGTTTAAGGCCAGAAGGGATCATTAGAACATCTAGTCTGACATTCTATATATAATAGGCCATTGAAATTCACCCAGTTATCTCTCTGTTGAACCCAATAACTTGTTTGACTAAGGTATATCTGCCAGAAAAGCATCAAGTCTTTATCTGAAAATATCAACTGATGGAGAATCTACCAATTCCCTTGGTAGTTTGTTCCAATGGTTAATCACCTTCACTATAAAAAATATGAGCTAATTTATAATTTGAATTTGTTTGGCTTTAGCTTCCAGCCATTTGTTCTTGTAACACCTTTCTTTGCTAGATTAAAGAGCCCTTTAATGCCTAGTATTTTCTCCCTGTGGAGGTACTTACACACTAATCAAGTGACCTCTCAGTCTTCTTTTTGATAACCTAAACAGACTGAGTTCTTAAAATCATTCACTGTAAGACATTTTCTACAGTCCTTGAGTCATTTTTAGCTTTTTTTCTGAACCTCCTCCAGTTCTTCATTATCCTTTTAAAAATGTGGACATGAGAACTGTACACACTATTCTAATACTGGTCTCACCAATTCCATATAAAGAGGTAAAAATCACCTCCTTACTCCTAATCACTTGTACTCTGTTTACATATTCAAGGATTGTATTAGCCCATTCTTCCACAGCATTCCACTAGGAGCTCGTGGTGAGTTGCTTATCCATTATGACCCTTAAATCCTTCAGAATCATTGCTTTCCAGGACATAGTGCCCCATTCTGCAGGTTTGGCCTGCATTCTATTTTCCAAGATGTGTAACTTTGCATTTCATATATTGAGACGTTGTTTGAATGGGTCCAGTTTACCAAGCAATCCTGTTCACTCTTGGCATTCTGAAGACTTTTATACCACTCTCTGTTTACCCTCCACTGTGGTAATTTGTTCAACTAGCTAAGCCAGAACAGCACAAGGTACCTAGAATAGTTCTGAGGATCTGGTCCAATATGAAAACTGCCAGCCTGAAAAGTGAATGCTTTGCAAAAGCAGTGCACAAATACCACTGTGATGGTTGTGCTAGGACTAGATTAGCTGAAATAAAGTTCATTGCCTGAAATCAGGGTTAAAATGTAAACTAGTTTACAACTTTAACTATTGATGGACATGCTTACGTTATACTAAATATTAATCTCAGCAGGCCCATTTTATCTGTCCACCTGATTTAAATAATGTCCACAATTTTATCTGATGTAATTAACCAGGAAATTGTTGTTCACCACTCAGAAAAAACTTCCTTTTTTTCCTTTTTCCTTTTAGGATGAGCTTCAAAAAGATAGTATCATCCAAAGGTAAACTGCTTCAAAAAAAGAGTCAGTAGTATCACTGAAATAAGATGAGTTTCCACCTTTACAGCCATAAGTCATGATCTCAGAAAACACAGTAATCAGCAGTTCTACTGACAAGCGATGACCATCAGCAATATTATGCAATATGAGAGCTGAAAAAATCAAAAATAGGCCTGAGTGACTAAATTCATTCACAAAATGCAGGAGAAAACCAGTAATATTTCATTAGTATAATTAAGCAATAAATATTTAACATAATTTTTTAAAAACCTATATAACCCTAGCTTGCATGCCAATTAAATTTGGGGCTTAGAGAAAAGTCATTTAATTGGGGGGGAAAAAATGCTATTTATAACTAAGCAACTGGCCATTAACATCAATTATCACCACTATAATCCTAGGATTTAATTTATAACTATGTTAACATTGATCCCAAGAATATTCACCTTTGAAAAATTGCTGCTTTTAGAGAAATTTGCTCAACAGTTCATTTTGTCATTTACTGAGCATGCACAGTTGTGTTTTAGAAAAATCAGTAGGTACTTCAACTGGATAATAAGGTACCAAGAAATCAAATTTTTTACAGTAGTGTTTTTTCCCTTACTGATTTAATGTCAGCTACTTGGAATTGTATATTATATTATATTTGTAATCCCTCTCCCAATAGAATTATGAAATATGCCCATTTTCAGGTTGGTCACTTTTGAGGATATAGTGCATGTTTGTTTTATTTATGCCACAAGACTAGAGGTTAGCACGGAATCTGAGACACAGAGTATGTTTTGGAAACTAACAGCATAGGTAAAACTTCAATAAATAGCATTAATCCCAACACTCCAGTTAACTGCCATTGACTTTGAGACAGTTTCTTTGATCAACCTCTTTGCTGGATCTTTAAATTAAGTTTAAAGTCTTAGGCCGCACCTGCATTGGGAATTTTTGGAGGGGTTCCCACATTGGTCTACCTCTATTGGGTATAACTACAGTGGGAGAGCTAGTGCAGACAGGTGTTTTTATCACCAGGTCACCTAACACAGATCAGGAAATAGGCTGGCACACACTCACTAATTCTACAAGATGAATCTTGGTGTCTTGTATTGCACTGGTCAACACCAGGGACTAAAGGCTATTGTACTCTGACTCCCTCCAAAACAGTTTGTGCTCTTACCAGCTGATATGGAATGACATCACCTTTTGCAACATCCTTAATAGTTGAGTGGCTTTTGACAATTTACTTGCCTTATAAACTCATAAGGGGCTGTTCCATCAGATCAGCAAAGTAAAAGCTTTGGTAGAGCAGCAGGCCTATTATAAGCAGCATAAGAGGGCCAAGCATAGCAGCTAACAACCAGCAGTGCTGACAGGATTTTGTCTGGGTTTTTTTGTTTTAAGTCTTCACTCTCTGTCCACATCCAGTGTAGAAAATTTCATGCCTGTATAAAAGGTTGATTAGTTCATGAGCGTGTGCATTGTCAGGAATTCATAAGCAGAAAGAGGTCAGCACACAAGGTGGTTATCAAAGTTTGGGCGCTAAATCTCAATAGGAAAGGGGAGTTTGTCAGCCCATATTTTGGCCAGGTTCCAAAATCAATGTACACTATGTACTGTACTGTATGCTCACATCTAGCAATTCTACCACACTACTGTTCCTCCACTGGTGTTCCAAGCCATCATTTAGTGCATTCATATGTTCACAGGGCACACTGGATACATAAGTACCAATTAACTATACTTTGATTAAAGTGATACATTTTAATTAAGTTAATTAGTTTTAATATTTTTTTAAAAAGGAAAAATTACAAAATGGGGCTGTGCTAAGATAAGAACATTGGCAACTATAACAACATGCAAATTTCTAGACTGCAATTCTGGACAAAATAAACTCTCCCTTTGTGTAGAATTACAATGTACTGGTGGTGTCTATACACTATGGGCCTGATTTTCAAAGGTGCTGAGTAGTCTTCATGTCTCTCATTGACTTCAACTTGAGTTGTGGGCACTCAGCATTTCTAAAGGATCAGATTTGATGATTTAGGGATATATTCTGAATGGTACTTAGGCATCTAAAGAAGCAGATGCCAAATGGGATTTTCAAATGGGAGTTAGGCACCTAGGTGCACTTAAATATCTTTTAAAATCTGGCCCTTAGAAACAGAGATTCAAGAGTAGTTTTTCCCCGCACCAAATCTCACTGTTATTACCTCATTAAACTCAGGCTTCATTATAATCCAAAGAGAGATTAAAAAGTAATTAGATATAACCTATTTTTTTTTTTTAGAAAAAAGCAAAACCTTCCATCTTCCTTGTCTTGTGTTGTCTTTGAAGGGGTCTAACCAGTCATTTCAGTAATTAATTTGCCAGTGCTTTATCAACTTGACAATTCATCCTTTTGTTTTCAGCTACAATCAATAAGTACAACAGTAAGGTTTCAGTTATTAAACACAACCATGTTTAATACAGTGTGTTAACAAAGAAAGTAGCTCGTGAAAGCAACCTGGGGGCACTATTTTGTCACTGGCAAACTAGAATTTGGCTTCCTCATTTCCTCGTACAAGCACTCAAGGAAAGACAATGTAGCAGTGCTGGAGCATGCCAACCAGGTTCCTCAGCAGGAAATTCTGTAGAAGCAGTTGCTTATGAAACAGCAGGGCAACACCTGGGAGCAAGACTCCATGCCCAGTACTGTGTCACTAAAATGGTAACTCAGAGGGAAGGGAATGTTTTTTGTTTTGTTTTCTAGTTCTGTAAGACCATATAGTTTGTATTCTGTTACTGTAACTATTGCATTTCAAGACCCTCAGGTAGTAAAACCTTAAGAAAGAACACACCTAGCCTCCTGGATTATTCAGATTTGAATATTAAAGCAGCTGACCCAGTCTATCAGCTCATACAGCTGTTCTGAGTGGTTGTCACTCTGAAGTGCTTCCAGATTTCATTGTCCTAAACTTCATTTCTGAGAAATGTAATAAACAGCATAATCCTATTCTCCTTTGAGGAGCTTTGAATGTCTGTGGCTAACCAAGCTCATTCCATCTGCTTAAGTTCCAGAACCTTTTTTGCTTTTGCTTAAAAACACTACTATAAAAATACTATAAAGCTGTTTATTTATGGACAAATTATGTGTGTATTTGGTATGGTATATAGTACTTTAAAGATGTGCTTTATTAAAATGCACTCAAATTCTTTTCTATGTTTTAGATCAATTCATTAAACTATTTATTTTTCTGTGATTTTGTTAATCACTTTATAATTCTGTTAAAATGGATTTTCCTACACGTCTATCTATGCCTTGTGTCTCTCCCTCCTGCCCATCCCTTGGGGAACTATCCCTTGTATATCTTTTGCAGTGAAGTAAAGTTGTGTTGGCTACATAATTAAAAAAATCCCAGATATTCAAAATACTAGTATCTGCCTCAGTCTTAATACAAGATTTGCCAAAAGCCACTACCACCAAGTTTTAAAATCATAAAAAAAATTGCTTCTGTGTCACCATCCATCCAAGAACTTAAAATGATATTACAAACATAAATGAAGTTAGTCTCATAACACCCTTCTGGGGAACATAAATATCATCATCATCATCATCATTTTACAGATGAGAAAACTGGTGCACCAGGGAGATTAAAGTAAATGTTTTCAACAGTTACCACTATTTTGTTGCTTTTGTGTTTAGAGGCCCAGCCTGAGACAGGCGGGACTTGATTTTCAGATGTGGTGAGCACATACTACACACAAAATCAATGGTAGCTGAAGGTTCTCAGCACTTCTGAAAATCAGGACCTAAGCATTTCAAGCTAATCATCCAAAAGTTGTGGCATGCAAACTCGGTGTCCACTTTTGAATGTGCTGGCCCAAGAGACATCCAAAGGTTCAAAGGAAGTCTGTGACACAGCTGGGAATAGGACTCTAGTCTCCTGAATCCCAGTTCCATGTTTTAACAGCAAGATCATACATCTTAATTCAGTCTGAAGCTGATCTTATTACTAACAAAAAGATACAGCCTATCTCACATCTCAGCATGCAATGCTCAGTCTTCATCAGAGATACCATATGCTGGGATCTGGGATCTTTGCTGACTGCTCCTCCATATTAAAATGACGGCAACTGTAATGTACTTCATTTTATTCAAACCTGAGTCTCCTGAGAAACTGCCAGTACAGCCCCTACTTGGGCAAAGATCTGGCACTTTCATAACACAGCAGAAGAAATATCATGGGCATGCTGATGCCACCCAGAAATGGGGAAGGCGTATATACATCCTCCCTGTGAATATATCACTACTAGAAGCAAGGAGAGAGAGATCAAAAGAAAAGCAGCAGCACAAATATATTGATTGTTAATCTGTTTTTTTTTTTTTTTGGTAACTCAAAGAAAAATTATTCCCACAATCAACAAAAAGTGAGAAAAGTAGGAGAAGTGACTGACACTACTTTGAGGACTTCAGATGTGAGAAAGATAGGTTTGCATGGGAATAGTTTGATTAGTAAATATTTTTGTCTTTGATTGTGAAACATACAAGAAAAGGACAGTGAGATGGATTGGATATAGGGGTTACTTTACACACTGGTGTGTGATATGGAACTAATTTTTTCATTTGGCCAGGGAAATGAAAAAAAGATGTATTATCACATGGGACAAAGAGCATAGAAAGTCACAAACTATGCACCAAATCTTGTTCCCAGTGCTCAGCCTATATAACTGGGTTGGTAGATGGGGATCTCTCACCTGCCTTTTCCCATAGTCACAGGTGCAGGAGGAACTTCAGAAGTGTTAGAACAGCCATTCATATTTGGAATATAGATATAACATTGCCCCATATGTAAATTCTCTCATTTATCAAGTATGCAGCATTTCTCTAGCTTTATTCTTTATCTCAAATGACACCACTTCCACTCCTTGAGATGCCTTCTGCACGCATAGAGAAGGGGATCAGGATTTGAGCCTGCTTTGACCATTAGTGGCATAGTATATGAAGTCCTATTTTCTTACAGCAAGACTCAGGCCAGGATGAGAAAAGGCCTCCTGAATACCTGAAGAATGATTGAACTTGTGAAGAAATGGAAAGTAAAGGCAGATGAATTATGTCATTTGACAGTTAAATAACATAGCTCTTTACTTGCATGTGGGAATAAGGTTCAGCATGTTGCTCAAAGACATCTGAGGGAAGTTTGGCCTCTGGCTCTACAGAAGGGGTAGTAAGGGTCCAGTTAGATAAATAAGGAAAGAGGGGCAGTGAGTTTATTCTCAGTCTGTCTCACTTCCATTCCCACATCAGGCAGATCAGAGCAGGAAAACGTGTCTAGATTTCAAACTTTTTAAAAATGTAGGATCTAGGCATGACGCTTCAATTTGAGCCAATATAAAGATAGGAACCTGCTTCAAAATGTGGATCTGAATTCCAAATAATAAGGGTGTATGATTAGAGTATTGATTTGGTCCCCTCTCTATATATATTCCTCAAGACCCCATATTTTTATAATATTCTCTCCTGACTAAGGTTTTCCTTAAGGACTTATATTATTTTCATCATATTTTAATCAAATAAGTATAAAACTTTGATCTTTAAATCCTGTTCTCATTTGGGGAGAGGAAGGTAGTGAAGATGAGTTGATGAACATACACAACTGTAGGCTATTAGGATAGCTTGTCATGGTGACTAACTACTTTGGGTCAAATCCTGCTTTTATTGAAGTCAACAGCAAAATTAATCCTTTACTCAGGCAAAACTCCCATATAAGTCAATGGGGATCAAACATGAGGTCCTATTCAGTTTAGGGGGGTGAATTCCCCATGTAAAAAATCTCACAGCTGGTGTTCTAATGTAAGGAAAATTTGGAGATGGCACTCATGGCATTTTTCTATAAGACTGTTTCAGTGGGAGTGCAGAATTACCCTACTTGGAATATACAGAGGATTGAACTCAAACTGCATAGACCTTGGTGGATCTTCTAGATGCACAAAGCCATGTGTGGGGGCCCTATGTGTTTGGCCTGGGCCCGATGTCTTCTACTAGCACTTCTTTCTAGGGCAGGGCCATGGGGACATATCATTCCCCCTGCAGCCCCACACAGCTTGCCTTTTCCTGAGTCCCAGGGACAGCTACCATCAGCAGGGCATGTCTCTGATGATGATCCTACATTGCCCAGGAGAAGGGGACAGAGGACACCAGGAACCAAAGCTGCTATACAGGCTCAGGGCCTTTGTGCAGATGTCTTTAGACTCCTGCCTCTGACAGACTTGGGGGGCAGGCCCTTTGGCCAGTTCCTCAGTTAGTGATAGGAGAGGAACCCTGAAGGTGAATTCCCCAGTGGGGATGATTAGAGCCATTGTTAGCAGCTTTAGTCAACACCAGAGAAATTAGGATTTTTCCTTTACATAACTAGCAGCTAAATAAAAATATGAGATAAAGCAATAGAAACTTCTAGTTTTACCAATTTTAAAAATAATCATTAAGACCCTGATTGTAACTAGTCACTGATTGAAGTGGGTTTTAGATTAGGCCCTAAACTCTTAGGCCAATAGCTTTCAAAAGTAACTCAGGGTTCCGGATGTTTCTATTTTTGTGTGCTCAACTTGAGACTCCTGAAAGTGTCCTGATATTTCATAGAGTCATACAAAATGATGAGCATCCCTCTTAAAATCTGGGCCCGTTAAGGTATCTCAAGTTGTGTTCCCTTAAATCGAGGCATCCAAAATTACTTGTCCCAGTCTTAAAGCCTGGACAGACATACAATTTATAAAACAGCCATGGTGCATACGGAACAGAAAGCTTGCACGGAGTCTAAAACATTGTTACATTTACAAACGATTTTGGCTATTTTTTCCCCTTACAAACAAGTAATACACGACAAATCTTACCTGGAAAAATCTTTCATCTTTGAAAACTACTACCAGACTTTCTGTATAATCAAGGGCTCTGAAGCCTAATTACTTTTGAGAAAAACAATTGGAGTGAAATCCTGCTCCTAACAGGAAAAAGGAGTTTGGCCACTGACTTGAGTGGAGCCAGGATTTCATTCCTGATGAATAGTTAAGATGTGTTAAGTAGGACTGCTACTAGTCCACCTACCTTTGATAGAGAAATTCACTGAGTCTAACTTTTGTTGTTTGTTGTTGTTACATTTAAGTTTCAACTGTCCATTTTCACTCCTCAATTGTTCACATCTTTTATGGAGAAAAATTAGAAATGAGCTAAACTAGGAAAATTAAATTAGGAGCAAAAAATCCAATTATCTAGGCAAATCATATCCTCCCAGTCAGATTTCAGTTGTTTGCCAAGACCATTATAGTTAGTAAAATTACCGCGTGTATTTGTGTGGGTCTCATAGTCGCACCTTGATGAAGTCTAGAAAATTACACTAATGATCCTTGTAGTGATTTATTAAAACAGCCCGGAAGGTGATTTAGTAATTTGCTCAGAAACAAATACTCACTCCAGTTCTTTTAGAGATCACAAGAACACGTCCAATAAGGAAAGATAAGGTGCTTCCTCAAAATAATTCACATACCAAAAACTACTAAAGTTTGCCATAGTAATTGAATTAAAATGACAGTATTTTGACTTCCCAACTGCCTTGCCTCATACCCTGGGGTATAGTGGGAACTTCAGAAGTGCTGGAGCAGTCAGTCACATATCTATGACACTTCCTGTCTCAGATCTCATTAAGAAAGATCTTTAAAAATTCAGCTTCCTTCAAGTTTTACCTTTTATCCAGAAGGCCAAAGTGATGCCTATCTCTGAACTACTGTGATCCTGTTATCTTGTATGTTTGCATAAAACATCCCTTAACTTTAGAAGTATTGCATGGCAGAGCTGAAGCAAAGAGGATTTATTGCTAGATCAGAGAGGCTTGGATTAAAATTCTAGTAAAACTATTTCCTTTTTGCTATAGGTTAAGAGTAAATCACAACACTGTTTAAACACCTAGTTTATTTTTCTTTTCATTTTGCATAATTCCATGTGTAATATATCAAAGGCAAATGGTAGTTTAAGATACCTAAAGGAATTTACAGTCATTGTTTTGCAATCTTTATCTCAAACAGTATATATCTTAAGCAAACTGTATTGTAACTTTAGTGGAATATGGGATAGCATGATTATTTGCAGTGCAATGTATAACATGAAACTGAGATCAAATGCAACATATCAGGAATTAGTCCACCTTTATAACTGATTCCAGTGGAACAGTCATTTGCATGGATAAACAGCCAGCTGCTCATGTTAAAACTTCTGTAGTACTTGCTGGGAATACCGTGGAGATAATGTTCTTATCTCCTAACAAAGGAAAAGCACTTCATATTGCTCTGCACTGATACCTCTAGCCAATTCAGGAATAATATTGACAGGCTCTGGAGGGAGCCACTGTCCTTCCCTCAGTTGAATGCATGGTTGTCACAGTCCAGGATCGTTTACAGGGAAGTAAAAATTAAAATGATGGCACTGGGGAAGAAATTGGGTTTGTAAGAAGAAATCAGAGGACATTCTATGCCCTGGGGAAAAAACTGATAGGGAAAATATCTTAGCAGAACTGTACATTAAGAATATCATACTACATTCACTATACTGTATCACAATCTTATGCAATCTCATTAATTGAAACAATGGAAATAAGATAAGGACGTTCTCTAGAGATGCCCCCAAACAGGTATGTGATCCTGGATGAATCTGAAATAAGCTTTTCTTCATTCTTGAAGCAGTTACATAACAATAGCTATAGCAATGTTGAGCTGCCGTGCTCTCTTCATAAGGCATTTTCTGGGAGCCACATATTTGACATGGTGCACTGAGAGTCCCTGCGCATGCTGAGGGGTAAAGAGGCAGGCTATAAGAAATCAAGATAAATTGCCTCTTGAGAGAAGCTGACCATCCCTTCATTTTGCTGGAACCATTAGTCAGATAAGACCTCACTTTTAAGTGGATTCTGCCGCTATAATTCGTGCTCACACTCTGATTTGCATTCTTGCTATAAAAGTTAGTATTTTTACCATGTCAAATAACCCATATGGATTCACATTTAATATTAAAGGCATTGCAGTTCATAATGCATATGCAGAAGGCTTCATTACATATATTAATGTCTCATACTTAGTATCTTTTGTTAGGATAATGATATATGACTTATTAATGTAATTGTGGTTCTTTTTTTGTTAATAGTCTCATTGGAAATTTGTTTAATCTACACACACTTTTAGTACATTCTGAATCACCATTAGTCAGGAATGTAGGATGCCTTTTTATCCCTTTGCAAATTTAGTCTCACATTTGCAAGGTAAGTATCTTGCTTCTGTCATTGCAAGGGATGCCAAAAATATTTATAACTGTTGATTCACAGTAAAAATGTGATGACTGTGACCCATAAGTGAATCACTTCCCCTAAATCCATGGCTGGTTGCTGGCCAAACATAACAGATACAATATTAAGGTACTAGCTAGGTGTTATGTGAGTGAAACTTAGTATTTGTTAGAGTTTCAGTGTGCACACCTCCTACGTAATATGATGAACACATAATTCTAAATGGCCACAGCTAAGTCAGTCAATTGGAAAGTGGTAAGAGATTTGTTCAAAACAGAATTTGGAATAAATATCCATTAAAGGATTCTAAAATTTCTGTCAGCTTCAAAGTCCTATGGCAATACCTGTGACTTCCACATGAATATCAGATTAATTCTTTATGATCAGTACTATTACAATGAATATCAAATGAATTCATTATGATCAGTGATAAATTAATGTCAAATAAATTCAATGACAAGATATTTAAACTGAAGGGCTACTGTGAAGTCCATCTAGCACAACTTCAGTATACAGACAACAATCACTTACTACACAAACTACATGTAAAAGAACATCAGCAACCTAGGAACATGTTCAGAGCAACAAACAGAGAATTAGATGGTTATCTCCCATTATTCTTAATAGGAGATGCAAGCCTAGTGCATTAATAGAACATGCTTCTGTTATAAGTCTAACAGCGCATGAGGCTGAATATGACTACATAGGACTAAGCTCAATTACATCAATGATTTTTGTTTCCAGTTTTGATATATTTGTCATAATAGCTTAAGGCTAACCCAAAAGAAGTAAAAACACATATACTGAACTACGGATCAGAAATTACTGTGTAATAAATGGGAGTGTATTGTAACTTACTACATCTACAGATCCTTGTGGCTAGGGATTCAAGCTAGAGGGCTAGCTTGTGGATATGAATGTACCCAAAGACTATAACTCACATTTGGAATGGCTGGTATGGTCAAGAATTGCAAATACAGTAATTAGCAGTGAGTTTACAGATTTTCACAGTGCAGTCAAGAATCATGCACCTCAAGGCCATTGTTTCTTTAACTTAAGGGAGGAAAATAGAAGGAAAGCATCAGTGATTTTTTTCTAGAGTAGGGCTGTGCTCTGAAAATCTTTAATCAGTGCTGCAATAATATTATCTGCCCCAGTATATGATCCATTTTAAGGCACTTGGAAGAGAGGAAGGTGATCAGGAACAGTCAACATGGATTCACCAAGGGAAAGTCATGCCTGACCAACCTGATTGCTTTCTATGATGAGGTGACTGGCTCTGTGGATGTAGAGAAGGCGGTAGACTTTAGCAAAGCTTTTGATACTATCTCTCACAGTATTCTTATCAGCAAGTTAAAGAAGTATGGGTTGGATGAATGGACTATAAAATGGATAGAGAACTGGCTAGAGTATAGGGCTCAATGAGTAGTGATCAATGGCTCCATGTCAGGCTGGCAGCCAGTCACAAGCGAAGTGCCCCAGGGGTCCGTCCTGGGACCAGTTTTGTTCAACATCTTCATTAATGATCTGGAGGATGGGGTAGATTGCACCCTCAGCAAGTTTGCGGATGACATTAAGCTGGGGGGAGTGGTAGTTACCCTGGAAGGAAGGGATAGGATACAGAAGGACCTAAACAAACTGGAGGATTGGGCCAAAAGAAATCTAATGAGGTTCAACAAAGAAAAGTGCAGAGTCCTCCACTTAGGAAGGAAGAATCCCATGCACAGCTATAGACTGGGGACCGACGAGCTGGGGGTAACAGTGGATAAAAAGCTGGATATGAGTCAGCAGTGTGCCCTGGTTGTCAAGAAGGCTAATAGCATATTGGGCTGCATTAGGAGGAGCATTGCCAGCAGGTCACGGGAAGTGATTATTCCCCTCTATTAGGCATTGGTAAGGCCGCATTTAGAGTATTGTGTCCAGTTTTGGGCCCCGCACTACAAAAAGGATGTAGACAAGTTGGAGAGAGTCCAGCAGAGGGCAACAAAAATGATTAGGTGGCTGGAACACAGGACTTATGAGGAGAGGCTAAGGAAACTGGGCTTGTTTAGTTTGCAAAAGAGAAGAATGAGGGGGGATTTGATAGCAGCCTTTAACTACCTGAAAGGGGGTTCCAGGGAGGATGGGGCTAGGCTGTTCTCGGTGGTGGCAGATGACAGAACAAGGAGCAATGGTCTCAAGTTGCAGGGCAGGAGGTCTAGGTTGGACATTAGGAAAAAGTTTTTCACTAGGAGGGTGGTGAAGCACTGGAATGGGTTACCTAGGGAGATGGTGGAATCTCCATCTTTAGAGACTTTTAAGCTGAGGCTTGACAAAGCCCTGGCTGGGATGATATAGCTGAGGTTAGTCCTGCTTTGAGCAGGGGGTTGGACGAGATGACCTCTGAGGTCCTTTCCAACTCTAATATTCTATGATTCTATGCTGTAGTAATTGGTATCAGAAAGCCAAACTGTACAGAAAGAAAATTATTGCATTTGTGAGAGCACATTTAATGAATTTAGCTTTCCAAAACTAAATGTGTTAGTACACAGAGTTGCCACACTTCCTATGAAATCAGACTGATCTTTATTGTGCCTTAGAGTATGTTCACACTGAGGGCGGCAAATTTGTCCCCGTCAGATTGATCAGAGCAGTGAAGACCCGCTCAATCGATCCGTAAGTCGATCCAATTAAGCCACCTCCTCAAAAGGCGTAGCACTGTGTCGACGGGAATGCATTTCCTTTTGGCGCAGCACAGTGGAGATGGCACGCAAAAGGGAAGTTAGGAAGTCAACAGGAGTTACGCAAGCTACTCTGCGTAGCTTGAGTAACTCCTGTCGATTGCCATCGAATTTCCCGGTAAGTGTGTACTAAGCCTTAGATGCACAGGACACCATTGAGTATTTTCTTTTAAGATTCAATTTTGCCATTAGCTGTAGCACTACACAGCTGAGCCATTCTGTGGTGGGGCAGGTAGGATTTTGTACATCTGTATAGTGCAATTTAAAACCTATGGAGTCACATAAAATAAAACTGCATAATTTCTTACTGCCACAGAAATCTGCTGTCTGGCTGAACTTTAGAAAAACAACAATAAAGAAAGTAAATGCAAAACTAAGTTAATGCACCTGTATCATTTATGTATTGTTGTTATTTATTATTATTATTGTGGCACAAATATGGAAGGCACTTAACATATATAAAAAGAGACAAACCTCACAACCTAGTTAGAATTTATAACCTGGGAAGTTCCTGTCAAAAATCTGTTCAAAACTCTAGGAATCTAAATTATTTAATAAAATAGAAAACTAAGGAAATGCCAAAAATTAGCGTTCAGTGTCAAAATTAGCTCAGACAGACGATGCATATTAGACCAAAGTCCTGTTTATCTTATTTATTCATTGATGTCAATGGGCCTGATTCTCTTCACCTTGCAGTTTATGTAGTAATTTACACCTCTTCAAAGTGGTTGGAAGAAACTTAACTGATTTGGTAGCTATTTACTCTCACTTTGCACTCAAGCAAATGATCACACAGGGTGAAGCACACTGCAGAAAAAATGACCTGAGTAATGGAAGTAGGACTGAGCCCATGAAGAGCCCCATCCTGTAGTCAGTGGGTAAAATTTTCAAAAGTGCCTAAGTGGCTTAGGAGTCAAAGTCAGTCTCATTTTCAAAAGTTATTTGGACACATAGGACTAGATCCACAAAGGGATTTAGGCACTTAAATGCCACTTCAGATGCCAAAGTCCAACATGTTTGCTGCACCAAAATGCTCCAAAGCCAATCAGTTGCTGCCTAACTCTGTAGGCACCTAAATTTCCTCCAATGGAGGTGTGCAAAACTCCCTAAATTCTGATGCCATGAAGCTGTTTGATGCCCTGGCTAGTGCTTAAGCCCTGGAGGGATTCTCAAATTAGGCTTTCCCCACCTATGATGTCTGTAGGACCCAATCTAGTAGACATTCCCAGAGCTTGCATGCTGGATTGGGCCTTGAAGAAAAGACAACCAGGGTGACCAGAGCAGGAGGGCTGGCTGGGTATGTATGTGTAAATATGTTGAGTATGTAAGAATACTCAATAACCCAGTAGATAGAGAACTCACTGGGAGGTGTGGCGGATCTGTTTTCAAATCCGCACTCTGTCAGGTTTTGAGCAGGGGTTTGAACTTAGATCTTCCACACCACATGTGAGTGTCCTAACCACTGGCCATTGGTTATAATGAGATAGTGCCTCCATCTTTCCCCACCCCGCACTGAGGAAAGGCTGACCCTGGTTTAGGCATCTAACTTCATGAGAGGGGAAAGCTGTAAATCCTCAGTGATGTGCCTCACTACCATTGAGGGGTTGACTCCACTTGATGATTCCCATAGGTTAGTTTAGTTGGCTCCCTAATCAGCTTGTTGGCTTCTGTGAATCCCATTCTCAGGTGCCTAATTCTCCCCATGCATTGTATGGTGCCTAACTCAGGGTTGTGAATTCCAGTAACTGACAGGATTCCTAAAACAATGCCTAAGTCTTTTTGTCGATCTACCCCTAGGAGCCCAAATCCCACTGATTTTCAGTTAGATTTAGGTTCCCAAGTGCCATAATCCCTTTTGAAAATGGTATTTTGACTCCTAAATCACTCAGGTGCTTTAGAAAATGTTACTCATTAATCCAAACTGCCAGTGGGAGGGTGGGAGATAATTAGTCTGCAGAACTGAGCAAAAGGTTTCTTCAATTTTTTTATTCATGGTTCGATAGTTAATATAGTTCGATAGTTCGATCCATATATGTGCAAATATGACAAGTGGCCTAATCATAACATTGTAATTGGAATATCAGCATTTTAATTTCCTGATTGACTATGTGGGATACGTGGAGATTTGACTTAAATCATATCAACTAACTAAATGCCAACATAAATCACGTTACTCCAATCATATATAGGGAATAAAATCATTCAATAAAAATAACTGTGCGCACAGTAGCACCTTTTAAAAGCACCTTTTAAAAGCAAAACAGCACTTCAGATTTTCAGACTACCAAAATCAAACCTGTCAGTGAAATAATTGCCAAGCCATATTTCCTAAAGTCAAATCTGTAAGTTATATGAGTACAATGTGTGTTAAATTGTTCAAGTTCTATCAAAAAACAATTTGGAGAAAATGTATTAGAAAAAAATAGTGAGTTCCAAACTCATGCTTTGTATACGTTGCAGATCCAGTCTTAGCCCATAGCAAAGTTTTATGTGCAAGTTATACACTCCTGAAAATAATGGCAATTCTGATAGATCCTTAACTATGGCAGAATTGCCATCAGGCATTGCTACAATAATATTATGCTATTCAGAATGGACCCTCTGTGAGTCCCTGCCTAAATCTTTATGTCTTTGTGAGTTAGTATGAAATTGGAAGAAGAAAAATAATTAATTACATTTAGTGACTCAAATAAATGAAAGGTTTTAAAAAATTGTTGTCATTTATTTCCCTGTGTATTTAAACTTTGAATAAAATAAGCATGGCTGTCAGACAGAAAATATATCCCTCCTCTTGACATCTGTCTTAAAAATGTATGTCTTCTTGTCAGTGTCAACAGCTAATTTATTGATTTTGCAATGTAATGGAGTTCAGGAAAATCTCTTTAGCTAAGTAAAGGGGGTTTGGGAGCATTACTTGATATTTTCTTGCGTGTTTTTATGAAAGATCAAAGTTCGATCTCTAAAATTCTGTTTGGAGCAGCAAGAGAACAATAAAAATATGTTTTCAACATACAATAGGTGGAATTCTCAAAACATTAGCAAAGAAGAAAATACAATATATGGCTAAAAATTAAATTTTATTTTTACAGGACAAACATTCACCTAATAGGGAAGATAAATAGAAAAAAAAGTGTACAAATTCTGTAGTCAGCTATTTACCATGAATATAAAAAGCTAGACTAGATAATCCAGTAATAAACTTTACTTCAGCTGTTACAAAAGCAAGGCTGATGCTTCTTTGCATCATTTTGCCTGTGTCCCTCATTTGCTTCAATCCAAAACAGTTTCTGCTGGCAATATTTTTCAAGTCCTGCTATAAAACTTGATTTCTTCATGGTTTAGAAAAGAAAAACAGAGTGCACATGATCTAATTAGTTTCTTTTAAATGGGACACACAACATATCTGGGACCTTTTTAGACCTTAGCGATCATTTCAAGTTGGCCCAATCCTGCACCCTCTAAAGTGAATGAGAAAATGTACTAATAATTATTAAAACTATAATGCAGATAAATCTAATCATACCTATGATAGATGTGTGTTCTGTCTTTCACTTTCTCTCTTGTGTCGCCACATTATGTCGACATAATGAAACCACCTAAACGAATGGTGGTAGCTATTTTGGCCGGAAAGCATCTCCTGCCAGCATAGTGCTGTCCACACAAGCGCTTACCCTGGCAAAACCTATGTAGCTTAGGGGTGTGGTTTTTTCAAATCCCTGAGCAACAAAAGCTTTGCCGGCATAAGTGCTAGTGTAAATAAGGCCTTAGAGGGACTGGACCAACAATAGGTATAAGTTATTTCTGTGTATCCACTGATGGATTATATTAGCTAGTTCAGCAATAAAGAACAATATTTTAGTCTGCAAGTTGTCCTCCTCAAGGGTTTATTCTTCAGATTTTAGAGTTCTTGCTTACAACAAAAGAAACAGCAAAAAAGCAACAGTTCTACATAACTAGAAAAGAGGCGGGGAAAGAGGAAAGTCTGAAGTAAACCTAGTGTTTAACAATTGTGTGTGGTGATCTACCATCCGAAAGGCCTTTCCTCCATTCTGATTAGTCAATAGCTGTTTTCTTAGAGTTTCCTGTATTCACTGTAAGAGCTTGACTGGGCCTACAATCCCCAACATGGCACCCCTTATGCAAACAAGAACTTTATTTCCTGTTTGCTGTAAACCAGTTTGGTCTTCTACACCTAGTTTCACTCTGATACAACCCTGAAGTCATTTATAAAAGAGTGCATTTATGTATAAAGAAATTCTCGAGTATATGGACTTGACCTTCAAAGGTCTAGCTCGTAAAATAAGGAAACTGTGCATAACCAGAGGGGAAAGCTGATCTTTTTAAAAGAGGATATTTCTTTATTCTAGCAGACCTAGGAGCATAAGAAATGTCAGGGAGAGAAGGCCTTTGGACCAACAACCGCTACCTTATTGGTCAATCTTAATTCAGTTTTTTATCTCACATTTCTCTCATGTAGAAACAATGGAAGTGTCTATTGTACTGGCTCATTTTTATGCTTTACTTAAATTATCTTCCCTGGTAACTTATTATATATATTTATTGGCTTTGCATATAATTTTCTAGGGATAGATATGGAGAATCTTCACTCAGATTTTAACCTACTCCTCACTGGACTTCAGTGGAAGTTTGTGTGAAGAAAAGCTAGTAAGATTCTCAGCCCCCCAATTTTTAGAATATGTCACCTACTCCATTCCAGGTAAAAAGGCAATCTGACCTAGAGGATAGGATAGTAGGCTAGGAAACTTGAATTCTATTCCTAGCATTGACATTGACCTGCTTGTCTCCTTAGACAAGTTTCAGTGCTCCGTTTCCTTTTCACCCTGTGTCTGTCTGATTTGCTTAGATTGTAAGATTTTTTGGAGCAGGGACTGTCTCCCATTATGTGTTTATAAAGTGCATAGCACAATGGGACTCTAACCTTGGTTGCGGCTTCTAGGTGCTACTGAAATACAAATAAAAATATCTTCTTCCTTCCATTGAAAATTCTTTTATAATAAAAAAGCCCCAGTTTCTCTAACTTTCCTCACAGTTCAGATTCTTTGTACCTAATATCCTTTTTTGTTGTCTTATGCTGCACTCCAGTCAAGGCAATAACATTTTCCCTGTGCTACGGTTAGCAATATCACACTACATGTTCTATAGGAGGTTTTACAAGGGGTGGTTGTGTATATTTGCAGTATCTTCTACTTTATTTCATATTCTCTCTGACTTCTAAAACATCCTTGCGTTTTGTTGTTGACCTTTTTAAATGCTGCTTTGCTCTGGGCTGATAGCTTCAATTTATTTCCTTAGTAACCCCCAAATCACTTTTTCCTGCTCAGTATATGGGATGATTGTTCTATTTAGCAAGTATTTCCTAAATTGGTTTTGTGTTCCTAGATTAATTATTTTATATTTTTCTAATCAAATTCTATTTCCTTTATGAAAGCTGAATCGCATAAATGATCCAAATCCTGTTGAATATGATTGCATTGCTCCTCATTATTTGCTGTGCTTTCAATTCTAGTATCCTCTGCAAATTTGGAGATCTTTGTTTACAAACCCTCACCCACATCATTTTTATGTAGTTGTACATAATCATGAACAACAGAGATTCTAATACTGACCCTCAGGATGCTCTATCTGTCCATTCCCTTTGTGTCAAACTCTTAACTAGTTTTCTATCCAGCAGTCTGTTTTGCCTTCATGATGATTTCCCTTAGCCATTAATCTCTTATATGGTATCTTGTCAAATGCCTGTAGTAGATCACAGTCACTGAATTTCCCTTATTTATCAGGGCAGTAACATCTTCAAAGAATTCCAGCAGGTTAGTTAAGCATGACCTCCCCTGCCTGAATCTATGCTGGTTATCCTTAATCAAACTGATTTTCAAGCTGTTCTTTCACACTTTCCTTATGGTAATTTCATTTTCCCTACAAACCTTGTTAAACTCACTGATCTATAGTTTCTTGGTTTGTCTTCACTCTTTTCTTGCGTTAGGGAGATTTGTTTGCCTTTTTTCAATCCTCAAGACTCACTTCTGAGTTGAATCTCTTTTTAATAATGTCAGTACACAGCCTCTGGGTCCCTCTGAACTCCTCAGTAGATCTGGTTGCAAATTACATAAAAACTGTTTTTTTAATAAAAACTGGTTTTCTACTAAAAGGTGTTGTGAGTTTTTTAGTTTGGGGAGAGTTTTTTGTTTTGTTTTGTTTTGTTTTGCTTTGCTTTTTGCAAAAAGTACCTGCTTTCCACTAAAAATGTTGACTTTTTTTTTTTTTGTTGAAAAAAAAGCCAAACAATTGAAAACCACAATGGTTTTGTTTTTTGTCTAAATTTTCCACCCATTTTCTGACCAGCTGTGTCCCTCACTAATACAAGATACCTAAACACCAACAGCTCTCACAATGCCTTCTTCCACATATAGCTGGCCAGGACACTATGTACCATCCTGAGAGATGTGGACTAATCCATGCATTCATGACCTCTAGTCTCAATTATTGTAAAACACTATGCCTGGGGATGGAAACACATGCACTGACACAGCTGCTAAGCAATACAGGACGCTGCCAATATATCATCCCAGTGCTGCAGGCACTACGATTAGTCCTTATTGAATAACAGATTAAGTTCAAGGTCCTGGACTTGATCTTCAAAGCCCCCAGTGGGGCTGGTTATCTGGGCTACACAAGAAGATGTGGTGCTTAAGACTTACTATGATAGTTGCATTCATGAGCAATGGAATTAAGTGGGAGCAGGGAGCAGAACTCGGGTAACAGTGGGCCACAGCTATGGAATTCCCTTCTACAAGGGATGAGAATGACTGCAATTCTCTCTCTCTCTCCTTCAAATCAAAAGCTGCCTTTGTCACCATGGTAACTGAACACCTTACAATAAATGTATGCACAGCCAAATGTGTTGTTTATATGCAGACCTAGATTCTTTCTCCTCTCCAGTATCATTGATGATATCAGCAGAGCTATGAAAGAGAGTTTGCTGGTTATGTGATGCTTCAAACCTAGTACTAGAACATAAAACATTTTGTCTAGGTCCTAAATAAATAGAGATAAGAAGTAAAACAACTCCCCATATAATATCATGGTATTCTTTGCAAACTTACAATACTGTTAAGATAGGTTGTATATGAAGGGTTAAATATGCTGATAACCAACGGCTCAATCCTGAAAGGTACTGATCACCTCCTGAAAAGAGAGGCCATTAATTTAATCAAGAACTGAAGGACTCTGTGCCTCTCAGGACCAGACCCTGAAATAGTAGGTTACCTGATGTTACATCAGAACAATCAACAAGCTTTGATTTCCTGAATTTTTCAAATAGATTCATTATACTAAAAAGAAGCAATACTACGGGCATGTCTATACTTAAAACACTCCAGCAGTGTAGCCACACCACTACAGCTGCACCATTGTAGCATTTCCGTGTAGACATTACCTGTGCCGGTGGGAGGGATTCTTCTGTCAGTGCAGGTAATCCACCTCCCAGAGAGGTGGTATTTAGGTTGATGGGAGAAATCTTCTGGTCACCTAGCACTGTCAGGGATTAGTTCTGTATAACTATGTCTCTCAGGGATGTGGATTTTTCACACCCCTGAGAGACATAGCTGTACTGATATAAATTCCTAGTGTAGACCAGGCATAGACAGGAGGAAAAGACTGATATTTGAAGGCTAAGCCAGCAGCATAACAATATAAAATGTCACAATTTATCAACAAAGTCCATTTAAAATAAGTTTATTTGAAGAAATTGTATTAATTACAGGAAATGACTACACTGTACCATGTGAGCTTTCTAAAAGACTAGTTGAGATATTCTGTATAACATGTTCTCTTTTGCTCAGTGATTAATTTAAAAACAGGCACACTTTCTACATAGTCACAGAACTGCACAATTAATTTTGATGTCACCCTGAACCCATCATTAAATACTTGTGACCCAAAATTAATAATTACTTTTAATTAAATACTGAGGATTTATAAATGAAATCTGGGATTTTAACGATGACATGTTCATAAGGTATTCTTTAATAAATATCTTTTTAAACAAACAACCTGACCTAAAAAATCTTAAGAGTTAAGATTAAGCTAATCCAAGTTAAGAAAAATCAATCAAAGTTGAAATTCCACCTTTCATTTGTTTCATTGTGAGTAGAAATTCAAGTATAGTGGGAATGCAGCATCTTGCTCAGCAATAACCTTCTTGTGGCCATATAACCCCCAGCTGTTATCTTGTCAGATTTCACAATCTAAGAAAGATTGTTTCTGGTAAGTACTTGGATAGAAGGACAACTTCACGCTTTAAATATAGCCTGTAGGAAGGTGCTATGGCATACCCCGGAAACAGAGCCGGAGGGATGGCATGAGCAGCCTGAGTGGACCAAACCAGGCCCAGCAGCTAAGTCTGCCCAGCAACCAGGGAACCGGGCCGCGATAGGACCACCCAGCCAGCCCACTCAGCGGCCGCGGGGCAGAGCCCCCACAAGAAGGGGCGGTATAAAAGCACGGCCCCAGAGTTCAGTCAGGGAAAGACTGCTGCCGGAGACAGACGTGCTGTCCCACCGGCCGAGGACGGTGCAGAGCTGCCAACCAAGCCCAGCCCAGCCCAGCCCAGCCCCACCCGGGCCTGGAGACTGGATAGGGCCTTCCTGGAGCTGGACCAGACAACCCGGCCAGAGAGACTGGGCCAAGGTACCCGGACCCCGGGACTGGACTGAGCCACTGGAGCCCCGGGACTGGGCCGAGACCCCGGAGCAACCCGAGTGGAGGATAACCCCTGAGGCCAGACAGGACCTGGAGGAGCTGCCGGCCACTGAGCTCCCTGAGTTGGGAACGGATGTGGAGGAACTGCCGGAAGCCGAGCCCCTCCCCGCACCAAACAACCTAGAGGAGCTGCCCCTTGAAGAGGAGCTCCCTGCATTGCTGCCTGTGGATGAGGAGGGACTGATGGGCCAACCCCAGCTGGAGTACCCCCGCGATACCGAGGAGACAGGTACCGGGGCCAGAGGGGAGGAAGTAGCCCAGAGGCAGCCATAGCTTGTGGCTGAACCTGAGGCCTAGTCAGTGTGTTGCGGCGGGGGCCCCGCCGACCCAGAGGCAACCGCTTTTGCCATTGCTGGGGCCCTGGGCTGGGACTCAGTGGAGACGGGTGGGCCTGCGTCCCCCTTCCCCCCTTTCCTAGCCACCCCGAAGAGAGCCTTTGGCTCCCTACCACTCCAGAGAGCAAACCCACTGCTGACTTGCCTGCTCGCCCTGCTGGAGGGCCAGAGCGCTAAACTGCTTGTTCACCCTGCCTAAGGGTTAGAGCAACTGACTGCCGAAAGCAAACTGTTTCCCCTTGCGTAGGAAGGCGCTGTGGCCTCCCCCGTTGACAGAGCCTGAGGGAGGACCTCAGCAACCAGGCCAGCGAGGACAACCCGGTGACACAGCCTATCAGGAAAGACTTGGAAATATGTATTTCTCTTGTTAGAAAGCAAAAAGCTTGGGTCCCTTTTCAAAATAAGCAAAATGAGCAAACTTGGCTGCTTTGTCAAAGTCCTCAGCGTCTCCCTAATAATCATTACATCTGATGAAGTGGGTTACAGCCCACGAAAGCTCATGCCTGCAGAAATTAAATTTGTTAGTCTTTAAAGTGCTACAGGACTCTCGTTGTTTTTGCTGTATACCTAATAATCATGAGGTTCTGGTTTGTGCTTGCTGATGCTAGTGTTAACCACACATGTCAACTCTATTTGCAAAGAGTGTACTGTTCAAATGGGCTGTGCTCACTGACATTCCTAAACCTGGGGTGTGACGGGGGTTTTGTGGGCAGCCATTTTATGTCAAATCTAAATGCACATATGAGAGCAAGCTCCCAGGCAACAATAGAAGCAATTATCTTTCTTTTTCTCTCTTAGGGTTTTAGGCTGTCTTCCCTTGCTGGACTCTCCAAGCACTTTCCATGTAAAATCAATAGCAATACCCAAGTTCCAAGTGGAGTTCATGGAATTTCTCACACTTCTCCCTGTTCGGAGTAAAAGCTTTGTTTGGGGTAAGGTTTTTATTTTTAATTTTTAAAAACGTGTATTGGTCTATTCTTGGGTGTTTGTGTTTTGAGTTTGGCTTTTTGTGAGTTGATCAGCTTTTTGGAGTAGAAGGGGTTTCAGTATTGTGTATTTCTTATGGTGGAAGGGTCTTTGCACAGAGGAAGGTTTTGCAGTGCTTCCTAAAGATTGTGCATCTCTTGATTCACCTAGCCTCCTCTGAAGTTTATTCCATAGCCAAAAAGAACACTTAGTCCCCAACTTTCACGTGCTTTGTCCTGAGCTTTGTGATCTGTGTTGTCCCAGAAGAGTACAGGTGTCTTCGTTATTCTGGGTCAAACTTTGGTCTGTGATATAATTGGGTTTAATCCATTTATTGCTTTGAAGATTAGGACAAAAGCTTTAAACTGGCCTTGCAAGCTGGCTGAGAGGTAGTGGAGAGAGCCAGTACCGCTGCATTGCTGAAAGGGAAAGGATTACCTTTGAAACGAATATTTTCTCTTCATCTCTCCTCCCTACAACTCTGGTTTTTCTAATATTCTGTCTCTTCCACCTCTCTGTCTACCAAATTATCATATGGCATCCATTATTGTGATATCTGAGTGCATTCAGATTCACCCTGAAAAGGCTTATGAAGGAACTTTGCTACTACTTCAATGCCTTTAGCCTTCATTATATTTATTTTAGAAGTGTGTTACCAGATGGTGAAATTCACCCCTGTGCAAAAGGACCACACAAGACTGATGCACTAAACCCTCAAAAACACAGTTTGGGGGGATTTGAGTGCTATATTGTCCTTGTGCTGCCACTGCACGGGGAAATAAAATTCACCCAAGAATGCTGAGCTGGGAAATGTAGCCAGTGTACTGACACAGTGAAATGGTTCCATGTAAATGTACTGTCAAATAGGAGGCAGTGTGGGGCAGTGGATAGGACCAGGGATTTGTCACCCAGGTAAAAAATGTTTTGGTGGCCCCCCCAAAGGTTGAGCATTAACCCCTCAAACCCAGATTGGTGATTTTATCCCCCCACCATGATGAGTTGGTGCCACCAGAAGTTGGCATCAAGAATAACCACCCTGATTGTCAACCCTTAAGGCCAACCTTAGATAAGGCACTAGCTTAGGGACAAGGAGACATGGGTTCTTTTCCCCTGTTCTGCCTCTGATTTACTATGTGACCTCTCTGTGCATGTTTCCCCTCCCAATTTTTGTGTTTCTTGTCCAGTTAGATTATAAGCTTTTTCTTCATCTGTGTTTACACAGTGCTGAGTATAATGGGGACCCACTCTCATTTGGGGCTCTAGTCATTACTATAACACAAAATACTAATATGCTTATACAGCACGTCCTACCTATAATCATGCTTAAATAATAATAGGTGACAAATTATTATAATGAACTGAATAAAAAAAAATGAGGGGGAAAAAGACTCATGTAAAAAAAGCAGTAACTGACTGAAACTCCCATTACACCATGTAGTGCTCTTTCAGATTGTATGTAGCTTATCTTTTTAACAGTACTATCAGAGAGTGAGCCGATAAAGTCTAAGAATGGTTTCCAAAGGTTTTTACATTTGTCAGCGCTGTCATGCAAACTGAATGCTAGACCCTCATGTGACACTGTTTCTGTCACTGCAATAGCCCATTTCTTCATCATGGGCAGTACTTTATTATTCCACTGTCAAAGAGTGATTAGTTTTTTAATTGATTTTCTTCCCATGGGATAGATACTTCTGCACTGTGCTTTTCTTTTGCTATTACCTAGATATATGCAGTGTCAGTCAATACACATAAAGACGTGACCAGTGGCAAGTCAGTTCTTTATAACACTTATGTTCTACAGAACTGTCTCTGAAAGTCTATGTACTCTATGACAAGGCTTGCCCAAGACTTTCACACAGATTCAACTCTGGAGTTACACTGCTCAAGTCAATGACATTTTCCACTGAAGAAACAGAATTATGCCTAACAGGACTTTGGCCCATGAATGACCATTCTTTTTGTATTTTATATACCACCATAAAATGTATTATTATTATTATATTAACAAAATGGGTTATTATTTCCTTAGGACCTGAACCAATGCACATTGACATCAATGGGAGGAGGCAGTCAATGGGCATTGAATCCAGCTCTTTTAATCACTGAGAACTTGCCTAATGCCATACAAAGCACAGATGGCTTAATTGTGTCTGGCCCTCATGCAGCTCACAACAAAGGGAGTAAGGTGCCTCCCTAACTCGTGGGGCCCATGCAAGAATTACAACCCCTTTGCTTCCCCAAATGTATGTGCTGCTACCAAATTGCTCAACCCCTGTAGAAGCAAGTTGTCAATTGTGAGCTGGGGAGGGCAGGGAGTAAGCAAAGGCATAGCTCCATTACCTTCGCCCACCAGCCAGCAAAGCTGTCCAGCCATGAGGAAGTGGTCTCCTTTATTTTCTTTAGGTAGTTAGGCACCATGCCATCTCCTACAATAAATTGTTCCTCACAGGAATAAATACAACCCAAAATAAAATCAATCCTTGCCCATCAGAACTGGATAGATAGAGAAAACAGGACAGAATTCCAGCAGAAGAAATAAAGTAGAGTATTTGTTGTTTGCTTTCTCTTGGGGTATGTCTTCACTTCCGCAGCAGCAGGGATCAATGCAGCGGGATTGATTGAGCGGGTCATGGACCCACTCATTCGATCCCAGAAGTGCTGTCCAGTCAACGCCATTAATTCACCTGCCTGAAAGAAGTAAGGCAACATTGACCAGAGGGCCTCTCTCGTCGACGCAGCATAGTGAAGACACCACAGTACAGCAAAATAAGTATGTTGATGGGCGATACGTCAGCTACATTATGTAGCTGGCTTATCTCCTATTGACCACCAGCAGCAGTGTAGACCAGCCCTTAGTCCTGGGCCTGGTCAGTGACACTTAATAGGCATCCAATACAGTCTACATAGAAGTGTGAATTGGCTTATTTTCAAATTGCAACTTGCACTGCTTTGTAATTTTTGCTCTATAATTGCCATTCTGTTCCTGAGGATGTCATGTTCAGATCTTTCTTCAGTGTTACTTTTTGTATGGGGGATAGGGGATGCTCAGGTGTTTAAATTTAAAAAAAAAAAAAAAAGGTTTATACTTGGAAACTTTATGTGGTTTGGATCTTACAGAACGATTAGGTAAAGGGACCTCACATTAAACAAATGTTGAATGAATATTGTGCATTGTATCCATTCTCTTTACAAAGCACTGTATTACATTTAGAGTGTGATGAGCTCAAAAGTAAAGGTAAATTAGGCACAGAGGATGAGAGGTTCTAGGGAGCTAAGCATACGTATCTTCCCCTGATGTCAAGGGGATCTGCAGGAACTTGACACCTCTGAAAATAAGGCAAAAATAAAGATTAATATAAACTTCGACTTCTAACAAGCTGCGTTCCCCATACTCTTTGAGCTGCATTGGACTTTACACTAAAACTTGTTTCTTTAGTAAAATGATCTCAGCCTTATAGTCTGCATATGTCCTGTTATTAAGTGAACAGATTTACTCTTCCATCAGATACATGGTTAAAAAAGGTTGTTTTTCAGGCAGAATGGGTATGACTTGAATCTCAATGTATCACAAATGTATTCCATCCACAAGTCTGTTTTTTTTATTAAATAAAAGAGACAAGGTGGGTGAGGTCATATTTTTTTACTGAACCAGCTTCTTCACATCTTCTTCAGACACTGAGATGCATTACTAGTAAAGTGCAACTTATAAAAACAATGAGAAGATGAGACAGGAGGAAGAAGATCTCTGTAATACTGAAATCTTGGAGCCTGATTTTGCAGTCTTAATTCAGCCAACACTCCCGCAGAAGTCAAGGAGAAGAGTTGTCTGAGCGAGGCCTGCAGAATTTGAAGATTCATGTTTGTGAGGGGTTGAAATGACTATGGGCCACATTGTTCTGTCCATTAAATTGGTACCACCCCAAAGAGATTGCACCGAAGTGCCTGAGAGGAGAATTTGGCCCTTCATCCTTACTTGAAATAGTGGACTAGTTTCAGTTTTCAGCAGTAGAAACTCAGATTTATAACAGTAAAATGACTAGCTACTGTTGATCCAAATTACTACGTGTCTGTATGCAGATAGAACTGATCAGATAGGTATTCCTGAGGAACCTGAAAACTGAATTCACTTTGACAAAACTATTCCTAAACTTTCTTTTTAATATTAGTCACTTCAAATCCATTACAAAGTGGTAAAGAAACACCATCAACTGTCTAACCATCATTTTCCAGAAACATTTTTTTAAAATCTATTCCTGAGCTGCTTTTCTCCCCTTCAATACAAAGAAATCTATTTTCCCAGTAGAAATAGCACTGAACTTTATCTTTTTTCTTATACCATGTTCTGTCCCCTTCTAACTGTGATCTAAGAAATGCCTCTTTAAACCAACAATTTATTATTTTGGAAACTATTTTAAAATATTTTAGACTATTTTTGTGTATTTTCAAAGATAAAAAATGCACATTTTTGCTGAGCACAAATCAAAAGGGAAAGTTCAGTTTTGTTAGTAATCTCAGGTTAGAAGCACCTCAGATAGTAATTGAAATGTCCTTTTGTTATTCTTTCGTACTGTAACATTTCATTGAACTAATTTTGTAATTGGCGCTATAAAAGGAATAAAATGATTAGTCCTTTTTTGTTCTATAATCTTTCTGTAGTGGAAATAGAAAGCTGCAAGATAAAATATTGTCATGGAGATCAAAATGACAATTGTAAGTTGGCCTTTCCACTCTACAGTACCTATTATTATTTTGATGAATACTATTTATTATCATCACATGGTTACAAAGGAAATCTTAACAGCCTGATAACAGAACATCTAAGGCTGGATCCTCAGCTGGTATAAAGCAACATAACTTCATTGATTGGATTGCAACATGCAATCATATTTTTATTAGAGTTACTGTTTGTAGGTGTATATGAAATATTAGGGTCCAGATCTTCAGCTGTCTTGAACCTTAAAATATAAAAACCATGGCAACCTCGTATTCCAAAGTGTTATCTGATGCACTGGTTTTTAAAAAAGGACTCCAGAGCCTCTCAAGAGTTGACAGAAAGAACTAGATTGTCATGGCAACGTGAGTTGTAGAAATCCTTCTTTCCTGTTTGCACAGATCATCTCCATTTGATCAGTCTGTTTACTAAATGTTACTAAAGAAAGCAATTAAAGGTTAATCTCTCCTCAAAAGCAAATAAATTAAATTCTAGTGAAAAGGAACAGAGAGGATACACTTCAGGCTGGTCAACAGATTTCAAATACAATGGATCTCCAATGTAAATGAAGCTTCCATGGCTATTTGCATAATATCAAAGCTAACATTAAACAAGAGTTAGAGTTCTATTCATCAATATTTGACTTGCCACTATGTCCTTATTTTGATATGAGTTTTCTGCACGGATGGGGGGCTTTGGATCAGGTTGCAAGTATTCAGGATACAACCTTTAGGAAACATAAACTATATAACTCAGTGCCAAAATCAAAGCCAAATTTGGCTAGCTGAGCACACAAGCAAGCATTTCAACCAAAGGCTGAGAGATTCCTTTCAAATTAATAACATTATGGATTGGTAAAAGGCTTAACAAGATCTCAGTATTGATGCCTGTTTTATAGCCTCTTTTAAATAGGTTCATATTTAAATAGGTTCATATAGGTTCACAGGTAAGCAAGAGAGACCTTTATGTTCAGGTATTATTTTGGTTTGCTGACAAAATGAGGATGACAAAAACAAGTGAAAGGAGTGAAATTACGATATTCAAAAGTTATCATCACTTTCACATTTGATCAGGAATCATGGAGGAAAGAAAAGGCACATATCCGGCCCCGAGACACTCACTCTGCCAAATCTCAAAGGCTTAATGTCAGCAATGGAGGTGTTTCAGCTTTTCAAAAAAAAAAAGATTTCGGCAATCTAACTACAGGTGTTACTATCAGGCCCACTCTATAATAAAAAGCAAAGATGACTTTCATATAAAATATGCAAAAGTTTACATTTTGCAAGTTTTCAGTAAAAAAAAACAACTTACTTTGAAATTGCAAATAAAGTAAAAAGCAAGGGCTGCAAAATTCCATTTTGAAATAGTGACAATATTTTATGCAATAGTTTGAAAAACAAAGGCTGTGGATTTTGCAAAGTATTATTCATCATGTTCAGCACTGTATGAGCTGCAATTTAGCAAACAATTTTTTCCAGAATACCACTGTACAAAAGAGACATGATTGTGGAGCATGATCCTGTACTTCAGTATCCCTGGGATACTGTAGATGAGACATAAAACATTTCAAGACTAAAATGACAGTAGCATTTTCTGCATATTGTCCACAGTAATTTCTTAAACAGGGGTAGGGAGAAGCAGCAAGCCAGAGATTGAATAAAATCTTATATCTATTTTGTATAGTGGATAAACTGTTCAAGAACAGATTACCTTTGTAAATATATGAGCCTATTAATGTTGCCAAGATCAATGATCCAGATTCACCACAGTTTCATGCTATTTTACACCTCTGTAAACACTGACAGAGGTGGTTCAGTGACTGAAAGTTCACCTGAAGGAAAGGGTGTGGCATCACAAATTAGTTACAATCTTTTCTCTGCCTTATTCAACCAACTAATCATTCACCCAGGGCCCCATCCAGCTATTTTTTAAATCAACAGAAAAACTCCTACTGACATCAGTTGCAACGGGATTGGGTCCTTAAAATTATAATAAATTATTTTGATATATTAAAAAGTCTTTAAATATTAAGTTATAAAGAGATGAAAATAGCTAATGGATAGTTTAAAAATGCATAATTTAATAATTGTAAAGCTGTAACAAATTTTATACCTGATATTAGAGCATTACTAAAATTGCAAGAAATCACAGGGGTTTTTTTGGTTTGTTTGTTTTTGCTTATTTTTCACTGAAAATGAACTATTTACAATACTCTGGTTAATCAAGAGGCATCTTGATTAATCATCAGAAATATGAGACTAATTAAATCTTGCTCTACTTTTAAACTCATTATGCCCTCTAGTAAAAAATGATAGGAAACTGTTGTGGTTTGGTTTTTCAATTGCATAAGATCTTAGAGAAAAATATTTGTGCTCTGAAGAGTGGTATGACTTGTTATGACAATACAATGTAGTATTTCTCTTGTAAGAGGTTTCTATGCATGTGTATTTCTTCTTTTACAATTAAATTCCTAAATGTAGACATCTGAAAATATTGCCTTTGCATATCAGTATAACACTGGTGCTAATCCAAAGTTTGTTGAAGCATTAATTAATGTTTATAACATATCTAGTGTAGATTTTATTAAATATGGCAGAAATGTTGTGTGGTTGACTGGAATCTTTCATCCAGCTAGAACAAAGATGCATGAAGACAAAGCAATATCTCACTTGCTTTCCTCAGGCACTGATAGAATTTGTTCCTAGTTTAAAAGTTACTGGTTGATCAAATTGGTATAAAGGAAATTGCAGCTGCTGTTGAAAAGTGAAATATCTCAGTAAAAAAAATATTCATACCTAGATATGAGGCACTTCCATATCACTCATTCTTTGTTCATTGGGAGAAATGGGAGAAACATGGTTTAACCCTATAATCTTCTAAATTTTACAGCCCTGTGGACAACAAGGGCTGGATTCTTATTTCAATGACACTAGAATACTTCTGGAGTAACGCCATTCAACTACACTACAGGCCTTATCTACACTTAAAAGTTTTCCTGCTTTAACTATGCTAACATAATTAAAGTGACAGCCTCCCCGCTTGCATAGATACAGTTATAATGGTAAAAAGGTGATTATTCTGGTATGGTTTACTCTGATTCAGCCAGTCAAAATAAGATGTAGGTATAACTGCATCTACCCTAGTGCTTTTACTTCATAATGATGTCAGCAAAACACATCACACCCTACCACGCTAGTTATGAAGATAAAACTTTTTAAGTATAGACCATGCCTGAGAGACCACAGACGTGAAGTTCTCAGTTACTTCATGGCTTTGAACTCACAGTAAGATTTGAATTTACAGCACCATACCTTAAGCAGTGGATTGCTCTGAAACAAGGTGTTAATATGAAGATCAAATGATGGTGTACTTTCTGACTGAACTTTCAAAGTTTCAAATTAACAGTTAATAAGGGTTCTCAGCTACCTCCCAAGATAGGACCATAAGTACAGCAAACAGTTATTTTCTGTTCCTTGAGATTTACACACTTGTACACACTTTCATAAATGTAGTGGGATCAAAATTTCAATTTCAAAGGTATCTGGACCCTAAGTCCCTTGGGCTTCTTTGAAAATCCCAGTCTACATAAATAAATATGTAATTACGCTACTCTACAACTAGTATAAATGAGATCAAGAAGCAGCCCCCAAATTTGTATACGAGGAACACTTAGCAGAAAAACCAACCAGCCAAACAAACAAAAAAAAACCCATACAATACTCTCAAGCTCTAAATCATACATATGTATGAAAAGGCATAAATGTTTAGGTGTAGAAGTAAGCAGCCGAAACTAGCCCAGGGAATGTTTCTAGTGATTACAGTCTATCATCAGAAGTTGCTGTATGCCCTGAACATCAATGATTTTAGTGAGCCCTGAAGTCATTGTACACCTCACATCACTGGGCTCTTATATACACCATCATCAGGGCCTCATATTAACACCCTATTGTATCTTCTGTTGGACCATCTTTAACAAGAGGGTTCAAACAAGAAGGTGACTGTGTTCTTGGAGTCTCTGATGAACTCGTATGATTTCTACAGTATAGTTTTTTCAGACTTTTTAAAATATTTTTATTCTAGGGTAAACATAGAACTTGGTTCTTTTTGAATGCAAACATGTATTTTTAAAATTAGGAGGTCATTTATTAGAAGTGAATACACTGGTATATTAGGACAGCATATTTGAATCATGGGGACAGAACTGCCTGCTCATTTTTGTTTCATGTTAGGCCATATCCACTTGGGACTGAGCAGAAAAGGGATCATCCATTGAGTACGTATCATTCACTTCTGAACATCCAATACTTGGATCTGGTTTTGGCAAGACCTAAGTGCAAAAAAGAAAAAAAAATTCTTTAACTCATTTTCTCTTTGCTTGTTTCAGCTTCCTCTGGAGGAAATTGAAGCCTTTCTAGGGACACCAGCCTCATAGTTTGATAAACACTGCTCTGGAGATAGAGAAAATACATGACTTTGAGATAAATGCTCTCAATCCAATATACCGAGCAGGTCTTACACATAGTGGAAACTTTTAGGTGTTGTAGTCATAGTAATTATTTTGACAAAGTGACTGCAGCAAGCAGAGGGTACATAAAATTCAGTTTGTTGGGTGTTTTTTTTTTTTTTTTTTTTTAACAACAAAATCTTAAACTGTAGATGAGTGAGTGTTTTCATAGACTGGATACGATTTAAACACAGAAATCTGTTTCCTGTTCTCTTTTCTATTAATATGAATTACATCACTGACGTAATATAAAATAAAGCTTGTTTATGAACGTTCTGTTTAAGACAATTAAGTGGTGATGAAAGAGAAAGTATTCCAAAGTAATCTGAAAAAGTACAGTAAATGATCTTGAAAAGAAAATATTTGAAAACAGGTATTGTACCCCCCCCCCCCAAAAAAAAAAAAAAACAAAAACAAACCATTTCATCAGTGGATTTCTCTGTTATCTTCTATGAAAATAGCTGACTCACCCAAGAATTCAGATTCCAGCAGTATAGAGATGATTTTAACCTCTCCTAAACAAATTTTAGTCTAACAGTAATTTGAATCTTCTGCTTTACTTTCCTATTACTAGTTGTTTCTCATCTTTTTGAGAGAGGGAGAGAGATGCTGCTGTGTTTTTGCAAGATTCAAAGAAACTAATAGTCTCCTAGAGGGTTTTTGGCTGAGATGTAGCAGATCAAAATAAACAAATGACTTTGATAAACAAGCCAACTTCCCCTACAGAGCTGAGTACTGCCTTGTTTGCCTTGTGAAACATTATTTTCTCCGGTAGTTTCTGAAATGTCTTTAAATAGTATATTTAAATGACTCCATATCTGTCTCTCTATAGCAAATAAAAAGAGAAAAAGCTTTACCTGTTTTCCAAAATAGTCACATACATCAATATAATATAATGATAGCAACTGAATAGAACTCAGAGAAATGCATCTTAAGTCTACTTAAGGGTAAATGTGCGCTTTTCTCTGCCTACATTCAGTCCTTGCTTGTTACCTTTGAAAAGTTGTAGTCAGTTGTACAGCAACAGAGAGTCTGGATTTCATTTCATAATGCTATTGTTAAAGAACAATGCAGAAGGTAGAACAGTTCTCATTTACAGAAGGGCAAAGGGAAAACTACGTGCAAGGCAACACCTACAGAAAAATGCAGCACTCTGGAGCTTTACATGTAAAACCCAAGAGGATTCCTATTACAATGAACAGCAAATTAATTCACCGTCATTGGACAGATAAATAAAGAGTTCCTGGGATCTATTCATTAAGATTTTATGGGCTCCTGGAAGCAAAGCTGCTCATGTTACTAAGCAATGAATTCTCTCTAATTTCAACCATCGCTTTATATTTTACTAAACCTAGATACCTGTGCGCAACGTTAATGGGAATGAATTATGTCATGTATCTCTGCTGTTTCCGCTTCGACCTGTCGTTTGGCTTCAGTATTAAGTCAGCCTTTAAGTGGGTGCGTTCCTGCTCCATATTAAACCAGCTATAATTATATTCTGCAGCGCAGCACCAGAGGTAGTGCCCAAATGGGCATGGCCAAGCTCTTTGTATGTAAGCAAAACACGTCGGATCGGCCGCCGAATAACCAGGATCCAGCCTCCAGCTTTTCGTATGTGCTGTCAGCCGTGCAAAGAAAACACTTAAATGTCAAATGCCAGAACCAGCTCCAGTGCACGTAATAAACGTGTAGCGGGTCTAAGTCCTCCAAGAGAGCCGAGACAATAGTAGCATTGATTGCAACTTGTCCCATTCCACCCCCAAGGCCCGCCTAGGGGACAGTTTATTGGCCTTGCTCCGGAGGGGTCCGATGGGGCAGGAGGAGAGTTGGGAAGCTCCCGGTTGCCACTGCGTGTCCCATCCCAGCCGATCCCCACTCCCCCACCGGGCCCGGATCTTCCCGAGCTGGCGGCGCTGCTGGACCCGGCAGCTGGTGTCACCCCCGCCCCCTCGCCCCAGCGCAACGTGCCAGAGGATCCGGCTTCACGTTATTATTCCCCAAACCAACCCAATCCAGAGGCAGGGGCTGAAGTGCCAGACACGTGTGAGGATTATTAAACAGCCGCAGGGCAGTGCAACGCGTTGGTTAATTGGAGAAGGATCCGGACCCAGAAGCGGGGAAGCAAACAGCATCTGCCAGCGAAGGGGGAACCGATTCATGGGCGGGTGGGGGTTGGGGATGCTGGGTCACGTTTGGACAGGTGATTATACGTGAAGAATTCCCTTGAAGTGCGCGGTGGATTGCACCGAGGGCAGCCCCCATTTCAGGAGCTGCCCTTTCAGCACCGCTGCCAAATCAAGCCGACCTTTGTGCTTCTCTGAGCTTTGTTCCCAACCAGTGAAAGGCGCTCAGAGGTAGCCTAGTGACCCGATATTGCCCTGCCACCCGGGCCAGCCCCGCGACGTGGGCTGAGGCAGGCCCCTGGAGGGGGAGGCTGGTTAGGGGCCAGAAGCGTTGCTGTTGCTGCTCCGTCGGTACACACCTTTGCCCAGCCCAAAGGGGATCAGAAATTAGACACGCCCGCTGCCTCGTGCCGCTCTCAGAATCTCTGTCTGCGGACCAAAGCCATCCCAGGGAAGTACTAAAACCAAAGGAAACTCTGCAATGCCGTCCGGTGTAGATAGCGACCCCCCAGCACCAGGAGCCCGATGGAGAGGGCAGGACAGGGGACGAGGAACGAAAACTCCTCGGCAGTTTGGAGTTTGGCGACTCGCTTTTTTTTCTCTCCTTCCCTATTTTCAGCCATCTCCCCCCGACCCTCCCCCTCCCCCCCCAAAATACCCCCAACAACTGGGGAGCGGCAGGGGGCGGCAGAAAATGGGAGGAAAATATGACGGGCCAAATCATTTGTTGTTAAGAAACATTTACAAAATGGGGAGGGTTAAAGGACCCTTCCGAAATAAATGGCCCCCCTGAGGACAGGCTGCATAGGGAGAAAACAGTTTAGCGCGGCTGAACTAGGACACTGGGACAGGTGCCTTGCTGTGAGCATCCTTCCCCCTTCCCCAGCAGGAAAAAGGACCTGGCTAATGAGAGGCAAAGTGCATAATGGGGAAGTTGTTGCCTGCCGAAATGAGGCGAGTGTTGGGGCTCAGGCCAGACCGAAAGTTGGGGAACCCAGTTCTGCAGCCTCCCCTCCCACCTAACTAATTTCCAGGCGAAAACCAAGTTGATCGGGTGCATGTTATGTGCAGAGCACCAAGGGAGATCCCTTCGTCCCTGCAGGGGAGGGGACAGGAGGGAGAACTATAGAGAAGCTTCATTCTTTCCTCCTGCGTGGCCAGGTCTTTGTAACTTACAAGAGAGGAAGTCCCACTATATGGAAAAGCGAGGACGATTCCCTCTCCCTCTCCCAGCCACCCGCTCGTCCAGCGGCGGGAGCAGGGTACCAGATCGTGGTATCTATGGGAATGTGGGGGGGAGGGGTTGTATTTAAATACAGGGAAGGGAGGGCAGAGACAAGCTTGTCCGCCCAGGTGCTGTCCCTAGCAGGTTGGTAAGGACCGCACCGCCGTGGGCGGCTGGGAACTGTTCGCAAAACTACCCTACGCGTCCTCTGCGCACAGCTGCTCCCGGAGCATCACAGCAGGGAGAAAAGGCTTCTCCTAGTCGCCCCTTTCTCCCGAACGCTTGTCAGGAGCGATCGGGCTGGCTCTGAACCCAAAGCCCCGAGAAGTCCACGTAGGAGGGGTGTGTGGCAGAGAGAGAATCGGGGCGGTGGGTGGGTGGGTGGGGGGAATAGCTTTGGAAGCCTGATGCCCGTAATTGCGTTGAACAGAAATCAGTGATGGGGAACTCGCCGAGGGGGGGCGGAGAGTGGGTATGAAATAATCGCCTTGATCACCAGCCAGCTCCTTAGTGAGCACAATACAGCCCCTTAAGAGAAGAAACCCCCAATCTTACCCTGAGCTGCAGTGAGGAGCCCCGCGCAGAAAAACAGCAGAGACTTGAATTTCCTCCACGCAGTCATGTCTGCAGTTATTCCACACACCCGCACGCTACCCTGATGCTCTGCTCGGATGTGACCGTCTCCTCCGAGGAGCAGTGGGACTAAGGACAGTGCCAAATAACCAGCAAAGGGCAAAGAGAGGAAGAGGGGACAGATCCAGGTCCCAAGAGCAGCGCAGCATCCGACGCCTCCTGCAGGACTGGTCGCTCGGCTCGCTTCGCTCTTCTCATAGCATCAAGTCCCGAGCCACTGCAGGGCTGAGCCGCTCAGAGCCTGGAGATCCTGGGAGCTGGCTGGCCGGATCCAAGGGAGGGGAAAAGAGACCCAGGCAGAGAGGCATGGAGAGCAGCAGGAAGGCAAGAGAGAGACAGAGGGAAGAGGCGGCAGGAGGAGAGCGATCCAGCGAGTGTGAGAAAGAGGAGGAGGAGGAGAGAGGGAGGGAGGGAGGGATCGAGAGCGCAGCAGACGGGCTGCTAGCGACACAAGGAGCTGCTGCTACTGCTGGACTCAACCATCACTTCCCACAGAGAGGGGAAGGAGGCTGGCTGGAGCTGCACAGCAGCAGGCGCACAGCAAACCCCCAAACCAAGTTAGCAGCCTTCTGGCTGCAACCTGCACGCACCCCGCACTCGCCCGCCGGAAGCAGGCGCCTTTGCCAGAGCCTTGGGGGTCACCGTGGCTCAGCAGCCCACACGCGGAGGGGGCAGCAAGGCAACTGGAGCGACACTTGAAGGCAAAGACCTCCTGCCCGCAGCCCCTTGGCGCCTACTCGCCCACAGTGCCCCTGGTCTTCACTGCACGTGATTAGCTGTGGCGTGGCAAAGGGCAGAGCGAAAATGCCCTGTGAGCAGCCCACGGTTCCGAAATGCACCTCCCTGCCCTGTGGGGATGGGGTCCTGCTGCACAGGTGCGCAGAGGGTCACCCCCCGCAGAGCTCAGTCTTCCCTCGCTAGGGCACCCCCGAGATTTGTAATCGACAGGTAGAGTTTCCAAAGGGGAGGGAAGGGGAAGGAGAAGGAAATCCCTGGTAGGTCTAGCTCCAAGTGAGCGTTAGTTCGGTCGTAGCTATGGCCAGGGAAAAAACTCAGATCTGTGATGATGTGCCCCAGCCTCCCACAGTTCATTCCAAATTCCTCACCAGAACAAACCGAGCTTCTGAGGGGAAACTAAAAAAGCCGAAGTCTCCTGGAGGAACAGCGCCTTGTCTTTGCACTGCCATTCCTAATGACTGGTGTCACCAAGAAAGATTTCTGCCATTACAAAATCCAGACATGCCAGGCTAGTGCTCAGAGCGGGTTTCTCTTTGACATGACCCTAAACAAAAGGAGAATGTTCAGAGAGGCTGATGAAAATCAAACTTTGGTATATTAGAGGCAGTAGCGTTACCAGGGTCAGGGTGTCTGTGTACTTCCTTCCTCCCACTCCAGCAATTAGTCTCTTTTTACATGTAAGGAAATACCTTTAAAAATAAGAATGTCCCAAGTCTTGGTTTAGAGCCAAGATCAATTAAAAACACTATAGCCACGAATGTTATACACCCTGCCTAACTGTATAATTAACGCTTGATGTTACCTATATCAGTAATTAAAATACAAAGAATCATAGGAAAGAAACTACATGTGTGGAGAGAAGTAGTTTAAAGGTTGTAATTATTCACTTATGATGACTTTTTTTTTGGGTAAAATATGCAAAGTTGTTTTCTCATTGTAAGTTTCAGGAAGGTGGCGAAAGGGTATTGAACAGGGGAGGCTGACTTTGTAATAAGCTTGTATTTATGTATTAATGTTGTTGCGTTTCTTCCCCCCTCCCAAAAAAAAAAAAAAAAAAAAAAAACTCAGGGCAATGAAAATCTGCAGGGAAAGACGTGACATTACTGCCATCTCGTGGTGAGTATTTCTTGTGATGACCACAATGAAGCTGGGGCTCAGATTTATTTTAGCTTCATATTTTTTAGATGTTTTATCACTTATTCCTGAATTGTACTCCAAAAATGACTGCACTCCTAGGACCCATATTTGAGGAACTGAACACTTTATAGTAGATATATACTCTGGTCTGTATTTTAAACTCACCTCTAAGATGAATTTTTCTATTCATGAAAATAAGAAAATGCTAATGGTGGCTAGAATCAGACAACATGTAGGCAGACACTGCGCAGACTTCCCAACAGGGACTTCCTCTGCTAATGCATTTCTCCAGTGACATATGCAATTCAGCTGCCCACCATGACATTTATCCTGCAGATCACTCATTGTGATGGACTATACCAAACTCTGAAGTGAGTGTGTGTGATCTGTAGAGATAGTCACTAAGCTTAAATTGGGATCACTGGTTCCTACCCCCTACTAGGTCTGGGCCCAGATTTCCTAAAGAAAGGAAATTTCTTGTAGAAACCCATTGAACATTTTGCCCTTTTCACCATTAGATATAATTAGTGCACTTTGATCTAGTCCGTTTTCAGTGGCTGGTAGATTAAAGCACACTATGGAAATTTCAGTGCAGGATAGCAGGGTTCACATGCACACTCAATGCAGGGCAGGCTAATGCAAGGTAGGTTTACATCCCAACTTGTGCATCACTACTGTTCCTATAGAGAAGCCCTTAAAAATCAAATACTAAATAGTACAGATTATCTTATTTAAATCCACAAAAGTAAGGTACATTGAAGATAACTGTATTATTGATTAAATATAATTGGTACTGATATAGAACTTACAGCCATAGATATCAGAATTCTTTATAAAGGAAGGTAAGTAAATAGCTGTGATACTCCCCAAGACTAGCCAGGGTTGTGATGCACCTCACCACAATGTGCCCTTAACATGGAGGAGCTTTGTTTGTGCCTGGTGTGGAACAGCACCCTGAAACCACCAGCCTCTGGCAGCACCAGCACTGCCTTCCTGGCCTCCACAGACCTGGCTTTTTGGGCTCTCTGCATAAGTAGTGATAGGCACACTGAATATTTGTTATCCCCTGACGTGGGCAACGCCTTATCCACTGAACAATCACAGAATTACCAGGCCAGCTAGTCCCAAAAGAACAGTACACAGCAGCTTGTAAAACGCTACTCAGGACCAGCACTTTCCTTAACACAACAGCACTGAGAAGTATTTATAGTGAAAACAAAATACGTTTATTATCAAAGATTAAAGCTTCATGTGACAGTGAGTGAGGATAGTGGAAACAAATGGTTTATATACAAACAAAATCATAATACACTTTCTAGAGACTAAATTTACTAACAGGTTAATCTCCTATCTAAAAAAGGTTATTTTCAACCAAGATTGGCTGAATGAAAACTCACTGTCCATTACTTCCTAGGGCTATGGCTATACTAGAAAGCCTACAGCAACACAGCTGCATTGATACACCTGCACCATTCTGTTACCTGCACAATCTAGGGCACCCCACCTATACCCTACTGAGCCCTCCCACCCTTTCCCTTCCAAGGGCTCGGGGCCTAAGGCACCTACCCTTACCCATGGAGCTCAGAGAGAAACCTGGTCAATTAAGTACCCGTCCTTACCCACAGGGCTCAGAACTCTATTGGTCTCTGGGACCTTTTCCCAGTGAAAGAGCTTTTCAACACATTTGTGCTCTAAACATCTATTTATTAGTAACACACACAGAATGCATATGCCAAGTGAAGCTATAGGCTCACCACTCCCAATATACAGACAAATTTCACCTGATGGCCAGTCAGGATCCACTTTTTAGGGGTGGGGGCTGGTTCCCAGTGATGCCTCTGCATGTCACAGTCATGCAGAGGGTTAAGACCTCTAGAGATGGTTCCTGGCAAGCTTTGTTGTTCATTTACATTATAGAGGTAAAACTGATTATCACCTTTACATTTACTAAACCTATCACATTATTCCACACCCTAAGTAACAAACATTTTAACCAATTACACCTATGTGTCCTCCTTCTTCCCCAAATTTTTTAAATTTTATCTTACATGCCCAAATTGTAACTTATTTATGACCTGTGCAGATGGTCATCATAAAAGTGCTGGTCAGAGCTTATCTTACCATTTGTTGTGTCTTTCTGTGTATCATCCCTAAAATTTCCCAGCGCCTGGATGTCTCTACTCTACTTGGTGGTTATGATTCTTGCTAGGGACATTCCTAAGGTGGGTGTGCTTTATCAGCAATAGAACATTCTTTTTTTAAATGTTTTTTTTTCCAACTTTAGTAGTGAATTCCTTGAGTTTCACCCAAGGCTGGTTTAATACAGTGGTGGTCGGGGATGGGGGGCGGGGGGTTGATCAGGTCACAGGCCTACAACTCAAAGTTCTCTAGTGTAGCTGCTCTAAGCCGACTGGAGAGAGCTCTCCTGTCGACTTAATAAATTCAACCCCAATGAATGTCAGTAGCTATGTCAGCGGGAGAGCTTCTCTCGCCTACATAGCACTGTCTACACCAATGCTTAGGTCAGTGTAATTTATGCCGCTCAGGGGAGTGGCTTATTCACATCCTTGAGCAACATAAGTTATACCAACATGAGTGGTAGTATAGACATACCCTATCATTCTGAACCTAGGCTGTTTTTTTTGCCTTCTAGAAATATCTGCAAAATTTATTGTCTTTTCTCAGAGAGGATAACCCCCCATGGCTTTTTTTCTCTCTGTTGATTTCAGATCTCTTCACTAACATTTGACTTTTTATGTAAATGGCCATCCATTGTGTTAGCTTACAGTGCTTAATTTACATCCAACAGAGATACGCATTTCTTGCCTTACTCTGGTTCCTCTAGACAGGAGGGATGTCACCTTTTGGTGATCTGCTTTTAACTTACATGCTTAAGAACATAATTTTCTGGTACAGATACGTAACTCCTTACATAGTACCTGTGCATACATATCATAATGATATTGATGACCAGTGTGGCACTGGCTTTCATTTGAGGCATCATATCACATTCTTTGGTCAACCAGAATAAACCTACCAGAATTAGGAGACATCTTTACCCCTCTGCTCTCTTGTCAGTTGATATTAAGAGGTTTTTGGGTCAAAGTAGCATGCTTCTCACTGTAGATGATGCAGATGTTCAAAATATGTTAATTTGTTCTCTCTGAACTCTACTGGCCTCTATGTGCTTGGTTTGGCTCAGTCTCAGTGGACTTTTCTGATTTCCTCAACCTTGCTAAGCTTGCTAACTCAAGGGGATCCACACACATATATGTTTTCCATGACACAGTAAGTTCATAATACAATTTCATAAAATCATTGAAAATTAAGAAGTACTACAAACAGCTGGTCACAATTATTGCTTTCAAATTATGTTTTAAAAGTTGCCTCACAACCATACAGGCCAAATGCTTACTTCTGAAATAAAAGTTGAGATTCTGGGGAATATTGTCTTGGACAAAGTATTGGAAAGCTGTACCACCATACACCAGCCAGTGAGGTTCAAGGGAAGCAACTGAATACTTGTACACAAAAGTAAGGAGTCTGGGCAATAAAGTAGAGGAACTGGAACTACTGGTGTAGGCGGTCAAATCAGATATTATAGGGATTACAGAAACACTGGTGGAAATGTGCTCATGAAACTAATATAGGTATTAAGGGCATGTGCTGTTAGGAGAGACGGAGTGAAGATGGTGGATTAGCACTGTACACCAATAAAGCAGTAAACTGAAAAATAATATAAAGTGATAGTATGGACAAAAACAAAAAAGAATCTGTTTAGGTCAAAATCACTTTGAGAAAGGATTGTAAAATAGGTGTTATTGGGACAGAGTTTGAGGTTTGCAAAAGTCTTGGGTATGAAGACACAAATGCAAGGAATATAAGGAATAAGACAGAGAACTGGAAGTATTAGTACACAAGAAAAATTATGATTTAATTGACATCACAGACATTTGGTAGGATCAATCTCTGACAGAAATATTGGTACAGAAGGATATAGCTCGTTCAGGAAGGACAGTCAGGGAAAATAAGGGAGGAGGTATTGCATTATACATCAAAAATATATATGCTTGTTCTGACATCCAGAACAAGACTGAGAGGCAGACCAGTTGAAAGTCTCTGGGTAAAGATAAAAAGAGGGAAAATAGGGATGATATTATGGTAGGGAACTACTATGGAAGAGGAGATAGGTGAGGCATTTCTAGAACAAATAACAGAAATATCCAAAAACACAAGACCTTGTATTTATAGGTGAATTTAACTACCCTGACGTGTTGGAAAAGTAGTATGACAAAACACAAAATTTTCAGTGTGTTCTTGGAATGTATTCAGGACAATTTTTGTTTCAGAAAGTGAAGGAAGTAAAAGTAGGGCAGCCATTTTAGACTTGATTCTCACCAACAGGAAGGAATTGCTTTCAAATCTGAAAGTGGAAGGCAATTGGGTGAAAGTGGTCATAAAATGATGCTTTCATGATTCTAAGGAAAGAAAGGAGTGAACAGCAAAATAAGGACAATAGACTTCAAAAAAATAGACTTCAACAAACTTGTTCAGAGAACAGTTAGGTAAGGTCTCATGGGATATCTAAGGGATAAAGGAGTTCAGGACAGCTGGCGGTTTCTAAAAGAGATGGTATTAAACACACAATTGCCAACTATTCTGATGTGAAAGAAAGATAGGAAGAATAGTAAGAGCTCATCATGTCTCCATCATAAGCTCTTTAATGACCTGAAAATCAAAAAAGAATCCTATAAAAAGATGAAACATGGTTGAACTGTTAAGCAGGGGTATAAAAGAATAGCACAAGAATGTAGGGACAACATCAGAAAGGCTAAAGCACAAAATTAGTTACACTTAGCAACAGATATAAAAGGCAAATAAGAAGAGGTTATTTAAAAAAATTAGAACCAAGAGAAAGACAAAGGAGTGTGTAGGTCCTCTACTTAGTGGGGCAGGAGAACTAGTAATAGATGACATCAAGAAGGCTGCCTATGTTGCTTCAGTCTTCACTAAAAGTGTTAATGGTGACCATATACTCAACACAATTAATATTAACAAGGGGGCACAAGACAAATCAGGGAAAGAACAGAATAAAGAATATTTAGATAAGTTAAATGTATTCAAATCAGTAGGGCCTGATGAAAGTCATTCCAGGTTACTTAAGGAACTAGCTGAAGGAACCTAGGAACTGTTATTATCTTCAAGAACTCAGAGGAGAGGTGAGGTCTGAGAGGACTGAAGAAGGGCAAACATAATACCTATCTTTAAAAAGGGGAACAAAGAGGACCCAGGGAATTATAGACCAGTAAGCCTGTTTTCAATACCCGGAAAGATCCTAGAACAAATTAGTAAACAATTTGTAAACGCTTAGGAGACAATAGGGTTATAAAGAATAGGCAGCATTGATTTGTCAAGAACAATTCATGCCAAGCTAACCCATCTACTTTTTTGACAGAGTTACCAGACTAATGGATAAAGGAGAAGCGGTAGATGTAATATATCTTTACTTCAATAAGGTTTTTGACACAATTCTACATGATATTTTCCTAAGGAAACTAGGGAAATGGGGTCTTGATGAAATTATTTTAAGGTGGGTGCACACTTCGTTGGAAGCTTGTATTCACAGCTACAAGCATAGTATTAATGGTTTGCTGTCAGATTGGGGGGGCATATATAGCGGGGTCCTGCAAGGGTCAGTCCAAGATCAGGTACTATTTAATATTAATTTCTTGGATAATAGAGTGGCGAGTATGCTTATAAAATTTGTGGATGACACCAAACTTGGAGGGGTTGCAAGCATTTTGTAGGACAGGAACAGAATTCAAATGACCATGACAAATTGGTGAATTGATCTGAAATCAACAAAAATTCTATAAAGACAAGTGCAAAGTACTCCACTTAGGAAGGAAAAATCAAATGCACAGCTACAAATTGGATAGGTGGTAGTACATCTGATAAGGATCTGGGGGTTTCAGACAATCACAAATTTAATGTGTGTCAATAATGTGCTACAGTTTCAGAAAAGACTAATTTTCTTAGGTGTATTAACAGAAGTATTATATGTAAACTACAGGAGGTAATTGTGACTCTCCACTCATCACGGTCAGGCCTCAGCTGGACTACTGTGTCCAGTTCTGGGCAGCACATTTTACGAAAGATATGGACAAATGGAAAGAGTCCAGAGGAGAGCAACAAAAATAATATTAAGTCTTGGAAACCTGACTTATAATGAAATGTTTAGTTTTGAGAAAAGAAAACTGAGTGGTGACCTGATGATGATAGTCTTCAAATATGCTAAGGGCTGTTATAAAGAGAATGGTGATCAATTGTTCTGCATGTCCAATGAAGGTAGGAAAAGGAGTAATGGGCTTAATCTAGAGCAAAGGAGATTTAGTTTAAATATTAGGAAAAAAACCTAATTATTTGGTTAGCTAAGTGCTGGAATAGGCTTACAAAAGAAATTGTGGAAGCCCCATCATTTTAGGTTTTTCAGAATAGTTTGGGCAAACACCTGTCAGGGATGGTCTAAGTTTACTTGGTCCTTCCTCAGTGCAGGGGGCTGTATTTAATGATCTCTCAAATTTCTATGATTTCTTCAACATTGTTAGAGAGATACAATCCCCAAAAGTGTTTGTCATAATTGAAGACTAACTTTGCATATATAAATTGGAGAGTGAATGCTACTAATACTGCCCAGTTATTTCTGGATCACAGAGATAACTGTTTTCATCATCAAATTGTCACCTAGCCAACAAAAGGTGATGCATTTGTAGACTTCGTTCTGGTAAGTATGACATCTCAGAAGAGCTAGTTGTAGGAAATAATCTTTGATTGTGTGAGCACAAGTTGATTTAGTGTAATTTAAATGGAAGAATAATCAAAGCCTGGTTGTCAATTATTCTTTTTTATTTCAAAATGGCTGATTTCTGTAAATTAAGGGAATTAGTTAAAGAAGTCAGCTGTACTGAAGAGCTCAAGAACTTCAGTATGGAGAAGGCTTGGAATTTCTTCAAATCAACTATGAAATTTGCATGAAAAAAGAAGGAAACAAAGCTTTTAGGGAAAGGCTCCAGACCCAGCTCGATGAATAACCACCTCAATAAGATCATTAGGAGTAAGCAGAGAGCATATAGGGAATGGAAAAGGGGATTCATAAGCAAAGAAAGCTATATCATGGAGGTTAGAAAATGCAGGAATAAAGTGAGAATTCCTAAAAGCCGAGCTGAATTAGCTCTTGCCAAGACAATTAAAATAAATTGAGGAGTTTTTTAGTTATATAAATAAAGAGAATAAAAAAGGATGAGATTTGGCTGCTATGCAGTGTGGATGGGAAGGAGATTAAAGATAATCTAGGTATGGCCCAAAAACTAAATGAAATACTTTGCCTTGGTTTTCAATAAGGATGTTAATATGGAAGATGTTCATGAAGGTAATGCAACTGATGGAAATGAGTGTCTAGAAATGAAAATTACCACATCTGATGTGAAAGAAAAAGGTAAAGAGCTTAATGTGCTCAAAGCTAGATAATTTCCATCCCAGAATACTGAAAGAACTGTCACATGAGACTGCTAGTCCAATAACAAGGATTTTTTATAAAGCTATCTATTTGAGAGTAGTATCATATGATTGGAGAATAGCTTACATTGTACCTATATTTACCTATATTTAATAAAGGGAAAAAAGTGACCCCAGCAATTACAGACCTGCTAGTCTGACCTTGGTAGTATGAAAGGCTTTAGAACAAATTGTGGAGGAAAGAATAATTAAATTAATGGATGTAAACAGTAAAGGAGACATAATGCAACATAGGTTTAGCAAAGGTAGATCATGCCATACCAACCAGATCTCCTTCTTTGAGGAAAATATCTGCTTTTTTAGATAAGGGAAGTGTAGTAGATCTAATATATTTGGACTTCTGTAAGTTATTTGACATGGTACCACATGGGAAATTAATTAAATTATGGAAGCTGGGGATCAGTACAAGAACAGTAAGGAGGATAAGGAACTGGCAAAAAAGGAAAAGGCAATGGAATGGAATGAAAGGTGAACAATCAGATTGGAAGGAGGTTACTAGTGGAGTTCCTCAAGGATAGGTCTTGGGATAGAGCTTTATTAATGGCCTTGGCAGAAAAAGCAGGAGGAGTGTGCTAATGAAATTTGTATCATCAGCAAAGTTGGGAGGCATCGTCAGTAAAGAAGGGGATCAGAATGTTATTCAGGAAATCTGGATGACGTTGAAGACTGGAGTGAGAAATGGGATGAAATTCAATAGTACAAAGTGCAAGATCATGGACTTAGGGTCTAATAATAAGAATTTCTGCTATGAGCTAGGAACACATCAATTGGAGGTGACAGAGGAAGAGAGACACTATGAGCTCCCAATTTGATGTGGCAATGACAAATGCAAATGAGATTGTGTGGTGTATCAGATGAGACATTTCCAGTAAGAGAAATATTAATGCCATTGTACAAGGCACTCATTTGAAATCCTGTGTACAATTCTAGTCACCCATGTTCAGTCACCCATGAAACAGGTGAAGAGAAGAGCTACTAGGATGATCAGGGGAATGGAGGAGCTATTTTATGAGAGGAGATTAAGAGCTTGGCTTGTTTAGTCTAGCAAAAAGAATGCTGAGAGGGGATAGTATTGCTCTCTAAAAATATGTAGGAGGTAAATACTGGAGACAGAAGAGGTATTTAAGCTAAAGGACAATGTTGGTACAAGAACACATGGATATGTATTGGCCATGAGCAAATTCAGGGTAGAAATTAGAAGAAGGCTTTGTAACCATAAGAGGGAGATGATTCTGGAACAGCCTCCTAATAGGAGCTGAGGGCAAACAACTTGATTAGTTTTAAGAGAGAGCTGAACAAATTTATGAATATGATTGTATGACAGGTTTGCTTGTAATGGTGGGGAGCAGAGCTTAGCAGCCCTGAGACTTACTTCCAATTGATGTCTTCCATTCCTATAGCTCATTCTTCAGAGTTTCAGCCAGCCGCCTACATGGGTCAGGAAGGGTTTCCTCCCCCCAGTGTATTCTGGATAATTTTTTTATCTCCTTCCTATGAAACATCAGAGATGGCCGTTGTGGAGAATAGGTGGGGCCGAGGAAGTCAGAAAACAGAAGTCTGTAACTTACAGACTATACTTTGTCCCAAATGTTCATTTGACATTGAAGTTAAATAGGTGTCAGCAAAACACACAAAACTCCTTCCCCCCCCAGAATTTTAAACACTCTGACTAAACATCTAGTCTCAGTAGCTCAGCTTTCAGTCTCTTGACATTTCATAAATTTACTAGTCACCACAGGAGAGACAAGCCCTACATTTCTAGTATAAACAGCTATCCCACCCCCCCAGAAAACTATATTCTAAAGAATCAAAAAAGGGAGTCTGACAAATTTATACTTTCTGGGTCTTGGAAATATATGCTGCTGTGACCAGGACCCATTTCAGCTTTCTTTGGTGGTTGCATTCTACCCCAAATAAAATGAGTAAGTCTACCCTGGAAGAGACAAAAGCTGAGTGCTTGTCTCAGAGGAGGAGCTCAGATGAGACAGAAGAAATTATTCCTCGCTGCTGGGTCAGTCTAAATGTTCAGGATGACCCCAAGCATTTAGAGCCCCTTAACTATATATAGTCTCAAGTTCTTGATGGCTGGAGAGGTCAAGATATTGGACAATTTTTCAAAAATATTTCCCTACCTACAAACATCACTGGGTGGACTACAGGGACAGCCCTAAGCAGAATGTATTATAGGAGTCAAGATAAGAAAGGGATTGTTGTGAGGTCTTCATTAGACAGGAATGGCTGAAGTCTCGTGGCCATAGGTTGATAATCTCCACTACCCATTCAAATGCTTCTTCCTAGCAATAAGCAGGGCTTTTAATTTTGTCTATGTTAAATCAGAGACAGTTCATTTTAATCCAGATTCCTGAGAGACTTAGACAGTGGAAGCCTGTAGTGAGGTAGTGTGGCCTCCCTCAGAGCAAGAGGGGGAGGAGACACCCTCCCTACCCAAGTGGGTGAGTTAGACCAATCTCACCCCTCCCACCAGAAGTGGGTCGGTGGGACAAGAAATAAAAAAGGCAGGGCCTCCAGCTCAGTAGGAGCTGAGACAGCGAGAGAGATGGATGCATCTGGTTGGCTCCAGACTGCTGCTTTTGCTAATGTGCCCAGAGGCGCCTGCCTGTTGAGGAGTGGAACCACTGTGACTGGATGCCCTGTGACCCCAGGTACACACCAGGGAGAGGGTAGGAAGTAGCCCAGGGGCAGCCAACAGCAATTCAGCTGTGTTGGGTGCTGCGCCCCAGTCTGCACATTATGGTTGGATTCCCTGCTTCACCACCGTTAGGGCCCTGGGCTGGGACAGGATGGAGTTGGGTGGGCCTGCATCCTCCTACCCTCCCTGCCATCCCCTCTGGGGTGGAAGCAACCCCCTACCTGAGCCCTAGACTGCAGAGGTGCTCAAACCCCTACCAGGGCAATAGTCAGTTCCTTGCCACCCTGCCTGAGGGCCAGAGGCTATAGACTAGTTGCCTGGCCCGCCCTACCAAAGGGCCATGGGCCATAGACTGCTTCATGTGCCAGACCCTACCTGAGAGCCTGGGCCTTTAGACTGTTTGCCTGCCCCACCTTGCTTGAGAGTCAGGGGCTATAGACAATTGCTTGCCTGCCCTGCTCTGTCTGAGTGTCAGAGGATATAGACCACTGCTTGGCTCTGTCCCCGCCTGAAAGCTAGGGGCTCTGGACTGTGTACTTGCATGACCCTGCCTCAGGGCTGGGGGCTCTAGACTGCATAGCTGCTCTGCTGTGCCCTAGGGTTGGACCTCCCTTAACGGCCTATTGGCTAATTCCCCCCTGTCAAGAGACAGTGACCTAATGAGGTCATATGGCCTTCCTCTGAGCCAGAGGGGTCAGAGCCCCCGTCCCTACCCAAGTGGGTGGAGCTAGATCAACCTCGCCTTTCGTGGGGGTGGGACAGGAAATATAAAATGCAAGGCTTCCAGCTCAGTAAGGAGTGAGACAGCGATGGACAACCGACGCCTGACTACAGGGCCTAAAATCACTGGAAGTCTTTCCTCTTGACTTCAGTGGTTTTTGGCTCAGTGCCGGGTAATAAAACTAGAATCTGGGTTGAATGAAAAGATGGCATAAAGCTGAGTATTATCAAAATACTGGTGACAGTGCAACTCCCACACATCTCACTATCACCTCTAATGGCCTCAGACCAGCATTGAGTAGGAGGAACTTGTACCCCACATCCCCAGATGTGAGGGCCTTTTGGGAAAATGAGCATTTGCCTGGCATTACTCTCTGTTCTCCCAAAGCGAAAAGTATGAATGCACAAAAGAATCATTCCATGATATTACTCCTGCAGTAGCCCACAGGCAAGTCAATACCTCACTGCTCACAGATCTAAAAGATTCCACATCTGTCACTAAAGGAAAATAATCAACCACTGATATCGGTATGATCTCATTTTCCCACTCAAATATGAACGCTGACAGGTAGTGATCTAAGTAATTTATGATATCCAAGTGTTGCTGGAGCTGGTCTATCACCACAACCACACTTATCTTCATGAAAATTGGGATGGTTGTTATTGGCATGCTTAATATAATCCAAAATGGGTTTTTCAGCAAGGGCCAAACTGCTGCTTGTTTAAGTAATGCTGGCAACTTGGCCTCCTGAAGGGATATATTAATGAAGTTAATCAATAATGGGTTTAAGTGTCTCTCTGCTTGTTTTAATCAGCCATGAATTTTTCATTTGAAAGGACTGCAAGACGATGGGATCATATTCTACTCTTAATGCATCAGGCAGTGCAGAAAGGAAGTAACAACTTCCATTATTGTATCACGTTTGTTATCTGATACATAATCTGGCCTGATAGCAGACTGTCCAGGAGCACAGGCAGCTGTTCTAAGAAAAGCCAAGGATTCCTGAGAACTAAACTAGTTCTCATAGATTATGGTCTATTATTCATACTCCCCACCCAGGCACAGCTCATGTAATTGCCATGCTGCCATTGGCTGGATCTCACCAGCCAGACACTCAGTCACAACTCCTCTATAGTTGCAAAAATCTGCAAAAGAGGAAGTTACTGCTACTGAGGGCAGCATTGACCCTTGATGCTTGTGTAACTTCTGATTCCCTAAGAGGGGAACTTCCCATAGAGACAGTCTATTTCTCAAATACTTTCTGCCTTCTGATGAACTCGTGTACTGAAGGTATGGCGTAGCTACAGGAGAGATATTGCCATATAGCTACATTTCCTTGCTCTGCCCTGAGACCAGAACATGCCACATATACTATTGGTTCTCCAGAGTCTGTCCTCAACCCCCTTTCTCATGGAGTTTAACTTCTTTTCTGCAGAGTTAGAGAGGAAGATAATGATATAATCATTTTTCTACCTGGGCCCCTTTCTGATCAAATTAGCTCCCATCAACACTGTGCAGAGAAGATTATGCATTCTCCATAGTGCTTAAGTCTCCACATTTTGAATCTTCTGTAGCATCTTGGCATAACCAGGTGAAAAAAGGACAGAATGAAATAATTAACTCATAACTCTTCTAGAGAAAAGCATTCCTATTGTTTGTTAGTTTAATGTAGAAATGTAACTATATATATATATATATATATATATATACACACACACACACACACACACACACACAGACACACACACGCTTCCTAATAACCCAAAAACTACTACTGTCCTAGACTGGACATTTTGGGATTTCATTCCAAGGCACTATTAGAGAAGCAAAATTAAAAAGCTGGGATAAATTCCAGGTGTTTTTATTAGCATACATTCCATTGTTTTTCCCAGACACATCTATTTCAGCCTGCATCACAGTTTTTGGAGGATGCAGTGAGGTCAAAGTTTACGTGATCCTTGACATACTGCACCACATCCTCGCAACACCATGGTAGAGTTTGAAATGGAGTCACATGAAAGCATTACTACATGGAACTGAACTGATATATCATAAGGCTCCTTCTCACTGCTTAGGATGAACTGGGCCATTTCACCATAATCAGATACAAAAAGCTCTTTAAAATAAAACACTGAGCCAGCGCTAGACTTCTTCAGAGCTTTTACCTTCACCTGCACAGATGTAAATAAAAGGACAAATGACACAGTGTGGCATAACACTTTCTTCAGAACTACTGTGTTCTGTCATTATGATTTCCATTCTCTGTGGCATATAGCTTCTTTACAGCAGGAAGGGGGATTTTTACATGTAATTCATAAAATGTCCAGAGGGCTGTTCTGATGTATCATGTGTAATACAAGTCCATACAATGGCAGATTAATGATGTAAACGAGGTTGTAATCTACAGTATGTATTTAGTTATTAAATGTGTGTGGTGGGGAACATTTATATGCATACGAAGCCTTTCCAGCACAAACCTGCATGTGGAGCTGATGCTAACCCAATGGTAGTTACAAGAGGCATTGTGAAGAGTACAGCTGCTGCACCATGCCACTGGTAAGATGCAGTTTGTGCTCTCTCCACAGCTGGACTGCTAACTGTCCACAGCAGAGGAGGGGCAGGGCCATGGATGTCATTCCTTCTGGGTTGGGTAGTATTATAGGGTTCTAGTGGGGAACAGCAGTCATGCCTGGTCCCTGATACAGTGTTGATGGAAAGAAAGCTCCTTGTACCAAGCCTTTCTTGCATGCTTATGGAAGAGCTGGCCCTTAATATCTTTAACTTGCTGGTTTTAATTTTTTAGCTATTCCCTAGTACAAAATAAGGATAAATGGTCATGTTCTGGCTTGTTGTCACACTGGAGTTTTGGGTGAGGTTTGCTGTGCAAACAAGAATGTGTAATACAAGGTCAGCACCGAATTGAGTAATTATACTTAAAGCTTATGGGAAAGATTTTCAAAGGCACAAGTGGGAGTTAGGAACCTGACTCCCATTAACTTTCAATTAGTGTTGGGCACCTAACTGCCCATTTGTGCCTTTGAAAATCTTGCCCTATAACAGCAAGCAGTCAAATCATAAAGAATAAAGTCACCAAAAAAAAAAAACGACCTATTGTTTCCTGACTATTAAAATTATGCCCCTTTGAAGAAGAAAGTGCTTAAGAGAGAAAAAAACATTAGTGGCTCTCTGCTCACTATGGGCTCTGTTCACTCCTGGAAGCACATGTGGAGTCTGCATTAATGTTAGAAGGAATTACTCACACATATAAAGGATGTGGAATTTATAATATATTCTCCCTGTTGCTTAAATAGGTCTCCATGTGGATCAGTCTGTGGGTGGGGTTTCCATGGAAAATATGGTCCATGTTTTACACATACTGAGTCAAATTTTATAGTTCTTACTAAGGACTCCAGTAGGAATTTATGTGAGATAAGGACTGCAACATTTGGCCCATAGTATTAAAATCACATAAAGTATGTAGGTCAAGGGACTATGCTTAGGTCTTTTATCTCTACCATGGGCTGAGTTTGGACTGTTTATTACAGAATAACTACTGGGTCATTTCTGTAGCAAGCATGATTATATCATAGTAATTGTTATTAGCTATGTATGAGGCTTAAACAAAGTTTTGCTGAAACTGTGACGTCAAGACATCATATCCAATATACTGTATGTAATATAATAGATCCCCATTTCACATTGTTTGTTCTTAAACATTCAAGTCACAAAATACTCACAGCCCAGCAATACAATTTGCTTGACCATTTTATTGTATCATAGTTTGTAAAAGCTATTTTATTGTATTGTGTTTTCTGTGTCATATAAAGTTAAAAGTATTTGAAACTTATATGAGTAATTTGTATGCCGTTACTCTTTGATTATTAAATGAAGATTATCTATAATGCATCTGGCACAGGTGACAAAGTGACATCCTGAAGAAAATAAGTATGTTTGTTTAAGGGAACTCATTTTTATTCAAGGGAATTCACTCTGAGTGGCAGGTCTATAGGCACTCCACAGCACAAAAAGAGCTAGGACCATAAGTGGATGAGTGAAATCCATTCATGGGACTATTTAATCATAGTATTTCCATGAGTTCCACAAATCTATGTAATTTCTTTAAGTCCCATTTTGATGCACAAGTCTCATAGATTATTCCAGCTGTAATTGGCAGTTACTTGTGCTTACAACATTAGTTTGAGATGCACCTGTTTAGGATGACAGCATGTCTTCAAAGTTTAGCATAAACTGACCTTTTTTTTTTAAACTATCTGTGATTATATGTATTTGGTGATCTGCACTTTTCCCAGCATAGCAAAATGCAAATATATCATGTTTTCAGTGAAGGATTTGATCTGTCTTACAAACACACAATTTGCTTCAATTATCAGGGACACAGTGCAACCAAGGGCAGAATTTCAGCCAGCACATGGCTCTGAGGACAGAATTTGTTCTTTATAGAAATCTTTTTTTCAGTCCTGACATGTGGATAACCTCTACTGATTCTAACAGGATTTATGCATGTGAGGTCTTCTATAGCGGTGGCTCTCAATCTTTCCAGACTACTGTACCCCGTTTCAAGAGTCTAATTTGTCTTGCATACTCCCACTTAAAAACTACTTACTTACAAAAGCAGACATAAAAATACAAAAGTGTCACAGCACACTATTACTGAAAAATTGCTTACTTTCTCATTTTAACCCTATAATTATAAAATAATTGGAATATAAATATTGTGCTTACATTTCAATGTGTAGTGTATAAGACAGTATAACCGAGTCATTGTCTGCATGAAATTTTAGTTTGTATTGACTTTGCTAGTGCTTTTTATGTAGCCTGTTGTAAATCTAGGCAATATCTACATGACTTGATGTGCCCCCTGGAAGACTTGGGCACACAGGTACTCCTGGTTGAGAACCACTGTTCTATAGGAGAAGAGATCTCTTAAAATTCATGTTTCAAAATGTCATTATTATGGGCTTCAATATGTCCTCAGTTACGTGCTTGCAATGCCTATGGACTTCAGTACATGTCCTTGAGAGTTCTGCAGATCAAAGGCAGTAGTTGACCCTTAGGAATATAGTATCTGCTGCTGAAAAATGGGGGCAAATACATTGAAATCAATGGAGCTGTGCACATTTACTCCTTCAAAGAATTTGGCCCTTGGTATTCTTAGTTAGATCATGGCAGGAAAGCACCTGAACCTTTAAACCTGTTATTGTCCCCATGCTCTAATCCCAAGAAAAGTATACAACAAGTATGATAATTTTTTGCTGGAAGATTTGCTCCTATTATCAAAGGACCAGATCCTTAGCTGGTGTGCACTGACGTAGGTCCCTTGCCTTCAAAGAAGCTAGGCTGACGTAATATCTGTCTCAAAATATATATGCCAGATTACAGACTGCAGCAATGTCCCAGTCGGTTACAATGGATTTATAACAGAAATCTTCATTGTACTACTGCCATTCATAGCACCAATCACGGCACTCTGTTATTCAATAGAAAAACACTCCATTATATTTGGATTTGTCTGCTTTTGGATAGAGTTATCAGGACTCCATTCCTGCAGAAATTTAAACACATGTTTATCTTGACTGACATGAATAATTCCCCTAAAGACAAGTCAGTAAAGAGGATGAAGTATTTGCAGGAATGGAGCCTAAGAGCACTGACATTTTGAAGTATAAGGGCTTGTCTACATGGCAAAATTGTCCAGTACAGATTTCTGGAATAAATATTTTGCTATAGCTGTTCCGGAATAACTCCCCCATGTGGCACTTTATTTAAAAAAAGAAAAAGATTTTGTTTCAAAGTAACTGATCCACTCTGGAAGACAAGAAAATTAGTTCTTATGTGCATAAAAAGGCTACTGTCTTCACTTTGAGTAAACCCACATCTGAGTCTTTTTCCGTTTTAACTTGAGTTGCTGAGAGCAGGCAGGCTGGAACTAAGACAACTGGTTTAATTACATTTTTAAGTGTCTCACTAAAAGTAAAAAGATTTGCAATGTCACTTGCAGAAATGTCATCAAATTCCTTTTATTTAATGGTTCATATAGATGCCACCTGTGCTAACAGAGTGACTCTTTGTCTTCTTCTCTAGTGGCTAGATCACGAACAGAGATTTCTGAGATTCTATTGCCTTTGATCTAATGGATCCGATCCTTTAATTCAAGCAGTAGATGCTCACGTTTGTACATCCAGAGGTCCAGGGCTCCTTCCAGAATCCTGCAGATTATCCATTACCCACAGACAACCTGACTAGAGGCATCATTATGTCATATATTAGGATAAGAATCCTGGGCCTGCTTTTGCTTTCACCTTCAGTAGTTTTACTCTGAGGTAATTGTATTGATTTAATGTAATTACTCCTGATTTACACTGGCATAAATGAGAACAGAATCAGGCCTTCTGATTCCTTGACTTGTATTTCATTAAGCACTCTGGAACTTGAAGCTTTTTTTCTAAGTTATAATGTCAGGCCATAATGTTGTTAAATTGTAACATTAGGCTATGGCTTTCTATGGGCAATTTGAAAGTTCTTTGCATATTCCTTTTACTAAATGTGTTTAATCCTATTCTCCTTTGCAGTAGGAAGATGTTAGTCTGAACTGTGTCATATTACCTTAAAATGAATCTGTTTGATGAATAGTGCATCCTTTTTTGCATACATAGAGGCATAGCTGTGAAAATTATGAAAAAGCCACTCTGACATGAAATCACAATTATTTTTAATAAGTTACCTATCCAAATTACTTATGCATTTTTCTTACAAGTACAGGATTGTATTGCAATTAGGGTTGTTTTCTTTAATATATCATGGGCTCCTGTTTGATCAAACTATTAATCTATGTCTGTGACACTCTGATGCCATTGAAATAACAAGTTCAGAGCTATTATTGAGTAATATGTACATTTCTCATTTATATTTTTGGTGACATTACAGTTAAGGTTTCTACAGTGACTAATGCCACCCTTACACAAAACACATAGCAAGAACACAACACTTAAAATAGCCTAAACAATTTAAATTATGGAAATGGCCAGTTTAGGTGAGGTGACCCTGGTGCCACTTAACCTAGAAAAAGTATCTGCTTAGTTGGGATCATAAGCTACATAGCAGCAGGTACTCCTATGTATTCCACTCTGCTATGGAATTTGAAGTTCCGCTGGTGAGACTTGTTCAGTGAGCATCCCTGTTCCCTTCCTGCACTTTCTTCTTCCTCCTATTTTTGGCTGAGCTTGTGATGCCTTGTACTCAACTTGATGGCCTTTCTCTGTTTGCCTATTTGTTTGTAACATGATACATTTTGAATGCTACATCCAATCAATTCAGAAGTTTCAGAGAATGTTCTAGGCATCAAGGGGCAGAACTGTATTGATTTTGGTGAAAATTAGAAAACCGGAAGTAGGAAATGGAGAGCACCCACTCAGGGCTCCTGGCATCAAGTCATCAGATTCAGCAACTTCAACCGGCTTTGTAAATGTGTCTAGATCAAAGAACCAGTTAATGGCCACCATTAACAACTTCCACTATAACACACACACACACCCCACCCATCTCGGCTCTGCTCATCATCCAAATAGAGCCTAAGATTTAGACACTCTCAATGACTTATGTACCAGACCAAAATAAAATTAATAATAATGGTGGGTGGGAATGGAAGGCAGGACAGAAGTTGGAAATGGGGGATCCTGGCATGATGGGAGAGGATAAATGGGCGGTTGAAATAGGGGAGAGAATGGGGAATAATTGTAAGGGAGGAGGGAAAGCATGGGGGACACAGAATCCCAGGCATGTAATAGAAGGGGAAATGTGGGGTAAACAGAGTCCCTAATATGATAGGGATATGGAAAGTGGAGGGCTTTGAATCTGGCCTTAACTGAGAAATGGAACATAACCCTTAACAATGATGCCTACAGAACTAGCAGTCTACAGAACTGGTTATCATTTTAAGGCAGAAACTGACATTTGTTTGTATATGAAATATGAAGAATTGGTTAATTGGTGATAATCCCAATCTGGCATATTTAAAATTGATTTTTAAACAGGGAAATGTGCCTTTAAAGATGTATAAACAAAATTCAACCAAGATATTAATTGGCTCTTTAATATTAATATGAGGCACTGTTAATCAAATGCCGTTTTAGTGAGTTTTCTTTAGTTTCTCTCATGCTGATTGTGCAATACAAAAGATGACAGAAATTCACAGTGTCAGCAAATCAGACCCTTGGTCTCCAGATTACTTCTATTTGGAAACTTTGAAGAAAGTGGCTTGATTTATTAAGTTTTTATTCCTAGTAAAGTGCCAGTCAAAACATCTAAGCAAGTGCAGTACTAGGATACTTTTAGAGATGAATTAAATTAAACTAGTAAATAAACTATATTCTCAATATACCAGATCTTTATTTCTCAATAAAAAACTCTCGGGATTATTTGCCTTTTGTTTCAAAGGATTCATGTATTCATGTTCTTTTTGCCTTTTGTCTGTGGAGTAAATGAATTTCAGCCTAATGTTTTCATATCAAGTACTACAGCATTTTGTACAGAAAGACATATGAAAATGTTGTTAATCATACTCTAAATTACCTCTCTGGAAAGCCATATAACACTAAAGGGAATTTTATGTCTAGCTACAGTGAAGGGTTGTGTAACCTTGAGAAACACTGATTCAAGTCTTCTTGGCTGCTTTGGGTCTTCTTTTGCTTCAAAGGTGTTTGTTTCCTGACACCCAAAGGATGAAAGTTTAGACCAGAGAGAATCATATCAACATTGTTTATCTTGTTCAGGATCATTCTTGAATGAACTGAAATGTGAAGAACACTTGTGTGTTATGAAGCATTCAACCTTTCCCATCATACTTTGCAATGTTACCAGGGTAATAGTTTAATTTCCTTAAAAAGCAATCCTCTGGTTCTTTCTTTTTCTCTTTCGATCTCTCTCATTTAAGATTACACCTGACGTAGAGAGAGTTGAGAAATCAGATTATAAATGTCTCATCTCAGTTACTTGCTCAAAACATTTCCTTTTCAAACATCTACTACTATGATGAAGATACGTTGCATGGTGGATATATTTAGCAACACAGAATAAAATGACATTAGAGAAAATTTAAATAGAAAATGTAGGCTTCCTTCCCCCACCCTCAAGACTTAGACTAGCTCAAGGATGGAGGGGAAACAAGTGGCACTGTAAAGAAGGAAAGATGACCCTAGCGTTATAGTTGTAGCCTCAGATTTAGGAGATCTCAGTTCAATTCCTTGCTCTGCTGCTGCAGCCAACTCTTCTTAGAATGGTCCTTCTACCTTAGAGTAAAGACACAGTATGGGGAAATTCATGCAACTTCTGGTATAAAAGGACAGTACACCATTGAAGCTAGTGCTATTTCTTTCATTCTTATGAAAGGTACCTGTGGCACCACTGGAAACTGAATCACTCTGTCCATACAAGAGACATATTGTGGGTAGCTGTGTTGTGAGCTTCCTCACACTCTCCTTCAAATATGCCTTAATCTTGAACTGAAAGGGAAGTAATTTAGTCTCCATGATCATTCAGTCCTTAGTTTGTCTTCTCTTCTAGCAAAGCAAATAGAAAAAGGAAATGGCTATGTCAAATAAAAACTTGGCTTCTGATTTTTCAAATTTGGATCTGGTCAAAATTTTCTGAGTAGCAATTATTTTGATGCTAAAAAAGGGTTGATTTTTTTCACAAAATAAAATAAAAAATAAAAAGGACAAACTTTTTACAAAACATTTCATGAAAATGTTCCCAATTTTTTTGCCCAGATCTAGTCAAAATATTTGCATATAATTTCCCCCATGTTTCATCTATATCTAGTCTCGATGGGTACTTAAACCAAATAATATTTGGGTAATTACAGTCATTCATTATTGCTGTTTTAGAAAATGTTATTGCCTATGATTTCTCTCAGCATTGTGCATTCACTGTCACTATCCTGATATAGAAAGTAGTAGTATTCTTTTTAATTTAATTTATATTTATACTCATGGGATCTGAATACCTACAGATTTTACTGTATTATCCTCTCCACTCAGAAGTTTTATTTTAATAGAGTCCTTTGACTTTTAAGTACAGTATAGTATTACTCCCTGGTCTCTATTGATCTAATCTGTCCTCCCTGTATAGTTTATACCTAGGCATTTCAGTCTTCCACTCATTATTTTCATCCCACCATGTTTCAGAAATGCCTATAATGTCTAAGTCCTCTTTCATTGTTGTATATTTTAGTTCACCTCTTTTAGCTTTTAAATTTCTTGCACTGGCATATAGACATTTATAGCTTTTATTCTTCACAGTAAGAGTTACAGCAATAGCTAATAGGAACTGGCATAACAAGAAGAATGTCTTGACAAAGGCCCTGGGTACTCCAATTTTTGGCCCTGTTTCTCCAAGGCATTCTAAATGATGAAGTCATTTGCACCTGTGCAAAATGACTGCAAAGAGGGTATACAATATCTCCAAAATAGAACTGGCAGCATTTTTACACTTGCTTTGCTCTAGTGTAAATGAAGCAGAAATCAGGCCTCTTAACAAATGAATGCTGTCTATAAACAGAAGATAATGTTCCACCTTCCACTGGTGCAATAAATTAGGGCCCAATTTTGCAAGCCTGCTTAGTGTGAAACTTCAATTGACTTCAGTGGGAATTCAATGCACAGAGGCCCTGAGAATGCAAAGCATTTGGGCCATTGGGGAAAATGAAAAAAGGACCTTTTTTGGTCAAAATATTGGTATTTTAGTTTATTTTTCTGTACCATAAAAACTATCACATTATTTAACTTGCATACCTACTGAATGACCAAAATGACTACAAATATTTTCTGCATAAATCTGAGCCAAATAAGATCATTAGCACTGCAGCTGGAATGACTTCATTTAAAAAAGGGAGGATTAATAATAATTCCATTAACATGTGGACATTTTGCTTGAGACTCATCAGCTTTACCACTGCAGACGTGCTCTTATTATTCAGACACACTCGGTAAAGATTTTTCAAAGATTCAGTATTTGGCAAAAGATGAAAATCCTATTTCCATACATTAAGACAGTAAAAGTATGTGAAACTGTCATTTCTATTATATTTACCATTTTGGGGCTAGTAAAGTAATATGATTGTTAATTTCCTTATAGTCAGTAGGGAAAAAAAATTTTGGATAAGAAATCTTAAAGCTTTATGAGTCTTTGATTTTATGACTCAACTCTTGTATCATTCTGATCCAGTTAAAAGTTTTGTCATTTAAATATGATTGGGGAAAGCCAACAATTGCATAGCTCTAGTTAATATCTTTTGATCACCTTGGCCATGTGAGAACCAAAGGAACTTAGGATAAAATTAAAGGACCCTATTAAGTTCCTGACCATGCAGTGTGATGTGCATGAGTATAACTTTGTATCCACACTGAGCCCCAGTGATTTCAGTGGAGTGCTGCATGATCACAGGACTTCAATGACACATGTCTCATTGCAGGATCAGGACCTAAGAATGGTCTGGGAGTCCTTCAGTTTCATTACTGGGAATGATGAGCTGTCTGAGGCTAAGCCCTGATCTACACTTACCTGGCAATTCAACGGCTATCAATGGGAGCTATGCAAGCTACGCATAGTAGCTTGCGTAACTCCTGTCAACTGCTGTGCTTCCCTTCTGCATCGTGTCTTCACTACACTGCACCAACAAAACCGTGTTCCCATCAACTCAGCGCTATGCCCCTTGACAGGGTAATTTTACAGCAGCGACTTCTGGATCGAGTGAGCAGGTCTTCACTGACCGCTCAATTGATCCAGTAAGGTTGATCTGGCTGCAGCAACTTTGCTGCCATCAATGTAGACATATCCTAAGTATCAGAAACACAGGGGCACCTGGAAAATAGTATATATGTGCTTACATTTCCACTTAGTTCAACAGCAATTTCTTGCTAGAGCAGTGTGAAATTCACTTTTCTTTACTATGGAATTTCAATTTTTTGTTAGTAATTTCATGCTTAATTTCATTTTACTTTATTTGCAATTTCGACAAAATAGCTATTTTTCACATTGAAAACTTGTAGACACATGGATCAATGTTGTCTACATGAAAGCTGTCTCTGCTCATTTTCCTGAAGAAACAGACCGGTTTTACTATTGAGTTGGGCTCCTTTCCATTTTTTACCAAAATAAATGTGTATATTGTAACACTGCATGCAGTGACTCGAGAACATGAATACCAACCTCAGGGCAAGCTGCTAGGAACCAGGGCACAATCCCCAAATTGCTTGTGAGTTCTATTCTTAGATTTCACAAATCAATTATCAAGTGTAAACTCCTCCGGCACTATAACAGCCTAAACATGTAGTCTCAGAAAGCTCCCTTGAGTACGCCAATCTGTCTCACCACCCAGGTAAGCCTAGCTTTGTGATTGATGATCCCGTACACCAAGAATCACAGCAATATTCAGTTTACTTCCGGTCCCAAAGGACCAGTCACTTACCCCAGGTCAATCACTCCTTTATACACCAGAGATAACACTTTCAGCCAATCATATAATAAACTGAGTAAAAATTACTTGAATAGGAAAAGGAAATTAGAGAGTTTTTTTACAAGATTAAAGCAGGTAATCATAAGTACACAAATGAGTTACAATTTTACATTTCAAAAGGTATTAGAAGCCTCTATAACAACAAAGTTCTCTATGTCCTTTATTGCTAACCCAAACAAAGCAGCTGGAGATCGCTTGCTTATGTCTACAAAAACCTTGCCTTCTGGAATCAAAGCAGTACAGAGATACCAAGTTGGTTTGGGGTTTTATCCTGTCCTGCCATATGCTCTGAGCTGGAAACTCAGCCGATGGGAGAAGTCCACGTGCACAACACATCTTTTAGGCAAGGAGATCAGGACAACAAAAGGCTTTTGTCCTCTTCTTGGTGACACATAGGGAAATTCCAGTTGAAACATCCCATAATAGTCCATCTGGTATCAATGGACCTTTCCTTTTGGGAAGGGTGTAACACTTTCTTTTGAATAGGAGTCCTTCACATCAATTAATGTCTCTCTCTCTTCTCTGGTGATTTTCACAGTCACAGAGACTTACAATACAACCACTCGAATATTACCTTACAATATGGAATCCATAAGTGAGATTAATGCATGCAACAACTCACGGACATTCCGTAACGTGTAAACTCTGAATACATTCTCATAAATCTAACGCCTATTTTAGCAATATTGTCACACAAGTGAGCCAGACTGGTTCCTGCTATATGTTTTTCAATGTTCAATTGAGCCGTAGGGTTCTTGGTATGAGCTGGCACTGCTGTCACATGTGTATTAATCGTTTCCCACACAATTTGATTTATTTTTGGTTCATTTAAAATGAGAAAAGCCTTATATATCACTCACCTCTACTGTGAACACTAAGCACCTATAAAACAGATGGATCCAAAATTATTGTCTGAGCAGTTAGCACCCAGAAACCTTCCAGATATGATGATGACCCACCAGTCACTATAATGAAGATCATAAACATATAGGCCTATGAAACAAGGTCTCTGCCCCATTAAATGCAACTGGGTTCTGCTCTCCTGTTCCAGTCCAGGTTCTTCCAGCTGGGCTAATTAAGAGGATGGGGGAAGCACCCAAGCGCTATAAAAGGTCAATCAGGGGATGAGAGTTAAGAGAAACAGAAGGTGGGTTCTGGAGTGATGGTACTGAAGTCAGGAGAGCAAAAAGAGGGGTTTGCTGGCTGGTGTCCCTAAGTGAGGACTGGAACTGGAATGGAGCGTGAGGGATGTCTGGCTCTAAGCTGGAGCCAAGGGCTAGCAAGGGCTGAAAAAAGGGGGAGTAGTGGAACGGGCTTATCTGTTGATGTCTCCAAGTTAGACCCTGAGGAACAGTGAGAGGGCCCAGTGGGTGTGAGAGTCAATCCATTGGCATGGGTGCTCCCAACAGAGAGGCTGCAGGAGTCCCTGCTGGGAAGAGTGGGGTTGCACCCCAGAAGAAAGGGATGGCATGACGATCCACGTAGAGAGATGGAAGAGGATGGATAAAGAGCCTAGGTATGACAGAAGACTCTGGAGTATGGTGAGAACAAGGATTACATGTACTGGGGTGATATGGACTGTTTTGGAACTCTGTTATATACTATCTGCTCAAGGTGTTAGCAATAAACTTGCCCCAAGAAGATGTATTTAATTAAAAGCCTGAAGTGCAGTTCTTTGGGTAACCCAGAAAAGACACTGAGGCAAGGAGCCTCTTGCAGGGCTGCCTCAAGGCCATGAGGGGGCACACAGGAGAAGGTCACTCAATTACAGTCTAGATCCACAATGGGATTTAGGCTCCTAACTGCCACTTCAGGAACCAAAGTCCAACATTTAGATCCTCAAAATCCCTGCTTTGTTGCTGCCAAAAGTCCCTAGGCATGCACAAAACCAGCTAAGTCTTGATGCCCCATTCCTGCCTAAGACCCAGCTGGATCCTCACACGAGGTGCCTCCTTGACTATCTTGCCCCAATCCAGTAAACCTAGTGAGAGGCCACCTTAGAACATGTCTACCTCATTGGACCTCACAAAAAACAATGTTGCCATCCTATACTTATATTCCATAACCCAGTGGTTAGAGCACTCTCCTGAGAGATGTGGCTTCAAGTCCTTGCTCTGAATCAGGCAGAGCAGGGAGCTGAACCTAGCTCTCCTGTATCTTGGGTGAGGATGCTACCCTTCGCGCTATAGGTGAGAGGGATATGCTTCCATCTCCTCTCTTTTTCTTGAGAAAGGGCTGACTTAGTTAAGGCTCAATTCTTGGCTAAGTTGTGAATCCTGAAAAGAGATAGGCACCGCCCTCTGGCCCAAAGTTAAGCACCTAACTCCCTTTGAAGGCCGGGCTTAGGCCACATCTCTAATTTCAGCATTCATACTGCCTAATTTAGGTGGCTCCCTGCTCAGTGTGCTGGTATTTGTGAATCCCACTCTTAAGCATCTAAGTATCCCCAGGCTTTGTGTAGAGAGCCTGGCCCTCTAACTCAGGGCTGAGGTTTCCATTGGGTAGCAAGGTGCTGAAAGTTAAGCATTGCAATGCTGAATCTAAGTCCACTTTGTAGATCTAGCCCATGGGGTCTTAAGGATATTATGGGGCCCATGCTCTGCAGGGTTAAACGTAGCCGTGTAGATGCTTGGAAACCTGGCAAAGGGGAGGTTCTTAGAGCCTGGGCTCTAGCCCAATCCTGAATGTCTGCACTGCTAATTTTAGCCATGCAGTGTAAGCCCAAGTCAGGTGACCGAGGCACCAAGACTTGCTGCTGTGGGTTGGTTTGTGTGTGTGTGTGCTGTGTAATGTACCCTGAACTTCATCGCAGTTAGTTTCTGATTTCCCTTTGTTATGTCTGTTACTGGGCTGAGTCAAGCTGGGCCCAGGATACTGGGGCCATTGCACATAGTACCAAATTTTAAGGGCTTTTGTTCCCTTTCATTTGTATTTCTCTTCCAGGATGACCAAATTGGAAGGGGAGTTTAAAGAACCCTTCAGTCTCTTCTTTTCTGCATTCATTAAAGAAAGACTTTCATATACCACGGCGTTACCACTTATACAGTGTCATGGTGCTTTATAGACCAATAATAATTAAAGATCTCTATGCTAAGGAGCTTTCAGACTAAGATCTTGATTATGGATCAAAGTCTAAATTAGACAAAAGATCACAAGGGATGATGAGAAACAAAAGGTAAGAATGGGGATAGAGGAATGAGGAGAATTACCAACTTTATAATTTTTTACTGGGCCTGAAAACACTGTGGCTCCAAGTCAGCAAAGTACTTAAGCACATGCTTAAATCCCAGTGGATTCAACAGGACTGTTCACATGTATGAAGTTAAGCTATTTACCAGCAACACTCCTATATACATATTTCTTGATACCCCCAACCACAAACATATTTAACTGAACTGTCCACTATGATTCAACATCATGTGTTAATGGGAAAGAACAATCTGTTATTATAAACAATTTTTCCCTTTTAAAGTATTGAACTTCTATTCGTATGAAATACAAAGTAGCTCAAACTTTCAGAGGCATCTTATTATTTTGCACACTGATTCATCTATCTATCTGTCTTATCTAACACTGTTTGACAGTTCATGTTCTACAGATATCACAAATCCTGAGCGTCTTCTTGGACTCACTGCTGAGTTTCAACAAGTTGTTCTACAGAAGTCAAAATAACGGGCATTTCAAGAAAATACACAGGATAGATAGAGAGCACACTTGAAAATATACTGATTGTCTTGCAAGAGTCTTGCCATTGCAATGATATTCCTAATCTTCATAATGGAAATTTCACTAGAAATGGTAGAATCTTTCAAACCTGTACAGAGTTCTAAGGGCACCCTACCATAGTGGTTGAGGTTCTGTCACCTGAGGATCCTTCCAGTAATACTCTAGTTGCTGGATCCACCAGTGTTAGAGGTACTTTGTGGGGCAAAGCAACCAGGTAATGCCAAAGGTTGTGGCTTTTATTTCCTAATGTGAAATTTCCAAAGTGAATTTATAGTGGTGGAGGTAGAGCAGGAAAAATCTATGTGATCTGAGGTGCAGTGGGATCATCCAACAAGAAACCTAACAAGGGTGGGCTGCCATTAGTTTATAGGGAAACCATCCTGGGGATGTGGTCAACTCTGTCCCAAAACTTAACACTTGCCAAAATTGCTGATAGCCTTTCTTAAATCATCCTATTAGTTGCTTTTCTTGCTATATTAATTTCTTCTGGCCCTCAGTGCATGACATATGTAAACTTAATCTCACAGATCTCAAAATTCTGAACTCACACTGCTTTATATCAGGAGTAACTACTGTGGAATCAAAGAAATAAGCATTACATTTATTAATAGAATGCTTGGCCTGAAACTGGTCATGGAAGGCCTGGCCTGAAGTTGTAGCCTGAAACTGAAATAGAAGCCCCAGGCTAAACCATTAACAGAAGGCCTCAACTGAAATTAGGATAAAGATGTTAAAGTCCCACAAGAGGTCTCTGAACCACACCCGAGAGGCAAGTTCTCTGTTGAGCCTTAAGTCTTATTGAAGTCTGTGAACAGACTTCACCTGTTTGATAAGTACCAGTACTTGTCCCTTTGTCTTACCGGCCCCACAGAGACTCACACCATTGTATACTCAAGTGACTCATTGGGCGTCTCTGGGAGGGCGTCTGGTGTGCCCACTATGCATTGTGATTGTCTACCTTGTTAAGTATAAACTGTTAATCCAATCCCACTATGCGATCAACATGTAAATGAACCTAAGCAACCCCTATATAAGTCTTTTGTATCTGTTAGCCAGTTGAAGTACATTTGCCCAGCATCCAGACATGCTGCTTGACTTCCCTATAGCCACCTGGGTTTTCCCTATGGCTATAGTATTCTCCATAGCTATGGTTATGTGATTGTGTGTCACAATTAAAGCTGCACCCGATCCAACTCTAAAATGTAGCAGTGTGATTCTTTTCCACGACACTACTGAAGTCAATAAACATACATAGATAGAAAACTGGTGGAACTGAAATCAGATTCATGTCCATTGGGTCAAATGCAATGGTGATAAATAACTAATGACTTGCCCATATGGAGAGTTCTGGTATGGTGAGCTGGGTGTAAATCTACAGAGCTTTAGCCTGCTGTGCATTAGCTGGCTGTGTGGTCCTTGATACCATGCACTAAAAGCTTCATAGCATATTCAACTGCAACAGCGATAGGTCAAAGCACACTATGGAACGTTTAGCGCACAGAGGCAGTGGCCACAGAGCTAGTTAGTACATGGCAGACTAGAACATTGTACATTTACACCCCATTTTACTATGCACTAGCTCTCTGTATTGGCAAGCCCTAAGTAAGTATAAAGAAGTCTAAATTGGTGTAAAACACACAGTGATGGAGCTAGAAATTGGTGTAAATTAACCAATTTGTAAATAGACCTGGATGAGTACCTGATTTTTTCTCTTTTGTTGTTAATCTTGAAAAGTGCAGGGGGTAGGAGGGAGGAAAGGTGTTTTCGGATGGACAAAAATGACAATTTTTGACAATTTCAGTGAAACAAAAAATAAAGTAAAAGTCATTTTGGGTCATGAGATTTTTGTGGAATCTGAAATGCTTGTTTCAATTCTGAGCCTTTAACACATTTAAATTTTAAAAATAAAATTAAAAGAAATCTCAAAATAAAAAGTTATTTTGAACCGAATAAAAAAAATCAAAACTCGTTATTTAAAAATGTGGAAATGAAGTGTTTTGATTTTTTCAAATTTTTCTTTTTTTAAACAATTCAACAAAACCAACATGAATTTGTAAAACATATTGATGTTGCTGAATCTGCTTTTTTTTTTTTTTTCTGAGGGAAAAACAATTTGGTTGAATAAGTTTGCCTTTTCTTGTAGGCTTACTTAGACTTATCTAGCTTCACTTCTGAATCTGGCCCAGAGTCAACAGTGACCAGTGTATTGTTAATGAAAGGGAGAGCAGCTGTACCTGCATAAAATAAATCTTTTACAAGAAAGCAGTCAATCAAGTTAGTGAGAAAATTAGCATAATTACTTTTCATTTTCTCGCTTGTCTCTCAAATGAGTTTCTTTAGTACTGACAGAACTGATGATACTGGATTTGCAGCAGGGCCTAAGCATAATTTTTTTGGGCCCAGTACAGACTTGTAACATGGGTCCCCTTGCACACACATACCACAATCCTTCATCCCATACATACAATCTCATGAGACATGAAAATTGTTTTCCACATGGTAATGGGGGTTGCAGCCTGGGCCAGGCCCCACAGGGTTTCTGGACCCCGGTAAAGTGTACCCTTTCCCCCCTCCCCCCATGCAGAAGCCCTGATTTGCAGTCCAGGGACTCTGAGTGGGCCTCCCTTAGTCGAGGTATGCAATCATGGACATGTTTTAACCTTAGGCTTTGTTGATTGAATCTAGTCTACCATTAAGTTAATCATTTTGGACTTTCTTTGAATTGTGTAGGAGTGATTAATGTAGACAGGATACTGATATTTGCTCTGTGTATTGGTCATGGGACAGATATGAAGTATTTCAGGGCAATCAGTCATCTATTGCTACTTGATGTGGTTAATCAACCCACTTAAAAATGTAGAGAAGGGTTTTGGCTCTGAAGATTCAAAATCCCAGAACTACTCTCCATTTTCTGGAACACTGGTCCATGTAACTCCCGTGAAAAGGCAACTGCTGATGTTTTTTCTGTGAAACTAGCCATCTTGTGCAGAGCTGCTTGACCACTTTCTTAAAGGTCTAGCATAGCTTAAGGTGCTGGCTTGACCATTCTGGCCTCTGCAGCATGACATCTTCCTGTTGGCAGAGATAAATAGGAATACTGAGTAACCTTGCAGATGTCTCAGTTCCTGTATACCATGGTACATAATAAGATGAAATACATAAAATGTATGCTTGCAGCTGCTTATAGATAACAGTGAGGGGAATAACAAGTTATCCTTGAATGTCTGGGGGTATACTTTCTCACTGCCCCGCCTATCACCAGATGTTGTTTTGATGACCCCAATTATCATGGTGAGAATGGAATGTAGTCAAGGGTGAGAACCTGATGTAGGTAATAGAATATGTAATAATTAGTAGAGAGGTAATTAGGTGAAAGCTGAGTATAGAAAGATATAAAAAGTCACCAATTAGACAAAGGGGCATGCTCCATCAACACCTGATTCTGCAGCAGGTGCTGCCGGTCAGACCAGAGGATCCACTGACTCTCTCGCGTGGCCCCTGAAGAAAGCCATTCCTGTATACAGCCTTCTGAGCGACTGCTTTGCTCTCCAGGTTTAGTGAATATGATATATTGTAGTTCACTTTAGGCTTTGTATTTAAGTAGTATATCTGTAGAAAACCTTGCACATTAAACCTTATTGATCTGCAAATCTGGCATACCACATCTCACTGGCATCCACACTGATCACTAAGCTGCCAGTATCAACAGTAAGATTCTGCTTAATTTGGTTGAAGAAAGCATGTACTTGCTACATGCTATTTCTAATTTTCATTTTTCCACCCACGAAATGATTCCCTTCACTAGCAGTGATTAAAACTTAGCATTTAAGGGTATATCTGCACTGTGAGAAAAGACCCGCAGCATGGCTAAGGCAGGCCTGGATCATCTGACTTGGGCTCACAGTGCATAGAGGGACAGATGAAAAGACATATTAAGAAAAAATATAATCTATGTGTAAAAGACCCCTTCCAGTTTTAATAGTGTGCAACTATTAATTGTGAAAGTTGAATGACTTAGTGGCACTGAATAGATTTAGGCAACTTAACCTTTTTTTTTTTTTTTTTGCACTAGGATTAGTGAAGACATTACGATATATTAGAAAAATATAGCATACGATGTGGCACTGCCAGAAAACAACTGGTATCTTCTGACTGCAGCAATGGTCCATATGTTTGACATCCTTCATGTAACCCAACCATATATCGTTAATTGTAAATCCATGCCAAAGCCATTGGCAAGCACTGTGGACAATGACAACAATTACTGCCTCCTAAAAGTCCTTGACAAACTGCAGGGAAATTTCCATCTGCCATTGTAATCTAAAAAATGTATAGAGCTCATGGAATACAATGATTCTGTGTTTTAGAAATGAAAGCAGTCTAGATCTGAGTGAGGAAAGATGCGTCACAGACAGGCAGTAGAAAGAATAAAGATATGTCTGTTTAGAACCTGACTACTATTTTTCCAAGATAAACAATATTCGTGTTAATTAATATTTTAAACTTGATGTATTCATTTGTAATATTCTCTAGCGAAATGTTTGGTACCACTAAGTATCATTAATAACAGATAAGGAAAGGCACAACTACATTCAATTTTCAAGCCCACTTATTCCAAAACTAACTAATACCTCCCTTTTCCCCCGTCCTACCTCTTTGCCTGATCCTATACTCTGACTTACTTGCAAATCCTTATCCCTGACTCCTGGCTTTGATGATATTCAATTTTGTAAAGTGTGGTGTTGTGAACCTTTAGTGCCACATTGGAAGCACATTGGAAGGATCTGAGTAAACAGGAAATAAAGACAGTCCTGTGTTCAACATGACTACAGTGTCCTGGGTCTCTGTAATCTCTACGTGGTGTGAAAGTGGGATCAAATAAAGACTCAATAGATCATAGACCAACCTTGCAAAAAGGGAAAAGCAAAACAGACAACCAAGCCTACCAATCCACCCAGAATAAACAAAAAGATGCACAGAGCTAGCAGCAAAACAGACAGTCAGATACCTTTAATGGTTTCTGGGTATATTACCATAAACCAAGATCTATGGATGGAATCCAGACTGATTATCCTTTCATCAGTGCAACAAGAAAGGCTTGATAGACTACACAAAGACTCTGGGCTGGTTCACACTGACCAAGCGATTTGGCGGCAGTCGATGGGAGTTACACAAACTACGCAGAGTAGTTTGTGTAACTGATGTCGACTGCTCACAGCTTCCCTTCTGCGCACTGTTCACACTGTGCTGAGCCGACGGGAAAAACGTTCCCATCGACTCAGCGCTATGCTACTTGAGGGGGTGGACTTACTCAGTCGACTTCCTGATTGATTGAGCGGGTCTCACTGACCACTGAATCGATCCTGAAAGATCGATCTGGCAGTGGTGATTTTGCCGCCGTCAGTGTAAACGTAGTCTCCATACCATTGCAAAATGTAGGGAGAGATCTGGTGGCCTGGATTTAGCAAACAACTACAACAGAGTTGAGAAATGTGATATTTATGCTCAGATGAGAACCAACCTACTGGAACCATTACTAACAGCTGCTCTAACAGACAGGCCATGGCAGAAAGTTGGGAATGATCTTTTCCATTTGGATAATACAAACTATCTTTGATTATTTCTCAAGATTCACTGATGTTGCTGTGTTGCTCAACACCACATCAAGAGCAGTTGTGGAGAGGATAAAACTCATTTTTTGCCAATCTTTTCGGATTTCAGAGTGAGTAATCTCTGACAATGGTTCTCAGTTTTCCTCTGAGACCTGTAAGGGGTTTGTAGATACCTACGTTTCCACTCAAGTCACATCCAGCCCACAGTTCCCGAAGAAATGGGAAAGCAGAACACTGAATAAAGAAAATAAAACAACTTTTTGCTACTGGTCAACACTTCTAGCAAGTGGATTCACCCTTGTGGAACCATTGATGGGAAGGAAGTTAAGATCTACAATCCCAATCATCCTTTCCAAAGTAGCTGTTTATTGGTCTGACTTACCAAAATTACAGAAGAAGGAAGATCAGTATAAAACGCAGCATGAGGGACTTTGATAGGCACCATAGAGTCAAATTCTTGAGTACTTTAATCCAGAAGATCATGTTCAGGTGAAAGATTCTCAAGAAAAGGGGACAGTGCAGGGATGCGTAAGGCCATCTTGATCCTATTTTGTTAGTGTGACAGCAGGAATCATCCATTGGAACTAGCATCATCTTTGTTGTATCACAAGGTGGATCTCTAATACACCTGGATCACTACTTTGAGACTGAAGCTTTGAATACCACAGCTGTCCACATAGAACTGCCAGTGTACTGTCCAGATCCTCTCCCTGCAAGGAGATAGCCTACTACATTCCTAGAGGATTACAATGGATCTTGAGAACTCAAGAAAGTCAGAGAAGAAATACCCAAATGGCTTAAAAGGACAAAATAAATCTCCGACATAAGGCTGAAAGTTCGTGCAGTTTGAAGAATGGGGTACAAAGTTTTTTATTTTTGTTGTGTGGTGTTGTTGTTTTCATTCCTGTTATAAACTTAAAAGATTTGAATATGGTGACGTGTCTAGCTTAAAGGGCCACAGCTGCTTGGATCACAAAATGGATTTTAGCAAAGATGGAACAGAGGGGAGGTGCATATATGAACTTTTTATAACCTTAAAATGTTTTGTGTGTAGTTGAAGTTCAAATACACTCATACTGGGTCAATATTCAGATCTGAGGTCAATCAGTGAAGCTCCATTAACTTGAGTTATATCAATTACCATCAGTTGATTCACCTACGTTATGCCAATTTATACCTGCTGAGGATCTCACCCATTATTGCCAAATTTGTTTTCCAGTTGAGATGGGGTCATTCCCAAACATTGCAATAGTTAAGAGTTGCCATTAGTACTCTCATTTCACTATTCTAGATTTCTTTAATTTTTGTGAATTGAATTTACCACTAAGAGAAAAACAGATGTGAGGCATAAAGTTCTAACATGACTTGAAATTTGTATAAATTCAATGCTAATTGCGATAAAACTGATTATGGACCCAACTAGGACCATAGTTACAAGAACTAAACAGAAGACTGTCAAGTGCAGTAAGTTTTACAAGTCCATTACTTTGCTGGCCCACTACTTTAGTATAAACATTAAAGAAAATCATACCATCTTCTGTTGTTTACTTTGTTCAAATATTATATTAAGTCCAACAAACACAACTCTTTACTTTTATTAAGTGGTAGAGGGTTGAAATGGGACCTACTCCTGGGAAAAGCAAATCAACAATTATTTAAGGATGTGTTTAATTTGAAAAATACAAAACACACTGGTTGAGACTGAATGATTCAAGGGATTGGAAATGGGTTACACAGCTTTCCACAGCTAGGTGCAAATCTGCCCTACATAGGTCATCTAATATATTTATATCATATTTGTCAGAATGGTATCTGAACTCTGAGATGGTGTGTTGCAATATCACTCGAGTTATCCCACTGCAATATTTGTTGTACAAAATGCAGGTTCCCCAAAGAGTTTACAGTCTAAATTCAAGCTTTGGTTCTCTCTAACCTTTCCCTGGTCAGAGGGGAAGGGCAGGTTATACTTTTCTTAGATTGTATTGATATTCATAGTGAAGTGATGATTTTTGTAATTTGTCCAGAAGATGGTGAGATTCAAGGTCATTCCAAACCTCTCATGGAAGGGAGTTCCTAAATTAGTCATCAACAAAACTGTTTCCTGCTCTCATGACTCACCCCTCTAGCTCATAATTCCATTACACCTGGAGGAGTGGAGCTCTTGAGGAAGGTCTTTCTCACAGTCAGAGAGGCTTTTGTCCCTGAAGTAACCTAGACTCAGGTAACTGAGGTAGGATTAGAAGCTAGAATATGATCCAATATTCAATGAGGAACCAGTGTAGTGGTCTGAGCAGCGGATGATGGTACCATATTGACTTGTAGTGTTTATCAGGCTGATTAATTTTAATCAGTTGGACATTCCCAGTACAGAATGCTGCAGTATGGATCCTGAAAGCTATGAATATGTGTAACACCTATGCCAAGTTCACATCTGGCAGGTTGTGAATGCACCTGCTGGCCACTCATTGATGGAAGAAGGCATTTCTGGCAAATTTGGTATTTGGAAATAGCAGTGAAGGATCTTGGTGAACCCTGAGGCCATGAACTCTTGATGTTCAGAGAGCAGAGGCCTTTTCTGAGGGCAATGTCATGATTTTGGCTAGTTCTTCCCACTGTTTCCCTCTTCCTTCTAACCTTATTTGTCTTGTATAGATTTAGTTTCAACCAGCTGCTCTTCATTGATTGCCTGTAAACATTGAGACAGATGGGACAGGGAACTGTTAAGATTTGAGGAATGGGTGGAATTGAAAGTCAGTTACCTACTATTTGTATCTCAGTCCAGATGTCCCTGGGCTAGCCTCTCATAGAAATATAGGGCTGGAAGGGACCTTGAGAAGTCATCTAGTCCAGCCCCCTGTGCTTAGGCAGGACCTAACCTAGACCCTACTTGGTAGGTGTTTGTCCAACCTTCTTTTTAAAAACCTGCAATAATGGGGGATTCCACAACCTCCCTTGGAAGCCTATTACAGACCTTAACTAACCTTACAGTTAGAAAGCTTTTCCTAATATTTAACTTAAATCTCTCTTGCTGCAGATTAAGCCCATTACTGCTTGTCCTACCTTCAGTGTACATGGAGAACAACTGACCACCACCCTCTTTATACTTTCCCTTAGTCTGAGGCAGACAGATTAAGAGACTTGCCAAGGGCACACAGGGAGTCAGGGCAGAGGTAGGAAGTAACACAGATCTTCCAAATCCCATCAGTGTATTGACCATAAGTCTCCAGCCCCTGTATTTTAAGATATGTAATAAAAATCTTCAAAGAATACATATGCTGCCTAGGGTACAGGCACAAAATATGGTCAACTGACAAAACTTGCTGTATCCGGTGCATTTTTCTGTATGCTTTAAGTAATTAGAGTGCATCTACTGAGCTATAATTACAGATGAAGAAAAAAATGCAACTTGTCTAAAAAATCATTAGTGAAGCCTTTTCTCTGACTGCTGAATGTTATCTCTTACTGTTTTTCATAGATCTAAGGCTATTGTGATTGTCCAGTCTGACTTCCTGTATAGCACAGGCCATAGAACCTCCCCAAAATAATTCCTACAGCAGATCTTTCAGGGGGGAAAAAATCCAACCTTGACTTAAAATTGTCAGTGATGGAGAATCCACCAAGACACTAGTAAATTATTCCAATGGTTAATTACTTTCACTGTTCAAAATTTACTCCTTACTTCCAGTCTGAATTTGCCTAGCTTCAACTTCCAGCCACTGGATCGCATTATACCTTTCTCTGCTAGATTGAAGAGCCCATTATTAAATATTTTCCCCATGTAGATATTTATAGATTATAATCAAGTCAGCCCTTAACGTTCTTCTTGTTAAGCTAAATAGATTGAGCTCCTTGCATCTTTCACTAGAAGGCATGTTTTCTAATCTTTTAAGCGTTCTTGTGGCTTTTCTCTGAACCCTCTCAACATCCTTCTTGAATTGTGTACAACAGAACAGTATTGCAGCAGCAGTCACACCAATGCTAAACATAGAGGTGAAATAACCTCTCTACTCCTACTTGAGATCCCCCCTTTTCTTGCATCTAAAGATCACATTTGCTCTTTTGGCCATAGTGTTAACCTGGGAGCTTATGTTTAGCTTGTATTCCACCATGATCTCCAAAGCTTTACCAGAGTCACTGCTTTCCAGGAGAGAGATCCCCCACCGTGGACATATGGCCTTCATTCTTTGTTGCTATTTGTATAAACAATTACATTATTCATATTAAAACACAGTATTTGTTTGAACCCAGTTTACCAAGAGATCCAGACCACTGTGCTCTTCATTATTTACCACTCCCCCAGTTTGTGCCATCTGAAAACTTTATCAAGGATGATTTTATGATTTCTTCCATGTCATTGATAAAAATGTTAAATAGTGTAAGGTTAAAGAATCAAACCCTGTGAGACCCACTGGAGGCACACCTTCTCAAGGATGATTTTCCATTTCCATTTTCATTTTGAGACCTATCAGGTGTCCAGTTTGTATTGTGTCCTATGTTAATTTTATATCATTAGTTTTTAAATTAAAACATCATGTGGCATTAAGTCAAACATCTTAGAGAAGTCTAAGTATATTACATCAGCATTATTACCTTTATCCGCCAAACTTGTAATCTCATCAGAAAAAGGTATTAAGTTATGGTGACAGGGTCTATTTTCCATAAAACCATGTTGATTTGCATTAATTATATTACCCTCCTTTAGGTCATTATGAATCAATTCCCACATCAGCTGCTCCATTATCAATGTCAGGCTAATGGGTCTGTAATTACCCAGGTTATCCCATTTACGATTCTTAAAAACTGGCAAAAAATTAGCCTTCTTCCATTCTTCTGGAACTCCTCCAGTGCTCCAAGACTTGTCGAAAATCAACATTAATGATAGTTAGCTTCTTAGCCAGTTCTTTTAAAACTCTTGGATGCAAGTTATCTGGACCTGCTGATCTAAAAATGTCTAACGTTAGTAGATTCTCTTTAACATTATCCAGAGATCCTAGTTTAATAGAAAGAATGTTATCACCATCGTATGATGAGACTGCATCATCTGTTTTTTTCCCAAATACAGAATAAAAATATTTTTGAACACCTCTCTTTTTTGCATTATTATTGATAATTATATCATTTCCATCTAGTAGTGGACTAATCTCATTGTCATGATTCTTTTTGTTTCTAATATATTTTAAAAACTGCTTCTTATTGTCATTAACTTTGTTATTGAACACGTAAGGATATGACAGGGCCCTGTACTCACTCACCTCCAGTCATCAGTGTCCAGGCAGTAAGCAATACAAGTCTAGATGAAGGACACTCAGCCCTCCAGCTGGGTGTGGCTGGAGTTCACCATTCTGGGGTCATTAAAGGTACTCCAGAAAGGGGAGAGGAAGGAAACAAATGAACAGATCACTTGATTAGCTTTTGATAGGTTGTAGTCCCACTCAATATTTGTAGGCAAGTCACTAGAAAGAGTTCCAAGGTAACAGCCCAGAGTCCTGTCCACCTTCCTCTCAGCGGGCTCACACTGGCTGTGAAGCAGCCCCTGTCCTCAGCCATACTTCTCCACAAGAGCTAAGGATTGGAAATCTGTTCTCCTTCCAGGGCTGCTGCTCACTGAACTGGGCTTTGCAACTTTAAGGCCCTTGGTTGAGGCCTGATATGCCTTGCAGATATGGCAGGGTGGGGCTCCTTGAGCCCATAACAGCTCTTTAAACCCTTCTTATCTGGAGTAGAGGTTGAATACTCCATCACACTCCACTAAAGGAGATATATAAATAATGTGCATGAGAGAGAGGCTAGAGAACACCACAAGTGCGGGCTCCAGATGGGGAGGTGCAGTTATCCATCACAAACTTTTGCAATCATTCAGAGTGGAATGATCTGATCTAATTCTGTGAGCTTCTCCTCTTCCATGTCAAGACGTGCTACATAGGTAGCATGCTATGATCCTTGTGGTGAACACAGCTTAGAGATCCTACATTAGAAGTATTATAATGTGTCTATTGTTCATAGCCAGTAAATATGTAATGGGAACAGAAATTGCCCACTATGTGTGTGCAAAATCTTGATCTCAACCCTATTTGCGAATGATCTATACTATGTGAAATTAGTTGATGTATCACCTTGCTTTACAGTTCCAGTTGTATGATATGTGGATTATACGTAAGATCATAACAAAGAAAGAAAAATAAAATAATCATATACGAAAGGCCCCTCTGCCATCTGCCTGCTTATTTATTTTTCCAGTTTTGTTTATCAGAGCTTATATTTCTTTTCACTTTTGGCATTTTATTTACTTGAATTTCAAAGATGTATGGAATAATTTGAAATGTAATATTGACAAAAACAAAATATACTGTCCAAAATGGATGGAAGAGGATGTCTTAAAAGTATCAAAATCATATGTAGATGGTCAATTTTCAGCTTTTGCAGACCTACGCTTTGAGAGGGAATCAGAAAGGACAGAATATATAAAGTTAAGAAATTTATTTCCATGAGAACAATACCCGTGGAACTGTGAGCTTAAAAATATAAGGAACTTGCAATTTCACATTTGTATTGTGTCCCACCTTCCATCCCAAAAAAACTAAAACTCCAGCAAGCATTTGTGTTTGTTTAGGAAAGATGTTTTACAGATGCACATATGTGAACCAAAGGCAGAGTAGGCCTGGTCTTGACAGAATAAGAATGCACCAGGTATTGTCTAACCAAGTAAGAACATTCCTGACGAAAGACGATGGTGCAAATACACACAGATCTCTCAATAACTATCTAAACTCATTCTTAAGAGATGGTACAGGAATACACCGACCCCGTGTAAGATGAGGATAATGGAAACGGATGTTTTGTTTGAACTAGCAGGTACAAGATAATGGTGGTAACTAATAACATCTGGAGTGTAATACATAACTTGTTTGTATCAATGTATAAAAGGAGATGTCATAGGAGGGACATCTTTGTACTTGCAGAGGAGATGGCATCCTGGTGTGCTGACTGAGCAGGTATCATTGTCATGGGCATATATGTGTTATCGTATATGTAACCATTGAGACGTGGCGCTAGTACCATGCTTCATCAACAATAAACCTGCTGGAGCGCCTTTACCACCAAACCGGGCTTGTGGTCTTTCTTTATGAGCAGCATCAAGGTTTGCTGAATTAACATGTTGCACTATCTGTCAGTGCAGCTGACATCGGAGCTCCAAGAACAGCAACACCGGCAGAAGTAACAACTTAGCAGCCTTAACAACTCTCTGCAGCGTTAACCACAGTAGATTGAGAAACTACTTGGTTCTGTTAACAAGAAAGAATTTGGAGTATCTTTGTGGAGGTTGGAGGAAAGTCAAATTGTTTTTAGATAAAAGATCCTATGAAATAATGTCATTCTGCATAGCCTTATTGCAACCTCACCAGAAACACTTCATGTAGTTCTGATCCCTGCAGGTAAAGAAGATTAAATGTTTACTGATCTTTAGAACCTTGTATGAAAACGTATTAGTGAAAAATTGGACACACAAAAATCAGGTTTTGTCACTGCCCTCCAAGCAAGCAGTGGTCCATCCTAAATGACAATAGGCTAAGGTCTGATATGTTCATCTGAAAATCTCCAGTGAAAGCAAACATAGAAATTTGGTGCTAGCTCAGAAAATTCCCCTTAGCTCCCTCATTGGCCTCAATATTTCAAGGGCGGACCCAGGAAGAAAAGCCAACTCCCCAAAAATCTGCAGCAGGGGAAGGATGGTCCCAGCATTTTCTAAACCATCCCTGAATTTTCCTGCTCTAGAGGGAAGGACGTCAGAAAAGACTTCACAGCTTGCATCCCATATTCCGTCCATCACAAAACTACTCATATTGTAGTATTGCCTGTGGCCACCTACATGTAGGGTTTTGACTAATGATGCCACACTCAAGGGCTCAGTGGCTTCACTTCTGCCATGCTCTTATCCTGTCATCTCCCAAAATGATGGTGGAACAATCAGCCTGCAAGGAGCTTTGAACCATGTAGGTTGTCAGAACCCCCTTACGCAGGCTTTCCTTGACCTCCCCATGCAGGTAACCACTGCACAGCTTTTTGGGCCCTATGGTGTGTCTACACAGCTGCTGGGGGTGAGTCTCACAGCCCACATTGACAGACCTGGGGGAGGGGGCTCTCATCAGTGCACTAAAGGTACCAGTGTGGGCAATCGGGCACCGACTGGAGCTTGTCCTCTGAAGCCTAGGGAGGGGGATGGGCTTCAGTGCCTAAGCTCCAGCCTGAGCTGGAACAGCCGCATCACTATTTTTAGCACACTAGCATGAGCCTCCCCTCCCTCCCCCCACCACTAACACCAGTCTGTGGATCTGGGCTGCGAGATTTGCGCCCAACAACTGTGTAGACATACTCTATCCCTATGTGTGCAGAGGGGCAGTGTGGGAAGGCAATATTTGCTTCTTCGTCCACTGCAATGAGAGAGCAATGTCTGGTCCTCTGGTATTAAAATAAACGACTCGCTGTGCAACTCATTCAGTCAAGGACATTCAAATCATATCACATACCACTGCTCACTCTTGTTGTGTCCATTGTACAGGATACAACAGGATTTCAGAATGTTACCAAGCAACGCATTTCTTGGATTATGCTGTTAATAATGAAAGTAAAAAATGGCCTTGCCAAAGCACTGAAAAGTTGAGACAAAGCGCACAGAATGAGAATGGATTTCAGGGTTAACAGAGGCATTATCACATGAGAGAATTATTTATAGACTACAAAATAACGATAATAAATTTGAAGAGATCTGAGGACCATTTGGGGAATTTATCACATCTTGAAAATAGGCCATCTTTGTAAGCAACAAAAGATTAATACAGTCCAACCCTGGCCTCTGCCTCTCTCATTTTTTTCTTCGTGACATTATTATTATTTTGCGCAGAAGGTAGAAAAAAAGACAGAGAGTCAAAATTTAAAGAGTTCATTTTCAATACAAATAGGAAAAAGTAAATAACCATCTGTGTAATACTTCTGTGAAGAATTAGGTCTTGCCTTTAGGTTAATGCAAATGTTTCTGTATTTATGATTTCAACATTTATGACTATCATTTGTTTCACGGGTCTCTTGCTTACGTAATAGAAGCAGTCAAATGAATTAGAACTTACCACAGAGAGCTAATTGTTGGGTGATTAGCCAATGGGTTCCCCACCCCTGCTCTCACTGTGGTTTCTGCTGTGTGGGGAGCATTAGGCTAGAGCGTCATTGATAGAAGCTGCTGAGGGATGCCCTGATGCCCCTCAGCCACATTCTCAGCTAACACCTCTCACATTTGGGGTGTCATAAATTCCAGTGTCCCTCGGGTGGAGGGGAAATGGTGTCATGTGGGCTTTGTACTACTGTGGAATTTCCTTTATACTTCCTCCTTTATACTTCCCTTTCTGCCACCAAGTGAGATAACTTAGCTGACATGACATGAGCAGGCCCAAGTTAAGACAAGACTAGCCTGAACAAGTAAACTGCTGAACATGCCCAAATAAGTAATTGCTGAAACAAGTAACTTTTTTTTGAATATGTAATATATATTGTGACAGGGCCAGACCGCAGGGCTATGAAAGGGTACTGGAAGGCATGTATATTAGCCCCAGGCTCCATAAAGCCCTCTTCCCTGGGTAACCCAGCTGGGGCTAATTGAAGACAGTTGGGCCAATTAGGCCACCTGGAGCCTATCAAAGAAGCTGCCCCGGCAGTTAAAAGCCTCCATTTCAGGCAGGCCAGGTAGGCTGAAAGGGAGTTAACAGCCAGAGGAGAGGAGGCAGAGCAAAGCAAAACAAAGCAAGCAAAGCAGAGCGAAGAGGAGTGAAGTGAAGCGAAGCAAAGCGGAGCGGAGCGGAGAGGAGCTGCCCTGCCCTGCCCTGCCCTGCTGCCACTATAGCTGCAGGGCTTGGGACTATCATCCACGGCCGCTACCATACCGAGACAGAGAGGCTCCAGCCGGGGAAGACACCACAACCCTTCACGCCGGTACGAGGGAGCAGTCTACAGGCCGGGGGGGCCACGGACAGGCGGCCCAGGGAAGGTAGTAGGTCTCCAGGACTAAGCAGGGTGAGACCACTCCTTACAGGGTCCCTGGGTCGGGGGCCCGGGGAAGAGGGCGGGACCGGGTCCCCCCTCCCCCTGCACTCCCCTCCCCGCCGCACCACTGGCACAGCCGCTGAAGCGCAGGATCCACAGGGCAGGACAGGCGCACCCTGCCACACTGGTGTCAGAAGTGGGATTCAGCATGCGCAGCGGCTAGAGAGAGGGAGAAGGAGAGAGAAAAAAAAAAAAAAAAAAAAAAAAAACCCCAGGAGGGTGGGGGACTTTTCCTTTCTTCCCCTCCTCACCACAATGGACGACGTGGTAAAGGCACTCATACAAGCCACGGCGGCCCAGCAGGAGGCCACCCGGGCCCAGATGGCCACCCAGCAAGAATCACTGCGGCTTCAGCAAGAGACTAATCAGTTGTTGATCAGCCAGGCCAACCAGGACCGGGCCCTTTTGCGAGAAGTAGTGGCCCAGCTGAGGACCCTGGCTTCTCAAACCACAGGGCCGGATGGGGCGCGAACACTACGTGCCACCGGCTATCTGCAGAAGATGACTGGGGAGGACGATTTGGAGGCGTACCTCCTTACTTTTGAGCGGGTCGCCGCACGTGAGGCTTGGCCCCAGGCTCAGTGGGCTGGTATTCTCGCCCCCTTCCTGAGTGGAGAAGCCCAGAAGGCCTATTATGACCTACCCGCGGCGGCGGCGGCGGACTATGCCCAGTTAAAAGCAGAAATCCTGGCTCGGTCGGGGGTAACGACAGCCGTGCGGGCCCAGAGGTACCACGACTGGAGATTCCAGGAGGGCAAGGCTCCGCGGTCGCAACTATTTGACCTCGTCCACCTCGCCCAGAAGTGGCTGCAACCAGAGGTCCACCGGCCGGAGAAGGTCCTGGAGATCCTGGTTATCGACCGGTATATGAGGGGGTTGCCGGCCGACCTCCGCGCTTGGGTAGGGCAGAATGACCCCTCATCTTATGACGACTTGGTTGCACTAGTAGAGAGGCAGGTAACGGCCAGGGGTCTCACCCGGCCAGTCGGAGGGGACTTGCCCCGGGTCAGACGACCCGCCCCAGTTCTGGGGGTCCGGACGCCCGAGAACCCGGCAGGGACCAGGTGGAAAGCGAAGGGGACTGAGGGCCCACCGGAGGCCACCAAGGGACGGGGTGATGCGGGCAAGGAGGACAGAGCTAGACCCCCTAGCCCAAAGAACAAAGGGGTGTCTAGAGCCCCCTACCGCTGCTATGCGTGTGGGGAGTGGGGACACATAGCTGCCCAATGTCCCAACACCGAAGAACCCATGCAGTGCAACCTGGGAACCTGGCCGGACTCCTGTAGCCTAATCCACCTCGTAGGGGTTGCCCTAACCCCCCACAGATACACGAGGCCGGTGAAGCTGAACGGAGTCAAGACCCTGGCACTGGTGGATTCTGGGAGTGCCATTACGCTCATCTCGGGAAGATTGGTGAAGCACAGCCAATTAGCACAAGCTAAACGCACGGGGGTGACATGTGTCCATGGGTCCGTAAGCTACTACCCCACCATCCCAGTGAACATTGAAGTTCAGGGGGGTGTCACCAGAGTGACAGCAGGAGTGGTCCCTAGGCTCCCATACCCAGTTCTTATAGGAAGAGACTTTCCGGGCTTTGGGACCCTCCTTCCCCCAGAGGGGCCCGGGGGAGGGGAGGAACCTGAAACCCCCGGGCGGGCCCTCCCCTGTGAGGACCACCCCCCGATGTTCTCTGAGATCGCCCAGGATCTATTTCTAGCCCCAGGGAAGGGCCGAAAGACCCGGGCCGAAAGGAGGGCGGCTAAGGCTTTGGGCACAAGAATCCTGGCCCAGGGGCTAAAGCCCGCCATGGTAGGCAGACAGACCCGGGCGACAGCTAGAGAAACAGCCCAGAGCGAAGAAGGCCCTGAAGCGGACACTGAGCCGAGTCGCACAGAACCGGAAGCTGGGGTAGAAACCGGTCCCTTGGAGCTGGGACAACTAGGAACAGTGCGAGAGAACTTCGGTCGAGACCAGGCCGGTGACCCAAGATATGTCAACGCCAGGACAGAAGTGGCCGAGATCGATGGAGTCCCAGTGGAGGGAAGAGCTCGAGGCCCGGGGCCATACTTTCTGGTAAAGGGGGACCTGCTGTATAGGGCCACGGAGATAAGCGGGGAGCGGGTGTTACAGCTCCTGGTGCCGCGGAAGCATCAAAATGCCGTGCTGAGCTTAGCCCACAGCCACCTCTTTGGGGGGCACTTGGGTGTAGAAAAGACCCTGGCCCGAATCCTGAGGAGGTTCTTTTGGCCAGGTATACACGAGGAAGTTCGGCGCTATTGCGCCACCTGCCCCGAATGCCAATTACACAGCCCCCAGCCTCATTTGCGGGCCCCTTTAGTGCCCCTACCCATCATTGAAATCCCATTCGAGCGTATTGCTATGGACCTAGTGGGGCCCTTGGAGAAAACAGCCAGGGGGCACCAACACATACTCGTTGTCCTCGATTATGCTACCAGGTATCCAGAAGCCGTTCCCTTGCGGAATACCACTTCTAAAGCGATCGCAACAGAGTTAGTGAAGATTTTCGCCCGGGTGGGGCTGCCCAAAGAGATACTAACGGATCAAGGGACCCCATTTATGTCGAAGCTAATGAAGGACTTGTGCACTCTCCTACGGGTGCGGGCCCTACGGACCTCCGTCTATCACCCCCAGACGGATGGTCTGGTGGAGAGGTTTAATAGGACTCTCAAGGCCATGATCAAGAAGGTGGTGAGCCGAGATGGCAAGGACTGGGATACCCTGTTGCCGTACCTTATGTTCGCCATTCGCGAGGTTCCCCAGGCCTCCACGGGGTTCTCCCCCTTTGAACTACTGTACGGGCGTCACCCCCGGGGCATCTTGGACATAGCCAGAGAAACCTGGGAGGAGGAGCCCACCCCGGGAAGGAATGTTATTGATCATGTACTCCAGATGAGGGATCGGATAGCCCGAGTGACCCCCATTGTGCGGGAACATTTAGAGAAAGCCCAGAGGGCCCAACAGGTCCACTATAATCGCCACGCCATGGTTCGACGATTCCAGCCAGGAGACCAGGTGATGATCCTCGTACCTACCGCTGAGAGCAAACTGTTGGCCCAGTGGCAGGGGCCCTATGAGGTGGTCGAGCCTGTGGGAGAGACCAACTATAAAGTACGGCAACCAGGGCGCCGGAAGCAAGAGCAGATCTACCACATTAACTTATTAAAACCATGGAGGGCCCGAGAAGCATGTATGACCTTCACCCAGGAGGTAAGCGCGCCTGAACAAGTGAAGATATCCCCTGATCTAACGCCAAACCAAAAGGCCGAGGCAGCAGAGATGGTAGCCCGGAACCAAGATGTCTTCACGACTAGCCCAGGCCGAACAACGGAGGTCTTTCACCACATCGTCACCAGCCCTGGGGCGAGGGTTACGATGAGACCCTATCGAGTACCCGAGGCCAAAAGAAAGGAGATTAAGGCTGAGGTCAAAAAGATGTTGGAGATGGGGGTCATAGAAGAGTCCCATAGTCAGTGGTGTAGCCCAATTGTGCTAGTACCGAAGCCAGACGGCACTACGAGATTCTGCAACGACTTCCGCCGGCTAAACGAGGTATCTCGGTTCGACGCATACCCCATGCCTCGTATAGATGAGCTTGTGGACCAAGTGGGCAAGGCCCGATTTCTGACTACCCTAGATCTGACCAAGGGATACTGGCAAATCCCACTAGCTACAGAGGCAAAGGAAAAGACGGCATTTTCAACACCAGATGGATTGTTCCAGTATACGGTCCTTCCCTTCGGATTACATGGGGCCCCAGCCACCTTCCAGCGCCTAATGGACAAGCTGTTACGCCCTCATGCTGACTATGCCGCTGCGTATCTGGACGACATAGTCATTCATACCCCAGATTGGGAGACACATCTGAGGAAGGTGGAAGGGGTACTGCACACTTTGAGGCGGGCTGGCCTCACCGCAAATCCCGCCAAGTGTGCCATTGGTCTAGCCGAGGCTAGATACCTCGGATACATCGTAGGGCGGGGCACAGTAAGACCCCAGCTCAACAAACTGGAAGCCATCCAGGATTGGCCTCGGCCCAACCGAAAGAAGCAGGTCCGAGCATTTTTAGGGGTGGTAGGGTACTACCGACGGTTCATCCCCCATTTCGCCTCCAGAGCCAGCCCCCTGACGGACCTTATCAAGGCCCGGGGCCCGGACATGGTACGATGGACCGCAGGGGCAGAGGAAGCCTTCGCAGACTTACGGACGGCCCTCTGCAATAACCCCGTACTCCTTGCTCCTGACTTTACAAAGGAATTTATTCTGCAGACCGACGCCTCAGAAGTGGGGCTGGGGGCGGTCCTGTCGCAGATGGTAGGTGACGAAGAACATCCCATTATGTACCTCAGTAGGAAGCTCCTCCCAAGGGAGCAGAGGTATGCAGTAGTGGAGAGGGAGTGCCTCGCCGTCAAGTGGGCTATGGAGGCACTCCGTTACTACCTGCTGGGACGCCACTTTACGCTGGTGACCGATCACGCGCCCCTCCAGTGGATGCAGCGGAACAGGGAGAAAAATGCGCGGGTGACCCGGTGGTTCTTGTCCCTCCAACCTTTCCGGTTCACCATACAGCACAGGGCAGGACGTCGCCACGGGAATGCTGATGGTCTGTCCCGGGTCCACTGTCTGACGTCCCAAGTTGCCCAAACCTGGGGGCTTGAGCAGGGGGAGGATGTGTGACAGGGCCAGACCGCAGGGCTATGAAAGGGTACTGGAAGGCATGTATATTAGCCCCAGGCTCCATAAAGCCCTCTTCCCTGGGTAACCCAGCTGGGGCTAATTGAAGACAGTTGGGCCAATTAGGCCACCTGGAGCCTATCAAAGAAGCTGCCCCGGCAGTTAAAAGCCTCCATTTCAGGCAGGCCAGGTAGGCTGAAAGGGAGTTAACAGCCAGAGGAGAGGAGGCAGAGCAAAGCAAAACAAAGCAAGCAAAGCAGAGCGAAGAGGAGTGAAGTGAAGCGAAGCAAAGCGGAGCGGAGCGGAGAGGAGCTGCCCTGCCCTGCCCTGCCCTGCTGCCACTATAGCTGCAGGGCTTGGGACTATCATCCACGGCCGCTACCATACCGAGACAGAGAGGCTCCAGCCGGGGAAGACACCACAACCCTTCACGCCGGTACGAGGGAGCAGTCTACAGGCCGGGGGGGCCACGGACAGGCGGCCCAGGGAAGGTAGTAGGTCTCCAGGACTAAGCAGGGTGAGACCACTCCTTACAGGGTCCCTGGGTCGGGGGCCCGGGGAAGAGGGCGGGACCGGGTCCCCCCCCCCCCTGCACTCCCCTCCCCGCCGCACCACTGGCACAGCCGCTGAAGCGCAGGATCCACAGGGCAGGACAGGCGCACCCTGCCACAATATATATATATATTATAGTAAAGAAGGGAGGCTGTAACTAACAAAGCTAACTACTATGAGTATGTTTATAGTAAACGAAGTAGGCAGAAACACCCTGAGCTGATAAGCTTGCCTAACACAATCAGCAAAGCGACTGATCCTTACATGAAAGTATAGATGTTAGTAGGTAGGAAAGATGCATATACACTGTGTAGTGTGTGATATGTACTGGAATTGTGGTATCACCCTGTAGCTAAATCCACTATATTTGGGCTTGGCCAGCATAGGCAAAAAGCTACTATATGCCTAGTAAAGTAACCTGAGTAATGACCAGGAGTTGACCTGAGTTTTTTGGAGCCCAGAGATCTGGATGAAGTTTTCTTCCAGGACTGAACAAAGTGTTATGGAAAAGCCCAGTAGAAAGGTCTCAGAGAGAATCCCAATACCGTTGACCTGAGCCTGGGTTGACATCAGCAGATGAGAGCATAAAGCCAGTCCTCAGTCAATGATCTTCAGTACATTCACCCAACAAGCTCAAAAAGATCATATCAAAACAAAAAACTCTGTTTGCCCCATTCCCACAGTTGCATCACCAAATTTCACACACCTGTCATGCATCTGTACCCTCTCTTGATAAAATATCATACCCATCCATGGTATATCTTGTTATTTTGAACAATTATAGTACTGCCCATTGAGAAACCATTTCCAGAATTACACTCAGACATAGATAGAATTTAGTAGTGGAAAATGCATTCCCCTCCATGAGGATCAGATAGAGTTTTGGATGAAGTTTCATACTGATGAGATTTTTTTTTGACCGAACTACTTTGTCTATCCATATTATTAAAATTAGTTAATTGTTCAAGGTGCTGTAGGGGTATCTAGCCTTTAAAGAACTACATATAAGACACAGTCTCCGCCACAAAAAGCCTATAGTCTAATTTGTTTTTATACTGCAGCCCTATTGGTTAAGAAGCTCCATGTCATACAAGTGACATCCCAGTCACAATTTTAATATGAAAAGTATGAAATGAGGTTTTTTGGTGATATTACAGCAATAAAATATGTTGTATGAGGTCAACCACTACCAAATACCTCACATTTTGCAGCTATTTATATACTTACTGAAGTAGCTATTCTAAGGGACAATTTTAACAAAGGCTCCCAGCTGGTAGCATTATGTACTTTTCCTCTTACACTCATAATATACTGTCACAACAAAATGGCCATTGTCTATGGGCACACAGAATTGCAAGGCAACAGCAGGATTGGAACTGATATTCCCCTGTGCCAAAAGTGTAGGTCCTTACCATTTGAGCCATAGGAGAATCTCTGTTAGGTGTATAGGATCAATAATGTACAGCCAAGTGACTCTTCTATCCAAAAGAGGGCTTCAGTACACAAACATAGTTCATTATAGTAAACATTACATTTTCCCAAGTCCATCTGAATCCATTACTGGAAAAAGATTGAGCTTTTAATCTACTGGTTTCTATGTGGATGGTGTAATTTGAAATCTAAATACCTGTGCTTGTGCAATAGGTTGCTTTTATTAAGTGAGTCAGCGTCCTACTGACCTCAGTGTGTGCTCTCTTCCTCTCTCTTGACACCTTATTTGAACATTCATTTCATTTCAAGAAATAAGAATGCAGTATGCCAATGACTCTATGGGGATTTTGATGGTTGCCTGAGTTTCTTCTCTTGCCTCATAATGTCACTTCTCAACTATGTGTTAACCAACATTCTGTTCATAAAGCAGCAGTGAACAGAAACAATAATAGAAGGGACAATGTGATAGGGGATGAGTAAATAAGTGGAGAATGGATAAAAGACATGAAACAGGGAGGGACAGCTCATGCCAGAAGGGGTGAAATTCTGACTCTATTTCAGCCAAAGGGAGTTTTGCCATTAAATTGCAAAGATTTCATCCTAGGAAAAGGGGCCAGAGTGAGAGGGAGAGAACTACCTGAGGCGATGTGGAGAGTAGGAGAGGAAAGATGCTATAGATTAAAATTGCACTGATTTTGCTCATCATGGGGTGGATTACTGGGATTATTTTAGCCATCTATTACTGGGTTTCATTAAATGTGCCTTTCCCTTCATTGCTGCTTGTGATAGAGTGTCCACTCAGTGGGCAGGCCTGGTTCCCCTACAGGCTATTAAGAAAGTAGCACAGACTTGAAAGTGGATCAAAAGACTGCCAGAGACTGCAAACGGACAGTTTTGCCAGTGGGACTTTGAAATCCCCTGAAGGAGAGGACTATAGTTATTTGGCCAGAAGGCCAAGTCATGAAGAGTGAGCACCCCAAGTCCAGAGAGACTCCATGGGTTGAGCAATGGAAAGAGAGGGCACCAGTCCAGGTGAGAAATTATCCCTTGACTGAGGCATAAGGAGATGCACCAACAGTGAGGGAGCTCTCTTACCCTGCTCTATTTGCTTTGCATAGTGTCACTGAGAATGAATACTCTATGAACAGAATAGAATGGGGAGTAATGTTGGATAAGATTTGGGATATGTTTATTGTCTTCTCTTCCATCGATGATAGCAGTTTGAGAGTCTCCTGGGTAGACTTATATTGATGATGTTGAATATTTTCAGGAAATTAGTCTTCAAATCTGTAAATCCATCACAAATCATTAAAAATTAAAGCAATCAGGACAAGTTCTAGGAGAGCAGATGCAGCTAAAAAAAGAATGAGAGGGCAATTAGGAAAAAAAAAAAGGGAAAATTTCAGTTCTAGTGTTATCACCTAGCTTCTCTTTGTATAAGAACAACCTTGATATTACTAGGGTTTTTATACATAGGTATATACATAGGTGCAGAATTATGTAAATAACAAGTTAAGGAAAACCATTTGCAACAGAATTACCAGTTAAAGGAGGAACAGAGAACCACCAGGAAAGTTAGTGCTGTGGAAGGCCTCTTGGTAACCTGTCCTAATTTGAAAAAGTCACAAAAAGCAAAACAACCAGATCACTGATTCATTCCAGCTGAGGATCTGACCCACACAATCCAAAGAACACATGTGCCAGGTATGCACTGGTGTATGCTACTGATACTCTGGCACAGTCTGCTGCATGCTTGTTATTTTGCTTAAGGTCAGTTGGGAGAAATTCCCTATTTTCATTTTGTACCTTAGAAACTAAGGTCTAAAAGTTTATAGAAATGGGGCAATATTCTTTCCAATAGTTTGCGAGTCTACTAGTGGCCCTTACTGTCTTCTGAGTCGCAGAAGCCATTAGAACCCTGGGCAAGCAGCAGTGTATCTATATAGTTAGTAAACAATTATTAACAACTAAACAATGATTAACAACAACTATGCCTATGTTGTTCCTTCATATTACATATGTTGTAGAAAGTGCAAAAGACAATAGTTCTGTATAGAAAGGAAGATGACCACACTTACACTAAGGTATAACCACTGATGTATCATCACTGTTGCACAATTGTGATAAACCTTATACAAAGTATGCCTTGTAAGGCATCATTGGAAAAGTTATGATCTGTTGAACAATGTTATCCTGTTTATGTGCATGTATTATCATTTTATATGAAGTTATGAATCTTTGCTATGTGTTTGTATCTGAAACATGTTATGTTCCTGGGACACACCCACAAGAGATTTACATCCAACCAATCAGCCAAATTGATGGGCCATGAAGGAAAATCAACTCTTCCAGTGGGCCCCTCCCAAGGATGCCTCAGAAAGCATATGGACAGTGGAGGCCCAGTGACTCAGCAGGCCACAAAGAACATGTGATCTCTGACTCCTTGTATGAGATAGTACCTTTCCATGCACATGGGCTGAGGATATAAATTGAAGACTGTGACATCACCTTCTTACCTTTTTCCTGCTCCACAGCTCTGGACTATGATTTCTAACAAAGGGAAGCTTTGAACAATGGACTGAAGAACCCCCCACCCCCCGCCAATCTTTTGGGTGATACAGAGAGATTTACTACAAGCTAGTATCCTGATCTACAAACTCTGAAATGAACTGTAATGTATGTGATTCATTTTAACCTTTTAATAACTTTCTTCTTGTTTTATATTAATAAACTTTTAGTGTTAGTGGCTATCAGCATGGTTTTTGGGTAAGATCTGAAGTATATTTTGACCTTGGTTCTTTGAAACTGGAAGAACCTACTATTTGTGACTTCTGTGATAAATTATTATTAAAACCAGAAGTCTGGTTTGTCTGGGTAGTGCATGATGGGCTAGAGGGCTGAAGGGGACTATCTGTGGATACCTAAAACCTAATATAATATTTTGGAAACACACATTTGTTACTGGCTTGAAGAAATCTAATTACAGAGTATACTACCAACCTGGGTGTATAAGCCCTATATTCTGGGAGTCTGACCTGAGACTGGCACTCTTAGCTGTGTCCCATGCCAGGCAGCTTGACTAATCCACTAAACTGTGTTGCATGGATAGGCTGATTGGCTAGGATTCAGAGGCTCTCACAGACATTGACAATATATGCCAGTAACTGTTCAAGTACTCTCCTCCCTTATTGCTTTCACTAGTGATGAGAGACACTGGTTAGTTTTATAGGTCATGGAATCTTACAGTGTGAGAGCAGATCAACGGAACAAGGCATCTTTACAGGAACATACAGTAAGGTTTGACTGCAGCCTGAAGGAGGTAATGGTCTGATTGTGAAAAGAATGATCCTCACAAGCCCAGCTCCATTTTAATACCTAAAATGAAAATCAGTATGCCTACTGACGAGTCATTGTTTGGGATGGAGACTGCCAGAATCCTTACACATCCTCAGTTCAAGGTCAGAGAAGATACTGCATACACAATAAATACTTTTGTTATACAATCCTTGTCTAGCCTCCAGCTAACAACTCTACTGGGAATGGGGTGAGGAATGAATTTGTAAAAGGGAAACAAGAGTTCACATGAGGGAAAAATGCTTCTAAGTGTGGGGCCCAATTCAGCTCCTATTAAAGTTCATAATAATACTTCCACTGACTTCAATGTCCTTGTATCCCACAATCATTTTCCACTGTTTTTATATTTGCTTTAGACAGGTGACTTTGAGAGTATTACTTGTTAGCTAAATTAACTATCCCAAGGGGCAGCTTTAGCAACAATTCCCACTGGCAGCTGTGAGTTCTTTTACTCTTGCAACCACATTGTTTGTTTGACATCATAGGACACAAAAAAAAAAAAAAGAGAGAGAGAGAGAGAGAGAGAGAGAGAGAGAGAGAGCGCATTCACCAGGATAGAACTGAATACATCAGGTGAAAAGTATGGATTAAAATAAAAATCCTCACAATAAAGCTTAATGAAGTTTTCCAAATATAGGTCTCATCAGCAGAATACAAAGTATATAAAGTAAAAAGAAAAGTGCAACTGTGGTATATATTGTACATGTAATCAAAGATATTAATGTTTATTGTGTTATCAGTCCTGCATGTTACACTGGAGGTTATCCACCTCTATGTTCACACTCTCTCTCTTCCACACACACACACACACACACACGCACACACACACACACGGTAATAATCAACAGCATTGGGAAATATCTAGAATATTAGGTAGGCTGAGTGTGTTATTAATGCTTTAATACCATGGTGAGTGTGCAGCTGCAGTTTGTATAATTCTGCTCTCCACAAAAATAGTCAAACATATCTTGCAGAAACAATGGTAGTTTGTTTATATTCTTGGTTAATTACCATGTTCATCTGCATAGCAACCAAATTAATGTTTGGAATTATAAAGTCTAACAACGCAATCAAGTTGAAGATCTGCCAATAATCTTCCAGTAAATCTAAAGAAGAATCCCACTGTCTCAGGTTCTATTTTAGTAGGAAAGAATCTCACTTTTAAATGACTCATTTGTATAATATCTTAACCACAAATGTACTTTCCAATCAATACTGTTTGAAATTAACAAACTTTAATACCAGGATTCCTTAACTTTCTTTACCCCTGAGTATATATTTTAATTATTTAACAAGTAGTTACTTCCTGTTTTAATGGGCACTCCAAAGGATGAAAGTTTGGAGAAGCCTAAGTTGACTGACCTTCTGCAGCTGATATTATGAAACTCCTTTACGAGATCAAACTCCAGTTTTCTTGCTGCTTATTCTAATTCCCAAAAGTCAGGTATCACTCCAAGTCAGGAGCAGTCAAAGAACTTGTTAACATTACAGAGTGGAGTCTTGAATGAAAGAGAAGGGTGTAACGGGAGAAAAAGCACAGCTAAAACGTAATGCAACTCTGTTTATCATACAATGCACTGCCAAAACACATTTATCAAAAACAACATGTTGGACACAATTCTCTATTGGCCTCCCATCTCAGCTGGGCTCCCAACTATCTGAATGGAATGTGTAAATTCACAATGTGACTGTTGGCATGCACAAATATGAGTTATACACAGGCAGAATATGAAGGCTGGTTGCCCTGTTTAGGACATTTGAGGTCAAGAAAAATAAACATCATGTTTAAAACCATTTTTTCAACTCAATTTGTACTGAATTTCTCTCAGTTAACCTCTCCTCTTTAAAATAAGATAGATGAAGAGTACATGTAGGTCACAGCTACTGCATGAAAACAGATTATTTCTTAGTTCACACAGGCATCTACTTCCAGAGGGATATTAAAAACAATGTGAATTATTAGTAAATATTAATAATAAATTGAGGAAATATTAATTGGCTCAATTGTTTTTATTGGCATTCATTTAGAAGAGTTATAAAATGTAATGATAGCTGAAACTAAAGACTGTAGGATTTACACCTTACGTGAGTCTATTCATGGCTATAGGTTTTCTGATTTTTCAGAGGTGCTGATATCAATGCAGATGTGGGTGCTCAATACCTTTTAAAAATAGGCACAAGGCCTTTCATGTGGGATACCCAACAACTGGGCAACAAAAATCGCAGACACTTCAGAATATTTTGGCCTTTGTGGCTTGCAAGTTTTGGCAAAGTTGGAGTAGATGGGTTGATGATAATGAAGAGGCTGGTCCACTAGCTATTACTGCAGCTGATTTAGTTGGTGCCTTGGTTTGCTCTGACAATAACGAGTATCTTCAAAGAGTTTTGCTACACCATTTTTTTTATTCATTGCTGATAATTATACAATAGTTTGACTGGCAGCTATATTTTCCCCATGTTGTGTATGAATATTACAAAACTTTAAGTTAGAGCAGCTTTTAAATATGTTTTGTTCCCAACTTGTGTTTCTTCATCAGCCTGTTCATCATAATGTAGATCAACTTTTTTGGTATATGCTTCCAAACCCTTTGTAGAAAATATTATTTATCTTAGGATATGACTTGATTCTGCAGAATCATAAGGTACTTCCAAGGAGCCTCATTGCTTAGCTATTAAGGTATGTCTGCACTATGGAACCCATGGCAGTTTAGCTATGCTGGCATAGCTCCTTAGTGCAGATGCAGCCTACGCCAACAGAAGGAGCTTTTTCATCAGTGTAGGAACACCATTTCTATAATCATCTTTAGCTGTTTTAACAGAAGCACTCTTCCATTGTCATAGCTGCATTTACAATGGGGGATTTTGTCAGCATAACTGCATTAGTCAGGGTGTGGTTTTTCTCATAACTCTGATTGATGTAGCTATGCTAATATAACTTTTAGGTACAGAACAAACCAGAGTCTGACTGCTCTACTTGGTGTACATATTTATATGTTTTTGAGTCCAGCACACTCCACTAAAATGTTGTTGAATATTTTATCTTACTGCTCTGTACACATGCATGACTAAAGATGTCTCATATGGAAATTTCCTAGCACTTGCATATTACATTAGTAGCAAGTGATGTCTCCACATCACCTAATAGAGTGGAAAGCACTAGTGCACTGTAAAATTAGATTTTTTTAAAAGATCAATACCATGCTGATTCCACATAAGATCTAGTAGAAGAATAAATGAAGAATGGGTTTTTGGATATGAAAGTTAACATCCTTGTTGTGAACAGATTAGGTATGTCTACACTGCACACTAAACCTGTCTGTGGAAGGATCTGTGGCACCTGGGCTTGTGGATTTGGTATATCCAAAGCCATGCTTGAGTGCCCAAACTGCGCTGTAAACCTGGGCTTACAACTGTAGGACCCAGAGCTCACAGCCACGCTAACATGTCCAGCCTGCACTCTTAAGACTCACTCATGACTGCTTATGCTGCATGAACACTGCAAAATAACAAGGCTTGGACCCAAGTCACAGCAAGACTTGTGCTCTGACTCACCCCCTTAGCAGGACCCTGGCGTTCAGGTCCTCAGTGCTTGCTGACCTGAGACAGACTGTGTATGTGGATGGGAAGAGGGCTTGGGCTCAAACCTGAGTCAGAGCTCTGGCTTAGGGTGCAGTGCAGACATACCCAGAATGAAGGTGCTTCTGATGCAGGTAAATTGTGTCAGTGTACTTAATATTATACCATTAGTCCTGGTGTTTGGTTTTAATATACCATTTATGTAGCTATGATTGGTGCAAATATGCTTCACAGAAATGTTAAGCCAACGTTTATAGAAGCAGCTAGAAAATGAAATGCCATTATCTTCAGGTCTTTCTCTAACTGGTCTTCAAGTGAAACCATCTGCAAAGAACATATCTCTAATAAAGGCTTTTGTGATGCATACAAATAAGATTAGATTTAGTAGATCACAAACTGCTTGATCTAATTTTAGTGCAAAGAGATATATAGCTAGTGATTGAGAGATGAGTCATCCAACCAAACCACCATGTAGTTGTCACACAATATTGGTCAATTTATCTGGCCATCCAAAACATTTTTTCTGGAACCATCAAAGACCAGAACAACTGACCTGTTTACATCAGGTTTACATATACCACATATGAGTCTTCATTTTGTTCCCTGGGTTTTTAATGCGATTGTCGAGCAAAAATCCTGAGACACTGATATGCTGTGATTGAAAACCACATTGTAACATGGGAGTAAGGTGTCTATATTATGTTCCAGCAATTGGCTGGAAAGCACTTGACTATATTTTTGCCTGCACTTGCAGTAAAGAAATATTTTTGTAAAAATTACTATCATTTGCAGTCTCTTTCACTTCTGGATGGGAACATGTAAGCTGTTGTGCTTCTTTCTTGTCCTAGCTATTATAGAGTAATTAGAATCAGTTAGTATATTAGCCACATGTATAGGTTTCAAAATAATCTTTACTGTTTCTCACTGCTACCAGGGCTTGTGAACCACTTCACAAGTAAGAGGTGTATTGCAATAATTCTGTATCCTTTCACAGGGGAAGTCAGTTCTCTGTGATAATAGATTTATGATTAAGGGTGGCAAAATGTTTAAACTTTTGAAGCTAGATGGAACTTTATCAGTATTAAACAAATTACTTTGATCCAGCCTATACAGAGGTTCATTTATCATCTTTGGCAGACCAAACACATTTTTATGCGCTTCAGAGAACTTTTTCTCATTGTAGTTTGTCTGGTTTTCAGTCCCCCAGTATACCTTGCATATACCTGAATTCAGTTTGAATTCACTTTGAAATTCTCTATTAGAGTTGCATCTTATCTACAGATTTTTGGTCATTCAGGACAGATATGTATGCTTGGTCTAGAGAAGGTGTCTAACGGCCAAATAATTTACAAAAAGTCAATCTTGGCTCTAGTGTTTCTTAAAGCCAAATCTTTCAACTATTGATGGGTATATATGTTCATGAAGTTATAATTCCCAGGTCCCCTTTAACTCTTTTTTTTCTTTCCAAAAAGAAGTGGAGATGGCCTTTTCCCACTAACCCCATTTTAGTGGGGCTGTAAGGTCAATAATAAAACATGAAAGCTCTTGAGCCAATTCTAAATTGAAGTCTGCTCATCTCTTAAACAATATTTGGGTCCTTAATTTTGTTTCTTTGATTCATTGACCACATATTTTGGATTCCCTCCACTCCTATTATAATAGTTGAATTAAACAAGGATTGGACTCTTTCTTATAGGCCTGCTATAGACCATTGTCAAGTTGCAGCTAGCTGGGTTATCCCTAAATAGAGAAATTGGGTTATCCAGAGGTGCTGCCTGTTTCCCGCACTATCCTCTAGTTGACATTCAACACCATCTGAAGAGGATCACCTAGTTGTAATATTTGTGACTATTACCATGTGCAAACAACTAATTGGAACTACTAGCGAATGCTGTGCAATTCCTAGAGGATCAATATTGCAAAGTACTGCAAATTCCAAACTTCAGAGAAAATTTCAATTTAAAATCAGATTTTCAGAGGGAAAAGGGAACAAAAAAATTGAATTGTTTTTTACTGGAAAATTTAGGGTTTTGTGATGAGTTATAGAGTTAGTCAAAATATTTCATCAATAATTTTGACAATGATTCTTTTTTGAAAATTCAAAAACTAGTAACTCTTTTTCTGAAAATTTCCTATAAAATACTATGTTACTATTGTAAAATCATGCATGGACTGCATGCTGCTATTTATATCCAAAGGGACTCCCTCTTCAGCTATGTAATTGTGCCCATTTTTCTATAATACAGTCTAGAAAAAGGATATTAAATATAAAAATGAGAAGCAAAGTGAAGTCAACAACATTTCAAATTAGATTCTTCCATTATCTTTTTTTACCCATAGGGCTGTGGAAAGCAAAATTCTCACTAGGGACTGTGGTGACTGGATGACCCTATTTGGGTTAAAATAAGGTTGGATAGATGCACATCATCCTCACTAGCCCTGAAATTTTTTTTGGAGCCTTCTGTGGTGGGAATGCTCCTTTTAAAAGGGTTCCAGGGGCAGATGTGTCCAGAGAAGTCCCTTTAGAGCCACATTGTCAGGATGTAGCGGTGGGAACATCAGAGTTCCAGAGCTGGAGCAAAGATTGCAGATGGTTATGGCATCCTGGGATCTGCATGCTTATAGGTAGACTCAGAGTTCAGATCTTTTAAAGGAGGGTGAGGTGGGGCCAAACCTGGCTCCTTTGACCCAATGAAGGAACAATATGGGAAAAACTCCAAAAGAAGAACCTCCCATTAGTATTCTTCCCTTAAGCCACCTCCCCTGGATTTTACCAAAGTAAATCCAGCCTTTTGACACTAATTTAAATAAAAATAACAAGGCTGCCAGCAGCACTATTTTGATATTTTTCAGTGTCATATAGAGGTTAATCATTTTTACCAAGTGAAGGTCATATTCTTATGTCAGTTATAGCAGTGTAAATTTGATGTAATTACATGTAGCCATAACCTACCTAGGAGACACTGTAAGTAACAGAGTTTAGCAGAGTCTGGGAATTTGCCACACTGGAACAGGATTGTTGCTTTTGCTAGATCATTGACAATAAAGTGACAGAAGAGAGCTCTCTAGCTGCGTAGGAGAATATCAGGATGGCTTTTCATGTGGGGCAATAAGATTCTGTCTACACTGCTAAAAACTCTGGAGCAGCGAGTCTCCGAGCCTGCATTAACTGCATTAACAGGTTTGTGCTATGGGGCTAAAAATAGCAGTGTAGATGGTGCTGCTTGGTGTCTGACCCACTTCCCTTGTGGGGCTTCAGAGCCTGAGATCCAGTCCAAGCAGAATGTCTGCACTGCAAGCCCCACAGCGCGAGCCCAAGTCAGTTTATCTGGGCTCTGAGACTCGCTGCTAAGGGTCTTTTTCTTTGCAGTGTAGACAGACCCTGAGACTTCTGGTCAAATGTAAGTAATTCCTGTGGTGCTGGAATAATTTGTATAGTGAAGGCGTTGAGAGCCATTGAACCAAACTGTAAACCCTGTATATTATGGAAACCACTTCAAGCCAGGGGATGCGGTAGCACCCCTAATTCCAATACCTGTGAGTAACCCATCTTTGTATGCAAGCTAAAGACTTTTGTGCAATAGCTGATCCACTTGAGGAACTGATATGGGAAAAGATACAATCAGATAATGCACATTTATCTAAGAACATTTACCAACAGTGATAAAAAATTACAGGGTAAACGGATGGAAAAGATTATTTACAGTTTCAGAGCAGTTCAAGAAACAAAGTGAGAATTACCAGAAAAGGGTATGAAAAACGCAGAGGAAATTGTCCTTATTTCACCCCACCCCTTTCACTACCAAGCTACCAAATATCTTTCCAAACCTGATTCTAATTTTGCTGATTTTTCACATATTCTGCACAGGTATTTCCTCTCTGTAGTGTATACATTCCATCAAAACTGTGTACAGTAGCATTAACTCAATGTACACCTTTACACAAGAAAGTTAAGTATGTACATTAAACTGCTGTTACTGTTTTTCTTAGTCCCATCATAACAATAATTACCACCTAATATTTTCAAAGTACTGTATATTAACTAATGAATCCTCTTACTCTCCCTGTGAGATGAGTAAATATTATCATCTCTATTTTACAGATGAGGAATCCAAGACATATATCAAGAGCCAGATTTTGATCTCACATGGTTTTTAAAATGAGATCAATGAAATTACTGCTGAATTACACCAGCATAACTGAAATCAGAATCTGGCCCCAATTGACTTGCACAAAGATACACAGTGAGTCAATGGCAAAACTGGGATTAAGATTCTGACTCCCATTCTGGGCACTCATCCTCTCTGATATGCAAGGCTATCTTAGTCACCATTAAAAGGTTAATTCTAACTAGCAAAATGTCTAAATACAGCATCAGCACTCCCCCCACAACTTCCATCCCATAATGACTAACGAAGCCTAACAGTGAAATAATTGGCGATGAAATACACCTTGCAGGGGAATAAAAAATGTCTTCAGATTTTATAGGCATCTGACAAGTTGCAATAAACAAAAGCGCAAATGTATGATGTTCGATGTTGTATTATAATTAAATGAAGCACAAATAGCTGCCTCGGCTGCAAGCTTAATTCATTTCAAACATTAGCTGCAATTTTTTAGAGCTTTTTGCCTTTTCAGGGTATGTGTACAATGTAGTCTTCCTACTGCAAGTCTGTGGTTTAGTAGCCTGTTTCTCCTCTGCATGCAAGGAATTATTTCTTCCTTGTGCACCTGTGCTTTGAAGAGGGGGCAGAGTCAGCAGAAAAAAAAGTATGCCCTGCAGGTTTAGCTTGTACTTTTGACATTTACACAGTATTCTACTCTAGCATTTATTCCAATATTAAAAAAAAACCAACAAAATCCCCAGCACTGCTTGACACATATACATACCGCTGAAAGATAAAATACTTAAACCCATGCATGTCAGAGGACAACTGTCTGAAATAAATGTTTGAAATATTTTAAATAAGCTATTGATTTTTTTTTCAGTTTAACTTACAACACAGGAGAGCGGGGAAAAGTGGGTAGGCTTCTTTCTGTTCTTTCTTTCTCCAAGGGGTAGGCTTCTTTCTGTTTTGAGTTAGGAAGTATCATAAACCTTCAAGATTTCTTACCCAATGTTTCCTCTACTGTTGTCATTATATCATGCCCATGACATACGCATGGTTAAGTTTTATGCAGCAGAAAGTATATGTTTTTCCATTAGGTGGCTCACATTTGCTTTCCCTGTCATCCTTAAATTGTTACAATTATAGCTTCACATTTTCCATCACGACATAAGGCCATTGATCATCCCGAGGTCAGATTCTACATATGAGCAAAAAGTTGGCAATGGAATGTACCATTGGCAAAATGGAAGGTACAGAATTGGCAATGGAATGTACTTCAGGAATGTACCAGTTCTTTGGCATGGAGTGGCAGAGCAATTCTGAGCCCTGCACTGCAAACATGCATTGGTTCCTAGGGCTCAGTGGGCTGGATCACAAATCGAAAACAAATTAATGATTTATGCCAATCAGCATCAGACTTATGGTTCCCTGTGCTGCCATTGTTGCTTCCCTGTAAACTTATCAGATTTTCACATCCAACTGTATGTTCACCCAACTCTGCCTCATTCCCTCTACATAAAAGAGTAATGAAGGCATTTCTATTTTTGAATCTGGCAGCCCTGATTCACACTGACTCCTGTGTAAAAGTTTCATGGGAAAATCGAAGAGTGGCTGCATAACTCATTTTTTTATGAATATTGCGCTATCTGTGCAATGCATAACTGGCTTATTCTATTGTACAAAAAAGTCATTTATTTATGCAGAGGCAATGCACCTACTTGATTAAGTGCTGCCCCAAATCTATTACCATGAATTATATTTAAATTCGTAGCAGTTTTTTCCCCTCTTCAAGGTAACATGGTTGACTCTATGAATACATAAAAGAAAGACATAAAAGCAGCTTAGTCAGCAATTATTAAGGAAAAAAGGTCTGCTAGCCTCACTCTTTTTAGGCATTTCTAGGCACTTCCAGCTTGTTAGAAGTGAAAAAAGCTCATTAAGCTAAATTTTGTTTCATTTTGAGAGCAGTATAAATCTATTCCCATTATACTATATTTCATAGGGCAGGAAGATATATAAAAAAAGTTATTTGCTGAATCCTTTTATGAGAATACCATTCTCTAGATATCTCAGACTTCAATCAGCAGTACTTAACCTAGTTCTAGATGGTCTTATTGAAACTTACAGCTTCTGGATGATTGGATGTTACTGCAACAAACAGACTCCCCATGAATGCACTGTAAGTACTATATATGCATCCTCAATATAAGGCTGGGCTATGAGGCAACACTTACTTGCAAAGCTCCTGCAGTTTCGTCAATCAAACATCCTCATTTTACCCTAGGTCAGAGGGATAGTCAATGGAGGCCAGGACCCAATTATCAATAGGAGGTGGGAGGAGTGTGTGGCCTAGCCACAGGTATAAATTTAGAGGCCGCCTGAGAGAGCCTTTTCTCAAGTAGAGAAGTTCCATGACAAATTGAGAAAGCACAGAAAATATCATAATACCACTATGTAAATCCATAGTGCACTCACCTCTTGAATACTATGTCCAGTCCATCTCACAAAGGATATAGTGGAACTCAAAAAGGTCCAGGAAAGGGCAAAAAAGATGGTCAAGGCTATGCAAAGCTTGCATATGAGAAGAGACTAAAAAGACTTTGACTGTTCATCTTAGAAAGATGGGGGGAGGAAGGAGGGGGGTATGATAGAGGTTTACAAAATCATGAATGGTATGGAAAAAGTGAGCAGAAAAGTTTTGTCTATCCTTTTACACAATAGAAAAACCAGGGTTCACTGGATGAAATTAATAAGTAGCAGGTTTAATACAAACAAGAGGAAATACTTTTTTCACACAATGCACAACTAACTGAAGAACTCACTGCCGTAGGAAGTTGTGTTGACCAACAGTACACCTGGGTTCAAAAGAAGAACTGGCTAAGTTCATGGAGGATAGGTCCATCAATATCTTTTAGCCAAGAGGTCAGGGATGCAACTCTAAGCCTCTGACTATCAGAAGCTGGGAGTGGATCACTCCATAATTGCCCTGTTCCATACACTCATGCAAAGCTCTGGTATAGGCCACTGTTGGAGACAGGATATTGGGCAAGATGGTCCATGGTCTGACTCAGTATGTCAGCTCTTAAGTTCTTATATATTGGACCCAAAGCCCATTGATAAAAATTGGAATCTTCTTATTGATTTCTCTGGGCTTTGGATCAGGTCCTATATTAAACATACATTAATGACCTGTTTCTGAGGTACTGAACACCTGCTGCTCACACCGAAGCCAATAAAAAGCAGGCAATAAGCCCCTGACTTCCAAGAACAGCCTTATAAAGAAGGTGAATTATTTAAAGCTGAAATGGCTGCTAACATGTAAGCGAAACAATATTTGTAGTCAAATCCACAATTACAGAGGTTTTGCTTATACCAATTCTATATAAATCCTGACTTGTTTTCACTTGCAGGAATGTGGATCAATAGAAAGGCATGTCATGAATCAATATTTTCCATGGAAAAGAGATTCTAAGCAACTGCTTAACCTGTTTTCTCTGAAGGTTGTTCCTCTCAAACCAGTGGTGAACACCAGCAAAGTGAATTGAAACTGCATTAAGAATAAAAAGAACTACTGTTCTTATTGAAAACAAGACCTTAGAGTGACCTCTGGAAATACAATCACTCCAGGTGCAATCAGTTCAAACAACATAAAAAGCCAATGTACATTTTCCATTGAACAAAATTAAGGTTTTAAGTGTCAAGAAAACAACTTTGCTTAGGGATTATTCTGAGAAACAGCAACAGAGAAGAGATCCTCATTAACAATATTGCAGGACGGAACATAAAAAGACTGTCCAGACAGTCAATCTGCAGCTCTGGAGCTGTAAGAATATAATCAGGTCTTTTTATCTTTAATTCTTCCTCACTGTCCTGCCTATTATATTTTGAAATGCAGCTAAAAAGAATTGAAGGTTTGGGGGTTTGAATCAGTAACTCAGATGATTTCTGAATATAAACACTCAATGTATGCTTCTCCGATACATGCTGCCCCAGTCATTTCCTAGAACTGAGTTTGGAAACAGCCCTATTATTGCTCATTTCTCACTGCTAAAACTCAATGAAATTCAATTATCACAAAAACAGTCAGTAGACTTCAATTTTGCATCTCCTGTTACTTTTTAAATTTGGAGTGCCTTCCAATTGCTGTCACAGCTATTGCATTGTCTAAATCAATTGCCATGGCATGCTCACTAAATTGAGAAATGTTGTTGTGAATGCATAAGAAGTCTCAAGTATCAACAGGACCAATTACAAACAGGGAGAAAATAAAAGGTAGGGGAATTTCTCATCTGCTGCAAAACTTTTTATTCCTTTGTCTGATTTCCTTTGAGGATTCACTAAGAGACAAATAATACTTCACCCCTTCTACCATGGCAATACTGCATGTTTGTTTCAAAGCTTCTTAAGCAGGCAAAAATACTTTTAAAAAAGTAATTCAAAGAAAGAGGGCTATACATGCAATTTTCATGGCTCCAGGCCTGAAAAGTTCTCTTCTAAGTGAAAAAATTAACCCTTTTTTTTCAGAGTTTATTTACAAAGACATGTCTTCAGGTCCAGATCGAGCCTGACGCTTATGCAGGTGTGGGGTCGGGAAAGCACAAAGTATAAGGATCAGGAACAAGGGCACTTGCACTCAAGGACTGCTCCCACTCTACAATCCTCAAAGAGGGTGAAAGAGGGCTGGTGAGGGGAGGAGATGGGACAGCAGCTCTGTCCCCACTATACAGCAGCTAGTGAAGCTGTCTGTCCATCTGTGATAGAGTAGAAAGCTACACCTCACAAAAGGCACTGATTCCAAATGCAAGACCCTCAGGAAACAGCCTGGTTCCTAGTGCTCCCTCTGGAATGGAGCAGCTCTGCATTTCCCTGCCTTGGCATAATCTATCCTCTTTTGAGATTAATTTGTTTGATGAATACGTCATGAGGTGTTGTTTCTGTTTCCTGATTGGGTAAGTGTGCATACTATTCTAGAATGAATTCTTTTACAGGTGAATGTAAAATCCACTGTCCACAAAAACCCACATGCAGGACTTTGCTGTTCTCTTTCCAAGAACTAGTGAAACTCAGTTACAGAACTAACTGCAGAAAATGAACAGAAAGGGGGTGCAAACAGGGATGAAATAAATTCATTAAAAAAAAAAAACTATTTGAAGAAAAAATTCTGCATTATTCATTCCCTTGTGTAGAGTTGGCTGAAATTTTACAAATTATTTTTCCAATTTTTTTTTAGATAAATATTTTGTATTAAAATGTTGATGAAAAACCTTCCTGGTATTGGAACAGCCTTTTCTCTGTCTTCCCTCTACTTTTGCACATTCTCTTACTATCTCCCTCCTTCTGTTATTCTCTCGTATTCCTTCCCTATTCTTCCCAAGTTCTTTCATCTTTCTATTTAGGTTTTTAATACCACTAGGAGAAGTATCTGAGTACCATTTTCTTTATTTCTCATCCATGCTGATAATGCTTTCCAGTCACCTCGATCTTCCAATCAATATTATGCTCATACATCTACTGTTACATACATGTTTTTTCAAGCATTTCCCAAAACTGTCCCTTTAGGAAAGGATAAGAGAAAATTTCATATTGCCTCTTTATAAATCCATGGTACTCCCACATCTTGAATACTGCGTGAAGATCTGGCTGCCTCATCTCAAAAAAGATATATCAGAATTAGAAAAGGTACAGTAAAGGGCAACAAAAATTATTGGGGTTATGGAAAAGCTTCCATATGACAAGAGATTAATAAGACTGGGACTTTTCAGCTTGGAAAAAGGATAGCTAAGGTGGGATACGATGGAGGTCTATAAAATCATGACTGGTGTGGAGAAAGTAAATAAGGAATTGTTTTTTACTCCTTCCATAACACAAGAACTAGGAGTCCCCAAATGAAATTAATAAGCAGCAGGTTTAAAATGAACAAAAGGAAATATTTCCTTTTCCACACAACACACAATCAACCTGTTACGGTAATCATTGCCAGAGTATGTTGTGAAGGCCAAGACTATACCAGGGTTAAAAAACACCCCAGATACATTCATGGAGAGAAAGTCCATCGGTGGCTATTAGGCAAATGGGCAGAGACTGTTGTTTGCCAGAAGCTGGGAATGGCCAACGGGATGAATTACTTGATGAATTACCTGTTCTGTTCATTCCTTCTGAAGCACCTGGCATTGGCCGCTGTTGGAAGACAGGATACTGGGCTAAATGGATCATTCTTATGTTATGTTCTTTCCATGTAGCCACAAAAGAAATACACATACTCCTTGTATCAGCCCTGCCATAGACACACAGAGATACTCCGTAAATCTTCCTCCCCAACACATATCTATACATATCATATATAAATCTACCAAGTTCTTGTGTATACAAACACACTTTATACATCTTCTCTGTAGCCCCTTTACCAGTGTTGCGTTCGAGGGTGCTTGAGAGCCCTTTTTAAAAGTTTGAACAAATACAATAAAGGGAGGTTTGGGATGATTGCCTTTCCCTTTCTCTGGATATTGCTAAATTCTTCTCCATCTGTGTATGCATTTCTAATATGCTCACCACCATAGTACGTAGGCACCACCAATAAAATTGGCATAACTTCTGTTTAAGAAGGGCCAGATTCTCTGGCAGAGACTGCTTTTACCGTGGGGTCTCACAAAAATACTTCTGAAGAGCAAAGCTTGTAAAACCCACTTAGATCTACTTTTCACATAACACCAACAAAGAATAAACTGTCCCCACTACAAATAAATAAAATGAATGAGCCCCCACAAACTCCAGTCCCTGAAGACTGAAAGGAAGAGAGAAAGAGGTTAAAGTGTTCCCTTTTTAAAAGGCTGAGGTGTGCAGATACCCAATGACTGCTGCTGTATAAAAATCTAGATAGCTATGAAATAACCAGATTTTGAAATGAAATAACCAAACAGCAGATTTTTTGTGAAAAAACCTCACACATTTGATCCTTCCCCTTCCAATCAAGGATTTCACACCCTCATCTATTTAAAATTATACAATTTGGACACCATGCTGCAGTATCAATATAATCAGCATGTTTTGGGGACAAAGCATAGGCTTTCTCCAACAGAGGTCAGCTTAAACATTCAGTCATGGTGGTGCTTCTTATTTGGTTTTGAGGTTTTCTTGGTTTTTTTTTTTTTTAATTTTTAGGGCCCCAGTCAAGGCCGTAGTCAATATTGGATCCCTATTGTGTTTGGTGGTGAATAAACAAACACTTAGCATGACACAGACCCTGTTTTGAAGATTTTATGACCTATAGAACATATTTAACCACAATGAATAATCCTTTTGATTTCAGTGAAACTACTCAGATCACTACAGTTAAGCTACACAACACAACACTATAGGTAATTGTTGGCAGACTCAGGGCCTATCTTTAAGGTAACAATAACAAGTGGGCAGGAGGGTAAGGCTACCAGGTAATAAGGTTATGTAGGTTAGCGAGTTGGTCAAGTTATATATTTGAAAAATAGCTGTTTGCACATGCTCACTAGAGGCTTCCTACAGCTTTGCAGTTAAATTCCTCAGAGATTCTATCTGCACTGAGCATGCACAAGGCTCAGCAGGATTTTCATTCAGTTGCAGAGGGCTGGGTCAGAGCTGCGCAATGGAACTGAAAGCAGGGCGATTGTCTGTACTGTGCTCTGAGTGATCCCTCCCACAGTGCGGCGCTTCCTGATATAGATGCAGAGGGGATGAGAGCTGGACCTGGGGGTGGTGGGGAGTAAACTGGGACAAAGAGTCTGGAAGAATAAGACTAGGACTGGAGGCTAGCAAGGGAAGCCTGAACAAAGACACTGGGATTGAGAGCCGGGGAATGGGACTGATGGGGTGAGGAGGCTAGAACTGGATACGGAAGGGCTGGGACTGGCTGGGCAAGGAAACTGGTATTTGGAACCAGTAGAGCAGGGGAAAGGAGAATGGGGGTAGGGGAGACAGGGTGTGGAGAAGAACTGGGAACTGATGGGCAAGAAGCCTGAACGAGCAGGGAAACTGAGAAAGTGGTATACTGTGGGTCTCTGGTACCCAAGGGCCAAGCCTGCATTTGTGTCCCCCCAGGCCTCACACACACCCTGCCCCATGCAGGACAGGAGGGTCCCTGACTCCCACCAGACAGCACCACCCCTAGATGCCCCATGGAGGGGGATCTGTACCTGTGGGGGAGACACATCATTTACCTTCTCCTGCTTGGGGAGCTTTCTGGTTCTCATTGTGGTGGCCGCTGCCCTCCCCCTACTCTGCACTTCTCCAGCCCAAGCCCTGCGCCTGGTGCCAACTCAGGTGCAGCGGCCTCACCCTGGCCTGGATGGGGATTCACAGAGTCTGATGCATGTCTACATTCAAGAAGTTGTCTGCAGCACTGGAATTGAGACGTGCCCACTGTGGTAGGAGCTGTTGGACCTTGCCCAGTATGTGCAGCTAAACCTGCACCCAGAGATGTGGTGACCGCTTTAGTGGCTCCGGTTGGGTGTCAGTGAACTCTTGGGGGATGTTCCAAAGTGTAACTCCAAAATCTTCCCATCCCTGACCCTGCTTCGGAGCCTAAATTTATTCATTTCCAGACATCCTCCAAACAGGAAACCTTGATAGTGTGTGGCCAGCCTCAATGCAGTAAAAATACAAGTGTTGCATCAGCACTGTTCCCTTTCTTCAATGGTCAAAATCATCTTCAGGCCAGATCAGCTTGCGCGGGCTTGGGAAGTAGGCTTTGGGGTGATGGCACAGCATCATTGTGACTCCCCTCTTCTCTCTCCACTCACAAAGATAGTTATCAGTGCAAATGAATAAGAATGCATCCAGGCCCACAGGAGTCTTCAGATGGTCTAGTTCATCTTTGACTTCCTTGCTCAATCTTGCTCAGAACTGATACAAGTGGGCTGCCTCATTCTATTCTGTGTCTGCCATTAGCCAATGGAAATGTGTGACAAGCCTTCTGCATGGAGGCTTCAGTCAAGGATGTGCAGTAGGGGGGTCGTCAAAAATTGTGGAGAAGGCCTGAAGGAAAACCTACCAATCTGTCAGCATTGCACTATCTCATTCCAGCAAGGGGGAGGCCCAGTCCAAGGCTTCTCCAGATAACAGGCGGATCACCAATTCCCACTTTGGTCTCATTGGTGGGATAGGTCAAGTGATGGACTAGAAAGAATGAGTGACACTGATTAAAGAATCCCCTGAATTTCTGGCAGTTCCCATTGAAACGTTTGGATAAGGGCATGGTGGAACCCTGTTCCAGTGGCGGGCCAGTGATCTGAGCCTAGAGTGCTGTGTGCCTTGCTTGTAGTTGAGCCACCTGCTCATGGAGGGCTTGGTTTTCCTCCAGAAGCTCAAGTCAGCAGAACATGATTCTCTGCTTGGAAATGAATGACCAGCTCCTGCAAATCTGATGCCCTATGGGGTTCACTGGACAATGGGATGCCCTCTCCCTTGATATCCATACTGGGGCATTGATTGTGGAGGGGCCAGGGACATCTGTGCAAACCGTGATGGCCAGGATGTGGATGGTCAGGGGTCTAATGGTTGGGAGCCAGAATCAGGACTAATGGGTACGTCTGGAGCCCAGGATTAGAGACAATCAGAAACCAGGAAGCAGAGCTGAGGGTCAGAGCCTGGGTTGCAAGTCAGGAACAAAAATGGAGATCTGAAGCCAGGAACCAAAGCATGGTGAAGGAGCAAGGTCTATAGTAGCAGCCAGTTGGGGATCCACCTAGTTGTGCAGACAATTTCCTGGTGTCTCCTCCAGGCTTAAGCAGTGTGCATGGACCAATCAGGGATGCTGGGACCACGGCCAGCCAGACCCTCTGTTTGGCACATCCTGTGATGATTAGACCTACATGTCTTTAAATGTTAGGAAATGCAGAATAATGGTTGCCTGTGCCTCCTTGTGAGTTTGCATTATGATAAATCTTTAATTATATGATCACACACAATTTTTTTGCACAGGATTCATGATTCATTCAGCGCACAGGATGGATATTGTTCATTTAATGATCAGCTATTCAATATTTTGTTTTCTCATTATTGTTTGATGGGTGGTCCCCTGCCTTATTTACTGCACACCCACCTCTGAAGACAGATTGACTAATTTCCACATGGACTTCTCTACAGTGGTCGTCCCTATAGCATCTGCGTGCTTCACAAACAATTTACCTTCACAGCAACCTTCTGAGATGAGGGGGTTTTATTATTCCCATTTTAGAGATGGGGATCTGAGGCTCAGCAATATTAAGCTGAAAAGTATCCACTAATCTGGCCAATTTAAGACACCTGGCTCCTGATTTTTCAGAGTTCTTAGCATTATATAGCACTTTGTATGTTCAAAGTATATCTCCCATTGAGATCAGTCGTACCTATGAGTAGTCAGCACTCTGGTAAATCAGAAAATGAGGAACACGAGTGACCACCTGTGAAAAGTTTGGTTTAATTGACTTACCTAACCTCACACAGGAACTCTATGGCAGAGGCAGGGATGGAATCTAATTCTTCAGGGCATCATTCAGCTAACTTTACCTTTAGACTGTCTTGTCTGTTCCTGCAATCCTCTGCCTCATTCATTACACACCTTCTAGCCCCAGACCCTTTGGGACTTGTCATTGGGCCCCTGCCCTGCAAATCTCTCTGGCCACCCCTGACATGCTATCTAAATTGGCTGAACACCATTCAGCTGGTCCACCTCTGAACCACACTTGGGAGCCATCTATCAGTGCTCATGCTTCATTCACTTCCTCTCCCTCGTGTCCTGCTCCAACACCAAGAGGTGAGACCTGTTGCCACCTAAGGAAAAAGAGGAACCCAGTGGGACAATCTGTACTCCACTCTGTTCCCACTGCCCATCAGGGATATCTGCTGGTGGCTCCTTCATGGAGCCGTAAGTGTGGGAGTGTATCTGGCGTGTATCACGAACTCGCCCAAGACCTAAGGGAGAGCATGGTGCATGTCTACATGGAGTACATCAAGTTGCAGCCCCTCTTCCAGCTCCTTCAAAACCTGTTACTGAGGTTCTGTCTACGCTTTTCCCAATATCTCCTGATCTATACACACCCCATCTGTTGCACCCCAAAGTCATGGGACCTCCTTGTCAACCTCCTCCTGGCGCTGGTCAAGATGGCCATCTATTGTGCCAGGAGGAGGAAGCTTGGACAGGGGGAGGAGAGGGTGCTCTGTGACTGTAGGACCTAGTTCCATTCCCTCGTAAAGTTACATCTCTAAGCAGAGTTCCTCTCGGAGGTGTCCAGTGACTCCCTAGACACCTAAGGAACAGTGGGCGCTGTCAGGAGCTCTCTGCTCAGTGTCCCCTTCTGGTTACCTGATTTTTGTCCTGTGACCTTCACTCCCATCCCTGTATTCTCATGTGTTGTCCACAGTATTAATTTGTGCCCTGGGTCCACTGGTTCCTCCTCCTCAGATGAGAGGGATGGCCGTTAGGTATGGGCGGGCTTAGGCCCACCATCCCCCTGGTTTCACAATAGATACACACCTTCAAACTTCTGCAACAAATGAAGAAAGGGTTCTACAGAGAACAGTCTTCTTCACTACACAACCTTGATTCATCCCCAAAACAAATTCATCCTATGCACTGAATGAGGCAGGGGTCCAATGGTAAAAAAATAGTTTCTGATCATGTAATTAAAGACTATCGTTATGCACATATACAAGGGGGCCAAATTAAAGTCACACAGGCAGCCTTAATTCTGGCCTTTCCTAACTTTTAAGGCTTTTCTCCAACCTTAAAATGTTCTTTTAACATAATTTTGTGTGTTTATATTATGTATATATAATACCTTCTTGTCCCTAGTTCCATTTTAACTGACTTTTTAATTTAGTGAAATTTTAAAAACCTGTTATTTTAAAATAAATAACTTGGCACCCCCTTGTCTATTTCTAAATTTACATGTTTTTGAAATGTCCACATATTTCTGCTTTATAATGTTTTAAATAAAAGAATACACAATAATTTCAACAGATTCCCTGGCTACTCTTTATTTCCCAGCCCATCCCCAGCCATAATCCATTTGCTGCCACTCCACCAATCAAGCCAATCCCCCTTACCCACAATGAAACAACCAGATCAACCAAATCAGCTCTGGGGAATTTGAAGACACTGTATTTGTGAGCCCTGTGCTCAAGCGCATCTGAGAACAGTGGTGAAGGACAACATGAAGCCATTTTTCTTTCATCCAGTCCTAAAGGCAACATAGAGGATGCTTCATCTCCACACACAAATTAGAGCAGCCTATAGGCTCGAATGGTGTTTCCTGCACCTCACATGCCCCTATGATGAGGAAACCTGCATAGCCAGCTCCACATCAGCTAAGGATTTCTTCCATTTAGGGCAGCGTTAAGTCCCCTTTACACTTCTGGATTGATAAAAGTGGACTTAGCATGGGGCAGGATCTGTGCTTTGTGTAGTATAATTCTTATGTGCTGAGTTTGATGAACAGTCCACTGATTTTACAGATACTAAGAAGAATTCAAAGTGACTGCATAGGAATTTAGAAGCAGTTTCCAAAAGCAATGGTAAACCATAGGTTTGAGATTGAATTCTAAGTTATTTCTGAGTGTACTTGTAAATAACCTTAGTGGGTGTCCATGTAATGTCTTGTGTAATCAACTGTGAAGAAGTCTCAAATGTTGTCTTGCAGTCCTTCCAGCCTTACAGAGGCTCAGGTCCAGGACAGTGTTTATAAAGTTTCTAAGCAATCACACTGGGTGACAGTTTTTCCCTGAGAGGCAGGTGGTGTAATGAGCATCTCTAGTTTATCATCTCTCAGAGAGACAAAAGGGCAAGGATTCGGTGACAATGTGTACTACAGAGCTTGTGGCATTTAAAAAGACAGAGATCCTATCTTTTGAGAAGCTAAATATATAAAGCCTGGAGATGCGAATTTTATTAAAGTTTAATTTCAGTATACACCTCTCCAACAACTCCAGATGCATTTTCAATTTAGAATTGAAGTCTCTCACTGTTACCACCAATTGAAAATACTTTTCATCATAAGGGAGAGATGGAAGGTGCAGAATGATGGACAAAAAGAATGTGAAAAACAGGATTATTTTTAACAAATTGCAATTCTTTATGAGCCAATTTCTCAAGGCACATGCATTTGAGAATTTGGCTGTACCCATCCTCTCTCTACTTGATCATGACTCCATGGAATTATAATGAGGAAAAAGCAGAGAGTGTATCTTTGTGCATGCACATGTGCCCTCCTCTTTAAACTACAATGCAAAGGACCCTGCTGCAGCTAAAAGCGTCTGGCGCGAGGATGTCATATTGTGGATTTGTTTGGCTGACTATAATAAAGACAGTGGCTGGTTTTGCTTGGGGGGACAGACAAAAGTTTAATCAGTTCTCAGAATGTCCGGTTAGAGCACTTTCTTTTCTGAAATGATTGTAAAAAAGTTTTAAACTGGTATAGTGTGTACTAAAGCAGTAGGAATTTACAGAGGCATGTGATACCGCATGATTATTGCTGTGAATTAACCATAAATATATATTTGATTGAAGTCATAAACCAGAGTTTGCAACTGAAGGTATGTCTACACTGCAATTAAACATCTGCAGCTGGCCCATGTCAGCTGACTTGGGCTACAGGGATATTTATTTGCAGCATAGCTGTTTGGGCTAGGGCTGGAGCCTGGCCTCTAGGACCCTGCGATGGGGGGAGAGTTCCCGTTGAAGTGATTACTTTAATGCTGTTAGGACTTTATTGTGTTGTGAATGATGCTAGAGCACTAGATATTGGAAAGGCATTTTTTATTATTTTAAATCTAAATAAATAAATAAAGACACTTGCATTGGTGTACTTGTTTCTTCACACCCTAAAGAAACTTTGTCAGAAAAGTAGTTATCAGGTTAGCAGAAAGGTTCTCTCTCTTCTGATGTCATTGTGTAGCTTTTAAAGCTACCACCATATGGTGGGGGAAGATGTGGAAGAGCAGGTAGAATGAGAGGGGCAGACATGAGGGAGATGCACACTGAAGTGACAATTTCTACATCCTTTAAAATGGTACTGTTTATGGTCCTCTCATTGCTAACAAGCACAGAAGAGTGCACAAGGATTCCAGCTGCCCTCTGTGCAGCTGCACAAGAGACTTAGGAGGTTAGGGCTATGTGTGTGTCATCTCATAATATGTGAATTCAGATACCATGGGGTTGGGGCACAGTATAAAAACAGAGAAAACCAGAATCTGGTCCTATGTGCACTGGATCTGTGATAGACTTAAATATTCAGTAAATAACTTATACCTTAAAAGTTAGTGTTAGGGTAAAAGTATATAATGTAAATTCATATAAGTATTTAGGCCTGTGTATTTGCCTGAGATGGGATTCTGGGTCTCTGTGCCTACCTGAAAGTCAAAGTCTCTGAGCTACAGATGTTAGCAAAGACCAAAAACATAGTGTGTTCCTCTTGCCTGTCTGCAATTAGATTTTTTTTTATTATTATTATTATTGTGAAAAGATAAGGGATGCAGTTAAATGTTTCAAGGCATAGTGAAGATGTGATATATGAATGCACAAGTGAGGGCAAGCCCTGTCTCCCTCTTTAAGACAGATGCCAGAGCAAGGCAAAGCAACCGGCTGGGAAAGCAAGGGAGGTGTTAAAAAGAAACAAACATAGGGCCATAAACTGACCATGACCAAGATGTGATATGACTCCCTGCCCCTCCCATGGAGTACAAAAGGGGTTGTACTAAAGTCCCCAAACCCGCCAAATGGAATGTGATCATACATTGGAAGTGGTGGTACCGGGGGGAGAGGGTGGCCTGCAGCTATAATTAAGGCTATCAAGAAGAAGGGAGAGGTGGTTTCGTCAGCGTACAGAATCATGGTCAGGGAAAGAGGGAGTTCTATGGCCATGTAGAACTAGAACTGGGAGAGAAGGAAACTCTATTGGCATATAAAGAAATAAACCTAACTGGTGTGAAGGGCTTGGAGGTATGGTTATGGTTTTAAGCTTGTCAGTGTGACCCTCAATAAACCCTTCACGGAGTGCCTGTAGCTTGGACTCTGAACTGTTGCTGTCGAACTGTGTCTGGGAACTGAGAGGGGACAGGGAAGGGGAGCCCTAACAGTTAACATCTAGTATGCTATTCTTTTTTTGTGCAGTATCACTCATGTTTTGCTTCAGTTATATATAAGGACAAATCAAAAAAAAAAAAAAAATGTCAGCGGGTTTGTGTTTTGGAGCTTTTTCTAAAAAAGCAGCAGCACTTCTTTGGGTTGCAGATTAACAACGATGTTAACATTATTATTGTTTCTTATGTGTTGATGGTGTGCTCAGTGCTGGACATAACACAGAAGGGCCCTGCTGGAGATTACTGTCTGAATGGAAGGGTGCAATAATGCTGGTACAAACTAGTCTGGCTGACCAAAGGCAGATTATCTGAGAGCACCGTAATATTTTAAAACAGGGAGAATGCCTAATGCACATGCTTTAACACCGGTCAGTTTGGCCGAAGAAGTTTGGCAGAGGAACTCTGAAGCAAATCCAGCTTCAAGTGTAGCAGGTGCAGAGGACTCCTTTGCAGCTGAAAAGAAACCCAGAGGGTTACACAGGATCTGCCCTCCCCTGCAATGGAAGGCACCATGCTACTGCTGCAGCTCTGTACATGTAGAAGAAACAGAGCATGCATCGGCAAGGGGAGGGGTTGGAATACTGGATCCATTGCTATGTGAATCCTTTCCCCATCCACTCCTGTATGTGGTGAGGGTATCCAAGTAGGAGACCTACATTGGCTAGTCTAACCATTAGACTAGAGTACCCTCTACAGAATTACTCTCTATGCCCCACCCACATTTCTCCCCTGGGCCTGCCCAGCTATTCAGGTTAGCTATTGGGGATTGGATTTTGCATAGTTCCTACATTGTATTTTAAATGTAAAACCCCTCAAGCAGTGGATGATGCCCAGTTCTTTCAGAGACTCCAAACAAGAACTTAAATGTCACTATTTACAATGGGGCTTTCCTGGGAAATAGTCTTATCCATCCAGATTATGTCATAAAAATATATGGCTGGCACAGACCTCAAGAGGTCAGTAATCCAATACCCTGTTCTGAGGCATAATCAAGTAGACCCAGACCATCCCTGACAGGTGTTTGTCTAACCTGTTCTTAAAAACCTACAGAGACAGAGATTCCACAATCTCCCTTGGTATCTTATTCCAGTGCTTAACTAGCTATATAGTTAGAACCTTTTCCCTAATGCATAGCCTACAGCGCCCTTCCTGCAGCCTAAGCTAATTACTTCTTGCCCTACCTTCAGTGATCATGGAGAACAATCAATTGCCATCCTTTTCATAACAGTTCTTTACATATTGCAGGACTGTTCTCAGGTCTCCCCTCCGTCTTCTTTTCTCAAGACTAAACATGCTCAGGGCTTTTTTTACTTTTAACCTTTTCTTCTAAGTCAGGTATTCTAAATTTTTTACAAATAGTTCTAACTACTAGTATTTCTAAGGTTCTCTTAGTGTGGATTAATTTTATCAGTAGAGGATAATGGCATTTGGTTTATGTGTTGTCTTGAGGGTCCCTGTAATAGCGAGGACACTGCTGATCCATGTAGCTGTCCTGGAGCAAAACTACTCAGTTACTCAGCTGTTTTCTGGAATTGAGTAGAATCATGAGATATCTCAATACTGTATATTTTAGCTGCAGTCAGCAGCTAAAAGCCTTTGTTTATTTTTCCTACCATGATGAGTACAGAAAATCTATTTTAACTCTTTTTTATATCTTAATCTTCCTGGAATTCATGATTGATGCCATGGGTCTAATACTTACTGTTGTAAAGGTAATCCATAGCACTGATGTCAGGAAGTGAAGTCTGCACCCCCTCCCTTTCGCCCCCCATCCAGCTATGGTAATCAGCAAAGCTTCCACAGTTTCTGAGAGCTGATCTCTGTTTTCTTTACTTAAGGGTCATCCAGAGGTGATTATTCAGATACAAACAAAACGTTCTGAATTGAAAGCAGAAGTCTTTCATTCCCCTCCACTCCCCATGTCTAGTTCTAATGTGAAGGAGAAGAAATCTTCTGAGGTTCAGCTCTCTTTTAGTTTTTCCCACTTCCCAGTTTCTAAAGACGGATGCCCTATATGAGGCTGGGTAACCTTTTATCAAGAAATAATAAAAACTATGAGATACACTCTAGTGTCTGCTCAGTACAACTGGAAATCTCTCAACAGATCTCTGGTGTCTGACCTTATCCATGGTCAGTGAAGCATTAAGACAAGGAATATATATCCTTAATTCCCAACACATTGTTATGACAGAGATTTTTGTAGCTGATGCTTTGTCCAAGAGCAAAGGCCTGTAGGACCCACCCTCCTGGAACGTGGATTTTTAATTGAAATGTGTCCCTCTGTGCCAGCTTTCAGAATCACAAAACTTTGAAACTGTTCACAGTCCCCTTGCATTTTGAATACTCTTGTTTCATCTCAGAGTTCTAGGAAGTGCTGGCAAAGATAATGAAGGGAAATCCAGAGAGATGCGTTGCTGATCCATGGTTACACTCCACAATTCTTAATAGACTTCCCTGCACTACTGGAGAAGCTGAATACAGTGACCTAAATGCCAAGTCAGAAGAAGGTCAACTATGCTGTGAAAGAATCTCTGATCACCAGATGTTCTCCTTGGAAATCACTGTAGAACAGACTGTAGTGCTCCTGTTCTCTGCTTGAGAAAACTGCAGCCAATGTGTACAGTATTTGTAAGCCTTGATTTGTAAGCATGTTCAAGCCAGAAGTGAAATCCCCCCGTTCAGCCGATAACTTCAGCTGTCAGGCTAATCAGTTAACTCCCTGCCATACTAAAACTGTGCAATTTGCATTGGCTTCTGTTTTTTCCTGGAGTAAGAAGTACCAGGGTATTGGCATGCCAGTCAGGCTGCCTCTATCTAAACCTATAAACCAAAAGATGGCTCCTTTGGGATCTTGTTAAATCTTTTGGCTTTAATTTACAGTTCCTCTTATTGCAGCATGTCTTTAGTTGTTAAACTATGTATGTTAACATTGTCTTGATCCACCTGGGTGTCATAACTGACTCAAAAACCAATAAACCAATAAACCCTGGATCAGGGAAAATCCAGAGGACCCCTCCCATCAGGGAGAATTAAACTCAGATCATAAAATAGAGCTGCCTAACAGGATTCAAACAACAGTACAAACAGAAGTTTGCGACCAAAGAACAAATAATTCCAATGAATAATATGTTCAATGAATTTAGCTGTGGATCAATAGGGAATATTTATAACTGAGCTGTTGCTTAGTTTTAAGAGGTCAGTGAAGTCACAGAGTGTTAGTGCTGTTCCCTGACTGCATATTCATGTACTTCTGCCAAAATACTTCTGCTTGCAAAGGGAAATGGAAGTTTTTGCAAATACTTGTTTGCGAATGTTAACATTTTTTTTTTCTGTGAATGTTTGTGGCAGTAAAGCGTGGTTCCTTAAATTCATGAGAAATATGCACCACAAAAAAAAATGTTTTGTGGATTCTTTTGCATTTTTTCCCCACCTGGAGAGGTGAAGAAACAAATTGACAGAGCCAGATGGGTACCCAGAAGTCACCTACCACAGGACAGACCCAACAAAGAAAACAACAGAACACCACTGTCCATCACTTACAGCCCCCAGATAAAATCTCTCCAACACATCATTAAGGATCTACAACCTATCCTAGCAGATGATCCCTCACTTGCTCAAGCCATGGGAGGCAGACCTATCCTTGCTTACAGACAGCCCCCCAGCCTGAAGCAAATACTCACCAGCAAATGTACACCATACAACAAGAACACTAACCCAGGAACCTATCCCTGCAACAAACCCCGTTGCCAGCTCTGCCCGCACATCGACTCTAGTGACACCATCACAGGTCCTAACCGCATCAGCCCCACCATCAGGAGCTCATTCACCTGCACATCTACTGATGTAATATATGCCATCATGTGCCAGCAATGCCCCTCTGCCATGTACATTGGCCAAACCAGACTGTCACTACGCAAAAGAATAAATGGACACAAATCAGACATAAAAAATGATAACATCCATAAACCAGTCGAAGAGCACTTCAATCTCCCAGGACACTCTGTAGCTGACTTGAAAGTTGCCATACTTCTACAAAAAAACTTCAAAAACAGACTTCAGCAAGAAACTGCAAAGCTGGAACTCATATGCAAACTTGACACAATCAAACTGGGTCTAAATAGGGACTTAAAATGGTTATCTCATTACAAGAAGTAATTGTCATTGTTCACACATTCTCACCTTCTAATCAATGATTGTGAATAGGCCACATCTACTCTAACTGAATGGACTTTGCTAACATCTACCCTTCCCCCTTGTTGTTCCTTCCCCTTGGATGTATATATATACCCTCTATCTGATTTCTATTTCTTGCATCTGATGAAGCGGGTTGCAGCCCACAAAAGCTTATGCCTGCAGAAATTAAATTTGTTAGTCTTTAAAGTGCTACAGGATTCTCGTTGTTTTTACCTGTCACACTGCATATCAAAACACTTGGAGTATGTGCACAGTGGTAAATGCTAGTTTAGAAGTGGGGCCCAGTCACTAAGGGAGCAGATGCATTTGCAGAAGTCAGTAGGGAGCATGACATTAGGCAGTAAAGCCTTTGGTGTAGGGACCATTTTTTTTGTTGTTGTTCTGAGTGTAGCCCCTCCCCTGAGGCAAAACTGGGTGCTTGCTAACTGGAAATCAGAGGCCCCTTCTCCCCCCTCCTCACATGGGTTGGATCCTGGGTTCTTTATTGCAGTGCCTAATGCTTCATCCAAGGTGACTCTTCTCTGTGCCAGGGACACAAGGAAAATAATTAAATTCTACTACTCTATTCACAAGGAATATAACCCAGTACACAACCACCACAAAACAAGCTCCAACCAATGACATTGCATGCTCAGAAAGAACAATATAACACATGGGATTTTGTTGAGGATAGGAAACAAAAGCTCTAGGGAAGGAAAGGATTATTATTAGCTAAAATACTAAATCATCAACAACATAACACCTTCCCCCACCTCCCTGCATTCACCACTGCACACAACCCCCTAGCACCCTTCCAGGCAAATGGGACACTGAGGATAAGTTCTGTGATGAGTGCTGCAGGTCTGTGAGCACTGTCCGGCTTAAACAAAAAGTGAGGAGTTCCCTTACAGTGTCTTCACCTGGGTGGGGCAGGGTCATCTCCTGGCACCCTAGTCTTCAGTCCTGTGCAGGTCTCATCTGGTTATAGGTAGCCAGCACCAGGTTGGTTCACTGCCTTCCTGATTGTTGGTCTCTGCAGGGCTAGAACTCCCCAACCATGTATTAAATCCCACAGCAACTCAAAGTCTCCCTTTGTGGAGTGGGAGATGATTAAAGATTCCTCAAGTTGTGCTGCTCCTTTCTCAGCTCCAAACTCAGTCACTATTCAAACAGCCCCAAAGTGAAATCAAAACTAACCCCTTTGTCTCTGAGGCAGCCTGCCCCCTTGAACTGAGGCGTCCTGTCTCCTCACTGACCCAGCAAACCGTCTGTAGAAATTGCTCTGTCCAAAGCTTCCCACTGGCTTTTGTAGGAGTTTCTAGTCTATTCTGTCCCCACTCTGAACTCTAAGCAGGCCAGGAAGTGGTGTTCAGAGTGGGCAGGTCATTAGTCTGGTTTTAAACTGAACAGTCCCTTTTTGGGAGTTTTGTCCCCCATCTGGTACTGAGACAAAACCAGACATGATTTGTCTGGTATTGGATGGAGGGTGCCATTTTGAAAAGCACACCACTGTGTCCCTGCTGGCATGATCCTAGAGGCTCAGTCCAGAGTTCCAGGAGCTAGCAAACTCCAAAGGTGGATTACACATGTTTGTACAGTGCCTAGTGCAATGGAGTCATGACCCATGACTGGGATTCCTAGTTGTTACCACAGTACAGATAATATGGTGCAGATTATTTGTAATCCATGGGTCTGGGGAGTGGACTTTCACTGAGTCTTACTGAAGTCACTCCATTGTGTGAAAATGGAATGATGCAATGTTCAGCTACTCAAAGACATTATGTCTTTATTTCACAAGTGATTTTAAATGAAAACAAATTATTTTTGATTCTAAGAACAGGTGATCTTATTTGATGGAAATAAAGATACATTCTGTCAATCCAATTCATACACCCACTAACATGCAGCTGTATACACATGGGGATCATTTTCTGTCATTCTCAAGCAAACGTATTTAATTTTCTTGCTTGTTCAAACAAAGAAATGCTTCTAGTTGTCTTTCCCTCTCCTTCCTTGCAGCAAGAAGACAGCTGTAGAATATCTGGCTCTGAGGCCTAATCTATACTAGAAAAGGCTTGCTAATATCGCAAACCTTTTCTAGTGTAAACTTAGCCTATGCCAGTACTGCTATACCAGCAGACCCTGTGGAGGTAGTTTATACCAACAGAAGAGAGCTTTTGCCAGTATAAAACTTATAGACTATTTTGTTCAGGAACTGGTATACTTGCAAAAGCATTTTTTGTCAGTATAGAAATGTTGAAAAAAACCAAAAAACTGATGTTGCTATACTGGGAAAAGTTTCTAGTTTACATCTAAACTGAGTCAGAAGCTGATGCAGAAGTAACATCTTCTGACTTCAGGTACTGCCCTAGATGTTTTCTTGGGTGATTTATCTCTTTATGCTGATTCTTTGATATAGACTTTTAACTCTGGCTCTTTGATAAATCATTCTGATTTCCATGTTTGAAGACCAATTTTAGATTTATGTTCTTATTCTATATTTTAAATTCTTTTCTGATGCCATCTTCTTGGACAATCACTCTTTATCCAAGCTGTTTTGTTTGCAAGAGCAACATTTCATCTACCTTTTTGGCTCCACAGATTGAGAATAAAAGGACTAGAAGAATCATCATTTTTAGTGTATGTGACCTGCTTAACTTATATTATATCTGAAAATACTTCTGTATCCACAAGGAGTCATCATGGTCTACATAAAACAGCACAAGGTTAGGAGTCAAACACAATGTTCTGATAACATGGATTCTGATACAACTTGCTGTGTGTCTTTGGGCAAGTCTCAAACTCTGTGCCTCAGTTTTCCCATCTGCAAAATGGGGGTAATAATATTTACTTTCATACCATACAGGGAAATTGTGAGGATTACATTCAGTAGTTAACATTTATAGAAAGCTTTAAATATTTAGAACTCTGCACAGTGTAAGTGTCACCAGTAAGTTTTACTATTATATGTTTTTGTTCCTTGGTGAGATTTTTTAAAATTCACATTCTAGGCATCCTATACTTTATGGCATCTGGTTCAAAAAACAATAAATTAAATTATATTTATGTATAGGGCACATCAAAAATATTATAAGTAAAAAATCAGAATTATCCAGCCACCATTATTTGTATTTACTTTCCCCTTTAACTGTGTTTCCATTCCCCTCACATAAACAGGAATCCTTATTCTTAAAATCTCTTTTGCCCTCACAAATGTCCTTATAAGTCCTGATGTAATTAGGATAAATATTTTCTACATAATTCACAGTTAGCAGAAATCATTTGTTCCAAGAAACTAAAAGCTCTTCTTCAGGCTCTGTTCTCTTTTCCTTTTGATATTCAGTTTAGAGCTAGCATGCCTCAGCAATAGATTTTACCAGCCTTAAGTAACCTCTTCAACTTAAGGCACTATAGACCATTTAATAAAGTGCATTTATTTAGTGCTAAATAAAAAAAAGAAGTTATATAAAGATAGAAGTTTGTAACATCAGAAAAGAAACACCAAGAAAGCTGTGCCTTTGCATGCTGATTCAGTCAGGAAACACAGCTTTGTCTTTATTGCCCCTAGAATAACATAGGTTATTCTTCAACTTCCTTTTTCATGTTCCCTCTATATTTTACACTTCTTAATAAGGGATGGATGATTACTATGTACTGTAAAGAAGACGTACATTAATAAATCATAGTGGTACTGATAGGAGTAAACTGTGTAACATGTACTGCAATACTTACACCATTGCACATTTCTTCCCTCCTATCAGCTGACTTATATGCATGTGTTTTATACTACATAACTGTCCCTTCGTTAGGTCAACCTTTCCTTTCCATAACCTAGGCCCTTTTGTGTTCCTTTTCTCATATATAATTGACCTGTTTTTTTTGTTTTGTTTTTTTGTTTTACACAAAAATTTGTCACAACATTCATACAACCCTCTTCTCCCTCCCAATCCCCCCTCCCCAAACAACTTCAGAAAATGTATATCCAGAAAATATAGGTAACCAATTGAACAAACAGAAGTCAGACATTCAAGTACCTCAGAGTTGTGCCACTACATGCTTCTACTTCCCAGTCATACTCCTTTCAGCTATCTAAGATACTTCTATGACCCCATTACTATAGCACCTGAGTACCTCATAATCTTCAGTGTATTTATCCTCACACCCCTGTAAGGTATTATTACAGAGGGAAATTTGAGGACCGGAGAGGTTAAGGGACTTGTCCAAGGTCATACAGAAAGTTTGTGATGGAGAAGAAACTTGAACTCAGGCCTCCTGAGGCCTAGCCTAGTGCTCTAATCATTGGATCATTTGTCCTTTATATTCCAACTTCCTGGAATTTTTAAATCACCCATCAAGATAAGAACCAATTTCAAAATATAAGAATTTCCAGCTGGACAGAAATTCCATTTTGCAATGAGGTCTAATGCACAGTAGAGGAAGTCCTTTCCCACAGGCCACATTAAAGCTGCAGTAGGCCATCCAACCCTAAGTCAGCCCGTTTATAGAATAGAGGGACAGGAGGATCCAAACAGCAGTAGATTTATTATTATCTAGCCCTGCATGCAGGCTTCTATGGTTGATCTAGTGTAGATATTTGGATTTAAAATACTTGTATGCATTATTGTAGTATCTGAGCACCTCACAATCTTTAATGTATTTATCCCTTACAACAACCCTGTGAGACAGGGAAGCACTATTATCCCCAGTTTACAGATAGGGAACTGAGGAACTGACAGACTTGCTCAAGATTTCACAGGAAGTCTGGCAGAGCACAGAACTGAATCCCAGCTTTCTAAGTCCCAGGCTAGCACCGTAAGCACTGGACCATCATTTCTCTGCATATCTGAGTATCATGTTGCACAGGGGTGGCGGCCAACCTCAGGAGATCAAAAACCATGAGCCAGACTCCCCCAAATCATGAGATTTAAAAAAAAATAAAATAAAAAATCAAAAGGCAGACTAAAAAACATCATTTAACTCTCCTTGATTCCTCTGTCAATGTGTGAGCATAAGAGAATTTGGGGTTAAAACACAACCTTTTATGAACACAAAGATGCCTGCCTCTCCCTGGCTGTTCAGAGACTTCCCTTTCCCTCTTCTCACTCATATGGGAACTGCCATTTATTTCCTGTTCCCATCTTGACCCAGCAGGAACATTTCTCATTTTGCTCCTCTAGGACTTCTTCTCTGTCCAAGTCCCAGCAGCACCACTTTCCCACCTCCCTGCTCCCCTGTGTCTCTCAGCTCAAGGGCCAAACATGAAGGCTGGGCTGGCAGGATAGGTCATGTATGCAGTCTTGTCTGCAGCCTCAAGGTTCTCGCACCAAGCTCCATCCCCATGTTCAGCCCTGAAAATAGTAAGGTTGGAGGAGTTTCTTGTGTCCTCACGACAGCTTCTCCTGCAAGGTCCAAAATCCTGTGACTCACAAATTGATTGTGAGAGTTGGCAAAATTACAACATTATCTTCCCCTTGTTACTCAGGGAGAAGTCCCCGTACACACCATTGCTTCCAGGCTGGGGGAGCTGTCATTTTATCCCTCCATCGCTCATCCCCTTCATTATCTTCTTCACCTTCCTCAGCCTTCCTCTTGCCCTTGACATCCCCTGTACCATGTTCTCCTGCAACCCCTCAGGCTGCCTCCTGGTTCCTCTCATTCTCTCCATCCATCTTTCACAGTATCCCTGACGCTCTTCACAGTCCCTGTGACCCTGTGCCCTGAACCCACAACCATTTTGCCTGTCTGCATGATTCACCTCACTGAAAACAGTGCAATTAGGCAGCCAACTATATTAGGGGCAGCCTCACTTCCACAATCAGATAGACTGTGGGGAAATGAGGGCCATTGTGCTGGCTTCAGCCCCATTGACTGAAACAGGAGATGGTGGCAATTTTGAATAAGGAAAATATTGTCAGTTAGCAGCCTTTCATCACATTTTCCATGAGACACCTAAAAATATCCCCAAAATCACTGGAGTTATGATATGTTTGTGAGAGATGACAGTACTGGGGCGCCCTTTCATTTGCCTCTTCCCTTCTGCCCTGCCATAGAGTTAGGGCCAGGATTTGCCCTACAGTGTTCTGGCAGAAAACGACTGATATAGAACTCAGTAATTTCATGTATGCAATGTCGATGTAGCTATGTTGGTCCCAGGATATTAGAGAGACAAGCTGGACGAGGTAATATCTTTTATTGGACTAACTATTACCTCTCCCACCTTGTCTCTCTAATTAATTTCATAACATACATGTGATACTAGAAGGAAACAATTCTCTTAATGAAGAGTTAAACCAGTGCACATGCTTCTAGACTGAAAAGGCAAGTTGTTTCAGCTAGGGGAGTATTTAAGGTAATGGAGACACATTGTCTTTCAGGGGCATCCCATTTTGCAGTCTGCTGAATACCATCAAACCAGTGATAGGCCTCCTATGGTTTGCAGCCTAGCCTTAATCAAGACACAGCAGGAACACACAGCTGGGGAGGGAGGGGGGGAGGAACAGTGAGCTATTCATTGTCACCATTGCCTTTTTGTATAATAAGGCAACCCTAGAGAAAAGAAGTTGTAGTCACAGCAGAGGGTGAGGGGAGGAGAGTTTACCCAATTCACTGGCTTCTGAACCCATGCTCTTCTTAAGTATCAATCATTTAAACCCAGAGCTGGTTGAGAGAGGTAGAAGTGCTGAGTCTGTGTGTGAATGGGATCGCTGACAGTACAGACAATTTTGTCCTAACAAGGGCCTTCTACAGTGAATAACTAAGACTAAGCTGGACTGTTTTTGCTGTCTAACAATGACTTCTGTTTAAAACTATGTTGTACAGAAACTGCATATATTGTAAAAAAGTACAAGAATAATTAATCAATCATTTATGTCCACTGTTGGTTTCCTAAAGAAGGAACACCCCATTCTCTGAGTCTAAATCTTAATGTCTTGGCAGCTGACTCAAATATGATGTCAGAAATAGAAGATATTTCCAGAAAGATGTTGAGTTGGAAGTTTGTTTGGTTTTTTTGTTCCTGCTTGAACACAAATGAACAAATAAGTGGTGGCTTTTATAAAGGCAAAACTTAAAGCAGATCAACATGAGATGAGGACAAGCCACGTAGCTGTCCAAAAAAGGAATTTAAAACCAGACTTGAAACTGCCTCAGAGGGTATAAAAGCTTATCGAAAAAGGATAAAGGAAAATCAGCAACAGATGAAAGATAGTCTGAAAGCACAGCTCAAACCTGGTTAGTCAGTCAGAAGTGACAAGAAGTACAAGACAACAAGACCCGAACATTCCAAAGGGATATGCAAACAGTTAAAAAAGGCTCAGACTGGTTTAGTAATATGAATGAGAGGGAACAATACATTTGGTTGACAATGTTATGCAGAATATTAAAAAATAATTCCAAAAATCGTTGGCCATGCTGGATCTAAAATTAACAGATATACTTCGTGAATGGGTGACAGCTACTCTGAACAGTTCAAAGAAAAGGGGGAGATCTTGTTTTTCTGAATAAACTATTAGAAATCTTTAATTTTTTCCATTATTTTATTTCATTTGACATACACCCTCAGCTCACATGGTGAAACATTTGGAGGTTACAATAGAAATACTTTAGTGCTTACTTAGACTAAGCCACAGATCTCGCTGACATTTTTTTTAAAAAGTGTGTTGTAGAAAACTCTGTTGTCCTGGTCAGTCTTTCACAAGAATATTATCTTAATTCCATAAGATTTGTCTAGGCTATAGTCAAACTTAATTGAATTAAGTTTAATATCTTTGAGGTAAAAAATGCAATTGTGTATGTGTTATTGGATGCAACTCCTCTAGAAGGAAGGGAATGCTAATGTAGTTTCTCTGGTTATCAGTCTTGAAGCCTCCTATCTGGATAGATATATACTAGTTCAAGGTAGATTCTCAAGGGACCAAAAGACAAAACAAGGATTTGTGGATAAATAGTCTGGTTTGAAACAGGCTCTGAACCTTTTTCCTGATCCAGCCAGTGGACAGGACCCATGCTCCACGGAGAACTGGGCCTACTGAGACCCCATAAGACTGTGTGCTTGTTCTGAGCTGAAGCTATGATTAACTTGAAAACACAAAGAAACCCTTTGGGTGCCGTGTTGAAGGATTAGTCCTGCCAGAGCCCATGTTATGGTTGGGGTGAACTCTGGTAAGCTTATTAGCATGTGTGTAGGTTCTTGTATTGTTTTTAATGTTTTCTCTGTAGTGCTTTTACCTTAAGAAAATAGGTCTGCATTAAAAGAACTATATGGTTTCTATAACTGTGGGCAGTCACATTGTTAACCATCTCTTAAGAGAAAGCAAGCAGATGTCCTTGGGCAGCCTGCCTCTATTGGGAATACCACCAGGAAACTCACTCCCATCTGGCCAGGGTGACTCGTGTCTCTGCCCAAAAAGAAAACAATTGGAGAGCCAGAAGTCTGAGAGTGGGTGCCCTTGTTATACCACTGAGGCAAAATATGGGTGCCATAAACTGTGACAGTTCTCTTTCATATTAAAAACAAGTTTCAGTGCCAAGTCTGTGTATGAGCTATTATTTAATGCAGAATAGATACAGTTTTTAAACATACACTATCTAGTAAATATTAAGTTACTAGACATGGGTCTGAATTATGGCCATAAAGGCTAGCTTGCACTTTTAAGACATTCATCTGGATTGGGGGTTATGTGCAATCATTCCATGCCGGAGGATCTCAAGTAATAGGAACACTGTGCTAACCTTCAGCATATGGCAGCCTCCTTCCCCGGTGCCCTTCTGAGCATGGTATGTATGATTATCCTTAGCCTTGTGCAGAATGCTAGTGAAAGAAAGGCTATTTAGAACCCTCATGTTCCCCTTCACTCCCATTGGCTGGAATTCATCAGGGGAAGCGGATGTTCACATGGTACAGGAGATGATGCAGTTTGCATACCACTTGAGATCTCCTGGCATGAGATGACTCTCCATAACCCCACATACAGAACTTTGCCTTTACAGCACAACCTAGCCTTTAGGGTATTAGTCTAAGCCCATCTCTAATAAACACTCACAGTACAGAGGTAATTTAGGTAACCCTGAATACTCACATATGGGCAAAGGATTTAGCTCTAAATCTGAAGATGCATAGTTTGGGGGGTTGCTTGACATATGAACATGCATCTATATCAGTGTGTGTAAATGGATCCTAGAATGGGCTCATTTGTAGCATATGACTACCCAGTTAAGTAGATGAAATCTAGCTCTGGTTAAAAATGTGTGGAATGAGCTTATTTCTTTACTGTAAGATACCAGGATACTGTCAGTATTTCGGGCTCTATGTAACACCAACATTCATTCTATTACACACTGCAGGACTAAATCAGATAGAGTTTTTCCTCATAACTTCCTTGTGTGAATCTCAGCAGGAAGAACAGCGTAATGGAAATAAAGTGACATCCTTCATGACACAGATACATTTTGAGACTTGTTACGGTCAGCCCTAAAAGGTAATGCAAAGATTAATACAATGGGTTGCTGCATGAAATGTATTCTAAAAAGGTTAAGTTCTTCTTGTGCAGAACGTATCTTTAAAAAATATGCCATCAAACAACTTTTTTTTAAATCCCTGTGGAGTTTCTTTTAACTGAAACAGAGGCTTGGGGAGTTTTCTCTGAACCATTATCTCTTGTGCTGTCTGCTAGGCTGCATGACGTAACTGGCATGACATGTTGTCTGGAGGATAGTTGTGTGACTTGTGCTGCCATAATGGATCATGATATGCAGTCAGATTGTTGAACCCGTTTGAAAAGATAAGTGTACCATGTTCTTTGAACTGTCTTAGTTGGGTTTGTCCCAGTTAACATCAGACACCAAATAAGATTTTAGCAAGCAATGCAAGTAAACTGAAACTTATGAATGCTTTAAAAACTGCATTTTAGTTACTCCGGAGCATGTTTCAAACACTTAAGGTAATCCCTGGATGGTATCACTTTCCCTGTATTTGCTTTCAACCTGTCTGTTTTCTGAAGTCATTTCAGATATTTGGATTACACAGCATTAATCCAGACGTGTCATTTAACATCAAACCCTACCTTGGTAAAATAGTAATTAAGAAAGACGACACTATTTTGTCATCCTCAGCTTGTCTACAAGACAAATGAGAGTCTTGACTATTACTTATTATGTTGTTCAATAAGTAAAAATTTCAGTGATATGAACAAGAGCCACTTTGTAATTTGTAAATCTACAAGAAAAAAAGGAGGAGATTCTATTAGGAAAGTTCAAAAAAAGGATATTTTATTGAAGGTAAAGCATATAGTGTAGTATATCTGATGTTTTTCTTAATGAGTTAACTGTTTTGTCACTGAAGTACTTTATGATTTTTGTAATTTACACAATACAGTATTAATATTGTAATTAAATTAGTATCAATACAGGATTAGTTTTACCTATGGTCTCAAAGCACATTTTAAATGGTTATAAAACAAATATATTTTATATACCTGTCAAGACTGCAGGGCAAACTGCACTTCAGACCCCTTTTAGTTCTCTCACTTAATGTCCCAGCTATTCTTATCTTAACTCCCTTGAAGTTGTTTACACCTAGTGTCTTATCTCTGTCATTGGTTTTTTTTTTTTCTCCCTAACAGCCTCGTTTGACTAAACCACACGCAGACAGACCAGCTAATATCAAGTAAGTAAACTGAAGTACATATAATATTCATAAAAAGTACAGACATGGCCCACATTCTCCAAAATGTCATACAACTAGCTAATGGAACTCTGCCCCAATATATTTGGGAAAATATCTAAGCAGGATTTAAAAAAGTCATAAAGCCTAATTCTGCCTTAGATTCCAATGACGCTACTTAAGGAGGAACTACTGAACATGAATAAGAGTGATAGAATCTCACACACAGGCATTTGTATGAACTATAAGAACCGCACAGGGTGGAAAAGGTAATATCTTTCATTGTGCCAACTTCTGTTGGAGTAAGAAGCTTTTGATCTTACACAGAGCTCTTTTTCTAGTCTGGCTACAACACTGCAAGAACTGCACCCACATTTACATTAGATAACAGAAATTTATAATAGATGTCTTGCCTCAAGAGGTACATGAGTCACTAAATATCTGCAATTCGGAAGAAGTTTCCCATAATTGTCCATTATGGAGGTTTTACATCTTTCTCCTAGCAGTATAGTACTGGCCACTGTTGGGGAAGGATAATGAACTGGATAAACCAATGGCTTCATCAGGTATGGCAACCCTTGTAGACCTATGCACAGATGTTTGGGAAGCTTCTTTTAAACTGTATATTTTAGGCAAAATGTTTCAAGTATACTGTATCACTAATGGTTCAGAAAATACCTGTTCAGGTTCTAGGACATGGTTCTGCTTATACATTCGCTTACAAAACAAACACATTACTTCAGGGTGACTGGGTTGACTTTTCAAGTCTAACAAGACTAGGTTGACAGAAATCCAACTAACTGAAGATGAGATGGCAAACGAAGATACCCTTTAAGTTGTTCTAATTTCTATTATTAACAACATGCAGTAGGATTCCTGGTCAAAAGAGAAATCAAAAGGCCTCACACGCCTGTCACAGTTCAGGGCAACTGTGCCTATATCTCCCCTTAGTGGGCCAAGAAGGGCACCCATTCTCAAGCTTCAGTTTGCCAACTGTTACTTCTCTTCCTTCTGACAGGGTATTTTCAGGCTGCACAGTCCCCTGCCTTCACTGTGTTACCCCCTGCACAGAGAGGCAGCCCAAGGACACCTGCTTGCTTTCTCTTCAGTAACAGAGAACAGGTGTAATTGCTACAGTTATAAAGGTACCACACAGCACTTTCTATACAAGTCTACTTTATCCTTAAGGTAAAAAGCATTACAGAGAAAAATATATACAAAGCAATAAAAGAACCTACATGTATGCTAATAAGATTACTAGAGTTAACCCAAACGTCGATGGATTCTAGCAGGAGTAGTCATTCAAACCCCCACCCAATAGGATTTCCCTGTGGTTACAAGTTCATCATAGCCTCAGGTCAGAGCTAGCACCTCTTTCTATGAGACTTTAGTAGTCCCAATCATTCTAACCCTACCCTAAGGATTGGAGCCCCTCCCTGGGCCAGAAATCTTGCCTGTTTGATGAATCAGGAAGGCAGTCATGAGTCAGATTAAAAGCAAGAAATATCCAGATATGCTTTCTCACCCACACAAGGGATCAACTGGAAAACCCCATATGGGAAAGGACAATTCCTGCTAGTACAAGGAGTCAGGATCAGGACCTCTCTTCATTTTCGAGATTTGTTATTGTTACAGTTTTCTTCCGATGTTAGCTTTAGATGTCACTACCATGAATGGAACCACAATTACAGGCCTCTAGTAGAAAGTCCATCTGAGAATGTAGCTTGCCAGATGCCCTGAAATGCCTGGTTCACTGGGATATGGGAAAAGGGCTCAACCACTTTTCCCCAAAACATCCCCAAGCAGCATGCATAGGAGGGCTCAGCAAAGCTACTACCTTCCCTTTGTAAGCACTGCTTCTCATGCTCCAGGGTCAGTCTCTTTAGAGTGCTCACTGTTAGATATCTCTGGGCTGCACATCTCATTCTTTTCCCACTTACCCGGTGAGTAATTCATTAAAAATTAATAGTGCATTAACATGTCTTTTGAGGATTAAAGTTAGTATCTGAAAATAAAAAAAATGAAATAAAGCTGCACAAAAACCTGCAAACTAGGCACGATAGAATTATCAGAGTTAAAAGCAACAATAGTCTGCCATTATGGAAGTCTAGATGAGAACAGATACTTGCCTACTTAGGCAAAACAAAAATATATCCCTGATCAGCCTAGTCCATTCAAATCAGGTATAGCTACCAAGATATGTTTGATGATCAAGCCCTTCAGTATACTTTCTTTAAAAAAAGGAAAATGTCTTTTTTAATGAAAACCAGTTAATAGCCTAGAATTCCTACATCAGGAATTCTGAAAGTTTGCTGGATGTAAGTAGTACTAGATTGCACATCTTTGGAAACTCAGATGTACAAAATAGTACAAGACTCAAGAAATAAAGTGCATTTTGTTACCATCTCTGGCAAAAAATGTCTTTACTGTTCTGAAATAAACAACTGTTTCTCAGAGAATTTTGATCAGGATTCTGCTCCCATTGAAATTCTAATTAGCCTCAGATTCCTCATATGTAGTCTTAACTGAGTCATCTATTTATAATGGTTTGTTTTCTCAGATTAGCACAGGTCGTGTGAAAATACTGCAACTACACAAAAGCTACTTGGGTTTGCACACATGCACACGCACACACACACAAATAGAAACAGCCGTATTTAATTATAACTTTTCTAGGGGCTGCAAAGCTTTCACCAAACTGGACAGTGAAACATTTTATGTTACCTGGAGAACCATTTCTATCCAGAGGCTGGGTTTCACTGGCTTGTTTCTAATTTGGTTGAGGTGAATTTGTAGAAGCTTGTAAGTCATATGGAAGATCTTCTGGGAACTTAATTGGCTGAACCTGCCTCATATGACTGAGGAGGCCAACCACAATACCACCTGTGAAAGAAAGGGGGGGGGAGAAAGAGAGAATGAACTAACACAACCTAATCTAGAGTTAAGGCACAGCTCAGGAAGAAGGGGAAGGATAGATCATGGTGTAGCAGGAACTCCAGAAGGAATTCAGCTGACCCAACCAAAATTCCTCCTCTGGAGTAAACAGTTTAGTTGCTCCACACTCACTCTGCCCAACCTTTTCCACAATAAACATGCACGCACAGGCCCTGCACACAGCCAGCTCTCGCTTGGCCTCATGCTAGCTGCTAGGGCAACACTGACATTAGTCACAGCAGCACTGCATGATGCTAATCTGCACAGACAGTTTCAATAGGGAAAAACACCCTTTCGTGTCCCCACAGAACCAGCCACAGGCTAGCCCTGTGTGTTTAGTTGAGCTCTGCAAGTTTATTTTGTGAGTAAAGACCCCTTATATACATTTTCATAAAGCCACTCACCTTACAGAATGGTTAAGCTGGGTAGAGGGGCAGAAGGAAGCTTGAGTCTTCTGCAGAAATCTCACTAATATTAATACATCTCTAGGTGAAACTTAGAACTAGTTTATTTCCCACATTTCAGTTTTACAGCAAGGCCACATGCAAGCATGGCAGCAGATAAACTGAGGAATGGAAAAATGTTAGGTGTCTGGGATTGTTACTGTTTATATCTGTTCTATCTCACCTAGGAAAATAGGAGAGAGCAGCAACAGAGACAGCCCTACATACCAATAAAACCCCAAAACAAAACCCAGAGCTTTCCTCAGAATCAGCAGGCCTTATTCTGTTGCTTTTTCAGCCAGTGCAGTCATTTACACCAGTGCAAAATAAATGTAAAATACTATCATTCTGTTTTACACCTGTGTAAGTGCACAAGTGAAAATGATTACGCAAGTGAAAGGCACTGGAGATGAATCAGGCTTGCTCTTCTGGTTATGTGACTAGAAGGAGCCCCGGGCCCACCCAAGTCAATCACAGGCCCTGCCAGAAAATGACTTCTGGCTACGCCCCTATTTTTAATTATACTTTCAAGTGTCAGACAGCATCTGTGTTAAAATCTAAACTGCATGATTCCATCGACCTAGCTGTCATCAGGTAGGGACGTGGTGTTTCTACAGCCATAGAAAAGCCCCTTCCATTACTGTAGGCTGCATTTGCTCTATGATGTTATGCTGGCATTCCTATGGCACCATAGCTATGCCACTATAGTCCTCATTGTGTATGCAATGGGATAGTTTTCTCCTCCTCTAAATATAATTTTATCTGAAACAGAATTATGTTTGTGATGAAGACCAGGATCACATCAATTAATCTGGGAGACTGCTTCATGATGGATTAGCCCAGGGAAGGTTTTCTAGAAATGCTACATTTCACACTGTTAAATTTTGATCAAACTTATTGACTTTGATTTTTCTTTGTTTTTTGCAGGGTATCTGTTAAATAAGCTAAACTAGTGTCCTTCATTGCACACAGACTCCTAGTGCAAGCTTTATTTTGCATAGTACCATGCAAAAAAAAAAAGATTAACCGTTGTGCTCTTTCTAGGTTATCTGAACCTATACAACCAATACAAAGAAATGATAGTAATGCAGTAAGATCTGCCTTCTGTACCTATTTGAATGATATCATGGAACAATGGAATTGTAGACTAAGACTTATTTAGGTGAAGTGTCTAAAGGCCTAAAGATCCAGGAATGGGCAGATCATTATTAATTATTTCTATTGCAGTAGTGTCCAGAGTCCCCAGTCAAAGAACTGGGGGTTAAATGTGACAGCTACTTGCACACATCTCACTACAGGATCAAGAGCTTAGGTCTCAAAACAGCCCAAGAGCCTCACAAAAAGGCATGTTATAACAATTTTCTACAAGTAAGAAAAAAATACTAGTACACATCCATGGTATTTTTAAAGTTGTTGGTTCATCAAAAAAGGAGTGATTACTTTTCCAAAAAATGGGAAAAAGAATCATAGAATAAGAGTAAAGCACACACACAATTCAGCCTTCAAGGGCAACCAGAGGTTTAACTATAAATACAAAATTCACCCCCTGCCTTGTGAATTTCACATTTGCTCTCTGAATCTGTTTTCCATCGTCACACCTTTTTTCATTTGACGCTGCCTACCTCATCCAGCAAGGACACTATTTTTAATATCTAGAAGCTAAATAGAAAAAGATTCCATCACTTTAAATTGACTTCTATAAAGTAATTTGACAACTGCAAACCAGAAGAAATCAATTCTTGATCTTTGGTTGTTTTGGATCTGAAGCCATTTAAAAATAATCCTTGACTATTGTTCAATACTATTTCCATCCACACTTATAACTGGAATTTCAGCTTTATAGCACTCTGTACTTGAGGGCTACAATGAAAATAATGTGATACAGCTAGGGGAAAGCGAAGAAGAAAAAAAAAAAAAAGCAAATCTCTTATAACAATCCATGACTGCAACCATGCACAGAAACTACAGTTGTCTGTTAATCCCATTGTACATGCAGCATGGAAAAATAGAGCTGTCCTAAATACACAAGTCCCTTGTACTTCAGCTAAAAGAGACTCTTCATTAGCTGTTGGAAGATTTGAGTTTATGGGAAAAGTTTTCTTCTGGAGGAAGTGGACAGAACTCCATTGCAGTCAGCAAAACTGAACTAGGCCAAGCAACACCATTAGAAAATTTAGAGCCATATTCCCTTCTAGCTCTGCCACTACATGGCAACATAATTACAAACAATAAAGACTTGAGCAGTCTAATATATTCCATGTAGTAGTAGGCAATGATTAGATTAGATTGATAGATAGATAGATAGATATTCACACACACACATTTTTTTATGTATGTCTTTGTAGAAAAGAGTGACTCTCCAGCCATTGCATGCCCTCTTATGGGAAGGGTGTAGGAGGCTCTCTTTCTCCAGCATCCTCTGTTTGTCAGATGCTCTGGCCATTCAGTGGGCTATGTCTTTTCATGACTCAATCCTCCAGCCAGGTCACTTTAAAGTCTCATTCCTTCCAATGGAACAGACAGTCCAATAAATTGTACTCCAACCATCTCATACCAAGTCTTTGATCTGAGTTTTTCCACCCCTAGCCTCCAGGGTCTTCACACCATCTTTCTCTGTGGGCCTGTAGGGGAACCCATGTCTCCCCTCTTCTCTGGGTTCCAGCCCAGGGACCCAGTAGTAGGCAGAGAAGGTTTGTCTATACAAACCCCCCACAGCTTCCTGCTTCCTCCCTGTGCTTTCTCCTACCTCAATCTGTCTACCCACTTTTACCACAACCCCTTCCAAGGCCCGCTGTACTCATGTTCTTCTCATGCTCCAGAACCTCTCAAAGATCACATTTTTAAGACAGAGGCTTACAGGACTTTTCCCAAAGCATTCCCCCCAAACAAATTTCAAATGAAAATATAAACCTAAATCACTGCTGCCCTCCTCAGGCTTGAAACTTCTATCCCTCTTAAGTGTCTCTGTGCTTCATTCCTCAGCTGAATGCTTGCTTCCCTGGAGTTTTCTTACCCCTATCTTGAGACCTACCACAAGACCTAACACTTCTCTTGTGAATTTCCTCAATTCTCTTTCTGACTAACTTTCTGAGACCCTTCCTTTAGAACAAAAGGGCTCTCTTTCTTTCCCAGATGAACTCTCTCTTTCTTTGTGAAGCTTCCTGACTCTTTCCCAACTGTGTCCAACAATTGCAATTAAGCCACCCAATCAGAATCATCTGGGGAAATAGTTGCTGCACCACAGGTAAAGCTAAGCCCAATTCCTCCTAAGGAGCCAGCCGGCCTGTGGCAGTCTTCAATTATATCCTTGGTAATCGTTCTCATGTGATTGTACTGACTGCCACTATGCAGCCTTTTTTCACTGTGGTGAATCAGCTGCCCCCAAAAATACAAATTTTGTCAAAAATATGCTTTTGTGTCTGTAATAGAAATCTGATGTTTCCTACCTCATAGCTTCATCGGATAGTTTATAAACTATCAGCCCTCCATGCAAATGTATTACCATGTGCTTTTTTCTTATTTAACCACATCTGTGATTTCCCACCCAGCATGTGACATGCAAGTAGTAACATGCAGCAGGAAGCTGAAGCTGCTGCTGCTGCTGCTTAGGCTGCTCATTACCTTACCTGTAGATTCATGGCAGCAGTGTCAGATAGTTTGAAAAAAAAAGCAACCATAGCCACAGTTCACTCTAGCTCACCTTGCTGCTGCTTGAATACTTTGTATGAACATTATATACGCTTGACTGTTTTGTTATTTTTTTTTTCTTTTTCCCAGGGGTTGAGAAATTTACATTTTTGGCACCAGTCAAGCAAGGCACTTGAGCACATGCCTAATTTAAACTATGTGAGAAGTATCATTGACTTCAATAAGACAGCTCATGTGCTTAAAATTAAGTAAGTGCTTGCATGCTTTTCTGGACAGGGGCCTTTCTAAAGATTTGAAGTGAAATTTGAGCCTTGATTGGTTTCCATTGTGGCTCATGTGGGAGATTTTTTTTAAATGTAAAAATTTCTTTTTTGGTGACATACATTGCATTGGCATATCCATCCTAATGATTAGAATTTCCAGTCTTCTGAAAAGACCAAGTCCAAGGAGACGGCTCATTAAATAAATATATTATCCCCAAACTTCTCATGTAACATAAGGAGCCAAGGGAGACTGTGATTATAGCTACTCTCATGTCATGGTACCCCTGATCAGAGTCCATCTTGCAGATAGAATAATAGAGGTATGTGATTCAGGTTTCTCTTCAAAACAACTCTCTGTCTATTATGGGATTAGAACTAAAATTTATACCTTGTATGTCAAACTGGATGCTATAACTGGTTGAATTTCCTAATTAGAAATTAGGAGGAGGAGATGGGAAAAAACAGGGAGAGACAGAGCAAGTTTCTGAAATGGAAAAGCAGGAATGAGTCCTTATAAAGACTAGTTCATTCTGTATAGAAAGATAAATACCATAGAACACCATATAAAAACAAGTATTTTACATTGGGTTTTCCTTTAATAACAGCTGAGGCAACCTTTTCAAAATTGTTTTCTTCTGATTCTCTTCATATTTTTAACTCTCCTGTTTTGGTCCCAAAGGAATTTTGAATACCTAATAAAGACACTATTTATGTGCCCTCAATTATATCTGCTCAACCACTTTTTACTGTTATTGTTTCTTTTAACCCATCTATTGATCAGGAGAGGCTGGTGAGATGTGTATGGAAATAGAATCTTCTTTATAAAGAGCAAAGGATAAATACTTTTAATGATGGGGCTGAGGTTAGCCAAGCTTGTTCAAAGACATTACTTTTATTTCGCCTACTGATTTGATCTCCCTGGGCTTTCCCATTTATTTTCTGCAAAATTGCAGCTTTGCAAAAAATGAAAAGTGTATATATTTTCTTATGATGAAGATACAAAGTTCTTTTCAGCCTCCCATATCTATAATAAAGAATATAACTCTGACACTGAATTAATTTACTCTGTGTTGCTTAATTTTTGAAGTATCATCTTCAGATCAACTATCATCTTCAATTTTTCACATTATGCAAAATGACTAATACTTTGGGTGTATTATTAAAGGTTTATTAAACACAGACAGTGAACCATCAATAATTATATATAATTTTATTTTTAGAAGTTCAACTACTATTTGGTCACAGTTTTCCCCAAAGGTATATAGAAGTCCTTTTTTCTGCAGGGAGGGGGGAGGATGCAGAAGATTTTCAAAGATGATTGGGATTTCTGAATAGAAGTATTTCATGCATTATCCTGATTTTTTTTTTTTTGCCATTGTTATGATTTTTAATATTTTTTTTAAAAAAGCAAACAACAAACCAGGACCAGGAGACAATGGCAGAGTCTCTTAAAACTGAACACTTGGGGTGGGATTCTGGGCCACATTTCTAAAAAAAAAGTCCCAACATGGTACTTGCAGCTAGGATTGAGGTGGTGCTAACATGCTTTAAGACATTTTCACAGACCTGGGTTGCTCCAGAGCCTGAAATCTCCTGCAGCATAGTTTAGAGAGCCTGTACCTAGATGCCTATGGGTAGTAGTGCTGCACAGAATCTCTGTGCTGTCCCTCACACCCCACGGCCAGCCTAGACACACCCCTTATTCCAGGGCCTCCTTGGAGGACAGTTTGTGATTGTCCTTCTCTGTTCCTGCACTGGGAGAATTATATTCTGGCCAGATCTGAGGCTTTTAGAGTCCTGTCATGCCATTCCAGTCCTTTTGTCTGGCATAAAGGGGATGGAATGGGGACAAAAATGTTAACCTTTATTTTTAAATTGATAGAAATGTGAAATGAAGGGCAGAAAAAAGACAGGAGGAAAAATGTGTTTCCTCCTTAAACGTTCTAATCTCTTGAAAGTGGAGAGGGGAGGTTTGCTACTCTGTCATGCTCCCCAAATTTCACTCTGCATGTACCAGTGATAAGTTTTCACCATCCCAGTTTCCATCTGGAATTCACAATGGCTTATCTGAGAAGAGGATGTGCACCCAAAACCATTATATGACAAGCAAGATTTAGTACTGTGGACCAGATCTTGAGCCGGTGTAAAATTACCCAAGTTAAGCCTTGAAAAAGGCTTATATATATTATAATAACAAAGCTAATGGAGCTTCTTGTAATTCTAAAGCCAGAACTATACTTGAAAACTATACTTAAAAAAAATAAAATGAATAAAGCAAGCCATGAATACTAAAGGATGAAGATCCAAAGTGCACTTAGATTTCATCCTGTCTGTTTTTTCCTTCTTTGAAGGACAGCTCTCTCAATCACAGTACTTTTCTTTTCTATATTTTAATGGTCATATAAACTTGCATTGACTTCACAGATGAACTCCATGTGAATTGGGCACTATATCTGAATTTGGCTTCATTGCATCTTTCTTTTATACAGGACTGTATCCCAAAATTCTCCTCAGTATTAAAATGACAGGACATTTACCACATAAATGACAAGAGAACATTATATAAAGACCTTGTTTGCTGAAAAAAAGATCTGTGATAAGACCAACAAAGTAGATGAAAGTAGCTAAATAGTACAGTCAAAAGGAAGAATTGCACATTTTCAGCTGAGATTTAAAATCAGTTGGAGTGTAAATGAGACAAAGATATGGAGACAAGCAGTTCCAGACAGCAGAAACTACAAAGGTGACCGCTCTTATACCAGCAATGGTGAGACTGTATGCAATGACCAAGTGGATGAATGCCGTAGAAGAAGAGAAAGAGAGAAAAGGTCCATGATATCAACGGGAACACTCTGAGAAGAGAGGAAAAATTCCACAGAGATTTTGACAGTACAAAGACTGGCTCTTTTGGAATTCAAGTAACACTCCCTGTCACTAAAAAGCTGTAATTAATACCTGATTTTTGGCCCCTTTAAGTCAATAATAAAACTCCTGTTTACTTCAGTGGGATCAGGCTCAGATCTTGGGTGTGTGTCGGTCTTTTAGCATTTCTAAAGCACTTACTACCATAGCATCTATGTTGTGTACACAAATTAAACACACATTGAGAGCTTCCTGAGGAGGAAGTCAGTCCTCTTTTTCTATTCTGGATGCAATGCAGGACTAATTAGAAGGCAATATCTGCTCTTGGACCTGCTGTATATTAAACTCGGTGGCTGTTACCATTGCACGTGCTATGACATTTTCCTGAATTCTGATTCTCTGGTAAATTCTATAATATGATGAAGACTCTTGTAGTGTCACCTGAAAATGGTGATGAGCTTCTTTTGCGAGGATGTTCCCAGTTAGTCTTGGGGCTGCTGTTGAAAAGGCTCTGTTTTTTACAGTCTTTATTATTTCACATACACATAGTTCACACTGTTGCTCTCATGAGTGGTTCTGAGGAAAAATAAATATTTTAGGTAGCATGGGCCTAACCCACAGAGCTTTGAATATCTGTACCCAGAACCCTGGTCTAGATGCAGAAGTGTGCAGGGAGCCATGAATATCGTAGAGCACTAGCTTCATATGTTCTCTCATGCCTTTTTCACTTAGGAGACAAGTCAATATGCTGTAAACGATGAATGTGTGAACTAATTACAGGTTTGTATCTGAAAAGAAATTGCTCATCTATTCCCATCTGGTAATTTCACTGACTATTGTTTGGTATCCTAGCATAGTGGTGGTATCCAGAAAAATGATAGCCCATTTAGCTGTGGTGTTAGGGTGAAATTTTCAAAGGCACTTCAGGGAATTAAATGTTGACTCCCACAGGCTTCTTTGAAAAAATCTCACCCCTAGTTTCAGGCCTATAAAATTTCTAGAAGCACAATGGAGCTGTCCCAAGAAAAGTCTCAATATTGTGTGACAAAATAAAATACTAATCTGTCAGTTTCACTTTGCGTAGTGAATTTGCTTTACAGACCTAGTTTCCATAGATTTCAATTGCATTTTTTAGTTTCTTATGATCTTTGCACCACCTTACATTTATAGGGTCATGCCCATCCCTGTGAAATTTAATTGGCTTCAATAATCCTATGCCAAGAATTATTTTGGCCCATAATAGAATCTCATGGAATCTGCAGTAGTTTATTCATGAGTTCACTATGCTGCTATTAACATGTTAAAATAAATGCTGCACATGTCTGTTTTTAATAACAAAAATGTTGTCCATTTGTCAGAATATTTATTTATTCAGCTACAGAACATGAGATACCTTACTGCACTTCAGGTTACTACTGCATGTATCACTTCATTTTTTAAAATTAAGCAATTCTCTTCATAGGTTGAACATAAATTTTATAACTAAATCCAGATTACTAAATACTTAGCTATAGGGGCAAAATATCTGAACAGATTGAAACCAGTTTTTTTGTTGAAAAAAAAATCTGAAAACTATACCAAGTTTGATCTGAGAACTCTAACAAATTACATAGTGCAATCCCAAAACTCAGTAAATGAAGGAAAAAAAATTCCATTTACATAAATTCATAGATTATAAAGACAAACGGAACCATTGTGATAATCTAATCTGACCTCCAGGTTTTAGGATTTTCTTGAATTAATAACTTTTTGAACTAGAGCATATCTTTTAAAAGACATTAAGTCTAGATTTAAGGATTACCAAGGGATTCCCCATCAATGTCAATTTGTTCCAATAGTTACCCTCACTTAAAAATTTGAATTTGTCTAACTTCAGTTTCCAACAATTGGATCTTGTTATATCTTTGTCTGCTAGACTGAAGAGCCCTCTTATCAAATTTCAGTTCCCCGTCTACGTAGTGATAGACCATGATTAGGTCATTCCTTAACCTTCTCTTTCATAAAGTGAGTAGATGGAGCTCTTTGAGTCTATCACCATTAGGCATATTTTCCCAATCCTTTAGTCAATTTCTGAACCCTCTCCAGCTTTTCAACTGCCTTCTTGAATTGTGGACCTCAAAACTGGACACAGTATTCCAATCGCAGTCTCACAAGTGCCAAATACAAAAGGTAATATAACCTCTGTACTCCTACTCTATATTCCCCTGCTTATACATACAAAGATCACATTAACTCTTTTGGCCATAGCATTACACTGGAAACTCATGCTCAGCTGGTTATCCACCATAAATTGCACATATTTTTCAGAATCACTGCTTCCTAGGATAGAGTGTCAAATCCTGTAAGTACGGCCTGCATTCTTTGTGTCTAATTGTATGACTTTCAATATGGCAAATGTAAAGGCATATTGATTGTGTGGACATTAGGTTCATAATATAGATGGATCAACAGAGCTGCTATTATTTTTAACTCTCAAAGAGCAGTGGATTGCATTTTGTCTGAAAGACAACAAAATTATATTACATTAAAGGTTTCCAGACCAGCTTGATTAATAGCCAGTTGAATGTCAACTATGCACTAACATCATCAAGAATTTTTCCATCTTACTTCAGTTGGATGGGCTAATTCATAAGAATTTTGTATCTGAACATAAAATGCATTTCCTGGAACTCTGAATCCATTCACTCTTTTGTTTGCTGTCACTTGTGTATTCATATGTATTCCTGTCTATAGTGTTTATGACTTTCTCGATTTTTTACAGTCTGCCAGAGGTGGACAGACTTGTTCAGTATTATAAGATGCTATATCAAACACAGTATCCATAAAAAAAATCAATCATTCATAAAAAATTAATACAAAAGACAAATTAGCAATCCAGAAACAGGGATTTTTAAATCATTAAGGCAAAGAAACAGCAAATTATGTATGAGTACTGACAGTACAAACTTTTAAGTGCATCTGATGGCATTGTAAAATATTGATAGGACTATAGATTTAGGTTGTATATTTGAGAACTCTTGAAGTCTTACAGGAACAGACCAATTTCAAGTCCATAGTTTCTTTTGTGGTGGCTAAGATAATGGACTGGAAGAAGAAAGGTCTGCATTTTTTAAAAAACTTATTTTAATATAGTCAGGTGTATAGTACAGAGAATACAAGTTTTATGAGCATGTACCAATCAACTCCAGTAAAGAGCAGAGCATCTGTATTCTGCACCCAGTGAAGCTTTCAAGTTGTTCTCAATGGGAACTCCAAATACAGCATGTTTCTGTGATCCATCCTGGAGAGGAATGGGCTATCATGGAAAGTTCTATATCAGCAACTTGCTAGTAGACCACAGATTAAAAAATAAAAATGAGAAAAACCATGGCTGCTGTTTGTGAGTCTAAGAACAGTCAGTGGTCCAAATGGAGCTGTTGGTAGATTTATGTCTGTTTTTAACTGTAGATGCTATGAGAGGTTTTTGTATGTTAACCCAATAGTCAGCCTGTCTCTGGTATTTTAATGTTTTGAAGTCCCAAAAATCACAGTTTTCAGCCAATGCATGAAGAGCTCTTATAAAATATGCAACATGTTCCTCTGGTTCTTGAATTCTCTCATGACAACACAATCTTTTATCAACCACATTTCTCTGAGGTATAAAGTATGCATATCAAAAATAGCCAGAACCCTTTCATAGTTACATTGTGATTGTCTTCAGTAAAGTCAAAGGACTTAAAGATATGCTTTGCTTGCTCCACTGTAGCATAAATTAAAGATACCTGAATATCACCAGTTTCCTCGTGGAGTTTTGTAGCAATTTGAAACCTTGCAAAATACTTCTTCCAGTCTTTTCATTGAGAAGGTTTATCAAATCTGAAGTTCTCTGGGGCAATGACGAATGGCATGTCGATGAGATCAATCCTACAACCTTTGTGGCTTTGTTCCTTCTATTTGCAACATTTATTGCTATGTTCCTTCTGTTTCTGCTCTCCTCTAACATTAGTTAGGCTACCTTTACATTTAACAGCATGTCATGTACCTGATATGGATTGACTACAAAGTTTCCTTCCCAGAGTGATTCACAAGATATGTTCACTATAAGATCCTTTAATGCCCTGCCAGGAATGGCATTTGTGATCCTAAGGTAGGTATGTTATATACAACACTACCTAGTAGCTGAATTGTACAATACAGTTTAGCATTCAATTATAGAAGCCTAATGGCAGTCCTCTTTTTCTCTCCAAGAGAAACTACTTATTTAAAAGTAGTTTATTTTGAAAATATAAATACAAGGAAAAATGGAAACAAATCCTACAGGCTCTACTTCACTAGTGAATGAAGTAGGTGTGATTCTGAAGATTCTGTGTGTCAGGTCTCACTTCTCTAAACTCTGACCTTTACATTAGTGAACAGTGCAAATCATAACCTAAGACAGTCGTAGAACTATGTGGCTCAGCAAATTGCATTTACTGTTTGACCTTCAGATGTTCTTTGGATGCAGTAAGCAAATTTTACTTTCTCTGTGGCATAATTACCAATATATATTACATTATCCATTAAAAGGCACGATAATTGAAATAAACGGGAGTTTTTCTACTGACTTCAGTGGGTTCTGTATCAGGCTTGTGTAGCACTTTGCACAAGGACTTCAAACATAAAAACATATCCTTGTATATTAATCAATGTATGTAACCCACATATGAGCTGCCCTCTCTAAAAATCCTTTTTGTGATGTTTTCCAATCTTCTGAAGTTCTCTCAGTCTCAACTAACAGTTGGCCTTTCCTTTCTTTGGGTCTTAATGTTGTCTCAGATCTCCAGAGCCTTCTCTCTAAGCTATAGAGGCATTTCTGACTTGGAACAACTTTTTCATGGCCTGTGACTCTCAGCTTTACTTATAAAGTGCATTTTACTATGCTGACACATGTATAAAACTGACCTTCTGTTTCCCCAGTTAATGGCTTGAAACTTTATCATTTTTTCTCACCTCTCATGTGACTGTATCCAGTATCTGTTGGCAAAAAAAATATTCATTCTTGTGTAGTGACATGTTTACATATACATCAGCTAAAGTAGATTTTTGTCTTCTTACAAAGAGAGGAAAAGACCAAACATTTTAGTCATTTGATTTACAGACTAAACTTTTTGCATCATACTAATTAGTGCAGATGTTGCTGGTAACATCTAACCAAATTCACAAAGCTTTTATAGTTCACTTTGTGTGAAATTAGTCTCCATGTCGATAGCCAGTACTAGGCCTTTTTACAACACTTATTTCCCACTGAAGCCCTCAAAATGGGGACTTAAGGGGTGCACATAGGCATTGCATTATCTGTTGGTAGGGGGCTCATTTCATGCAAAATAAACAGTAAAAGCTTTGTGAACTTGGTGTAACAAAATTCACTATCTCAGAGCACATCCAGACATCAAAACCCAGCATCTCAGCTCTTCTGCCTCAGTTTCCCCATAACAATCTTCAGAGTATTCCCACTATACAAGTTATTTGACTCTCCAGCCAAGCCATTTTAAAGCATTCATAACCCTTCTGGGGTAATGGAGTCTCTTAGTCCAAGACTAAAACAAGAGAGTCTTCAGCCCCATGGGCTAGCCTTCTTCCCCACCCTTTTGTGCAGGCTCCCAGCATCAACACCTTGTCTCACTATCTAACCACCAAGTCCTGGGCTCCAGTCAACACAGCCATCTGGGTCAGGTCTACCCTCTACCATAGGTTTTGGCTAGCCGCAGTGCTCAAATAGCTCCTAGATTGAACCTGGCTTCTTACATCACATTAGAGCAACATGTCTGCTCTCCTCACCAGATAGCCCTCAATTGCTGGGCTTTCCTCTTCAGAAAGGAATTAAGATTAATAAATCTGTTTTACCTGGACTCCTCTTCGAACTCAGTCTCTATAGCTGAAAATTGCCCTCTGCAGACACTTTACCCTAACCCAAGCTCTGCAGAGTCATTTTCCCACTCTTCTGACAGAGTGATGTCTTCCAAGGCTTTTTCTCCTCTCTGGCTGCCCTCTCTCCTCAGGGATAACCAAAGGACTCTCTCCTCCTCCTGGTTCTTTTCCCCTGCCTGCAGAGGATTCTGACAGCTTTCCTCACAGAACTCCCTCCTTGCTTCTTCTTCCTCCTTTTAAGTCCCAGACCCTGCACAGGTAAAGCAGGCTTATTGAATAGGACTGACTGGCCCAAGGCTACCCTGTTATAGTTGGTTAGAAGTTACCAGCAACATCTGCACTAACTAGTATGCTGCAAGATTTTTTTTTAACTTTTACATAGGCCTTGTGCATCGGGGGAATTTCTCCCGTAAACGTTTCACATCCATATCTACATATACAGCATTACATACATCAGAACAGCCATAGAGTCTTATAACCATAAGTCTTATCTGCTCATTTCTCTCTGAAATTTTCCATCACACACTAAAACACACATGGCATACTTCCTTGGAGGTACCCCTTGTGGGACATACTGCACCTCCATGTACACCCCTATGGTGTAATTGTGTATCATTCATGTTCAGTCTTATAGTGTAACTGTTTACTGTTTAATGCAAAGCATGACACGTAAGATGTTTCTGGAATGCTCATGATGTTCTGAACATTATTGTTATAGTAATATCTTTGTTTCAATGTCATATGTATGGTTATGAAGCTTCTCTATGTAATAGTCCCAAACATGAGTCTCATGGCTTGAGACTGATTTACAGAGCTGAGGAGAAATTTGCACCTCACTAAGGCATGCATAAAACAAACCCAGCTCATCCAGCAACAAAGGACTAGCCTGAGCATCAACAAAGGAACCACGATAAGGGGATGTCTGTTAACTCAGGACATGGATAAAGCCATACAAGGACATTGTTTGTCACCTGACCTGACCCTGACATTTTGCTGTTCTCTCTCTCTTCCACCTCCATCTACAAACACTGCCAAGCAACTGAAATGCTGATCACAAGAGGAGGGCCAGGCTGGAGGCCAGTCAGCCAGCCTGTGATGAGAATCATCTGAGTTTGCAAGATTACTGAAAGTGTTAAACTTAGTTTGGAATATGACTTACTTTTTGTTTTCTCTTGATCAAATCTGACTTGTTTTCTTCGAACTAATAATCACTTAAAATCGTTTTGTACTTAATATGTTTGTTTATTTTACCTGAAGTAGTGCATTTGGTTTAAGGCAGTGCTCAACAAACCCCGGGTGCTAGGTCACCATGGCGCCTAGAAATTTAATTCTGGCACCTAGTATTTCTCCTGGGGGAGCGGCCACCGCACCCTGGCCAGGGCGCCACTGTGTCCATGTGGCAGGGCCGGGAGGGGGGAGTGCTGCGGCTGCCGCATTCCAGCCAGGGCCCCCCGCTGCTGGGCCCACATTGTGGGAGAAAGGCAGGGGGAAGGGACAAGGCAGGGAGGGGAGAGTGGCTGCTGCACTCCGGCCGGGGTGCTGCTGGACCCACATTGTAGGAGAGGGGCACGGGAAGGGGCGAGCCGGGAGGTGAGCGCTGTGGCTGCCTCATTCCGGCCAGTGTGCCCCGTCGCTGGGCCCACGTTGTGGGAGAGGGGTGGGGCTGGAGCCAGGAGGGGAGAGAGTCTGCTGCGCTCGAGCCAGGGTGCCCTGCCGCTGGGCCCATGTTGTCTGGCTACTTAATTTTTGGACTGGCTCCTAGCTCCAAAGAAAATTTGTCGAGCCCGGGTTTAAGGTGTATTAGAGAATCCATTTGAAGTGACACGGCTGGTGCATATCAATTTCTTTGATAAATTGATGAACATATGAGCTAATAGTGTTCAGTGGACAACACTGAATATTGTAAAATGGCAGTTCCTAGGGTTGCATCTGGGACTAGGGATGTTGACTGGGGTCATACCATTGCATAATCCCATGAGTGGCTGGCTAGAGACACTTACTTACTGAGTTGGGAGCAACTTGCTTGCTGGAGGCTGTGTGTGATCTGCCCAAGAGTGGGACTTCACACAGGTAAGCAGAGTAAAATGGGCTCCAGGAGTGGGGGATTGGGGTGACTCAGTGATTCACCAGTCCATATTGCAGAGGGGAATGTCACACCTTGGTATTACCATGTCAGCTTTTCTCTTTTCATTTGCAGCCATGAAAAAGGACTAGGTTACTTTATCATAGATACTTGTGATACTTCGTCCATTACCTTGATATTCAGTATCTCATACTTTTGCCTTAAAGTTGCTTCAGAATAAATTAAAGAAAACAATCCTTTCCTGAATTAAAAACAAGCCCCTAGGAGAACCACAGTCATCTGTAAAAATCCTCTCAAGGGAGCAAGAAATGTATCAGACAGAATTCTAATATTTATCCATACGAACTCCACAGTTCTTGGCAATAGCAACTGTTCCCTCAGCTTGTAAGTGACCATACTGGGGCTCTCTCAGCCAACAAAATGCTTTTTCCTGCTGCTTCAGATATCCTTACAATGATCTCCCTTCTCTCGTTTCCCTTAGTGCCAATTACTTGCAGTATTTCTGGAAAACATATGCCAGCTAGGAAGACAATAAGCCTTCCAACCACTCTCCCCACATGCTTCTAGTACAAATAGATATTTGCTTTACTCCACTTTGTGGGTTGGTCTGTGTCTGGCACTGTTAGCATTATCATTGCCACCTGCTTAACCACAAGACACTCAGCTGGGTAGTTTATGAAATAAATTGAAATAATGTATACTGAGAACACCAATTTCCTCTTTAGTTTTATGGTCAAATCAAACATGGAATCACTTTGCAACCTGAGGCCTCAATCCTGCTGCTACTAAAGTCAATAAGAGTTTGTCATTTCAACAGAAGATGGATCAGACCCTGAGTGGCTCAATGGTAACCCTTTAAAAAGGTAAATAATGGACTTATATGGGTCCCATGCTTGTTCTGTTTACTTGCATTGAAAAAACCTTTATTGAAGGTCTCTTTAGGAATTTTTCTATTTGCCTTATAGAGTTATCACTTACCACTCTCTACAATTCCGCTATTACTTATTTGCAGGGAATTGTAAGAGATCAGACACAAGCCAATAGAGCTTATTCTTTTGCAGGTTTAATAGTCAATCTTTCAGTTTTTCTTTCACTTCTGGAAGTGGTACCTACAAAAAGGTCTAATACTTGCCAATAAGTGGCTGAATCTTTTCAGGGAACATGAAACTTGCTAAGTGCAAGCTTTATTAAAGCATGAGGAATAGAACCACTTGCATTAGCCAGGTCATGCCAAGTTACAGCTCAATTGCTTCTATCTCTTTTTTTGCTTCATGAGTGAATTGATCTCTCATATTAATGTGTTCCCAAGAATCTTTAGTTTCCAGGCACTCATCCCTTTTTCCCAGAGCTAAGTATTTGTCTGTTAAGACAGCTTTTGGGTAAATAGTCTTGAAAAGTATATATTTTTCTCTGTTAGCAGAAATTGATCTGGACTACTTCATATATGTTGACACTTTCACTTTTGGTCTAAAGCATCCATCCAATTTATGCTACATTCTCAGAACATTTCCTGATCTGCTGACCAGTTTCAGTAATGGCCTCAAAACTTGTATCATTTCCTATGAACTTTCTAATCCATCTCACTCCACCTTGGTATTGACACTGCTATTGTCTATATTATACCCTTATATTTTGCTTTCATGTGGTTTGCTGTTGAAACAAAATGTAACCCTGAAAGTCAAACTGAGAGCTGAGGCTAAATTGGTACAACTTGCAGGCTAAAGGGTATTCGAAGAGTGTATCAGAAAAGGCACCAGGATGGTATTAGAAGATTATAAATTAAGATAACCACTCCTATTTTTAACTCCCACTTCTTTTCCAGCTCTTCTGAATTTGCAATGATTTCCTCCGGAACTCCTTAGAATCATAGAATCATAGAATCATAGAATATTAGAGTTGGAAGGGACCTCAGGAGGTCATCTAGTCCAACCCCCTGCTCAAAGCAGGATTAACCTCAGCTATATCATCCCAACCAGGGCTTTGTCAAGCCTCAGCTTAAAAACCTCTAAGGATGGAGATTCCATCACCTCCCTAGGTAACCCATTCCAATGCTTCACCACCCTCCTAGTAAAAAACTTTTTCCTAATGTCCAACCTAGACCTCCCCCCCTGCAACTTGAGACCGTTGCTCCTTGTTCTGTCATCTGCCATCACCGAGAACAGCCTAGCCCCATCCTCCCTGGAACCCCCTTTCAGGTAGTTAAAAGCCGCTATCAAATCCCCCCTCACTCTTCTCTTTTGCAGACTAAACAAGCCCAGTTCCCTCAGCCTCTCCTCATAAGTCCTGTGCTCCAGCCCCCTAATCATTTTGGTTGCCCTCCGCTGCACTCTCTCCAAATTGTCCACATCTTTTTTGTAGTGGGGGGCCCAAAACTGGACACAGTATTCTAAATGCGGCCTCACCAATGCCGAATAGAGGGGAATAATCACTTCCCGTGACCTGCTGGCAATGCCCCTCCTAATGCAGCCTAATATTCCATTAGCCTTCTTGACAACCAGGGCACACTGCTGACTCATATCCAGCTTTTTATCCACCGTTACTCCCAGGTCCTTTTCTGCAGAGCTGCTGTCCAGCTCGTCGGTCCCCAGTCTATAGCTGTGCATGGGATTCTTCCTTCCTAAGTGGAGGACTCTGCACTTGTCCTTGTTGAACCTCATTAGATTTCTTTTGGCCCAATCCTCCAGTTTGTTTAGGTCACTCTGTATCCTATCCCTACCCTCCAGGGTATCTACCACTCCCCCAGCTTAGTGTCGTCCGCAAACTTGCTGAGGGTGCAATCTACCCCATCCTCCAGATCATTAATAAAGATGTTGAACAAAACCGGCCCCAGGACAGACCCCTGGGGAACTCCACTTGTGACCGGTTGCCAGCTAGACATGGAGCCATTGATCACTACACGTTGAGCCCTATGCTCTAGCCAGTTCTCTATCCATTTTATAGTCCATTCATCCAACCCATACTTCTTTAACTTGCTGATAAGAATACTGTAAGAATACTTTATACCTATCTACAAACGTGTTTTATGCCATCTTACATGTGACTTCTGAGTTTCCTGTCTGATTAACTTTTCTCTCATTATATGATTCAGTTACAAAATGTACATAAGACTATTCACACATTACTGTCTAGTGTTCTATACACAATATCATATAGGATGCTCAAAAATAATCCACTGGGCGGCTTTCCTTTTTCACTGATCTGAGTGAAGAGCACTATTGCATTTGTATGTCTGCCCTTTTCACTAGCTGTTACAGTACACACAGCAAAACCTCTCATTATTCTGAGACCTGTGAAGAATGACATAGGCATGTAGGGTTTATTATGCCTCGATTTACTGGGAGCCTTTAATGCATTAACACTCTGTGTAAAGATAAAGAACAAGAAGTTTTATTTTATACAACTAATTTTGAAATTGGCCTACCCCAAAAAGAACAACACTAAATGGAGTGGCTCAATATATACTAGTTATGTATAAAATCCTGAGGTAAATTTCTATTTTGGTTGTTTCATATCTTCGTTAAGAACAGAACAGAACAGGATTCCTGGACACTGTAAATTGAGCAAAAAACCGCAATCAAACTTTCCTGGATTTTCTGGCTTTACGTGAAAACTTTAGTATTCAATTTCCTTTTTATGACGGTTAAACGGGGGTCAGGGCTGTAACAAGATTTATTACCCAGTTACAATATTTATTCTGCTATGAAAAGGTTTATTATACAAAGCTTATCATGCAGAAACACAGTTTAGTACTGTCCTCATATAATATTAAAGATTGTTATGAAAATTCACTGGCATAACCAGAGATTTTAGTTCAAGTAAATATTTGATAAATGAATTTGATGTTAATTCCTGTCCAACATCTCAAAGGGCTGGATTTTACTCCCATTGCTGTGAATGGAAGTTTGCTATTGACTTCGGCAGGAGTCATTTACTCCTGTTTACTCGTTATGGGACAGAATCTGTAATCTTTACTCATATTAAGCAATGCCTGCTCACACAGATAGTCCTATTTGGCTTCAGTGGAAATATTCACATAAGTGTTGGCAGTTGTTGGCTGCATATGTGTTCTCTCTGTGTGTTGTACTGGCTCTGGCCTGAGATAGCTGGCACAGCAGACTTCGATCGAACTGCCCAAAAGGATCGCAGGCTTGGTTCAGTGGTGAAGACATTCAGCCAGTTTTACTGCTAGTATCCGGCAGACTTTATGGGGACACTAACACCTCTATGCCTGTTACAATGGATGTGGCTCAGTCAGCAGCGGGACTTGTCACTGCCCCCTCAGCCAGACACAGACACTCCTCCTGAGACTGCTCTTTTATACACTGATGCAAAGGAGTTACATAGTACCATTCTGATGGATTAGTGTCCTTACACCTTGTACCCATTGGTTCGATCAAAACATCTCTATCCATCATCATGACCTTATCTTTAGGAGGGGCTCTATGTCCCTGTATCATCTTCAGGGAGTGTGTTTATACCATAACTAGTATTGGGGTGGTCTGCTACTACCCCTCTGAAATGTGTATATATGAATACCTACTGCCTAGTACTTCTTAGAAGTGCCTGAGTTTTAGCAATGCCAACCATATTCTTGCCAAGTTCATGTACCGGACAGAGAACTTGAAATGCTAGCAGGCATTTGCTTTGTAGCTGGCCTGACTTTTGCTCACAGCCTGACATTTGTGATTTTGGATCAAGCCTTAAGTCTTACACCATGCCCTGCGCTCCAGGCTCTCTTTTTCTACTACAATAAGTACTCTCCAGGGGGTGAAATTCACACATAGCTTACGCATCACTTAAGCTCTATATTTTCAATGTTTTTTAATGAAACAACCTGAAGAAACTGAAAAGCTGAAATCGCCTGCCTCTGATTGATGGTGTTTGTTTACCCATTCTTTGTCACCTTGAGACACAATATGTTGTTAGTGTCGGATCCCTATCTGCTGTTGGATGACTACATGTAGACATGTCCTAGCCAACAGATTGCAACTTTATCTCTTTGGTGCAGACTTTGCTACCAGATCTCTTCCTCTGTCACCCTGAGACTGCATAACTGTGGTATGCTCATTCTGGAGCTTCACTTTAATTCTATCCAGAAATTTCAGGTGATGCTGATCAATCAGCCTGTCAGCCTGCTGGTCAATCAGTGCCTCTTAGTGGCAGAATGTTACCAGGGCTCTGGGAACTCCACTGCCTGCCTATTGGTTTCTGCATAGAATTTAAGGACTAACAAAACACTAACTGACTTGGGATCAGCCTCCGTGAGAGATTGCCTCTCTCCCCATGCCATACTGCTACAGATGCGATCAGCAGAGGCCTTTGAGCTTGATCCCTCTTAAAAGGGAAGGGAGTTTTTTAAAGGGCCCCTTTTCGTTGCAATACTCTGTTTATCAGGATCCAAAACAGCCCAATGTGTTGACCTTCTGGGCATGCTGAAAAGCCCACCAGTTTCAGCAAGCATTGGCAGAGGTCAGAAACAGATGAGGGTGAGGTTGATCTGGTGGGAAAGCAGAAGGGAGGGTTTTAAGCTTTATTGCTTACGTGCCTGATGCTCAAATGATGTGTGGGAGGGTGAGAGGAAGAAATGCTGCTGCTATGGTTGATTTTCACTTTGCATCTCCCATGTTCTTGTAGTTTTAAAAATATGCAGAGGGTGCCCAGAACTTTGGATGGCACTTTTTATTATGGAGTTTGTTTAATTCCAGAATCTAAATAAATAAATATTAGCGATGGTTAAAAAAATCAGAAATTATTCACCCATTTATGGTCAATTTTTTTTGCAAAAATTTTCAGTTTGTTTTAACTAGCTCTAACATATATGAAGTCTGATTTACTGCCAACATTTTCAAATATTGGAGTCTCCAGTTGGTAATCTAAATAAGTGTCCTGATTTATAGAAAAACTGGGCAGCCACAGATCCTATTGACTTTCAACATGTTGCACTGAATGATATAATCTTTACTTATAAAGCTGTAACAGAAGAGGACAAAGTATAGAGCCTTTCATTACTTATTGTTTACCATGGAGTCTTGAGGCTTTTTATATTTGCCTTAACAAGAGCGTAATGGCATTGCACCATTTATGTCCTGTTAAACGCTCTTTTAAATGTGTTTTCTAATTTCTATTGGACCTTGCATCAAAAGACCTCAAGGCATTTATAAATCTTGTTTTGGCAAGAAGTCACCAAATGGTGCTGTTTTACAGAGTCTTACATGTTCTTTTTCTTAGTGAGTGAGCAGCTTTTTATTCTTGGAAGAAAATGATGTGTTGTCAGGCTTCCTTTACTGTTCCTTGAGGGATTTGTGTGGAGTAGCAGGAGAATTTGCTCTTTGCAGTTCCTTAAGGGACCTGTCTGGAGTAGCAGGAAAGTTTGCTCTTTGCCTTGATCAATGCATCAAGAGTTTTTGTTCAGGCAGACTTGTTCCCTGGGAACTCTGGGTTGGTGTTGGGATGAGATTCCTGAAAGAAGGGATTGCCTGCATGCTGTTTGTGACCTCCTGTATTCCAGGATCCATGTACATGTGTAAATAAACAAATTGTAACAAGAATATACTGACTGCATCATTGATTTCTCCTCCAACAGGAAGCTGACCTGCAAGGTTCTGACATCTGCTACTGCTTGGCAGAGGGCTGGCAATATAAATGAATTAAGCTTCATAATACCCCAGTCAGGCTAGGAAGTATTCTCCTCCTCGTATGGATGGAGAAAATGAGGCATCAGTTTCAGCTAGTTCACTCAAGGTCACACAAAAAATCTGTTGCAGATACAGGAATAGAAATCAGCTTTTCTGTTTCTCACTTGTGTGACATAACTAAGGATATTCTTTTGCCAACCACATTATAGGCTGTGAATTTTAAAGATGGGCATGAGGATTCCCCTTTTTGATCATGTAAGGAAAGAGAGAAAGCCTTAGAGTCAGATTTTGCTCTGAGTTACACCAATGTAAATCAGGAATCATGCCAGAAGAGCTCCATTAAAAGAGAGGAACTCCAGATGTACAGTGGTGTAAATGAGAACAGATTGGCTTTTTTGCGCTCTAAATTTGGCATGAAAGTGTCAGTCTCCTTTAGGCTGTGTTATATAGCATGTGATTTCATAGTGAGATTCCAAGAGAATTTTCAACAAAGTGTACTCTGGTGAAATGCTATCACTCATGAAATGCTGAAACTGATACGTTATTTTTGCTGCTGCTGTTATTAAATGCTAACAGGTGATGGCCAAAGGTATTCTCCAGATCTTCACCATGTGAGATTAAAACATTAGAAGTTTATTTTCAGAAAACCACATTATTGGTTGGAGTTCACTAAACCCTGGTTGTTTCATGCCACTAAAATCTTTTTAAAAATGGGTTCAAAATAATCAGAATATAATTACTATAGATTAATTAAGGTACACTTCTAAAAACTAGGGTTATGCACCAACTTTTTGTCTCCTTTTTTTCAGATGGCAGCAGAATGGAAATGGGTTCATGGTACAACCACTTCTCAACAACCTTTCCTGCTCCATTCCCCAGTTCAAGCTCTGGGTATATCATATACTGAATCACTGACTTTATATACCATAAAAGGGAAACTGACAGAAACATGAAAGGAGATTTTCTGTCCACATTAAATATGGGCCTAATTTTATGAAGTAATAAAAGCCCACAGATCCAAGTTAAATCTCAAAAAGAACCAGATATGCTGAACTACTAGTGAGAAATTTACAAATCCAAGGTTTTTTTGCCATCTGTGTTGACCAATTTATTGTTCGGATAACTGTACAGTGCATCACATTTCATTTCCTCTTTTAGCAAGTATAAAAAGAAGGGTCTATCAAATTCCTGGGCATTATCCTTAGCTATAAGTTGGCATAGCTACATTAAAGTCAATGGAGTTATACTGATTTACAGCAGATGAGGATCTGACCCCTCATATACAACTCTCGATTTGTAATGGCAATATTATCAGTACTGGTCAGTGCATAGTGTTACATGTGAGACTCATAAATAATCTTAATCATATCGTACTACCCCCTAAAATTGGATTCTGCAAAATCCAGTTTTATGAGTCTTGCTTTGATAAGCCTATTGCATTTATATTTTCTTAGGAAATATTCCTCCTATTTTTTCAGCCATGCTGTTACCCCATTCAGAGATGAAGAAGTATGGGCAGAAAAATGGTCAGGTCACTTAGTGCTTAAGCTTAATAGAATACTGGAAATGCTTTGCCAGGTATATGGAGGAATAGTCTATGTAACTACATTCTGGTCATTTTTCAGATCTATTTTTTTTCTAAAAAGATTTAAAGTACCCCCGGGGATGGACATTTCCATTACTGCTAACCACAGGAGTATGTCCCTCGGAATGTTTGGGCAATAATGCTGATCAGAGCTGTAGCCGTGATTAGGAATGAAACAGTGTGCAAAGGGCTTTGTTAAGATGAAAGGAGATCTCTTCTGTGATGCTGATATGTAAATTATATTCAACATAATAATTCTTTTATTAGAGTCTCAAAAGATAACTGGTTAATGGAGAGGAAAATAAATATCTTAAATATTATTGCTGATTTGATCTTCTTGGTTTCAGTTTCTACGTTTGGCCCTGGACAATGTGGTTGCTCCATATTCTTCAATAATAACTCCTGTAGATGAAGGATCACCTTTGTGAGGGCATCCCATTCAGTCTTCTTTAGCTACACTGGAGTTTAATTCAACATGGGGTTCCAAGGATGAAAAAAAGGGAGAGTGGGGAAAAAAGTCAGTTTTAGAAAATCTGGCTTTCAAAACTGCTTTTTTTTAATAGAAATTCACTAAATGTTATAGGGCTGTCAATCAATGCATCAGTTAGCTCACTGATCTCGGTGCATGAGAGCCCAAGATTGGACGAACAGGCCAAAGTGAGGAGGAAACCATACTGAATCTTTCCTGCTGAGTCCTTTCCATCAAATAGAGAACAGCCATACTATGTCAGACAATGGCCCTTCTAGCCCAGTGTTGGGCCAGGGATCAGTTCAGATCAATTCATGTGTCCACAGCTGGGCACCCAATAACTATACCAGTGAAGACCAGGATTTAATCTCTTCAATGCACAGCTGTTTATTGAAAAGCAGGTATCACAGACAAATAGAAAGGACTATACAATGCCTCTCCTTAGTAAGCCTCAATTCCCAAGCATAAAACCTCAATAACTATGCTGGCCCCACACAGTATCCTGATTGGTAAGCAAAGCAGAATAGCTACGACTCCTAAGTGAAGGCTGTCTCTTCCTTCTTTAGGTTCCCTCAGGTCCTTGATCTATTTTCTAAATCCCTTATGGTGGGGTCTTGGCTACCCCAAGGCCCTCTGATCTGTGATCCCTCAGAGCAGGGTCTAGGTTACTCCGAGGCCCTCTGGTCTCATGTCCCTCTGCTATCCGACAGTATCACCAGCCCTCTTGGATATATCAGATATAGATAAAAAGCTAGATACCATGTGATTTTCCCAGTACTTATGCCCTCATCTCAAAGAAGTCACATGTCCCCAAAATATGCAAAATATGCTTTGCCAGTGAATTATCTGACATATTTCAAGTAATTCATAATTTGGGAGGGGGCTGCAGGGATTGGCTGATATGCACTTTCCATAAACTACTCCCCTCCAAGCACCTGATGTCACGTCATTCTATATGGTCAGTTGACCCAGGTCAGCTAGCCCCAGATTCACCATTACGTGCCTCCATATGTACACATCAGGAGAACTGGCCATTGGGTGACCGTGACCTTTGATCTTCCACATCAACATAGCTGCTTACTCAGAGTCTGGACAAGCATTTGTGACACATGTTGATGCCAAGTGCAAGTTTGGCCTTTGCAGTTATTTTCCACAGTCTAGTGCTTCGAGACCCTGCTCCCAGAATTCTCTAGCACTCAGACTCACCAGACTTGTCCATTGTGATACTATATAGTTACTGAGCACCGTCCCAACACCCAGTATCCTGTCGTCCAACAGTGGCCAATGCCAGTGCTTCAGAGGGAATGAACAGAACAGGTAATCATCAAGTGATCCATCCCGTCACCCATTCCCAGCTTCTGTCAAACAGCAATCCCTGCCTATCCTGGCTAATAGCCATTGATAGACCTATCCTTCATGAATTTATCTAGTTCTTTTTTGAACCCCATTATAGTCTACAAACAACATGTGTTGTAGTTGCTTGGGTGCACTCAGCAATAGCTTCTTTATGATGCTTTCTAATGGCTTGTGATCAGACTGCATGTCTCTTTTGTGCCCAAAGGTGAGCTGATAGAATTGTTTCATTCCAAAGAGCATAGACAGTAGAATATCCCCTTTCTGCTTCTGTAAGGAAACTACTTGAAAAAGCTATGGTCTTTGCATATGGTCTTTAGTCCTGCTCCTAGGCCTTCTTCTGAGGTATATCTTTGTAGCTTTAGCTGCTCCGCAAGCCTGTTGTACTTCAAATAAAATCATAAGTGAGGCACCAGTCCAACTCTTTTAAAGCTTGTTCTCGGGTCTCTGACCATTCCCACACTGCGTCAAGGTGTGACAGCTATCTCAAGTGTTCACAGGAAATAGTTGGACATACCTATAAGTCAGCGGACTCCCTTTGCATCCTTTAGTCCGGGAATTTTCTTACTGGTTTTAGTTTTTCAGGGTCCAGCTGCAGTCCCTCAGAACATGTCAACAGATATTCAATGTTGGGGACCTCAGTTCTCTTCAGTTTCAGCTTGACTGCATTAAGCCTAATTTACTCCCAACTCCTGTTTAGGTTTGTCGCTGGATTGCCTTTTCCTTGACATCTCCTTCTCCCATCATAGGAGTGTCATTGGATACAATCTTGGTACCTAGGTTCCTTGGTATCTAAGTTCAGTTTACACAGGAACCACCTCTGGGGCTGGCCCAATGCCCAGAGGCATTCATACTCAGCAGTACTTTCCAAAAGGTGTGACAGTTGTCAGGTGGTTGGATGACTCACCTAACCTAGTATACCAGAACCCATTCTTGGCATCACAAACAGTGAACAATTTTGCCCTGGATATATTGGGCAATATGTCCTCATTCGCTGGTAATGGGTAGCTCTGTTAAATGGTTTGGGGTCAATACAGGACCTCAGTTTACCTAAAGTATCTATGTTAGGCTTCTGATCCACTCTGTGCTAGTTTCAATGGGTGTAATGATGCCTCTTGGCAGGCTTCACAGTTCTTCCAACAGTTCCACTGCAGATAATGGAACTCTGTTTTAGTATTCTCACAGGCTGCACGTGGAGGTCTATTTTTTACTTCATTTTGTCTTCTAAGTATCTATCTCCCTGAAATATGTCCATATAGTTTGTTAGAATGCTGGACAAGGCACCTGATGACTGTTCTCCATCCTCTCTAGCATTCTAGAGTTATAATCTTATCAATTCCGTGGTTTGCACTGCCCTATAGCCCAGATACTCCTGTGTGTTCACTATTATAAACTCCTAGTGCTAACATCTTGCTTTGTGAGTTTCTTATTGAGATCCTGCATTTCCCCCACTGGATTCAGAATGGTTTCATTGTGCATCATGAGCACTTGGTTACAGTTGTCCAATCTAATAGTGCTGCTAATCAGTGTTGCTGGGATTACTTTACAGCTGGCTCCACAATCCAGCTGGAAGCAAATTGGTTGTTGATCCAATAACATAGTTGTAAATATGGCTGCCAGTAGTTGAATGGCTGGCAGCCTTCTTCAGTGTGTATACACTGAAATTCTTTGGGTGTACTAAAGTCACACTGCACATATCCTACTTGATTGGAAGTTTCTACAGTATTGATCACTGTATTTACTTTTTCTTCCTATTGGGACTGCCTAGTTCTTTTCCCCCTGCATCCCTTGTGTTGTCAGTCAGGGCATGTCTGCTGGTGTGAGTTCTCCTCTGAACGCTGTCTCAGCTTCTGCAGCTAGCTGAATCAACAGACCTTGTTAAGCATAGCCCATAAATTACCACAAACTTGAGAAAGCGGAAAAGTCACCCAGCCAGGTTTATTGTAAGCAAAGGATGGTGTTAGCGCTCCATTGGAGCAATATTTACACTAGAACATATATGCTCATCACAATGGACCAGCTCAGTTAACTGCAGGACTTTTTGTTATCCCCTAGGCCGGACAAAGATGCCCCTGCTGGGACTTCTTTCTTATACCCTGATACAAACAAGTTTCACATCAGCTATTGTTCCATACCTTACCTCCAAATCAAGCACAACATCTGCATCCGTCATCCCGTCTCTTCAATCTTAAGGTTGGAGTGTCTCTATATTGTCACTCATGGTTGTGTTTGTGCACTACTGTATCTTGGGGAGAGCTTGTACTGCCTCTCTGTGTTATATTTCTGTTGGGGGAGCAATTGTCTTGTCTTCCAGGATTGTATTTTTTCAGTCACTATGAATTGTGGGAGTTAGGAGTACTATTGCTTTTAACAATATTGTGTTTCTGCTACTGCTCCTTAGGAATGCCGTGGCGTTTTCTGCCAAGTTCCTGTGATCTTAGTAACAGGCTCAGAGCTTGACTCTGCTAACCAAAGCGGGGCTTGACTGCTACTTTGGTTCAGGCCTCAGGCCTCATACCTTGCCTGTTATACTAGGCCTCATGTCTCAGGCTCTCACTTTCTATTACATGTTGCACTGTTGCCCATAGGCTAGGCATTTTTCTTACTGCCTTTGATGCACTTTCCACAGTATATACCCTGGACTATGTCCGCATTCTTGAAGGGTCAGTCTCTTTCCTGCTTCCTGTGTCTGAGTATGTGTACTTATTCTGCAGTAGTGCCTGTCATTGATGATTGCCTTGGACATTTCAGCCGTCCTTGCTATTTGGAGACATTTCTCTAACATTAAATCTTTCTCTTTCAAGCTCTTCTTTAAGCTGGAATCATGTGACCCATAAATAATCCTCTCTTTAATTAGGATCTCTAATGTCACCAGAGTTTTCAGCTCTGTAATATAAGTATATATTCCCTCTTCTGCTTCTTGGTTTTTGGGAATAAAAAAACCCAGTCCCACATAATCTCTCTACAGTCTCATTGTGTTTGGGGGGTCAAAGAACTCAAACACAGTACTCAGCTGCTCCAGTGTTTTCGGCATTATCCCTGGCAACAGTATCTCCCTTGCTTCTTGTCCCTTTTTTGCCCAGTGAAATGGTAAAAAAGCTGTACCTTCATTTTCTCATCTTTATCCCCTCATAAAACATGAAATCACTGATAAAGTTTGCAGATGACACAAAAATTGGGGGTGGTGGTAAAGAACGAAGAGTATGGGATCACTGATGCAGAGCAATCTGGATCACTTGGAAAGCTGAGCACAAACAAACAATGTGCATTTTAATATAGCTAAAAGTAAATGTAAACATCTAGGAACAAAGAATTCAGTTCATACGCACAGGATTGGAAACTGTATACTGAGAAGCTGTGACTCTGAAAAAGACTTAGTGGTCATAGTGGTTAATATGTTGAACATAAGCTCCCACTGCAACTCTGGGCCCAAAAGGACTAATGTGATCTTTGGATAAAGCAGCGGAATCTCAAGTAGGAGTAGAGAGGTTTTACCTTTATATGTGTCACTGGAGTGACTGCTACCAGAATACCCTGTCCAGTTCTGGTGTTCACAATTCAAGAAGGATGTTGGCAAACTGGAGAGGGTGTAGAGCCACAAGAATGATTAAAGTATTGAAAAGCATGCCTTATAGTGAGAGACTCTGAGACCTGAGTCTATTTAGTTTATCAAAGAACAGTGGTTTCCAACCTTTTTGAGTGAAAAAGCCCCACTAGTTAACACTAGGTAAAACACGTTTCCCTCACTCTCCTCCTCACTGGCCATAAACACACATAACCACTATAAATAATAATAACAACACTAAATTACATAAATAATAATAATAATAAATTACTCTTATCTGAGTAAGAAGCTAAGCCTTCCCTGGCGCAGCCGCCACCGCACTCCCCATTTCACGCTGTCTCTTCCCATCCCTGATGGATGGAGTATAACGGAGGTGGGCCCTAGCAGGTTGGCCGGGGCTCCAGGCCCCCACCACCAAGGGGCTGCTCCTCTCTGACCAGGCATCTGGACAGTGCGGGGCTGGAGGGGCTGCTCCTCCACTCCAGCCAGAGTAGAGCTCGAGGCTGCGCCTCTGCTCCAGCCGATGCGGAGCTTGGGGGCTGAGCCCAGCATTGAGCTCGGGGGGCTAAATGACCTCAATATTACTGAAGCCTAATGGACCCCCTGGAATCCTTGGTGCCCCCCCCCAAGGGGGTCCTGCACCCTAGGTTGGGAACTGTTGAGTTAACGGGTGACTTGTTCATATTCCATAAATACCTACAGACATGGGAAACAAATATTTGATAATAGGATCTTCGGTCTAGTGTAGGAAGGTATAACAAGATCTGATGGCTTGAAGTTGAAGCAAGACAATTCAGTCTGGAAATAAAGTGTAACTTTTCAACAGTGAAGATAATTAACCATTGGAACAATTTAGCCAGGATTGTGGCAGATTCTTCATCACTGAGAACTTTTAAATTGAGGTTGGATGTTTTCCTACAAGGCATCCTCTAGTTCAAACAGGAATTATTTTGGGGAAGTTCTATTGCCTGTGTTATGCAAGAGGTAAGACTAGAAGATTACAGATTTTACAGATCACTGATTTTAGAATCTGTGAATTGATTAATCCAGTCAGCTCTGTATACAGAATCAGATCTTGCTTCCAGTATTGCCATGGACATGTAAGATGTTTTGCCCTGACATCAAGCTTTTCTGGTGCTCTGAGTCCTTCTATATTGCTTATTTGCTCTGTTCCTAGCTGCTGCTTTGTTTTCCTGTTAAGCACACACTTTTCCTTGCTATGGATCTCACTACGCTGATTGCTACCACCAGTTTCATGTACCACATGCTGGTAATAACAAGAGGGCTCCACAATTCTAAAACTACATTGGCTTTTTATTAAGGAAATTATTTACAGTGGTTCTACAACTGCTGCTTGCATTCCAGCCCTATACACACAGACTGACATCTTAGTGCTTTCTCCAAACTCTTTCCTTCTGCAACTTATGCTCCTCCCTCCAAATTCCATGTAGGTTGTTACATCCCTTCTATCTCTTGTGGCCAAAATCACAAACTGAGCAGGAACCTAATGGGAGGCCCTACTCCTCAACATGGCTGAGCAAGGATTGTGCCTGAAGTCTAACCTTCAGTTAGCGGGAGAAGACAGAAAGGTAAGCACTTTGTGATGAAATGTCTTGTGAAACTATCCTGAACATAGTTATGAAGCAAGAGTATTATTCATAAGAATTGGGCTGATCCCTCATCTGCTCTGCATGGTTCTTTGTTACAAAGGAAGCCATTATGAAAGCCACATAATTTAACATTTTTTCCCTTAAAATATCACTGGATTTTTATAAGTCTGGGTTATTTAGTACTAAGAATCCAGAGGAGGAAGTAGATCACAATGCTCCTTGATGTTTTGGAAAACAGTTTGGGAACAAAATATTTTAATATACCAACTCAAGTTTTGGACACCAAACTTGGATATGGAAGTCACTTCCTTCAGCTGACAATGCTATTGTCTTGTGATAAGATAGAAAATACTTAAAGAACTCCTGAAACTAGAGACAATATAAAGAAAAAATCTTCATCTGCTTAAATACTGCATGTTTTTAAGATAATTTTTCTCTACTTTTTTTTAGGGTAAGGATTATATTGTACTCAGTGAAATTGACCTAATCTCTGATCATTCATATTAGCTTTCCTTTCTAAAGTGGTTCCAAAACCTTTTCATAAGTGTTTTACTGCCTAGCAGAAAGTTTTAATATTAGCCAGATGGGGAGAAATATTTAGCTTGGTCTCTCATGACATCTCTATTTATATTTTTCCATTTGTTGTTCACTGTTCATTAGAAAGCTTTCTTTATCTTTACTGTGGGAAACCTTCCCAATACACCAATGGATATGGTAATTGTGACTGCTGGGAATCAACAGAAAACTGTTAACAATAAAACTATTAACACTTTCTACTGGAGTTTATTTAAAAATAACTTAGTTTTTATATAATACATTCAGTCTATATTTTAAAGACAGGATATATATAATAACAGAGGGTGCAGATGTTCAATGCAGAGAATTTTTAAGGACAATGAGCCAGATTCTGATCTCTATTACATATGTGTAAATTCAGTATTATTGCTACTAATGAGGCAGAATCTGACCAAATAACTATTTTCCTCTCCACTAAGGGAGCAGTTCATAACAGAGTAAGTAGAAGACTGGGAGCTAAAATGAAAGAAAAATGAATTCATTGCAAAATTGGACCAGGATTTTACCCTAAATATATATGATGGTATAAAGGTTTTACTAGGTTTGAGATATTGGACCTTAAATCCATTACTATTCCAAGACTGAATCTTGTCTAGCCTGGGTCTTGGGACATTGTAATTTTTTTTGAGGGGGTGGGGAGGTAGAGATGGTGAGACAGTAGGAATAATTTTAGACAAGGGTGCTGAGTAAAGTAGCTATTTGAAGCTGCTCAGGAGTTTGGAATGTCGGAATTCAATCCCAATGGAATAGTTTTAGCAAGTGGTATGCAAGCAATGGAGCATACAGGTATAGAATAGTTTATCGCAAGGACATCACCATTACAGATGTGATGCAGTTGAGTGTGTAAATTCTATCAGCTGTGCAGGCAGGGATCTGCACAAACACAAATGGAAGTTGGGTTAAGGCCCATTTGAGGAATGGGTCACAAGAAATGAACATAGCTTCATGGTCCTGTGCTAACAGAATGCCATCTGGGCCCAATCTCTCCTCTAGGCCTGGGGCTGGAGTGGAGGGAAGAGGAGAGGGCAGACAGGGTTGCCCCCATTTCTTTTTTTTGGATCACCATTGCTTAACTTCTCAAAAAGATTGTGAAAACTGTATTATTAAACTTTGCTGTCACTGAAGAGCCTCTGGGAAGTGACAGTCTCAACAACCACAGAGTCCACAGGTGCTCAGAACCATGTACTGGAAGCAACCAGAATACTCTCCCATTCAGCAAGTAGTGATTTGTTTGTCATCCCCTATCTCATAATATACATCTGATCATGATGAGGGATTGTAAAGAGAGTTAATGAGTTCAGATAAACATAAAACAGTTTTTCAGACACTGAAAATAAAGCTACCTAAGAAAATCAAAATGAGGTGCTGAATATGTTGCTACTGGAAAGTGACATTCAAATAGCAGGGGAAGAAGAGAAAAAACTAAATACATTTAAAGACCTCTTAAAAAGTAAAGGGACAGGGGCCCTGCTTGTTAAATTCATATTTAATGGTAGTTACAATGGTATTGCCATTGTTAACTTGACACAAAACTCCAGGACTACACTTAACTGATTAATATTGTAAACATTAATGTCTCATTAGCATCCTATCTCTTGTTGGGGATGAGGATCTCCCCCACCCTCTTCTCAACATAACATATAGAAGGAAAATGAAATCTCCAATTTATTTCAGTGTATTGCCATGTGCAAAAGGCAATTCCAGGTAAGGTGGTGTACTGCCATGCATTTCTTCTTTATCGACAGATTTTGCTATGAGAGTTCAGTCTGCTACTTGAAAATGAAGAATATTTTAAACAGAAATAAATTAACATTGGCATATGAATAGCTTGGGGCACAATAACAAACCAGATAAAAAAGAACAGGCAGCATGCTGCAACAGGAGAAAAAAAAATAAAAAAATCCATTTGTAGAATAAAAGCATTAAAGGAACCAAAAATAATCAGGCTAATGGGGAAAAAATCAGATGAATGTAGTATTAGCAGAAGATGAGAATGTAATTCACAACCAAGATGGAATTGTTAAGAGAGCAGATCAATATACATAAACCTGCAGTAGCAAGGTAAAATAACCTTAAACTTTTTAAATATGCCAAAAGAAGGAGGACGCTGTCCAGAAAAAGTAGTTGATGAAGTTGAGAGCCAACTGAGGATATTACTAATGGTAAGTCATGGTGAGATGATACTATTATTGTAAAAATGATTAAGTTACAGAAGATGTTCATTCAAGCTTAGAGTATGTGATCTTCAACCTTTTGTTCAAACAAAAAAAGTTTTTTTAGGTAACTGAAGTATACTATGCCCATTATTTCTACTTGAAAACTCCATTCCAATCACCAAGCTACAGTCAGTTACTCTTCCAAATTTTCAAGAACTCTTTGGAAGAAGTTCACCTGTGGTATGGAGAGACAGCACATGGCCCTTTGTGTTACTGAGTCACTACTAGGGGACTTTGTCCATCTGGGGGAAAGGATCTCTGTGATGACACTGTCTAGGCTGGAATGGGGTAGGCAAAATGGACAGGGAAGGTGCGTGGGATACATATGTGTGCATATCCAGTGGCCCCATCACATAGCTCAAGTGTTGTAAAGAGGCTCCAGCCACTATTTCAGTCCACACATGTGTTATTTGAGCTAGAATTGTGGCCAACAGGTGGCTGTGTTGCAGACCCACACATTGGCTCTGAGTTGTGGTGTTTGGGTTTCACAGACAGATTAGGCTACAATCTAACGCTTCATTTGATACAAAGTTTGGAATGGTGAGAAAAACGTGGGAAAAGAGATATTTTATTTTATGTTATTTTACATTATAAAGGAAGAGAATTAACAATAGTTAATAGTTAACAGAATAGTTAACAAAATACAATAGTTAATTGTGTTAAAAACACAATAGTTAACAAAATGTTGAAAATATTTAACCAAAAACCTGATTTGTCACTTACATTTGTTTAAATGCACCTTCTCTACATTGTGATTACTTCTATAGATCACTAATCATGAGTTTGTAATGCCAATTGGCCAAATTCAGTCCTGGGAAAAGTGGGTACAGGCCCCAGTGAGTTTAATGTGAACTATTCTCCCTTTCATTATGTAGAGGGCAGTTGGCCCCTTACTGAAATGTAGTGGGGTTTTTTTGGTTGGCCTGTTCCAATACCAGAAGAAAGGAGAAGGGCCAAAAAAGAGTCAGGGAACTGTCAGTCCCAGGACCTTAGGGCCAACCGGGAGAGGCCAGCACTCTAAGTCAGTGGATTGACAGGGTGGGTAGACCAATCAGGGACTTGAGAGTCCAGAACCTAGCCTCAATGTGAGCTGGGGCTGCTAGCAGACAGTAAGGCACCAGAGGGAGAGTGCTGCATCCCAGAGTTGAGCTGAGGAAAGAGCCGCAGGCAGCATCCCAGGCCCGAGCTTCAGCAGCCCAGTGCTGAGTAGCGGAGATCAGCGGTGTCGTTGGGGAGCCAGAACTGAGCTACACTGGGGACCTGCAGGACCAGATCCAGGATACCAGATGCCAGTTGTGCACAAGTAAACTGGAGCTGAGCATGGTGAGCGGCTAGAGAGTGCGAGGTGGGGACCCTAGCAGAGAGGGCTCAGAAGGGAGACATTGCCAGATAAGAGGGCCTTGAAGGCTGGACTCAGAGGGGGGGATGTGAACCCAACAGGAGGGCTGATACTGGAAAGAAAGGTACCATCACTTAGAGCCTGAGGGTGTGTAGCCACTACCAGGACAGGGATTTTACCCACAGTATCACCACAGTGCAGCCAGGGCCTGGGAAGGAAGTCTAGGACATATAATGAATAGGCTGTGAATTTTCTTGAGTTCCAGAGACTATTGTGTAGCGTTCTCTGTGCCTGTTGTTCAGGGTTCCTGGATTTTAGTTTAACCTTCTCAGTTTTTCCCTTTTTTTATTTACAGTTGCTGTGTTTGTGGTTTGAACTCAATGTAGTGATCATTGGGTCAGGAAAGCCATCTTCTTCTTTCGTATGGCTAGCGTAGCACAACAACTACAATTTCACCTGAAGTTGATGAAGCCAGATGGCTACAGCAGGAGTGGCAGAATTTATTGCAGTGATGCCTACTTCATATTTATAAATTGGGAAATAGTTGGTGATATGTTTGATGGTCTGTTTAGGGGACCCACACTCGCATAATGAGGAGTCCTTGATTTTCCTTTTGTGCATTAAATGTCCGCATTTGCCATGGTTAGTTCAGATTTGGTTCAGAGTTGACCAAGATGTCCATGGCAGGTTGAACCCTGGAACCTTATGCATTGGATCTGGCACAAGGTGCTTATTTTTTAAGTCTTGTTTAGCCCAGTCTGCTTTCCAAGCCTCCTTCTGAACATAGCCTGATTGCATGAGTTGAATACTTCCAGAAAGGCTTGCGGGACTTAAGGCATTGGAGGGATAGGAAGTTGTCTGTTTTCCTGGATTCACTGAACTTCATAGAGTATCACAGTAGTTCAGCGTATTGGCAGGGGAAAGATGTTAGAACAAGTAGCCATGGTGTTGGAGTTGACTTAAGGGTTCCAGTGATGCTCTGCATCACTGTATTCAGCTGAGTGCCAACAAGTCACATGTGGCTGCATGTGCTCCATACTGGTGCACAATATTCAGCTATTATTTTGATTATTTTAGGTAGTATAGAAGCCAGGAAAATTCCCCTGGATAGCAGAACCATTCCCCTGCTTACAATTAGGTAAAAATTTGGCTCAATATCTGATTCCACCTTAGTAGGATATTATTTGGTCCCAGTTCTATATATTTAACATGATACATAACTAAGTAAAACCATAGTATTCTTTCAGTAGGGATCAGAGGTAGTCCAATTGACTAGTCTTTGAATTAATTGGTTAATTAATTTCTTGTGTATATTAGTAAAATCAAATGAATTTATATGCTGAAGAAATACTAAATTCCAGTGCTCAGAACTACAGAAATGTTGAGCATCCATACTTCCTACTGAATTCAGTTGGAGATGTGAGCGCTCAGTACCTCTGAAAAGAATATCACATTTTCTGGCACCAGTACAAGTACGCTATACTCAACAAACTGATGCTGCAGAAAGTTAATATGATAAGTTCTCTTTCTGACTAGTTAAGGGTAAACTACATTCCACTGTCATCACTGCAACAATTGAGACTCCTATAACCAGTCTACAAAGACAATTCACTCCATAGAAGTTCCAATACTATATATATATCAGTATGAAAGCCTTTTAATGTAACTAATCATGGTGGTGGACAGAAGAAAGGAAGATAAAGTGATACACTTAGTTGAAGAACAATTTATCCATTCTATGTTGTTATACTACTTTCAGTTCCCTTGGTGAGACACTTGAGCTATTTGTCTTGGTGCCTGATTTTAAAGTAATGTATATAGCTTTGGTCCAAGGTCTTTTTAGTCTCACGAGGAGGGATATCTACTAAAATTGAACAAACTAATCTTGGTTTACAGGAGTGTTCTGTGTGGATTCATGCAAAATACTTTCCATATTGAATTTCTGTGCAATAAATGTACTTCTAATGTGCTCTACTGTGCACTTATGTCAGTAATGATATTTTCCCGGTAATGTATGATATAACAAACAGATTATGTGAGGAGGTATATTCCAAGTAATTCAGATCAATGACTTGTCAGATGGGAAATACCAGGGAATATATAGTATGATGATAACTATTTGTTTAGAAATATATAACAAAGAAATCCTTTAAAAGTATTCTCCTGAGTGTTGGAGGAATATGAAGGGAAACCCAGAATATCTCACATTACCAGTGTGAGTGTGTAAGAGAGCTATAGAGCTAAAAAGAAAGCCTGAGGGCAAAGAACATGTCGCTCCACTCCTGCAATCAGTTCCATTCAAACAGACCCCCTGCACCTATGCAGAGTCTCATTGAACAGTGGGAATCACAACACACTCAGAGAGCTTCCCATGAGGAACAACTTGCAGCATCAGGATCCATGATTGTACAGCACCTTGTGTGTAACATTTCCACCATATACACTTTCCATAATTAAAAACTCTACTTTCCGTGGCATCTACAGTTAGCTCTGTGTTTAAACAGCTGTGTCTTTGGACGGCTGCCATTGGCGATTTTTACTGAGAAATGCTGGTATTATCTGCATCTTTCTGCCTACTGCAGCTTGTCCTGTCCTGGAGTGATTCCCACAATCCTGGTCCTTCTAGATTAAAAAAAGGGAAGGTGACTGAGGCTGCCAGATTCCTTTATGTTGCAGGACCCTATGGGTGAGGTTACCTGTGTTTTCATCTCTCCTTGGAGACAGAAGCCATGAGTGAATCTTTCTAAACAGACAGCAGATTTCTTAGTAAAACAAGTTTTATTTAAAAAAAAGTAGAGAAAACAGGATTAAACAAAAATAAATGGTTCCCTAAAGATACCATAGGCTTTATATTGTCCAGCTGCTAGCTAGGGTAGGCAAATTTAAGTTCATTCAAAGGTGACCAAACTTAAATTTCTTTACAAGCAAAGGTCCCTCTGGGGCACCTCTGGTCCTAATTGACAGCCTGTCCTACCATTTCCTTACACTGCCTCTTTTTGTGGGTGTCCGTCTCTCTCTTAAATAAGCCAAACTTCCTGATGGTTCAGTAGCTCTCAAGTGTTGTGTTATTGTTGTAGATTGGGTGAAATATCATTGAAGCTGGTGGGAGCTCTAAGAAACAGTTATGTTCCTTATAGCAGCCCCACATAAAATAAAGGCATATGTGAATCCACCCAGAAATTAGAACTATGTGGATGGAAGGTTTTGCTGGCTATTGTTTAGATGAGAGGGGGAGGAAAAAACTTAGAGAGACAAGGCAAAAACAGAGAGAATGGGCATAAAGCCAGGGCAAGTGCAATGTGTGACCCTGTGAGAAGTCTAGAGGGGGACTTCTGGGTCTGGTGCTGGCTAACAGGTTTGGAACTGTAAAAAAAGAAACTATTTCCTGTTGCTTTGGGTCCTCCTGTGTTCAGGAAAACAGGACTTCTTACGTTATTTGTAAATAAACAAGATTACATCAAAGGTACCAGACTCCATCACCATTTTCTTCTTGGAGCACCTACGAAACACCACATTTTTGGCTAGCTGCTGGCCAGAAAAAGTAATGTGGTTAGCATATTTCCTAATCCTACTTCATCTCTGGAGACATTCTGTTAGCTAAGTACCTTCCTACTTCCAAATCAGGCAAATCAATTCCAGGGTATTCTCAAATACTCATCAAGTGAAATCATAGAATCATAGAATATTAGAGTTGGAAGGGACCTCAGGAGGTCATCTAGTCCAACCCCCTGCTCAAAGCAGGACTAACCTCAGCTATATCATCCCAATCAGGGCTTTGTCAAGCCTCAGCTTAAAAACCTCTAAGGATGGAGATTCCACCACCTCCCTAGGTAACCCATTCCAGTGCTTCACCACCCTCCTAGTAAAAAACTTTTTCCTAATGTCCAACCTAGACCTCCTGCCCTGCAACTTGAGACCGTTGCTCCTTGTTCTGTCTTCTGCCACCACCGAGAACAGCCTAGCCCCATCCTCGCTGGAACCCCCTTTCAGGTAGTTTAAGGCCGCTATCAAATTCCCCCCTCACTCTTCTCTTTTGCAGACTAAACAAGCCCAGTTCCTCAGCCTCTCCTCATAAGTCCTGTGCTCCAGCCCCTTAATCATTTTTGTTGCCCTCCGCTGGACTCTCTCCAACTTCTCCACATCCTTTTTGTAGTGGGGGACCCAAAACTGGACACAATATTCTAAATGCGGCCTCACCAATGCCGAATAGAGGGGAATAATCACTTCCCGTGACTTGCTGGCAATGCCCCTCCTAATGCAGCCCAATATGCCATTAGCCTTCTTGACAACCAGGGCACACTGCTGACTCATATCCAGCTTTTTATCCACTGTTACCCCCAAGTCCTTTTCTGCAGAGCTGCTGCCCAGCTTGTCAGTCCCCAGTCTATAGCTGTGCATGGGATTCTTCCGTCTCAGGTGCAGGACTCTGCACTTGTCCTTGTTGAACATCATTAGATTTCTTTTGGCCCAATCCTCCAGTTTGTTTAGGTCCTTCTGTATCCTATCCCTACCTTCCAGGGTATCTACCATTCCGCTCAGCTTAATGTCATCCGCAAACTTGCTGAAGGTGCAATCTACCCCATCCTCCAGATCATTAATAAAGATGTTGAACAAAACCGGCCCCAGGACCAACCCCTGTGGCACTCTGCTTGTGACCGGTTGCCAGCCAGACACGGAGCCATTGATCACTACTCGTTGAGCCAGTTCTCTATCCATTTTATAGTCCATTCATCCAACCCATACTTCTTTAACTTGCTGATAAGAATACTGTGAGAGACAGTATCAAAAGCTTTGCTAAAGTCAAGGTATATCACATCCACCGCCTTCCCTACATCCACAGAGCCAGTCACCTCATCATAGAGAGCAATCAGGTTGGTGAGGCATGACTTTCCCTGGGTGAATCCATGTTGGCTGTTCCTGATCACCTTCTTCTCTTCCAAGTGCCTTAAAATGGATTCCTTAAGGACCTGCTCCATGATTTTTCCAGGGATTGAGGTGAGGCTGACCGGTCTGTAGTTCCCTGGATCCTCTTTCCTCCCTTTTTTGAAGATGGGCACTATATTTGCTTTTTTCCAGTCCTCAGGGACCTCCCCCTGTTGCCACGAGCTTTCAGAGATAATAGCCAATGGCTCTGAAATCACCTCAGCCAACTCCCTCAGCACCCTCGGGTGCATTGCATCTGGCCCCATGGACTTGTGAATGTCCAATCCTTCTAAATAGTCTTGAACCCGTTCCTTCAGCACTGCGGGATGTTCGCCTCCTTCCCATTCTGTGCCACCCAGTACAGCAGTCTGGGAGCTGATCTTGTCTGTGAAGACAGAGGCAAAAAAGGCATTGAGTACCTCAGCTTTCTCCACATCCTCCGTCACTAGGTCGCCTCCCTCATTCTCTAAGGGGCCCACACTTTCCCGAATCTTCCTCTTGTTGGCAACATGCCTGTAGAAACCCTTCTTGTTCCCCTTCACGTCCCTTGCTAGCTGCAACTCCAATTGTGCTTTGGCCTTCCTGATTTCATTCCTGCACGTTCGAGCAGTGTAGAAATAGCCCTGCAGATGGTTTCTCCATTGATGAGGTGGCCTTAATGGCCATATTTACGATCTCAATTGCCTCATGACCCATAGTGGGATATTTGAATTTGTAGGAGCAGGCTTTGTCTTCATGAAGTAGTTTTTTACCCTGTGAGTTCCCTATTAAAAATAATTTTAAAAATTAAGTTCATAAATCGTATTTTTTCACAACATGCATGGATATTCACAGCTGTTTAAATGACATTAGTTATTAAGGAGGAGCTTTTCAAAGGCACAGAAGGGGAGAAAAGCCCACCTCTCATTTACTTGCAATAAGATCTGTTCCCTAGCTGTTCTCTGTGCTTTTGAAAATTCCCCATACACCTCTTCACACTGAGCTTTTTATCTTTTGACTAAAAAGCAATTGTGAAAAAATGTGATTTTCTAGTTAAATATATATTGTAAAACATAAACCAAAACAAGTTAATTTGTTGTTTCATATCTTATTTTTATATGTGTAATACTTGACACTGAAGAAATAGCTCAATTTACTGAACTGTTTAAGTGTTTCTTCTAGTCTGAAAGAAAAAAGAACAGGTGCAAGATGCAAACATAAAATTAAACATACTAAGATAATGTACCATGTTTTAATATACCAATTTTTATCCAGCTGAGATATTTTGGAAATAAATTTCTGGGAATAAGAGACAGTGATGAGTAAAGAGAAACAATGGGAGAAATAATTTTTATTGCTGATGCCACTCTAGAAATGTGAAATTGTGTTCTAGTGAAGAAGAGGGAGGAGTCAAAAAATGATTGAGACTGCAACTAAGACATAGGGAGGATAGTGGAATTGTCAAAAAGGAGAGACCAGGGTAAAAGCTGGTATGGTTTAAATGGAAAGAGTCATTTTTATTTCAGCATATTGGTCTCATCCTTTGTCTTCAAAGCACTGTATAAAAGATAGGTTATGCAACTCCCTAAAGATAGACAGCCAGTCAGAGGAAGAACTAATAATAAAAAATCAAGTCTTTGATTCTCATTCCTGGACCCTATTGCCTACCCTATTTTCTCTGTATTGTGGAGTTTCAGGCAATTTAGCACAAGGTCTCTAATATTTATTTTTAATGTTTCTTTCTCCTCATTGGCAACAAAAGGTCTAAATAGCAATAAGAAACATTATGAAAATTGTAGGAGAGTAAAGAGTTAAAAGCTGGACAAATGGTCAGACCTAAGTCACAGGGAACGGGGTCATGGTACAGGCAAACCTTGTTTCTGTTAATTGGTATGAATTCTGGTTAGAGTCTGTTCTCTCTCTTCTTTTCCTCCCTTCCTGGCCATCTGCACAGGGGATGAGACTATCGCCTTTGGTGGGAAGAAACATTATCCCCCCCCCCGCCTCCTAGCATGCCTTTACTTCAAAGAATGTTAGGGTAAAATTAATAGGTTTTGAGGTGATGTGCCTGCCCTCTGTATGGTAATCCTGTACATAACAAACGGGGTGGGTATAATTGTATTCATTATGTCGTTGTTAATATTCATTTTATAGGTGTCAATGTAACCAAATAAGTGTCTATGGGGAGTTGCTGGAAATGTATTGTGGCGAGGGCGGCTTGTTCAGCCCTTTCGTGGGTACCATGCCCTTTTCGGCTACGACTATGATTTGCCTGGGTGGGATCGGGAGGGGCCCGGTCCTGCCCTCTGCCCCGGGCCACGACCCAGAACTCTGTGTGGAGTAGTCTTCAAACTGCCCAGTCCGTGACTTACTCCTTTCCCTGGGTCGCCTGTTCTTGGCCCCACTGCTTGCAATCTGCTTCCTGGAACTGGGTGGGGAGGGGTTCTCCCTCAGGCCTGTGCCTTGGGTCCCTGGCCATAGCCAGACAGGTACCTCCTCTTGTCTCTGGTACATTTGGGGTTGTAGTATGTGGCAGTGGTTGCTCCAAGTCCTGTAGCAGCTCTCCTCCCCTACGCTCCTTCTCCTAACTCCCTTCCAGCTGCCCCCGTCTGCCTGACAGGTAGGCTTTTAACTGCTGGGGCAAGATCCTTGATTGGCCTCAGCTGGCCTAATTGGCCTAATTGCCCCGGAGTAGCCCCAGCTGGATCACCCAGGGAACAGGGATTTGTTAATTCTGGGGCTAATATAGATCCCCTCTACTACTCTCCAGTAGCCATCAGGTCTGGCCCTGTCACACATCCTCCCCCCCTGCTCAATCCCACCGGGTTGGGCAACATGGGACGACATGCAGTGAACCCGGGACAAGCCATCCACATTTCCATGGCGACTACTAGCCCTGTGTTGTATCATGAATCGGAAGGGCTGGAGGGACAGGAACCACCTGGTCACGCGGGCATTCTTCTCCCTGTTCCACTGCATCCACTGGAGGGGTGCATGGTCAGTCACGAGGGTAAAGTGGCGCCCCAACAGGTAATAACAGAAGGCTTCCATAGCCCACTTGATGGCGAGGCATTCCCTTTCTACGACCGCATATCTCTGCTCTCTTGGGAGAAGTTTTCAGCTGAGGTACATTATTGGGTGCTCCTCAACCCCCACCATCTGTGACAAGACTGCCCCCAGGCCTACTTCGGAGGCATCTGTTTGCAAACTAAATTCTTTTGTAAAGTCTGGGGCGAGAAGGATGGGGTCACTGCAGAGGGCAGTCCGTAAGTCTCTGAAGGCTTCCTCTGCCTCGGGGGTCCATCGCACCATGTCTGGGCCTCGGGCCTTTATCAGGTCAGTCAGTGGACTGGCTCTGGAGGCGAAGTGGGGGATAAACCGCTGGTAGTACCCCACCACCCCTAAGAAGGCCCGGACCTGCTTCTTTCGATTAGGCCGGGACCAGCTCTGGATTGCTTCCAGCTTGCTTAGTTGAGGCCATACCACACCCCACCCTATGACGTATCTGAGATACCTAGCCGCGGCAAGTCCTATGGCGCACTTGGCAGGATTTGCAGTAAGGCCAGCCTGTCTCAGGGTGTTCAAGACTCCTTCCACCGTCCTTAGGTGGGTTTCCCAGTCTGGAGTGTGGATGACCACATTGTCCAGGTACGCCGCGGCGTATTCAGCATGGGGCCGTAGCAACTTGTCCATTAGGCGCTGGAAGGTGGTGGGGGCTCCATGTAGTCTGAAGGGGAGGACAGTGTATTGGAACAGCCCGTCTGGTGTGGAGGAAGCGGTTTTTGCCTTTGCCTCCTCGGCTAGAGGGATTTGCCAATACCCCTTGGTCAGATCGAGGGTGGTCAGGAACCGGTCCTTGCCTAATCGGTCCATGAGTTCATCTATGCGGGGCATGGGGTATGCATCGAACTGTGAAACCTCATTCAGTCGGCGAAAGTCATTGCAGAACCGCGTAGTGCCATCAGGCTTAGGCACCAGCACGATTGGGCTAGCCCACTGGCTATGAGATTCCTCTATGACTCCCAGCTCCAACATCTTTTCTACCTCTGCCTTAATTTCCTTCCTTTTAGCCTCTGGAACTCTGTAGGGCCTCATCGTGACCCTGGCCCCAGGGGTTGTGATGATCTGGTGGAAAACCTCAGTTGTCCGACCCGGCTTAGTCGAAAAGACATCTTGATTCCGTTCTACCATCTCTGACGCCTCGGCTTTTTGATTCGGCGTTAGGTCAGGGGATATCCTCACTTTCTCAGGTATTCTACTGCCTGGGGTAGGGTCATATATACTTCTCTGGCCTTTCAGGGTTTCAATAAGTTAACATGGTAGATTTGCTCCTTCTTGCGGCGCCCTGGTTGTCATATCTTGTAGTTGGTTTCCCCCACGGGCTCGATCACTTCATAGGGCCCCTGCCATTGGGCCAGTAGCTTACTTTCCGCAGTGGGTACCAGTATCATCACCTGGTCTCTTGGCTGAAATTGCCGAACCACGGCTTGGTGGTTATAGTGGACCTGCTGGGCCCCTTGGGCTTTCTCTAAATGTTCCCGTACAATGGGGGTGACTTGAGTTATTCGGTCCCTCATCTGGAGCACATGGTCAATTATATTCCGCCCTGGGGTGATCTCCCCTTCCCAAATTTCCCTGGCGATGTCCAGGATACCCCGGGGGTGGCGTCCATACAGGAGTTCAAAGAGGGAGAACCCTGTGGAGGCCTGGGGAACCTCCCGGATGGCGAACATGAGATACGGCAGCAAGGCATCCCAGTCTTTGCCATCTTGACTCACCACCTTCCTTATTGTGGCCTTGAGAGTCCTATTGAATCTTTCCACAAGGCCGTCGGTCTGCGGGTGGTAAACAGAAGTTCGCAGGGTCCGTACATGAAGCAGAGTGCATAAGTCCTTCATCAATCTGGACATAAATGGGGTCCCCTGGTCTGTCAATATTTCTTTGGGTAGCCCCACCTGGGCAAAAATCCTCACCAACTCTGTTGCGATCACCTTAGAGGTAATATTCCTCAGGGGAACGGCTTCAGGATATCTGGTGGCATAGTCAAGGACAACGAGGATGTATTGTTGCCCCCGGGTCGTCTTTTCCAAGGGACCCACCAGATCCATGGCGATCCGCTCGAACAGGACTTCGATGATTGGGAGGGGCACCAAAGGGGCCCTGAAGTGGGGCTGGGGGCTATGTAGCTGGCACTTGGGGCAGCTTGCACAATAGCACTGAACCTCTTCGTGCACACCGGGCCAAAAGAACCGCCTCAGGATCCGGGCCAGGGTTTTCTCCATGTCTAAATGTCCTCCAAAGAGGTGGCTGTGGGCCAAGTTCAGCACGGCCCGTTGGTGCTTCTGGGGCACGAGGAGCTGTGGTATCTTCTCTCCGTTCACCTCCGTGACCCGATACAGCAAGTCCCATCTCATCATGAAGTACGGCCCTGGTCCCCGTGTTTTTCCCTCTACGGGCACCCCCTCTATCTCTGCCACTTCTGCTCGGGCATTGCTATATCTGGGATCTTTGGCCTGGTCACGGCCGAAGTTTCCTCGTACTGGGTTTAGTTGTCCCAGCTCTGGTAGGCCCGACTCCGCCCTTTCCTCCGGGGCGGGGAGATCTAGCTTGGGGCCTGCTTCGGGCCGTTCCTCTCTTGGGGCAGCTTCTCTAACTGCGGCCCGGGTCCGCCTACCTACCAAGGCAGGTTTTATGCCCTGGGACAAGATCCTGGTACCCAGAGCCTTAGAGGCCCTCCTCTCTGCCCTGGTCTTTCGGCCCGTCCCAGGGGCCAGAAATAGATTCTGGGCGAACTCGGAGAATATCAGGGGTTGGCTATCAGGAGGAGCTAGTCCTGTAGACTCAGGACCCTCCCCTTCTTCCAAGCCCTCCGGGGGAAGTAAAGTTCCAAACCCCGGAAAGTCCCTTCCTATGAGGACAGGATATGGGAGCCGGGGAACCACCCCCGCCAACACCCTTGTGACCCCTTCCTGAGCCTCAATATTCACTGGGATGGGCGGGTAATAGCTAACCGCTCCATAGACGCACGTTACTCCCATGCGCTTGGCTTGTAATAGTTGGCTACGTTTCACAAATTTCCCTGAAATGAGGGTGATGGAGTTCCCGGAGTCCACCAATGCCAGAGTCTCGACTCTGTTTACTTTTACAGACCTTGTATACCTATGTGGGGTTAATGCCACCCCCACAAGGTGGATCAGGCTGCAGGAGTCTGCCCAGTGCCCCAGGTTACACTGCATGGGCTCCTCTGCACTGGGACATTTGGACTGCTATGTGGCCCCACTCCCCACATGCATAGCACCAGTAGGGGGCTCGGGGTACCACTTTGTCCTTAGGGCTAGGGGGTCGGCCCCCATTTCCCCTGCCCAGGTGGCCCCCTTCCTTAGTAGCCCCCCAGTGGGCCCTCCGTCTCCCTCATCCTCCACCTGGTCTTCCCCGGGCTCTTGGTGGTCTGGGCTCCAGGAAATGGGATCGGTCATTTGCCCTGGGGCAAGTCCTCTCTGGCTGTCCGAGAAAGGCTCTGGCCATTACCCATCACTCTACTAGGGCAACTAACTCATCGTAGGATGAGGGGTCATTCTGCCCTACCCAAGCGCGGAGGTCTGATGGTAACCCTCTCATGTACCGGTTGATCACGAGAATTTCTAGGATTTTCTCTGGTTGGTGGATCTCTGGCTGCAGCCACTTCTGGGCGAGGTGGGCAAGATCAAACAGCTGCGAGCGCGGGGCCTCGCCTTCCTGATACCTCCAGTCATGGTACCTCTGGGCCCGCACACCGCAGTCACTCCTGATCGAGCCAGGATCTCCATTTTCAGTTGGCGATAGTCGGCTGCCGCTGTTGCAGGTAGGTCATAGTAGGCCTTTTGGGCTTCTCCACATAGAAAGGGGGCAAGAATACCAGCCCACTGGGTCAGGGGCCAAGCCTCGCGTGCGACTATCCTCTCAAAGGTAAGGAGGTATGCCTCAACATCATCCTCAGCTGTCATCTTCTGTAATACCTGGTGGCCCGTAGTGTGCATGTTCCCTCAGGTCCCGGGGCCTGGAGGTTCAGGGTCTTCAGGTGGGCCACCACCTCTCGCAAGAGAGCCCCATCCTGGTTGGCTTGGTTGATCAGCAACTGGTTGGTCTCCTGCTGAAGAGATTCCTGTTGGGTGGCCATCTGGGCCCTGGTGACCTCTTGCTGGGCCACCGTGGCCTGTATGAGGGCCTTTACTACGTCTACCATTATGGTGAACGGAGGAAAAGAAATTTCCCCTCCCCCCTCGTCTTTTTGCTTTGTTTTTTGTGTGTCTCTCTCTCAGCCACTAGGCACCAAAATCCCACTGCTGACACCACTGTGGCGAGGGCAGCTTGTTCAGCCCTTTCATGGGTACTTTGCCCTCTTTGGCTATGACTAGGATGTGCCTGGGTGGGAGCAGGGGGGGCCCAGTCCCGCCCTCTGCCCCGGGCCCCGACCCAGGGACCCTGTGTGGAGTAGTCTTCAAACTGCCCAGTCCGTGACTTATTCCCTTCCCTGGGTCGCCTGTCCTTGGCCCCACTGCTCGCAGTCTGCTTCCTGGAACTGGGTGGGGAGGGGTTCTCCCTCAGGCCTGTGCCTTGGGTTCCTGGCCATAGCCAGACAGGTACCCCCTCTTGTCTCTGGTACCTTTGGGGTTATAGTATGTGGCAGTGGTTGCTCCAAGTCCTGTAGCAGCTCCACTCCGCTCCCCTCCCCTCCCCTCTGCTCCTTCTCCTAACTCCCTTCCAGCTGCCCCCAGCTGCCTGACAGGGAGGCTTTTAACTGCTGGGGCAAGCTCCTTGATTGGCCTCAGCTGGCCTAATTGGCCTAATTGCCCCGGAGTAGCCCCAGCTGGATCACCCAGGGAACAGGGATTTGTTAATTCTGGGGCTAATATAGATCCCTTCTACTACTCTCCAGTAGCCATCAGGTCTGGCCCTGTCACAGTATACATTTACATACTGTTATGGATAAAAGAATTGTAAAGTAATCCCCTTGTTGCTTACTGGAGGCGGCGAGGTGGAAAGAGCAGGCAATAAAGGGTTCCATCTCTCCAATCCGCCCCCAGGACAACCTATTTGGTTATTTTTAACAAAAATGAGTGTCCTTGTTTTAAAGTCACTTATAGGTTTTTTTTCCCTGGGTGAAGAGGATATACTGTCAACGCTTTGGCTCTTGACTGTTGTGGTGAATGGGGAAGATCTCTTTCAGCAAACTCAAGTTGTCTGCCTGAAGATGGGTGAAAGAAATAAAGGAAAAAGCACTTCAAAATATTTCTATTCTGGAGGTTTTTTTACATTTTTTGAGAGAAGCTTTAGACTTTGGGAACTTTTCTGCTGCATGGCTGGGTTGAATAGTTTTGAATTTTGTAATACACAAAGGATTCATCAGAGCATCATGTGTGTTCTCTGTATAAGAACATAAGAATGGCCATACTGCATCAAACCAATGCTCCATCTAGCCCAGTATTCTGTCTTCCAACATAGTTGGTGCCAGATATTTCAGAAGGAGTGAACAGAACACAAAAATTTATCAAGTAATCCATCCACTGTCATCCAGTCCCATCTTCTAGCAGCCAGAGGTTTAGGGACACCCAGAGCATGGGATTGTGTCTCTGAACATCTTGGCTAATAGTCATTGGCGCACCAATCCTCCATGAATGTATCTAATTCTTTTTAACCTAGATATACTTTTGACCTTCACAACATCCTCTGGCAATGAGTTCCACAGGTTGACTGTGTGTTGTGTGAAAAAGTGCTCCCTTATGTTTGTTTTAAACCTGCTGCCTATTAATTTAATTGGGTGACCCCTGGTTCTTGTGTTACATGAAGAGGTAAATAACACTTCCTTATTCACTTTCTCCACACCATTCATGATGGTATAGGCCTCTATCATATCACCTCTTAGTTGTCGCTTTTCCAAACTGATCAGTCCCAGTCTGTTTAATCTCTTCTCATATGGAAGCTGTTCCATACCCACTAGTCATTTTTGTTACCCTTCTCTGTAATTTTTCCATTTGAATATATGTCTTTGAAGATTAGGGAACTAGAACTACACATAGTATTCAAGGTTTGGGCATACCATGGATTTATATAGTGGCATTATGATATTTTCTCTCTTACTAGTGATCCCTTTCTTAATGGTTCCTAACATTCTTTGTTTTTTGATCATCATTGCACACTGAGCAGATGTTTTCAAAGAACTATCCAGGATGATTCCATAGACTTTTTTCCAGTGGTAACAGCTTATTTAGACCACATAGTTTTGTATGGATAGTTGGGATTATGTTTTCCAATGCACATCACTTTGAATTTATCAACACTGAATTTCATCTGCCATTTTATTGACTAGTCATCCCATTTTGTGAGATCCCTTTGTAACTCACCACAGTCAGCTTTGGACTTAACTATCTTGAGTAATTTTGTATCATCTGCAAACTTTGTCACCTCACTTCACCCTTTATTTTCAGATAATTTATGAAAATGTTGGACAGTACTGGTCACAGTACAGATTCTTGGGGGACCCCTGTCATTTGCCTCTTTCCACCCAAAAACTTAACCTTTTATTCCTACCCTTTGTTTTCAATCTTTTAACCACTTAAAAGATCCATGAATGACCTTCCCTCTTATCGCATGACTGCTTACTTTGCTAAAAGTGTTTAGTGAGGGACCTTGTCAAAGGCTTTCTGAAAGTCCAAGTACACTAGATCCACTGGATTACCCTTGTCTGAATAGTTTGTTGACATCCTCAAAGAATTCTAATAGATTGTTGGGGCATTGTTTTCCTTTTATAAAAGCCATATTGACTCTTCCTCAACATATCATGTTCCTCTACGTGTCTGATAATTCTGTTCTTTACTATACTTTCAACCAATTTGCCTGGTACTGAATTTAGGCTTTCTGACCTATAATTGCAAGAATTGCCTCCGGAGCCTTTTTAAAAAAGTCATCACATTAGTTATGTGCCAGTCCTCTGGTACAGACGCTAATTTAAGAGATTGGTTCCATATAACAATTAGTATTCTGCTATTTTTAATTCCATCGGCACTCTTGGATGAACACCAACTGGTTCAGATGGCTTCTTACTCTTTATCAATTTGTTCCAGAACCTCTTCTATTAACTCCTGAATCTGTGATAACTCCTCAGATTTGTCACCTAAAAGGAAGAGTTTACATTTGAGAATCTCCCTCACATCCTCTGCAATGTAGATCAATTCAAATAATTCATTTAACTTCTCTGCAACAGCCTTGTCTTCGAGTGCTCCTGTAGCATCTCACTGATCCAGGGGTGGTTGGTAGGTTCCCTTCTTCCGATGTACTTTAAAAGTTTGTAGTTTTGTAGTTTTGTGGCTTTCGTTCGTTGTTCTTTAGATTCTTTGTTGGCCTGCCTAATTATACTTTTACATATTTTTTATGCTCAGCAAGACTTTTTTCACCTTCAAACATAATTAACAATGTCTACCAGTGATTCTGATAAGTGACATAACTATTTGCTGATAGTCATGATTACCAAAAAAAACCTTATACTCTTTCATTTGTTAATTCTGAAATCCTGTTTAGGAACTTGTAGAAAGTGCGTTGGAGGTGAGGGAGTAGGGGCTAGGCTGGATACCTCTGTGGGTTTAAATCTATCAGTGTATTTAAAAGGTCTACATCACTGTGGCATCTGAGCACCTCACAAACAAATTCATAGATTCCAAAGCCAGACAGGACCATTGTGATCATCTAGTCTGGCCTCCTGTATACCAAAGGCCATATAACATCCCCAAAATAACTCCTAGAGTGCATCTTTTAGAAGGAAAGGACATCCATTCTTGATTTAAAAACTGGCAGTGATAGAGAATCCACCATGACCCTTGATAAGTTGTTACAATGGCTAATTTCTCCCATTGTTAAAAATGTCTGACTTATTTCTAGTCTGAATGGGTATAACACCACTCTGAGGTTGGGAGTTATTATTATCTCCTCTTTTATTGTGGGGAGAAGTGCAGCTAGGGAGATGATTTGCTCAAGGTCACACAGGAAGTCTGAGGTAGTGCTGGGAATTGAACCCAGATCTGAACGCTTCTCCAATGCCTTAATCATAAAACTTACCTCCTCAAAAAGGAGATCCTGACCAATTGTACTCCCAAACATAACCAGGATGTCTGAGAGCACTGAACATGGAGTTGTAGCCAACTCATATATTCAAAACAGTAGAGCTTTAACAGGGCTTCTGGTCACTGTCCAGGCAGCTGACGGCACACCTTTTTGGGTCTTATGATTGCTGATGTCTGTGGCAGACACCAGCAATCTGCTAATGTACACCCTGTCATAACTTATTGAAAGTGTTAAAGAGGTATCATTGATGCTTGCTTCAATATTGCTGCAGAAATACACAATAAGAACACCGTGGAGAACAGAACAGTACGTCAGAGCTAAATGCCAGCTTGGTTCTATAAAATTAATAAGCACCACTAAGGGAATAGCATCAGCCCTTCCTCTCTGTCTTCATTAAAGTAACTCTTAAAACACTAAGAGCTATTGCAGAAACAACAAGAGCTTAAAGAAATTGCATGGTTATGTATAAAACAAATCCAAAATTATGGTTAAACACTGTGCTCAGCTGATTCAAGCCAGAACTTTCTCCTGCTCCCAGACTGTTATTAAGGTTGAATAAATACATAAATAAATCTGTGCCTAAACCGGAATCAGAAGAAAGCAAGAATGCATATTACATCTGGGCAAATATTGCTAAAAATGATCGGTGAGTAATTCTTTACACTATTAATTAATTTCTGCTTTGTTTGTGCCCTTAGTGTGTTAATTTTAAACAAACATTCCACTTCCTAAGTTTGTTGGTAAGCATGTTCAAATCAAAATTTCATTTTAAGTGAATATCACACAACATTTGCTGAAAGTGAATTTTGAACTAGCCCATATGATTATTTGCAAAATAACCTGTATTCATACCAGCCAAGGAACTAAATGCTGAATACTGTGCAACTGACAGATTAAGAATCATGCTCTATTCTGCTCTTCATTTTGAATATTGACTAAATTTGAGGAAATTGTAAGCTGCTCAAAAACTATTTTAGAAGAGAAAATTAGGTGAAATTTATTGAACATATTATTTATTGCCAATTATTTCCTCAGCTCTAGTAATGACTCTGGCTCAAACACTAAGTCAATAATGCATAAGAATTGATGTCATAGATTTTTCTCTCTCTGTTCAGCAGCATTGGATGGTATTCTGCCATAAATCTCTTCCCTGCAAGGGAAACAAATAGAGCTGGTTGCAAATTTCCCAATGGAACAGTTTTCAATTAGAAAATGAATATTTGACACAGTTGAAACATTTCACAGAAATGTATAGATTGTCAAAATTTTGACAGGAAATTATCAAATGTTTCATTTAAACTTTTATGTTAATTAATAAATAAATACTATACAATATAATAGAGTCCAAAATGGTAGTTGTTGTCAAAAAACAATATCAAAATCTGTTTTCCACATACTGAATGTGTCACTGATGATGAATGGTAATGCTAACCAAATAAAAATGTTCTCAGTAGAACTAGTGCAAATAACTAATGTTTGCAGTTTGGAGGCTGAACTGAAAAAATTTTTTTTGGGTTGACAACTTTTTTTCAAATGAAATGAAACAGTTTTTAAAAATGCCAGTTTGAATTAAACATTTTATTCAATCCAAAACTAAATGTTTCCGTTCCTTTGAGGTTTTTTTAACAATTTAATTTATATGGAAGTAAAATTCAAAATGAAAAATTCTTTGAAATTAAAAGACTGAAATGTTTCATTTTAAAAATCTCAGAGCAAAACATTTTGACGTTGGAGAATTTTTTGTTTTTTCAGCCAAAACAATGTAGTGAATTTGACATGAATCTATGAAATGCTCCAGTGAACCTAAACATATATTTTTGGACGAAAAATATTTTGTCCAAGATATTTTGCTCAGCTCTAATTCTAAGAGAAGCTTGCATAGCTGTGCTACTATGAGTGAACTTTACAGATAATTTAGCAATTTGCTACTCATTTGAAAATAACATCCCTCTGTTTACTTTATTGTTATGTGGAAAAAAATTCTAGACTTAACAGTTAAGGAAGTCGGTTTTCATAGTTCTACTCTGTCTTAACTGTATACCTAATTTAGCATTACAAATTTTCAGGTTTCCATAAAAATCTCTAATATTCTAGTCATTTTGGAGCAGCTGTCATTCAGCCACGATTTTTTACAGCTAACGTTTAGTCTTTAATTTTGGTTCCTATTTGGGGGAAGTGTCTGTACAAGAATTTTTCCTCAGATTTCTGATGATTGTTTCCATCAATACAATTCTGGCACTGGTGGCAATGACGCATGCTCTTGCTTAGGCTAATCACCAGCATCCTCACCACCATGTTGTCTAACCCTATCCAAATCATGTTCAAGTGACATAGCAGTTAAAGTGCTGGAATTAATGGGTGCCTCTTCTATACTATAGATACCATTAGTAGAACTGCACTAAGGGTAGTGCAGGAAACTTAAAGAAAATAGTCTGTTTAGACAAGGCCAGAGGGCCCTCTACAGGCATGTGGGGCATTGCATCTAACCTTTAACACCTGCAAGGTTGCATTTTTACTCTGATTAATGGTTATAGCTTATTTAACAATTTAATTACAGTTAGTTCCCACAGTTCACTTCTACCAAATTCCCAATGTCTCTCTTAACCATTGCACTTCTTCACTTGCTTCTTCTCTTTCCTCCATTCTATTCCATTTTCACAGTTTAATCCTGTTCTTGACTTCTCATGCCAGCACTCCAGAACTTCTTCCTCTCTGGCATCCATTGTGGTCTCTCAAATGCTACTAAACACTCCCTCTATCCTATGGCCTAGTGAGTTCACCCTCACCAACCTCCATCCAATAAATCCCTTGTCTTCCCCATTCTTCTTCCATTTCCCCAGGAAATTCATCTCAAACAGACTATCACTGTTCACAACTTTTTTTTGTTATTCTATTCCCTCCATATCCTTGCTTTCACTGACACCTGGCTTCTTCCCTTACCTTCATTTCAACACTGTCCAACAGGGATCTCCCCACTCCTTTCACCCAGGACGGAGCCTTGATGGATTATTATTCTGCTCCTCCCATTGCCCCTCACTACACTCCTGCTCATTTTTCTCCTCCAGAATACACTCAGTCTGGCTCATATCTCTCCTCTCCCTTCACATTGCTGTTGCCTGCTGTCCTCCAAGCTCTTCCCATTTCCTCTCTGATTTTTGTCTCAGGCTCTCTCTTCCTGTCCTCTAACACTCATCCTTTGTGATGTCAAATTGCATGTCAGCAAATCCTTCAGCATCGCTGCCTATAGTTTTCTGTTTCTTGCTTCTCCTTGAGCCTGTGATGGAACTAAATCAACTTCCCTAGTCCATGTCTCACACTCAACCTACTTTTCCCTAGGAGTTATGTTCTCTTTCACTTCTCTTTCCCACACAGATTATTATTTCATCTCCATCACTGCTTGCTTCCCAATTCCCCCACACTATCCTGGGCTCCTTTTTAATGAATTCCAAGTTCTCTGATGTTCTTCACCCACTCTTTCCCTCACTAGCTGTGGTGGGCAAGAATAAGGCAATTCACTGTGTAGTCTTCTCCTTTGCTTAGGATACTCAGGTGACATCAAATAATCTGTACTGGCATCAAGTCACCAATGATGTCTTTACATTCCCTTTCGCTTGCCAGAACAAAGCAACTGGCGGAAGGGCTGAGAATCTGACACTGTAAGTGGTGATGGCTTGTTCTCTGAAGGGGTGAAGTCGGATTTATTAGACTGACATTTGAAGTTTTTAGGTGTGTACAAAACAAGATATTAACGACTTCTATTTAACTGACAACACTGGTAGATGTTACAAGAATTCAAAATAGAAGTGAGGAGAAATTTGCCTGCTAGTGGCAATTTTGACATAGCTTTAATTGCAAGGCATTCAGATACCATGGTGATAAATACCATGGTATTTATGCATAGAAATGAGCATAAACAAACTAATTGTGGAACACAATGTGTAAAAGAGATCCAAAATGAGGGATGCATATTATTCCATCAGAAAAATTAAAATGTTGTAGAATTCATTCCTTTAGTGTATAGAGCTCCTTCTAGAACTCTTTCAGGATTATTTATCTCTCATGTAAATAATTTTGAAAAATAAAATTTAGAGGATTCCACGTTTACATGGAATGTAGGTAACTTTGGGACTAAAAATGACACTCAAAATGATGGACATGAGAAGTGGGCTGAGCAACAGCAACTGCAGTGGAAATGTTTCCACCCCCTGATATCCCTAAGCAGAGAGGGCAATGAACGGATATCACGAGCTGAGTCTTTGGTGGCTGGAATGTAAAGGCATCCACCTCCTGATATCACTATGCAGCTGTCCTAAGAAGCCTCAGGTTCTGTAGCACTCACTGTTAATTGTTGAAGTGAAGGACTTCAGCGCTGGCTGAACAGCCTGTGTTTGTGTGTGGTTAATAAGCCATAGTACTTTTAGATAAATAATTTCAGGCGGAATATATTTTGGTGAACAAAGTAACTAGAGCTTAAAGTGAAAGAACAACATTCTATTTGGAGAAGCACATGACCCCATCTATGGTATAAGTTTAACCTCAGGGTGAATAGCAATAAATGAGAATAGGTGAATTGCTATCTAGGAGAGAAACATTTCCCAGTATGAATTCACTTCACAGAAAACTCTTTTCTATTACTGCAACTGAACTGACTTCCTATAAAAGACTATTTAAAAATAAGACAGCAATATTCAGTACTCTGCCTTCAGCAAAAACTTATAAGCAAAAATATTTTCCAGCAAGAAATAATTACGGAAAATGAGATCTGAATATGCTTGAGGACTGCTGACTATTCTATGAGTAGTGTCCTGCTGGGTGCTTCACTTCAGTGCACCTGCACCTTTGATTGGAGATTTTTAGTAGCAGTGCCCATTCAGCTGATGCATGCCCCTCCACCCAGCCTTGTGCCCTGCCCCAAAGTTCTATAGGTGCTGTGAGGGCAAACAGCCATCAGTTCCTTCTCAGCTACCTTTGGCCTGAAACAGTCTACAACTGTGCCTGTTCCCTACTAGTATTTAGACTGTAGTTATTAGTTAGTACAGAGTGATTGTAGGGGTTGGAACAGTCATTCCCTTCATCTTTTCAATATATATATAGTTCATATGTATTTTTGGATAGCTTTAGGAGTTTTTTTTCCCTTCAATAGGATCAAATGTTGTTAATTTGCTAAGGAATGCTGGGCTTCCTGGGATTCAAAACGTGTCTCTCTTGTCATGAGGCTATTCCAGTCAGTGACAGGCATTCCCAGTGCTCATGTTGTTTGTGTGATACCCATATCCCTAGTAAATGCAAGATATGCACTTCCTTCAAGGGTAGATTCTGAAAAAATAGGGAGATCAAGTTTGAACTCTTGATGATGGAGCAAGCCCTACAACCAGCTTTGGATCTTTGGACAGAGGACCATCCACTATACATAGACCTCCCAGTACAGCTAGTGCTCCATTCACATCAACATCTCAGTCACCAGATGCCACTAGAAGCGTAGGAGGTACTGAGTACATCTATGGTACTGAAGAGCTCAGCTAGTTTCAATACCTGCCTCTGAGCAGAAGGAAATGAGTACATCCTCAAGAAAATCTTGGTCAGTGTAAGGGCTCCCCTGCCCATTCCCCTCTCAGTTCCCAGACACAGTTCGCTGGAAAGCAACAGTCCAGAGTCCAATCTGCAGACAATACGCGATTATTTATTGGTGCTACACAAACAAGCATAAAACCATAGAAAGACCTTCACACCAACCAGGTTTCCTTTTCCATAACCGTATTTCCAAACTCTTCACACCAGTCGGACTTATCTGTATACACCAACAGAGTTTCCTTCCCTCCAATCTCTAGCTCTATACACTCTTACAGATCCATCTTTCCCTAGATATAGCTCTGTATGCTGACAGAACACCCTCCTCCTGTAACTATGGCTCTGTACGCTGATGTAACTCCCTTCTCCTTCTTGGTAGCCTTAATTATACTGGTAGGGCCTTCCCCCGCCCTGGTACAACCCCTTCCAATATATGCTCATGTTCCGTTTTGGAGGGTCTGAGTCTGCAGGCTTTAGAATAACCTTTATTGTATCTCATGGGAGGGGCAGGGAGCAAGGTTACATCTTGGACATGGTCACTTTATGGCCCTATAGAGTTTCTTTCTCACACCTCCTTTCACTTCCCTTGCACCTCCCAGCCAGTTGCTTAGCCTTGCTCTGACATCTGTCCTGAAGAGGAGTCAGAGCTTTCCTTCACTTGTGCATTTATATATCAAACCTCGACTATGCCGCGAAACATTTTAACTACATCCCTTATCTTTCTCACAGTAATGAAGAAAACCCATCTGGTTGTAGGTAGGCAAGAGGAACATACTAGGTCTTTGTTTTTTGCTTATATGTGTATCTTAAAGACCTTAGCTTTCAGGCAGGCAAGCAGGCCCGAAAGCAGGCCCAGAATACCATCTCAGGCCTAAATACCAGATTTCAGAATACCAGATACACAGGCCTAAATACTTATACAAACCTAAATTATATATTTATATCCTAACAGTCACTAACACACAAGTAGAGTACAGAGACTTCAGGTCCCAAGGGGAGTTCCATGCAAGAATGATTTCAGTACCACAAAGACAGAGTACTCAATTGTCTAACACAGATGCAGTGCTGAGTTTGGGTAACCACACCCAGAACAGCAGAGACATGAGAGTGAAGAGTTCTAAGCCTAGCCATGAACAACACTGGGTACCAGTAACAGGAAAGTACCAAAGACTAGTTGGGTTCCTATAGTACAGAACGTCTTGGCAACAGTTCACTCCAAGCGCTGGTTACCAACCGCATCAGTACCAAAGCTGTCCTCTACAGGTTCTCACCTGACCCACTCTGACACCATAGGAACCACAAGAATTTGGGTACCCTAAGGACTTGATAGTGCCTTTGAAGCCAGAGTTTCCCTTGTTAATGAGTGCTTGGTGTTTGTCAACATCATGACTCACTCAGTCACCACCACCCCTATCTCCTCAAATACCGTATTGGCTCTCATCTACCTTGCCAATGGAACAGCTAACTTCCCCCTCTTGAAGTATGTGGAGAATAACTCTTCAGAGACTCTCAAGTATTAGTCTATTCCAGGACACATCACTATCACTCTTATACTGACGTATACAGCTAGATAGATCCCAAATGGCAACCACATGGCAGGAACACACATGGATGTCTCCACCAAAGGACTTGCAGGGACCCATGGGAGTTCTATCATCAACAATTTGTATCAAAGTCAACACACCACTGGAAAGAGCAGAGAAAGGCCCACTCACCTCTACCACAAACTATGGTAGAGGAAGAGACCTTTGAGGAGCAAGAGGCATGGGCAGATAAGGGGGTGACGCCTCTTAGAAATATTTGTTTCTCATTGCCTGATGAAGGTGTGGTGCCTCTACAACCTTCTATGGAAGATGACTTCAGACAGTTTCAGGAACTGATGAAGCAAATTGATGGTGAGTTGCAGATTCCCTTACAGGAAGTTCAGGACCCTCACCATAAACTCCTAGATATATAGCATACTTTGACAGCAATGAAGATCACCATTCCAGTCAATGATGGAGCCTGCTAATCCCAGCTATCATACAAATCTACATGCAAGAAGGTAGATAAAAAGTATTACACGCTGCCAGAGTTTCCATTTTCTCACTCAGCTCTAAATTCCCTGGTGGTGGAGGCTGCTAATGATGGGATAGACAGTATAATTTAGAGACCTTTACAGTAAGGACCATATGATGCTTGATCTTTTTCATCTAAGTCTTACTCTTCAGCCACATTTTAGTTCAGGATAACAAACCAACAAGTGTTCATGGCTGGATACAATTATCTGAACTATTATCTTAACTACAACAAATTTAAATCCTTTACTGAGCATTTGCCAAAGGAACATCAGAACCAATTTAAAGTAGTTATACAAGGTGGTCAACTTATGGCAAGAATATCACTCCAGGCCTCTCAGTGGAAAGCATCTTGGCTGCAAATGTCAGGATTCACAAGAGAAGTTCAAAACATTATTTAGGACTTTCCTTTTGATGGCTGCAAGCTTTTAGCTGACTCAACAAATACATCTCTCCACACATTAAAGGACTCAAAAGTCATGCTGTGATCCTTCAGGATTTATACTTCTGTAAAGAAGAGGAGATTTAGTAGGTCTCAGACAGCACAAAGAGCACAACCAGCCCAGTATTCAACTTACCATTGACCATCTGAGCTCCCATCTAAGAGGCCAAGGTTCTCTAAAAAGAAACCCCTTTTAGCTGCAGCCATATCTTCCCAACCATCTTTGTCATCCAAGCAACAGTTCTGATGGATTGGTTGAGAGTCTCAACCACCCAATCAACTGGGTTTTACAGCTGCAACATATGATCCCCCTCCCTTATTTCAGGCAATGCATCTCTCACTTTCAGGCTATATGGGAGAGTATAACACTGGCCAACTGAGTTTTGGAAACTATAACATCTGGTTACACTACCCATTTCAAATATAGCCCTTCTACCCATTCCCTCTCCCCATCTCTCTTCAGGGACCCTTCTCATAATCAGTTGCTAGTGTCAGAGGTTGCCTCACTTTTACATGTAGGAGCAATAGAATCAGTTTCTGCACAGCAGAAATTCAGGATGGTGACTTTTGTGGCAATAATTCTCTTGTTAGAACTAGTCGTGAATCAATCTCCGCTCAGCAAACAAGATGCATACTTCCATATCACTATTCACCAGTCACATAAGATTTTTCTTCACTTTCTAATCAACAATGAACACTACCAATACAGGCTGAAAGGAAACACCCTATCTTCTTCCCCAGTAGTATTCTCAAAGATTCTCATGGTAGTTGCCATCCACCTGCATTGTTTGGAGATAGTAGTTTTCCCATATCTGGATGGCTGGCTGATCAGGAACAAATTGTATTAGGAAGTGTAGGCAGCAGTCAAGATGATATGTTCTCTGTTTCATAATTTGGGCCTCCAAATAAACTTCTGAAGGCCCATTTAGACTCAGACAACATTTAGACTTCACAGAAGTTTTCCTGGATGCAGTGACACATAAAGCACACCTCCTTCCAGCAGATTTCTCACTCTAATGAATCTCATCTTGAGGACTCAGGGAAGTCCTCAAGTAACAGTAAGATTGTCTTCAACTGCTGGGCTACATGTCAGCTTGCATCTTTACAGTGCCAGACTATGTCTCACAGGAATGGCTGTAAATAGTTGACAAATCAAGAAAGCACCATATAGGCAGATTGCTGTCTGTTCCCCAGTAGGTTATACAATTACCCAGATAGTGGAAGGACTCAACCAAAACATGTGCTTGTGTTCCATTCTTCCAGAATCCTGCTATCACAGTCATAACATCAGATGCTTCACTTTTGGGTTGGGGGGCAAATGGTCACAACAAGAGCAGCTTCTTCACATCACTATTCTGGAACTGAGAGCAATCACAAATGTTTGCTTACCCTTTCTACGGCTAATTAACTCTAAGTTAATAAAGATAATGACAGACAACGTGGCATGTATGTATTCTCCTCCAAAGGAGGAGAATGTTCCCCATCTCTCTCTGTGCCGAAGTGATAAAACTCTGGAATTGGTGCATAGCAAACCAGATAGTTATCACATCTTCATGCTTCCCAGGTATTCAGAATACCATGGCAGGCAATGTCAGCAGACGTTTCTTTCTAAATTATGAATGAGAACTAAACTCTGAGTCCTCTACATGAATATTCCTAGCCTGGGTGTTCTCGAGGTCGATCCATTTGCCATGGCAACCAACATAAAAATGCATCAGGTATTGCTCCAATGGAGGTCTCAATCCTCAGTTCCTAGGAGATGCTTTTTCTCATCTCATGGATGGCTTCTGTATATACAACCACCAAAATCACTACAGTTAAAGATCAGGCCAGGGTCATAGTGATTGCACCAAAGTTTGGTATCAGTACCTAATATCAGACTCACCTCTTGCCCTCTGTAGCTACTTCCAATCACTCCTCCTTCTTGAATCAGGATACCAGTTGAACACTTCACCCCAACCTTCAGATTCTGAAACTTCAAACATGGTTCCTTGAGGATTCTCAGAATAGAGGTAGGTGGTTTAGAGGACCAACACATTTTATTAAACAGTAGTAAAGAACATACAGGAAACGCTTACCTAGATAAATGGAAGCTTTATTCTCTTTAGTGTAGCAGTCATCATATTTTGCCTATTTGTTTTCCCCTTCCCAGAGTATAGGATTACCTGTTGAAATTGACATAGGGTCTTTCTATGAACTCCATTAGGATCCACTTAGCAGAAATAACACCCTTCCGCATACCTGTGTGGGGAAGTGTTCATTCTTTGCTCACCCGCCATGGTAAAATTCTTAAAAGTTTAGTTGAATCTCTACTTACAAATCAGAGATCATACTCCTACTTGGGACCTGAACCTAGTCTTTAATTGCCTTTAAAACATCCCTTTCAATCTACATGTTCTTTGTATGATCTATCAATGAAGAGAGTCTTTTTGGTAGCTATAACGTCTGCTCAGAGAGTTGGCGAATTGAGGGTTTTAATGGCAGACCCCCATATATGATATTCACTAGAGAGAAAGTATTTCTGCAGGCCCATCCCAGACTAAGGTGTCATTGGACTTTTGTATTAATCAAACCATCTTTCTCCTCCCCCCCCCTAAAAAAAACCACTTTGGACTAATCAAAAAGCCATGTTCCATATCATAGATGTCTGGAGAGCATTAGCTATATACTTAGATAGGACCTAAGCTTTTAGAAGATCTAGACTATTTGTATCCATTGTGGATAGAAACAAGGGTTTAGTTATTTCAAAACAGAGGTTATCTAAGTAGGTCTCTGGATGTATTAAGATCTGTTACACCCAAACTCAGCTTCAACCCCTTTCATGAGCAATAGCACTCACTAGAGCACTTTCTATTTCTATAGTCTGGTTTAAGGATGCATCAGTTGCAGATCTATAGAGTGGCAACATGGTCTTTGGTGTATATCTTTTCTAATCATTATGCCTTAGTTCCACGTGTAATGAAAAATAATCCCCTCAAAATAGATACAATACGAGCAGCAACTATGTACACCTCCCCAGATCGCCCAACAATACGTCTGAGCCCTCTTCTGGATGAGCCACTTGCAGGATAGTTCCATATCCATTTGATACTTACTGTCTGCAAAATCAGCTAAACAGGCTGCCTGACAATAAGGGTCAATTACAGGGATGATCTGCCACTGCTGTAACAAGGGACTCCCATAAAAGTATTCCTCTTTAGCCTATATTACAGACCATGTATCGTGTGTGTTTGCAGACAGGAAAGCTTAAGAAACAGGGAAACTAGTAATTTGTTTTGCCCATAAACAAAAAGTAGTGCATCATATCCCAGGATAGAGGAAACATCTTCTGAAAAGAAAATTCAGGTTAATTGCATTTTACTGGAAACATTACTTTCTTTTCCTGATAAATATACTGGGTATGTGGAGAGTACCCTGCAGTGTCCACCATATGTAATTGGAAATAAAGGTGATGATGCTGAAGATAGGAAGGGGAATACAGTACTTTAGACCCTTGGGAAATATCTTTGACAATATTAGTCTGATGAACAGAGCACTGATTCAGCAAAGGAAGTTAAACACATAGGTAACTTCAGTGGGAGTACTCAAACTTGAAAATCAGGAATGTCCTTAAGTACCATTGTGAATCATAACCACAGATTGATTGTATCTTTCATCTTGTCTAACGTTAACACACTTTGTGAAAGAGTCTGTCATGTACTGACACAGTAAAAGAGGATAAGATTATCAATAAATGCTAACAGATGAGGTTTTTGTAAACTACAATGACGCTGCCATGTAGTTTCTAATTGGCTGAGTGGCGCAAATATTTTTGCTTGGGTACTATGTTAGAAAAGTATCGGAAAATAAAAACATACAATATTTCATTAAACTATAACTGTGGTATAATTTCTTAAAGAGAAGTTTATTCTCAATTTAAAATACAATCACCTTTTCTGATGTTGCATAGTCAATCTAAAATGCTAGAGCTGACTTTTGGCAGCCATCCACTCACTGGATTCTATGACTTAAATTAGCTATGTAATTCATTTGTGTTCCAACAGTCTTATTCACAAAACTGTAATGAAACTCCTAAGTTAAAAATGTCATTTGCCAGGGTCAAAGAATAAGTTCTTCAAAATTTGTAACCTTTTACAGTACTCAATATGCCAAGTTCTTTGTCTCCCATACCACAGGAGTGAAGCCAGAAAATAAATGGAGCCGGCCCTTTCTTCCAAAATAGCATAAAAATAGAAACATTACAAAAGCTGCATGCTTGTGCAGTAATACTCTTTCTGATGACAGGAACAGCATGTCCACTGCACTTTTTTCCTTGAAGAGACATACTGCAGTACCATGCCAGACACAGTTACTTTTAATACACACCTACATCTGGCTGCAGAAGAAATCCAAGAAAATAATCATCATTGCATTGAATACATGTTAGGTGTTCTATATAAATGTGGCACCTAAGTATGACAGTTTTCTCAAAATAATTCTACACTTGGTCAGCTGATACAAGGTAGCTACTAAATTCTCAATGACCCACATGTTAGAACTCCATTTCAATTTTTAACAATCATGTCTGCCCTCATCCAAATTATAATGATAAGTAAACACATCCTAAGATGAGAGATGAAAAAGAAAAATTCCTTTGATTAAAAATTCAGGACCAGTCACTATTGTGACCATAAGAATCCATATATGTGAATCAGTACAGTGCACACCCAACACACTGTTGTCTGAATATTTAGTCAAACAGCATCTTGTAAGGTATCATATAAAAACTGGTGACAAGAAGGTAATGAATATCACTGTGTGATGTATATATATATATAGTGTGAGACAGCAGGGCCAGATGGCAGTAGAAGAGTCATCCTATTTGCAAACTAGGAGGTGGGCGGGCATTAGCCTGCCCACCGCTCAAGGCCCCTCCCCCAGCCTAGGGGGAGGAGCCACTGGGCCCAGAGTGCAACTAATTTCTTGGGACAACAAATGTAAAAACAGGAAAGGGTATGAGGGTCAGAAGTATAAACGAAGGGAACCGGAAGGGGACATCAAGTAGAGAGCCCCGGACAGCGCCCACTGCTCCCGGAAGGTGTCGACAGAGCCGGTGGATGCCGCCCAGAAGAACTCTGCATGGATACGTGAGCGAAGAAGGGAATGGAAATAGGCCCCACAGTCGCAGGGCACCTCCCCAGCCAACCTCACCTCCCTGGTGTTAAAGATGGCGATGTTGGCCAGGGCCAAGAGGAGATTGACGAGGAGGTCCTGCGACTTTGTGGGGCCACGGATGGGGTGTGCGTAAATAAACAAGTGCGGGGAAAAGTGCAGCCAGAACCTCAGCAGGAGGTTCTAGAGGAGCCGGAAGAGGGGTTGCAACCTGGAGCACTCCAGGTATGCGTGTGCCAGGGTCTCCCTCATGCCACAGAAGGTGCAGGTGTCGGGGCGGGGGGTGAACCACGCCAAGTACACGCCTGTGCTCACAGCTCCATGAAGGCGCCGCCAACTGATGTCGCCGGCGGGCTGTGGGGTTAAGGTGGAATACAGGCTGGCCCACCGGGGGTCCCCGCCCTCCGCAGGTGGAAGCAGGTCCCACCATTTGGTGTCGGGGCGGGACGCGAGGGCGGGGAAGTGAAGGGTGTGGAGCACGAGCGTGCAAAGGTGGTCTCTTGGCGTGGTTCGGAAAAGGACCGGCTCGGTGCATGGGGGTGGGGAAGGGAGGGCCGAGCGGGCTTGTGGGGCCAGGGCCTGATGGAGCGTACCGGAGGGCCGGGGCTGAGGGGCAGGCAGGGAACACCCTCTCCCAGGACCCGCTCGAGGTAGACGTGAGCAGCAGGGGGCAAGGCTGCCCTCACCTCCTGGAGTACACGCCGGGGGGTCCGAAGGGTGGAGAGCCCCATGCGGTACCAGAGCATGGACAGGACCAGATGGTTGAGCACCAGCACCCTCCCCCGAAGGGAGAGGCACCGGAGCAGTCCCGTCCAGCTCCGGAGCCGCCGCACCATCCTGTCCGTGAAATCTTGCCAGTTTTCCGCCGGGGAGAGATGGGTGGCAGAGAGGTAAACGCCCAGATAGAGCAGCGGACCCGCGCTCCACCGGATGGCTTGAAGCGCGGGTGGGAGGGAGCTCGCCCGCCACCCGGCCCCTACCATCAGGCCAGAGATCTTGGCCTAGTTGACCCGGGCGGAGGAAGCTGCCGAGTAGATGGCCAGGCAGGCCTCCAACCGTGCCAGGTCACCCGGGTCCTGGACCACGAGGAGCACGTCATCAGCGTACGCTGACAGGACCAGCCTTAGCCCTGGCTCACGGAGCACCAACCCTGTCAACCTCTGATGGAGGAGACAGAGGAAGGGCTCAATGGCCAGGGCATACAGCTGGCCCGACAGCGGGCAGCTTTGGCGCACTCCTCGCCAGAAGATGACCGGTTCAGTCAGGGTCTAGTTGAGCTTGACCAGGCACTCCGCGGAGGCGTACAACACCCAGAGAAAACCCACAAAGTGGGGCCCGAAGCCGAATGCCCGCAGGGTGCCCAGGAGATACCCGTGGTCCATCCTGTCAAACGTCTTCTCCTGATCCAGAGACAGGAGGCAAATGACAGACCATCCCTACACCCGAGCTCTAGGAGATCCCGGACCAAATACAGGTTATTGAAGATGGTGCGGCCCGGGACGGTGTAGGTCTGGTCGGGATGGACCACGTCCTGAAGCACGGACCCCAGCCTCAGGGAGACAGATTTGGCCACGATTTTGTAGTCCGTGCAGAGGAGCGAGATGGGACGCCAATTCTGGAGGTCGTGGAGGTCCCCCTTTTTGGGCAGCAAGGTGAGCACGGCTCACATGCATGAAAGGGGGAGCTCTCCGCTGTCCTCGGACTCGGCCCAGACGGTGGAGAGGTCCGGGCCGAGGACGTCCCAAAACACGCAGTAGAACTCCAGTGTCAACCCGTCCATGCCCGGGTATTTGTTGGTGGGCATGAGAAGAGCATTTGTTGGTAGGCATGAGAACTCGGCCAGAGTGAGAGGTAGCTCCAGCCAGTCCCGGTCGACCGTGCCGACTGTGGGAAGTTCGGTTCAGAGTATCCTGCGGGCTACGGCATCGGTCGGATCCGGGGAGAACATGTCAGTGAAGAAGGCCCGGGCCCTTCCACGCATCTCCGCCGGATCCGTGAGGGGGATGCCGTCCTCCGCCAGAAGGCAGGTGACGTGCTTCTGGGCCCTCCGTCTTTTCTCCAGGGCGTAGAAGAAGCGGGAGCCACAATCCATCTCCCGAAGGAGACGGATGCGGGATCGAACAAAGGCATCCCGAGCCCGGAGGTCTTCGAGGGCCCGGAGCTCCTCCCGCTTCTCCCGGCACGCTCCGCAGAGGGATGGATCCTCAGGGCTGGCAGCTAGATGCCTCTCCAGAGCTAAAACCTCCCGCTCCAACTGCTCTATCCCCACATACCTCCGCTGGCTGGCCCCCTCGAGTGTAGTCGCGGCAGAAGAGCTGGGCACGCACCTTCCCCATGTCTTACCAGCGCTGCGCCGAGAGAAAGGCATGCCTTTGCCCCCACCAGGCCAGCCAGAACTCCCGGAAGGATGCCACGAAGCCCACATCCTCCAGCAGGCTGTTGTTAAAATGCCAGTAGGCCAGCCCCGGCCTCTCCGCCATCAGAGAGGCCATCACGGTCACCAGGTGGTGATCCGAGAACAGGGCCGGCCGTATGCTGGAGGAGTGGGCCTGCGAGAGATGGTGACGAGAGAAATAGATGCTGTCCAACTGTGAGTGGCTCGACCGGTGTTCCCCCACCCGGACTGTAGCCTATAGAACTAGCCTGCTTGCTTGCATTATTATTAGAGATATTTGTCATATATATTTTCATACAATTGTGCTATTAAATAATACAATTATATATATTTTATTCAGCTGTAATGCAAAAGTACCTTACAGGTCACATCCTGGATGACAGCTATCACAGGCCTCATCCTGGATGACAGCTACTGTTAGTGTATATATATATATTTAACCTTTGGCTTAGATAAGTATCAATGTATAACAGGATAAGACATATATGGTCATAACCTTTACCCTAGACAAGTCAAGAGACATTAAAAGGGGAAGGGGCTGTCCCCGGTTACTAAGAAACTTTACAAGAACACCACAGAACCCACAATAAGCTAGAGATAACAAAGGTGAGATAAAAGACCACCTGGAAAAGGATGTGGATACGTCAATAATACGTACGAACCTAGTAGCCAATAGATTACATGTACCCCAAAAGTTTGGAGGTGGAAAGGCCAAGTATGGGCCTAGAAGGAGGATCCATATTCTTGGGGGTATAAGAAAGATCAAATCCAGCTCATCGGGGCAGTCGACTGTCAGCTATCCTTGCTTGAAGTTTTATTTAGTGTTAAGATTCATTCTTTATTTTATATTCTTAAAGTTGTAATGTTAGTCTTAGCTTATAGCTCTTAGCTCAACTCCAACTAGAGAAATTAGACATCTCTTTCAACCAAGTCTAGGAAGGGTGTGAGTATACTAGTTTAAAGCATATCATAGATATATCTATCAAATAAGTCTTTACCTTTAAGATTGTATTAATCCATTATCAATTTGATTATTCATTTTATTTTCTCTATATCAGTCATTTGTTTAATATTTTGTGTTATTTTAATAAATTTATAAAATTATACAAATATTGGTTATCACTGGAATTTTTCCTGTGTTGTACCCGGTGTCCTTATAAAACTCACCTGAAGCCTGATTTAGGACACGAACCTCATAATCCTTTAATTAAAGCAATTGGCAAACCTATTACCCTATTCAATAAATTAATAACTATAAAATCAGGCTACAGGACAAAGGTGAAGGTGTCGTCCGGGTGGTGGTCCCGCCAGACATCCACCAGGGAGTGGCGGTCTATGATCTCCCGGAGGACGTTGGCAGCGGCCTTGCACTGCTCAGTCCCCGTGCGGTCCCGCTCCTCGAGGGTGGTGTTAAAGTCCCTGCCCAGGACCAGGCACTCGCAAGGATCCAGAGCACCAAGGAAGGCGGCCGCCTGCTGAAAGAACTGCACCCGCTCCGGGCCTGCAGTCGGGGCATAGACGTTGACAATGTTCTAAGTCAGCCCCTCCATGCAGACCTGGAGGTGCAGCAGATGGCCTGGCACAACCTCGGTGATCCCCAACACCTCGGGCTGCAGGTTGGGGGAGAACAGGGTGGCTACTCCACCCGCGTGGGCGGAGAGGTTACTCAGGTGCACCCCGTCCCCCCACTCCAGTCGCCAGCTGGCCTCAGCGGCTGGATCCGTGTGGGTCTCCTGCAGGAACGCCACAGAGTACCCCCCCTCCCAAAGGAAGGAGAGCACCTGCATCCTGCGGAAACCTGTCTTACAGCCCCTGGTGTTCAAGGTGGCGAAGGTGACAGGCATTATGAGGAGGGCTGGGGGGATCCTCGTGGCCAGGAACGCCAGCGGTTCTTGCTGGGCTCCACAGCAGCCCGTGACCAGTCCCGAAGCCCATCAGGACGTCACGGAAGCTGCGGGCCTGCTGGTAGGCCACAGCGTCCTGCCGCCCGGTCCCTTTCCCCTCCTTCAATGTGGCCATCACTACCCGGAGGACGCGGTGGAAATCTCCTCAGCGCTGCAGTGCGAGCTGCACCCAATTCCAGGCACCACATGAGTCCTGGAGAAAGGTGCGCAGCTCTTCATGCAGCGCCTCGGTGGGTTCGTCCTCCGGCCTGGCCCCTGCAGCGGCCCCGCTGCCGGATGGGGCAGATGATGGGGGCAGCGGCGGAGGGAAGACAGCAGCCCCTAAAGGGCTGGGAGTGGTGAAAACAAAGGCCACCTCCTGGGAGCTCTCCAGAGGGAAGGAGACAACTCCAGGGGCAGTGGGGGCACAGGTAGCGGGGGGTGGAGGGAGGGTTCGGGGGTGGGAGTTGGAGGAGGGGCAGGACCAAGGAGAAGGGTAGGAGTCAAGACAGGGGCAGGGTCATTGCAAGGGACAGGGGGAGGAACAGGGTCAGGATGGAGTGCGGGGCCTGTGGCAGCTAGGCCAGCAGGGCGTGGTGTCTCCAAAGTGAGGCTGGGAGCTGGAGGTTCGGGCGAGGCGGGGATGTGGCCTTGGGGCCGGGCCTAGGAGCTGCACCATCCACAGCTCCACACTCCTGGGGAGGGGGGACTGGGTCGATGGGCAGCCATCCCGCGCTGGAGAGAGGGGAGTCCAGCTGCCCAGGGTCAGATTTTTCGGCCCCAGCCATTGCCCCGAGGGCCGCAGTGGCAGCAGCGGAGGCAGCACTATCAGCCGATTGGAGAGAAGGGTCTGGAGCAGTCCGGGGGACAGGAGCAGGGCCGGCAGATGGGGAAGGGAAGGAGAGGAGAGGGGAAGGTGGTTGAGGGCTGTCCTCAGCCGAACCCTCTGGGCGGGGAGGGTCGTCCACCCCCGGACACGCCAGGGTCAGGCCCAAGGCGTTTATCTCCTCCATAAGGGAGGAGAAATCTCCCCCCGCCACCACGAGGATCTCCTCGGTGGGGATCGAGGAGGGAACAACCTCAGCACCAGTAGGGGGTGCGAGGGGTGTCGGGCCAGAGGGGCATCCGGCCGGGGACTCCTTGAGGAGGGACTCTAGGAGGGAGATGGTACTACCCACAGCTGCCGCTGCAGTCTCCTCAGCCGGGGACCCGGTGGAAGGCCCAGGTCCAGCATCCCCCTTGCAGGACTTGTAGGGGCGTTCACCCCCCTCGGCGATGAGGGGAAGGGGGCACTGGGTCCCGGCCTTGCGCTTGCCGTGCTTACCCTGCACGAGCATCCAGCCCTCCGAGGTGGAGGGCTGGGCGGTGGGGGCAGGGCCAGGGGGCAAGAGCGCAGAGGATGGGGTGTGGGAAAGCAGGGGCGAGGCAGTAGGGGAAGGAAAGGTCTCCCCCTGGGGTGAGCCCCCTCCAGCGCCCGCCAAAGGTGGCCCTGGCTCCCTCTCCGCCGCAGGCCCCGCCAGACTGCTCCGGGTGTCAGCGGGGCCCGCCCACTCGCCTGGGCATGTGGGGGGAGGCGCCCCCGGGGCCCGAGTGGAGGTGGCAGTCGGTGGAGGAGGGGTGGCCACAGGCTGGGGAAGGAGTCACTGCTGGTCTGGCTGGCACCCCCCTGGTCCCGGGCTCCCCACTTTGCTGGGCCAGGGGCAGTCCTTCCAGACGGGCCCCATCGCCCGGCAGAGGAAGCATCGGGTCTCTCCTGTGCTGTAATGGACCCGATACTGGGCCCCTTGATGGGGCACCAGAAATGACCCCTCTAGCGCCTCCCTGCCACGTGCCGCCGGTGGCAGCTGGAGCTGCACCCGCCGGCGGAAGGACAGGACGTGGCGGAGGGCGGGGTCCTTACAGCCGAGGGGAAGCGGGCTGATGGTGGAAATGGGCTTCCCCAGGGCAGAGAGGAAAGGCAAAAGGGCGGCGTTGGGGAGGAAGGGCGGGATGGAGGTGAGGACCACCCGTACGCCCAGGTCCTCCAGGGGCTCCACGGGGACGTGGACGCCCCCAACCACTAGGCCCGTCACCACCACCTCCTGGGCAGTGGCCTCCGATGCCAGGAAGAATACCACCTTCCCATACATCTTCGAGGCGGCCACCACGGCCGTGGGCCCCACCATCCGCACCAATGCCCGCACGTAGGTTTCTACGTGGGGTGAGGCAGGCACCAGGAGGCAGCGGACCCCATGCCTCCTGGTAAGGGTGGGGAAGGGGCCCCGGCCTCCAGAGATGGTGCTGGAGGCAGCGGTCGGGCCAAGTGCTTGGCAGCATGCATGGCCCCCAGAGCTGGTGGAAGGAACAGCGGGGGAAGGGACAATGGGGGAGGGAGCAGGCCCCACCATGGGCGGGGTTGCCGTTAGAGCAGGGCCTTTGCCCTTTTTCTTCCCCTGGCCCTTCTTCCCAGCCGAGGGCGCACCCCCCAGAGCAGGGGGGGCTGTAGCTGGAGCAGTGGCAGAGTCCTTAGGGTCCCCACCCGAGATGTCCGCCGCCGGAGCCCTGGGCCCGGTAGGGGCGGAGAGGCCAGATGCCTTGGACGGGGGGGGGGCGGCTCGGGGCAAGGGGTAGGGGCATCTAGGGAGGGGGTCCCGACCCCAGACGCGCACACCATCCTGGGGGGAGGTAGGACCACAGCGGGAAGGGTGGGGGAGGGGTAAGGGGGAAGAGAGAGGGAGATGGACCGCTCCTCCCCGCTAGGCTGAAAGCAGGGGAGGAGGGCACCAGGACAAACGAGTGGGGTGGGGAGGGGGCCAGACCAGGCAGGGGCACAAGGAACACACTCACCAGCCCTGGTGGAAAACACCGGCTCCTCCGGCTGCACTGGGGGCAGGGGCTAGGTCAAACTTGCAGTGTTTGGGGGGGCAACAAAAACGGGGAGGTCAGTTAAAGGGGGCCATGAGCATCACTGGGGTAGGAGAACTGGGCCAGGACAGAGGGGGAAAACTGCAGCAGAAGGGCGTGGGGGTCAGGACCAAAGCAGGGCTAGAAAGACTCAGTGGCAAGCCCACTGCACCTGGACGGGGCAGGGAGCAAACAAACCAAGGCAGGACCAGGGCAATTCAAACAAACAAACAAACAAACCAGGGGCAGGGCAGGGCAGGGCAGGGCAAACAAACAAACAAAAAGGCTACAGGATTGGGAGAGCTGCAGAGGAAGCAGGGGGCAGTAACAGGGAATGGGGGAGGGGGAAGGGAAGGGGCAGGGGTGCCCCGAAGGCTGGGGCCAGGGGGGGCACCAGCAGCAGCATCAGGGGAAGGGTGCTAGCAGCAGCAGCAGCAGCAGGTCCCCACAGCCAGTTAGGGGGCAAGCAAGCAGGGCCCCCAAGAAGGAGGAGCAGCAGCAGGGGGCTCCCCAGCAGCAGTAGGAGAGTCATAGAAGGGAGATATATAAGCTGCAGAATGTTACGGGCCTTGTTCCCTGCAGACTGAGAAGGGGTTACTACAGGTTAATTAGGAGCACCTGAGGCCAATTCAGGCACAGCTAGAGTCCTGATAAAAACCCCCTACTCCAGCCAAGCAAAGGAAAAAGTAAGGAGAGCTAGTAGTAGTGTGGGAGGAGTGTTGTAATTAACCAGACCAAGAGCCATGAAAAAGGTACAAGAGAACAGAGAGGGGGAAATAGCCCAGGGGAAAGAAGTTCAGCTGCAAGCAGTGTCAGCAGCACATAGCTGCTATTTGTAGGGCCCCTGGGCTGGGGCCCAGAGTAGAGGACGGGCCCAGGTCCCTTCCCCTTCCCCTTGCCCCCTCACTGTACACTACAGAGGCACTGACATCCAAAGATAGGGGCAACAGACAGTGCCTCAACCCACCACACGAGAGCAAAGTGTGGGAACCATAATAGCAGAGAGGGAAATTTGTCACAACAGGTTGTGTATAAAGAGTTATGTACGTGCTGGAAATATGTTCTTAAAATATGTCATGGAGACAGCTGAGAAACAAGACTGCCCTAGACAAAGGAATGTGGGTTAATCTATCTGCATGGATCAAGCTAATAGGTCGATAAGAAAAACAGCATGGCTTGATTACAAACAAAGGAGAATAGAAGTATGTTATCTTCTAAGGTAAACAAAGTGATCAAGCCAATCAAGAAAGCAAATTGGTCTGAGGATGAAAAAGAGGCTTGTCACCTGCATCCTGAAGCAGCAGCAGCAGCAGGGGAGAGGAACCTTGGGTTTACTTTAAAAAAAAAAACATTTCAAAGGTTTTCTGGAAAATATAAGGGAAGAAAAGAGGCTACTTTGTTATTCACCAGTTAGAGGATAAGGGGATCAGAACCCTCTGATTCTGTGAATGGGGGATCCTCCTGCTTGAAAGGCTGTAGATGTGTAGTTTGATGTAAGTAAGAAAACTGCTTAGGCAAAGATTGTACCTTGCTAAAATTAAGTTTTAGTCACTAGAAAGTATGATATTTCCATTGTGTGTGGAGCCATACCTGTCTCTTTTTCTTCTTACTTAGTATCACTTAAATCTATGTTTTTTATTAATAAATTTATTCTTAGTTTACATAGAATAATAGAAGATTAGGATTGGAAGGGACCTCACAAAGTCATCTAGTCTAACCCTCTGCTCAAAGCAGGAACAACCCCTACTAAATCACCCCAGCCAGGGCTTTGTCAAGCCACACTTTAAAAACCTCTAAGGATGGAGATTCCACCACCTCCCTAGGTAACCCATTCCAATGCTTCACCACCCTCCTAGTGAAAATTTTTTTCCTAATGTCCAACCTAGACCTCCCCCCTTGCAACTTGAGACCATTGCTTCTTGTTCTGTCATCTACTACCACTGTGAACAGCCTACCTCCATCCTCCCTGGAACCTCCTTTCAGTTAATTAAAAGCTGCTATCAATCCCCCCATATTCTTCTCTTCTGCAGGCTAAACAAGCCTAGTTCCCTCAGTCTCTCCTCACAAGTCATGTGTTCCAGCCCCCTAATCATTTTTGTTGCCCTCTGCTGGACCCTTTCCAATTTGTCCACAGCCTTTCTGTAATTGGGGGGCCAAAAACTGGACACAGTACTCCAGATGAGGCCTCACCAGTGCCAAAGAGGGGAATAATCACTTCCTGCGATCTGCTGGCAAGACTTTTACTAATGCTGCCCAATATGCCATTAGCCTTCTTGGCAATAAGGGCTCACTGTTTACTCATGTTCAGCTTCTTGTTCACGGTAACCCCCAGGTCCTTTTCTGCAGAACTGCTGCCTAGCCAGATGGTCTCCAGTCTGTAGCTGTGCATGGGATTCTTCTGTCCTAAGTGCAGGACTCTGCACTTGTCCCTGTTGAACCTTGTCAGATTTCTTTTGGCCCAATCCTCTAATTTGACTAAGTCACTCTGTATTCTATCCTTGCCCTCCACCATATCCACCACTCCCCCCAGCTTACTGTCATCAGCAGACTTGCTGAGGGTGCAGTCCACCACATCCTCCAGATCATTAATGAAGATGTTGAACAAAACGACTTCATCACCGACACCTGGGGCACTCGGCTTCTTGCTGGCTGCCAACTAGACATCGAGCTGTTGATCACTACCTGTTGATCCCAATGATCTAGCCATCTTTCTATCCATCTTATAGTCCATTCATGCAACTCATACTTCTTTAACTTGTTGGCAAGAATACTGTGGGAGACCGTATCAAAAGCTTTGCTAAAGTGAAGGTATATCACATCTACTGCTTTCCCCACATCCACAGTCAGTCATCTCATCATAAAAGGCAATTAGATTGGTCAGACATGACTTGCCCATGGTGAATCCATGCTGACTATTCCTGATCACCTTCCTCTCTTCCAACTGCCTCAAAATGGATTCCTTGAGGACCTGCTCTATGATTTTTCCAGGGACTGAAGGGAACAGTTGATGGGTAGGTGGGGCATGCCAAACAGAGTCTGCAGCTACCTGTGTGAAAGAGCTGCTGACTGCCTGCAAACAGCTATCATTCCAACTCAGGCAGATGTGGTCATGCAGTGGGTGCTGAGCAGCCACTATTTTTTTTCTGTGGGGGCCTCAGCCCCTCAGCATCCATGGAATTGGTGCCTATGCACCTCTGGAGAACTCAGGAACTAGGGTTTGCTGATTATTACCTGCAAAGAAAGGTTTAGACTGGCAGTCTTGAGGAATTTGCTTGTGACGCAGAGAGACTGTTGCATAGTTGCTCCAGGAAAGCTCTCTCTTGCTAAGGCAGAGACAGTGGCTTACAGTTCTGGACTCCCCGAGAAGCTGTCACATCTGTTTAATGGCTGGAGTTTATGGGAATGAGCTTTGAGCTTTTGTCTATATTTGTGAAATTACTTGGCCAGGTGGGCATTTAAGCTGAGTAGAAAGAGGAGCTCAGAAGTGTGTTTCTAATATCTCGTATGAGCTTCAGAGAGGAGAGAAATTACATTGAAAGTTCATTATAGATAAATTGAACTCCTATACTTTTGCTACTGCCTGAGGGCTGTGTGTACTGCAGCATCCTATCTGATATTGCCTGCTGATGGGATGAAAGAAGCCAAAGGAATAGGAGACAGGTTGTCTTCTATTCCTTTTCGACTAAATTTTGTTAGAATGTGGAGGGCTGAGGTAATATGACATTATCATTTCCCCCACCCCCAACAACCACCACTTTTATTTTGATTCTTATAAAGCTTCTCTGCATGGAAATTTGGGCTTCTTTGATTTTGAGAGGTATAGATAGATGGAGAGGAAAAGAAACCAAGGGAAAGACTCTCCAGCAGCATCCCTCTGTGACTCAAATTCCCCCTGTGCCTCCCATCATGAAGGATGCAAGTTATATACAGGAATCACTTCACCCACTGAAACACAGCCCTATGTGAAGCGAAAAGCAGCAGCTGTGTAACAGGACATGGCACCACTACACGATACTTTATGGCTGGAACTGTTTGATGACCATAGGAGTCCAATTATGATCTCGCTGTTTTCTCCCAGTGTAACTTGATTGAAGTCAGTGAAGTTACTCCTGATTTTCACTACTTACTATTCAGCATTTTACTAATGTCTATACACCATTGAGTAAAACGAGACCCCAACCTCACTGGGGCACTCAGATGCTACTAAAATGCAATATTACCAACTAGACACAGGAAGACAATTTTTTTAAAGGTGTATACCTGACTTACACTCCTAAGAATTGCACATCTAAAACCTCAATTTTTGTGTGTAAATTACTGGCAATATTGTGCTTATGCCTGAAATAACCTGAGTTGTGCATAAAAACTTGGATTTGGCATGCCATTCTTGTGTACAACTTTTAGATGCATTTGAAAATTTGACCTAGCTTCTTACTGCCTGCAATATCCTTTTGCAATGGGTAGCAAAGCTCACTTAAACATGTGAAAATATTTGTTTCTCCTATTTATACAGTATTAATATTTTAAATATTTTTCAAACAATTTCCTATTTAGCTATTAGAAACCTAAGAAAACAATCACTTTGGGCAAATAAGAAATGTATCTTATCTGGACAGTGGTTTATTGAAAATAACAGAGCATAGCCACATTCCTTTCTCTAGTTTCCCTAAAAGAAAGCTAGGCATCAAAATCCTTACAAAAAGTCAAAAATGTACTGACCATTACATTTCCCTTATCTGCTAATAATTAAGAAAGTAATTAAGGGCCCAGATTCTGCAAACTTTTGAATCCCATTGATGAGAAAAGATTACAAAGTCAGGCCCTAAATTAGTTGGCATGATTTATTTTTAACAAACCCATGATCCATACTATTTACCTTAACTTTCTTTAGGGACTCACAGAATATTTTATTGGTACAGAATTAATTGCATGTGGCTGGAGTGATACATAATTTTTCAAGCCAAGTGTACGTAGGACAATTCCATCATAAATTGTTTGATTTTTTTAAAATGGCAAATAAAAAATAGCTAGTTAGACAGAAAGGCCTTGATCCAGCAAAACACACAAGCACATGTTTAATTTTCAGATCAATGGGCCTATTCATGGGCCCAAATCTGAAAATTACTGAGTACTTGGGCTCCAGTCGAGAAAAGCAGTTAAGCATGTATTCAATATTAAGCATGTATGTATCCCATTGAACATTTTAGTCAATGGGACCAGTCATATACTGTTTAGCATGTGCTTAAATACTTTGCTGGATCAGGGCCTAAGTGATCTAAAATTGTTTTAGCACAGGACATTAGGTTTTTGCAAATGAATGCTATTAAAGGAAATTTGTAACGTTCTGATAACTTGCAATAAAGTTACCGTACAAATTTAACATTCAAAATGTTATGCTGATTAATAGGATTGGCTGCCAATGTTCTTTGGTGGTGAGCAATATGTCCAAGGTTTCTTTACATACGGATATTATGCAGCTATTGTTTATTGTATTCATAAAACTATAATGTTCTATGAAGATTCAATGACTGTAACAAACTCCATAGAGCTGTTCAGTGACAAACTGTTGCTAATGGAATCTATCCACCAACAGTACAGTATACTGTGAACCATTTTAGTGAGTCCCAGCAGAATTATTAAATCTCACAAAGACAGTGATGACTGCTCATGAATTTCTGGGAAGCTTGTTATCTGATTACATATTTGTGGGATTTTACTGTCTGCTTCAATAATTCCACTGACAAGGTCCAGTCTGGGAGGATGACTGAGCAAACTCAGTGGACTGATGATTGTTCTCATATCCAATAGTTTTCTATAAACCACTCCTGAAAACTCATCACAGCAGATTTATTAATTAACATTTGATTTGTTATTTAAGCAATTTTGATAGGTTTTTTCCCCTCAACCATAAACATTTTCAGCCTAATGGTAAGGCTCTATGCTACAGCAATTACTGTCTTACCTATTGCATGACAGCTTGGCAGACTTAATAAATCTTCCGAGAACAGTTGTTTTTGAAAGTGTACACAGCTAAATTTGAAACATATTTAGGATGCTTCAGAGTGTAAACTGAAAAAAACCCACACCCTTTGTAATAAGGCACACACAGAACATTGGCCTGCAACATCCAAACCACTTTAAAGAACTTTGAGTTCACTCCCCTCCACTTTTTCTTGGAAAGGAGCCAGATCAGGAACAGTAAAGTGCTGAAGGGAACAAGCAACAGCTAATCTGCCTTGATTCCATAGGAAAGAAAAAGCCCTTCTCAAGTACCCTGTGGGATTGAGGCTCTACGAGACAAGAAAGGGTAGGGCAGAGGGGAGGGAAGTTCTCTGTTACATCACTCACCCACTCCCAATTAACCTCACAAGGATTATGCTGTGTAAAATAATTTGACTAGAGCCTTATTATTCTCGGATCAGTGGAAACCTCCTGAAGGGAGACGAAGTAGTGGAGACAAGAAGGCTCCCTAAGGTGATATGCTGTGCTGCCATGGCAGGAGTGGGCAGGAGAGGGGGTGTACCCCAGGCAGAGATTAGCATGAGTCTTACAGATATTTGCTAGTCTAATGGCTTGAACACACTATTTCACAGGGCAGTGGACTCCCCTGAACAAAAGATTGGGTTTAAAAGCCCATGAGTTGAAACTTAGTGAGATACTTGTACACAGTGTGAGTTTTCCCATCATGTAGGAGACGATCTAGCCCATTTTTGTAGGTGATTTCAGAATGATTATTCTTTCAATTTTCTTTTAATTTGCACTGCAGTGAAACTATTTTTACTGGGGAAATCTTGTTAAATATCCTTTTAATTTATGACAAATTAGCCAAGCACAATACAAACACATGAGAAAAAAAAATGAACACATACTGATTGAGAAGAAAAAATAATCTCTCAGTGAAGAAAACCTGACACACTTGCAACAAAAAGTCTGAAAGGATCAGTGGAAACATGCTTAGTAAAAAGAGCAGTTAAACTACACTCCACAGATGTACTGCTGGCAGAAAAATTGTACACAATAGGGAAATCAATACAACTGATCGGGCACCTAAAATGGATGCTGAACAGAAGCATCAGGAATGCTTACAAACCAAATAGCCTGAAGAAAATAAGAAAGTGATGGACGCAGCGTGTATTTGGAAACAATGAAGAATTCAGAAGTATAGTGGAAGAGTGTGACATCAGAACATTGTCCTATAAAGGGCAAAACCTCCAAGACATTCTCAGCATGACCCAAGACTCCTGCCTGAACCAAAAATAATCAAATTGGTACCTTTTGGTACAATAATATATTTATGTAAAAACTTACCACTTCCCTGGACTGGAGTTGATAGACCAACTTATACATAACAGATTTTTCTACTGGCTTTTGCTAATGTGTTTCTCCAGATACTGGTCACATTCTTGGTAGTGTGGTTATTGTTCTGCTGGGGATTGGTGAAATCTCATTGAAGCTGGTGTCCATAACCACTGCCCTTCATTCAGAATCTATGTAAAAAACCCAATTAAGCTCTCCTTTATGGAACAGATAGCTGAAACAATAGGAACAACTTCCCAAAATACAATCCAGGCATGACCATTCAGGAGCCTGAGCTATGTGGATGGATGGTTTTCTTTGGGGACTGAATGCAAAAAGCAAAAGCCTGGGTATTGTTTGTGGGAGATGTGGGTGTGTGAGAGTAGCAGCAAGAAATACTGCAGAAGTACATGGAGAAGGCAGCAAGAAAGACCCAGAAACAGCAAGAAAAACACTTGTGGCATGAGTCCTGAGAAAAAAGCTAAGAGAGAATGAGCTTTTCACTAAAATAGAGAAGCTTGGAACTGCGAGAAAAGGAACTGTCCCCTGTTTGATTCCTAGTGTGTCCAGAGAAATAAAACTTTGCTTAAATAAACAAGATTGCATCAAAGAAATACCAGATTCTCATCACCAATGTTTCTCCCTAACAGAAACAATCTGCAAACCCACAAATGTTGGGTAACTGCTTAGGTCAAAAGGTGCAATGTTATTGTTCCATCAGATGCATGGATAACAGGTATACAACAAAAATTTTCTCTGGGAGTAAATAGGCATCCCCCACGTCTATCTAGAGAAAGAGAGTAAAGTCAGAGAAATAAGAACATATGAGCCCTTATCATGGTTCTGACAGTTACTCCTCTTCTGGTGTTGCCAGTTATTTATCCTCTCTGTCTCAGTTTTGGCATATAGACGATGGTGAAATTGTTATTAGAGCTAAGTGTTAGTTGTTTGCTCCTACTTGATTTGTGTACAGTAGACCAAGGTACCATATGCATTATTGTAGAGACCCCTAACAGAACCAAAAGTCATTATCCCTATTGTTCAAGGAAATTGTATGATCAAAGTCAGTAAAGAAACAAATAACATATACTGATAAAATGTATAGTCAGAGACAGGCAGGCTAGCAAGAATAACTACATTGATCTCCAGCAAGAATGAGTGTTAATTATTAGACTAAGGATCAAACTTTCAAAAGCACACACAGGTGACTTAGATGCGTAAGTCCCATTTTCAAACGTTACTTAGGCACTTTTGCAAATTCTACTAGGCACCTATCTGCATGTTTAGGCACCTAAATACCTTTAACATCTGGCTATTAGTGCCTAAGTGTCTTACTCCCATTGAATTCAAACCCTAGATGCTTTTGAAAATCCCACTATGTGCTTATCTGAATCTTAGGATTTAAATATCTAGTCCTAAAACCTATATTTTTAAAGGTACTTAGACATGGATGCACTCAACATTGCAATACCTAACTGATTAAGGAGACTAACTCATTTTTTTTAGAAAGGGGTGAAGGAGCCAAAATCCCAATGGAATCCTCAATCCCTTTTAAAAGTAAGAGTTAAGCATTGCAACACTGAGCACAGAAATGCCTCAGTACCTTTAAAAATCTGGGCCTAAGTGTTTATGTCATTTAGGCCTTTTAAAAAAACGTACTCTAAACCTGAATACTGATTTAGTGTAATTGATTTTAATATTTAGCAACAGCAGTGATTACATTGCTGACAGATGTGGCAGGCATATACATTGCATTCATGTTTGAAATTGTCAGTAGTTGATGATTAGGTGTAGATAACAGTTTTCTTAAAGTGAAGAAAATTTGCAAATATGTCTGGATACATTTTCTGACTTAGAACTTTATGGGCAAACTTGCCTTTCAAGTAGTTACTCTTTTTTGTGATTAATGTATTGATTTTCATTAAAAAAATGACATAGAAAAGTACAAAAAGGTAAATGAGTTACAGCTTCTATATGTTTCTAAATATTGCACACCTCACAGGCTCTCAAACTAATTTGGTTTGGATCACAAACTAAATATGAGTAAATAAGTGTAATGCTGTTGCAAAAATCAAACATCATTCTGAACTGTATTAGCAGAAGTATTGTAAGCAAGACAACAAAAGTATTTTTTCCACTGTATTCCGCACTGATAAGGCCTCACCTGGAATACTGTGCCTAGTTCTATGCACCACACTTTGGAAAAGATGTGGACAATTGGAGAAAGTCCAGAGAAGATAGAGGATACTGAGCTAGATGGACCATTGATCTGACCCAGTATGGCCATTCTTATTTAAGAAAAACAAAAATGATTAAAGGTCTAGAAAATGTGACCTATGAGGAAAGATTGGATGGGAAAATGGGTTTGTTTAGTCTGGAGAAGAGAAGACTGAGGGGGGACAAGAAAACAGTCTTTAAGTTAGTAAAAGGATTTTACAGAGAGGATGGTGATAAATTGTTTTTATCCACTGAAGACAGGACAAGAAGTAATGGGCTGAAATTGTAGCAAGGGAGATTTAGTTTAGACATTATGAAAAGCTTCCTAAGTATAATGCTAGTCAGGCACTTGAACAAATTACCTAGGGAGGTTGTGGAATTTCTGTAACTGGAGGTTTTTAAGCATGTGTTAGACAAACACCTGTCTGGGATGGTCTAGATAATTCCTAGTCCTGCCTCCGTGCAGGAGACTGGACTAGATGACCTATCAAGATCCCTTTCAGTCCTACATTTCTATCATTTCTATAATTTACACTGTAGATTAGCAACTGAGGGTGAGAAAAGAGTTAGCACTGAGTTAAAAATAAAGCGGCAGAAAGAAAGAAATCACCCATAACTATGTAAAGAAGAATATTATTGTGAAGAATATAGTTTTGTTGGACAAAATTGAGCCATGGTGTAAGTGAGTTTTTCCTCAGCACCCGTCTTATAAACCCTCCCTTTTAGTATTTTTGCTGCAGTAATATAATTCCCTTCTTTTTTCTCTCCTTTTTCTGAAACTGGATCAAGGACTAGAGGCAGGTTTCTAACTTTGCATTTTGATGTTCTTTTATCACAAAATGAGGCAAAAATAAAAAGCATTACTTCCATATTAGTATAGTGTTGGCTTCTGAAATGAGGTCCTAGGGAAAAATAATTGACTGTGAGATACAAATCAACCACATGTTAAAACCTCCCCCTCCACATATATGCTGAATCTTAGAAACACACCTGTTTTTATATCAATTTTAAGAACTCAAAGATTTAGGATATAAAGTACCTCAGTCACCAAGGCAGACTGCAGGATAATCCACTAATCCAGACAGATGAAAGGAAATGCAGATTTTATGCCCTCTTGAGAATGGCAGCCTGTCAAAAAATAGATCCTTCTGTTCAACTTGCCAAAAAGAAGAGGAAGAAAGATCTCACCCTCAGAGACACACACACACATACAAAATTAAGATTGTCTATGCTGCAGAGGAACATTTATCAACATTCTTACAGAAATCAATCTGAAAACACATGTACAGGGAGGTACTGTTTATTTCTCTTAACAACATTAAAGCAAATATATTTCCTGAATAAATGCAATGCTCTATTTCAGAAATGTAAAAATGTTTTGTAAAGGATTAATATATATTCAATCAGGAGAGATTTTTTTTTCTTTTTTGGTGTGTTGTTCAAAATAAAGTCTTTACATCTAACTGGTGCACAAGTACAATAAGAACATAACAATTTTGTTTACAAAGAAATCTTAATGTAACATATATATTCAAGTGACAAACTCTGCTAAATGTCTTGAAACTTGTTTGATTAAGAGTTTTTCACAGTGAGTTGGATTCTACCATCCTTACTCAAGGTAAATAGCCCCCTGACTTCAGCTGGTTATTCTCAACATGAGTAAGGTTGGCAAAACCTGGTCTAGTGTTTTTAATACTATGGTGCACTTTAATTTAAATCTCAAGTGGTATTTGAGGGATTCTGCTTTCTTGGGAAAGATACAGAATGTATTCTGAGGACTGAAAAACATGAGCAATCACTTTAGTTCCTCCTTTTCCCTTGTATCTGAGCTATTTGTCCTTTATGTACATTGGGGGCAGACGGCAAAGGTGGAGATGGAAAAACAAGTAAGGCAAAAAGCGGATAGAGAAAACATTAAAAAAATTCACACTTTCTTCTAATGTGCAAAATGTGCATAATCCCTGAAGTGAGTAAAAATGCATGATTGGGAAGAAAAATTAATCCATTAAAAATCTTCTACAAATGTCAAAATTGAGATGATACACAAAGCACTTTCGGTTTTGCTACACAAAGTATCATATATTATTAGTAGTATACATTATTAAATGGATATTGCTCCATGAACACAGATTTGTGTTAATGTCAAAGCTTTAGGCATGCTATTTGCATTCTATAATTCCTATTTTTATATTTTAAACAGTTTGTATTTATGTATTTTTCCAAGTCATATGTACTTTCATATCTTTAGATAAATAATTATATGCCTGTGTGTATGATAATATAGTTTCTATGGGTTAAAAGTCATAATAAACAAATTTCCATCAGATTATTAGAAACAGCACTCCAAAATTAGTCCAATATTCTGTAGGTCAAGATACGGCAACTACAGTTCTGTATGTATCATATTTATTTTCAGTATTCCTAAACATTTTTTTATATTGGCAAGATTTCTTTTACAAAACATATTGCAAACATTAATCTGCTATTTCAGCATCATGCAAAAAGGTCGTCCCTAATCTACTGCAAAAGTGAGATTCTCAACTCAGTTCATGGTGTGGTCACAGTTGGCAGCTATGGACAGCTGGGGAGTTTGGAGTGACCTCATTTTATGTATGAAAGGGATTAGGATGAATGCTGAATTTCCTTATTACTTTATTTAAATCTTAACCCTTCAAACAGTTATGATGAGTATATGCATTCTGTATTCAATTCTTCTCTTCCAGCACAACATTCAAGTAAACAGGCTTTGCCCAGAGGTTCTCTGTGTAAGCAGGAGGAATGACATCCTTCCACCTGGCCACAGAGTGCTAGTGAAGGGTGTGCTTTCCACTACAGCCCTCTCTTGCCAGTAGTCTACACCATATGGAGGATTTGTAGTGTCTCACTTCCCTTCTAACCTCTCTTTTCCTTCCATACACACTATTCTGAGACCTTAGCAATAACTGCATTAAGGAATGAAATAATTCTGAATATTTTTACTTCAGCCAATTTTGCATCTCAGCCTTCACATTTTAATAGATATTGGGGATTGTAGATGCAATGTAATAATATTATTGTTGTACTATGGTAGTGCTTAGGTACCCAATCATTGACAAGCATCTCTCTACACTAGTTGCTGTACAAACACATAGCAGAAAGGCATCCCCTGTTCCAGGGAAGTTACAATTTAAGTATAAGGCAAGGGACAACAGATGCCTAAAATAAACAGAGAGAGAGAATACAAGGTAATAATGAGACAATACTAATCATAAGAAAAACAATGGTCTAATCATTGTCTGTTGTTTTAAGTCATCACATCAGAGGAGTTTTAAGGAGGGATTTGAAGAAGGACAGAGACAGGGCTTTGCACGTATTTATGAAGAGCTTTTCCCAAGCGTGAGGAGCAGCATGGGAAAAAGTATGAAGGAGATATAATCCCTAAGCGTCATTATTGTATGTTACTATTTATTTTATAATGTAAATGTTTATAATTATATCTATAATTATATCTTATATTATATATAATTATATCTTGTTAAGAGTGCAATAAGGTTTAATTAAAGCTGGTGAACTGGTTTAAAATCTTCAAATAAAAGATGCTATAGAAGTGTAAAGTATTACTATTTATTATTGAGGCATTGCAATGTTAGTAACAATTGAAGCTAACATCATTTCAATTAAATTGCAATTATACCTTCCACAATACATGTGGACACAATGGCTTAATTTTACACTTGGGTGCCTCCTGGGCAACCCTTCTTATGGGCACAATCTGTAATGTGTCTTCTCTGAAATCAAAGGGAATTTTCTGAAGAAAAAGATGCAAGATGAGACCCAAGTTTGTAAGAACATTGTATAGATGTTCAAAATTGATGTAATTTTGATTTTTTTAAATTTAATTTCACAGTTTTCGTTTAAAAATTTGCTTCTATGTGTGAATAATAAGTCACATTTTAATCTTGACTGTGAACACAACAAATTGCACCTCAAGGACTCTATTTAATCAGAATAGTAAGTTTAATTATCTGTTGGAATTTGCTCAGTTGATATATTTTTATCAGCAATATATATAAGACTGCATATTGATTCTGCATTATAATATTGGGTCACATTTTCATCTCTATATTTGAAATGTAAAATTTGCATATGTAATTTTGCATCGAGATTTGAACTGCAGGCACAAATCTGAGTGCTTTCATCTTTTTAGATGTGACTGAGGTAATTATCTAGACTGGTGCTTATTACTCAAATGTGTTGTATAGGTGTAATAAAAGAAAATCATAATACCACTCCCCAGCTGTTTATAACTCTCCAACTTCTTCAGGACATGAAAAATCTTTGTCTTTTTCTTCAGGAAGTAGCTGGTCTCCTCTATGCTTGGGTTAATGTACATGAGCTTTTCACTAATTATAGGCTACCGGTCTGTTCTTTAGGATTGTTTGTACTCCGTAATTTCTAAAGTAATTCTTCTCCAGTGTGGGTTCAAATCAACACTCGCATTTTCTATCCTGGTTAGTGGCTAAATAGTCCTATGTGTTGAATCTCTCATTACCTACACTTCACACATGCTCTTACTGTTACTAACAGGATTAATATTATTATATTTAGGGATGTGAAACTAAAACAGGCAAAGAATGAGTGATTAATATCAGCCACAAGTACACCATTCACTAGGATATTGCAAGCCATTCATTTGAAAAGCTATTCTAATGAATGGGATTCATACCTCTAAAATGAATCGAAGAGGGATCTGCTAACATTTTCCCAGAATAATCCCTGCTATCAAATGTTGAATATATGGAGTTTTTCAGCAAATCAATGGGATGTAAACAATAGGAATAGTCTAAAATGTATATGGGAACTTCTGTCTATAACTGGATACTACTGAAAAGCATATTTGTTTGTTTTTCTACCCCCTGTAGGAAACTAATTATTTTAAAACAAAATTCATGGATTTCTGGTTGAATTTTGTACTGAACTCATTGTCAGTGGTCATTTATTATTTGGGTCCCTGACTATAACACCCCTGAATTCCACTATTTTTATGAAACCTTTTTTCCCTTCCAACATTAATATACACTCACTGCACTCTTACGACCTGTTCCTGCTTCCATGGCAGTAAACGGAATTCATTGGGAGACAAAATCATCCAGAAATGAATAGTGTTAAAAGTCAGTTTTTAATTCACATTAGATCCTAGCATAGGATGAACAACAGGAAAAATGTATTTTCAGCTTAATCTTTAGTTCATTTACATTTGCAAAGTATTTAAATTCTGTGGGATTTCCACTCCTCTTTCTACTGACTGCAGAATACACTAGTTTAGACTGACGTACATTTACCAGTTGTTTCTGATTATGTGTATTGTATTCTGAAGGCATTTAAGTGCAATTTATTTCTAATAACCCACTTATAAGCATTAGCAAGATCAGCATTTACAATTTAATTACATGTTCTTATGGCATAAAATTCAGCTGTGGGCTGCTGCATTAAGTTTTGTTATTATGCAGCTTTGTTACATCATTTATAGATAAACATCATGCCTGTCTGACTTTTTCTCAGATACTATTTAAATCCTTCAAAAGGAACTGTTTTCTGTGTAACAAAGTTAAACCAATTCTGAAGCTTTTCCTGGAATTAAATTATACTAGTATTTGACAAAGCAATATTCCAGTTCCAAAGTGGGTAAACTAGGATGGTGAAGGCTTCATCCTTCACAGCATAGAACACTGTGTGAGTTCATGATCCCAGTCTTTATCTCCAAGATGCTTAATGGCTGAGGATATATAAAAAAAATCACCTGGAAGTCTGGGACGAGGATCATGGTCAACACCATCATTCCTCTGGCACAATAAAATTGTCTGCCAAAGGAGTAAAATTAATTTGTCACCCTTTCCTATAACATTAGTCTATGGCCTGGTCTACACTGCCAGCAAAATTCGGCAGCAGTCGCCGGGAGTTACGCAAGCTACAGAGAGTAGCTTAGAATCATAGAATCATAGAATATGAGAGTTGGAAGGGACCTCAGGAGGTCATCTAGTCCAACCCCCTGCTCAAAGCAGGACCAACCTCAGCTATATCATCCCACCCAGGGCTTTGTCAAGCTGCAGCTTAAAAACCTCTAAGGATGGAAATTCCACCACCTCCCTAGGTAACCCATTCCAGTGCTTCACCACCCTCCTAGTAAAAAACTTTTTCCTAATGTCCAACCTAGACCTCCCCAGCTGCAACTTGAGACCACTGTTCCTTGTTCTGTCATCTGCCACCACCGAGAACAGCCTAGCCCCATCCTCCCTGGAACCCCCTTTCAGGTAGTTAATGGCCGCTATCAAATCCCCCCTCATTCTTCTCTTTTGCAGACTAAACAAGCCCAGTTCCCTCAGCCTCTCCTCATAAGTCCTTTGCTCCAGCCCCCTAATAATTTTTAATGGACTCTCTCCAACTTGTCCACATCCTTTTTGTAGTGGGGGGCCCAAAACTGGACACAATACTCCAAATGTGGCCTCACCAATGCCGAATAGAGGGGAATAATCACTTCCCGTGACCTGCTGGCAATGCTCCTCCTAATGCAGCCCAATATGTTATTAGCCTTCTTGACAACCAGGGCACACTGCTGACTCATATCCAGCTTCTTATCCACTGTTACCCCCAAGTCCTTTTCTGCAGAACTGCTGCCTAGCTCGTCGGTCCCCAGTCTATAGCTGTGCATGGGATTCTTCCTTCCTAAGTGGAGGACTCTGCACTTTTCTTTGTTGAACCTCATTAGATTTCTTTTGGCCCAATCCTCCAGTTTGTTTAGGTCCTTCTGTATCCTATCCCTACCTTCCAGGGTATCTACCACTCCCCCCAGCTTAGTGTTATCTGCAAACTTGCTGAGGGTGCAATCTACCCCATCTTCCAGATCATTAATGAAGATATTGAACAAAACCGGCCACAGGACCGACCCCTGGGGCACTCTGCTTGTGACTGGTTGCCAGCTAGACATGGAGCCATTGATCACTACTCGTTGAGCCCTATGCTCTAGCCAGTTCTCGATCCATTTTATAGTTCATTCATCCAACCCATACTTCTTTAACTTGCTGATAAGAATACTGTGAGAGACAGTATCAAAAGCTTTGCTAAAGTCAAGGTATATCACATCCACCGCCTTCCCTACATCCACAGAGCCAGTCACCTCATCACAGAAAGCAATCAGGTTGGTCAGGCATGACTTTCCCTTGGTGAATCCGTGTTGACTGTTCCTGATCACCTTCTTCTCTTCCAAGTGCCTTAAAATGGATTTCTTGAGAACCTGCTCCATGATTTTTCCAGGGATTGAAGTGAGGCTGACCGATCTGTAGTTCCCTGGATCCTCTTTCCTCCCTTTTTTGAAGGTGGGCACTATATTTGCTATACACTATATTACTATATACACTATATTGCTATTACACTATATTTGCTTGTGTAATTCCTCTCGACTTCTAAACTTCTGTTTAGCATGCTGTCTCCACTGCACTGCACCGATGGGAAATGAGTACCTGTGGATGCAGCGCTATGCTCTTTGGGGAGGTGGTTTTATTAGATCGACTTATAGATCAACTGAGCGTGTCTTCACTGCCACTCAATCAAACCGGAAAAATAGATCTGATGGTGGAGTGTAGACATACCCTATGTGTTTTTTCCATCCACCTGTTTCTGCTGCCCTTATTAATACATACTGCTCAAGACTCTTTACTGTGCATTTCTTTGGCATGTGTGCATGCATCCAAATCTTTTGTTAGACAAATAATAGAAAGCAGACACAGAAGACAAGGAAGATTAGTCAGACTTCTCTATTGACAAAGCTGAGAAGAGATTCTCCAACTAACAGCTTTGCTGCTGTTTCTTGTAGTGATAAATCAACTCCACTTGGGAATTCTGTATTTCCATTGGCAGTTATGGGCATATGCTAGATTGATAGCAGCTTCAGTAACAGTTCCACATGAAGAGATGTACCTAAGTTTAGCTGTCCTGAGTAACCAATTCTGTGAAGAAAAAAAATCCAGCTGATTCAAAATTGAGTTCTACAAGAACCAAAAAGAGGTCATGTGTGAAGTCTTGCAACAGTGAAATCAATTCAAGGAAACATTTAAAAGGGTTTTAAAATGTCACCACAAGATTGATAGAGGTTTATCTGATGGCAAAATGAAGACAAATAAGATTCAAAGGGTTCAACAGCAGATAGAAAAGATGCACTACCCAATGACAGCCTGAAAGGACAAGTATATCAAGGACTTATCTAACATAAGAAGGCTCAGATTGCCAAGGCTATTGAAGGTTGTATTCTATTCCTTTCTCCTAAGAGCCCTCTAGGGATATCAGAGTAGTTTTACCATGGGGTTACTCCACTGATGTCTGGAGTTATTGTTGATTTATATTGATGTTAGAGGAAATTTCTATTCCTAGTACATCTGGTTGGCAGATAGCATAGAAAACCTGAAAAGACTAGACAAAGTAAAGAACTTGAGTAACCATTGAAAACAACTAACTTATAAATAATAATCCTAAAACATTGTACTCAAGAACTTTTTTGGTATGAGTCTATATGAATGTCTATCAAAATCACAGAATTAACGAAGCAGTATACTATGAGTCAATAAAAATTTCTAAAACATTACATGAGAAAGGTAGAAGAGCTGACCAATGACAATGTAATGGGTATAAGACAGGTACCCCAACAATTTAGTTGACAACTCTGGTTCTGAACCAGTCACAGTGTGATTGTGGCTGTATTCCATACCAAATGTGATTCAAGACAAGAAACCACATTAAAGGAATATTAAGGCTACAATGTGAAGCACTCAAAAGTCAGAAATGCCAAAGGTAAGGCTGTAAATACAATCTTTGTTCTACTCCCTTATGTATATGCATTATGGTATAGAAAATGATTGATACTGTCATGTCTACTATCTCATGCACATGTTTGGACAGTGCAGAGTGAATGAGGCATCAGTTCAATATTTACTTACAATTCTACTGTTCAATTAGTGGCTTGCTACCTCATTCATTGGACATCAACCAAACTGCATGATGAAAAAGACTTCTGACTGAGCCCTGAAGAGTTGAGAGGAAACAAGGGGCCATCTGAATGCCCCTAAAGATGCTGGAGGTGAGAGGGGATTAAAAATTGACTTCATGGAAGTAAAAAGAATGTGGGAAGTCCTGGGCTAGCAGGATGGGGAGGTTTCAAACTATATTTTCTTTTTCAAGCACTTCCTGTCAGGGGATGACAGGAATACTCTTCCATTTCCCAATGAGAGTGTGTGAGTGGAGTTTCGATGAGGGATTTGTGGGTTTTATTGGCACTTGGAAATTACACCTGTTTTTGAGCAACACTGGGGTAAAATATAGTTGTTTTGGCCCAGTCGCACATTGAATTTAAACAAAAAATGAAGCTCAAGAGCAGTCAATCCATGTGCATTAAACCTACCAAGATATGCAGAGTCTATAGCAACAATCTGACTTTTGCTAAAGCAGAAACTATACATATATATACATACATATATATATATATATATATATATATATATATACATACATACATACATATGTGGGTGTTTACTGTTTTTTTAAATCTGTAACACAAAGCAGACAGGTAATGGACAGGGCAGTGTTCTAGGCAGAAGTTCTACAGTGAAGCACAGGAACACAGACTAATACTACCCTGAGCGGTAGCTGATGTGGGACCTTATAGCTTCTGATTGGTAGAGAAACCTGTGACACGATATTATACTGTCACTGTAACTTGTTTTATTTATAAATAGATAGCAGTCCTAGAACAGAGATAATTACAAATGGCATGGAGGCAATATCTTCTTTCAAGAATCTCAGTCCAACACCAATACCTGATTCCCAGGGGGCAATTCCACCTCAATAATTTACTCTAATTAGACAAACTAAGACAGAAAGCAAAATACCTTACTGTTTCCCACAGCTCTCCAAAAGGACCTGCACCAGCAAAACTAACAAAAACAGCATTTCTTCAAAGATTAAAAACTTGGTTTCTCACTAAAAATAAAACCTTTTAAGACAATGTGTAACAGCGCTATTTGCTATAACAAATTCTCCTTATTCTAAAAAATTGCTGTTCAATGTTTGAAGAAAGTGACTCTTTCTGTGATTTCTTTCTCATTGTCACATGACAGAAACTTTCCTCGAGGTATTAATGTCTTAGGATATGTCTACACTGCCAGGGCTGCAGGGATCGATGCAGTGGGATTGATTGAGCGGACTGTGGAGACCCGCTCAACTGATCATCAAAGTGCTCTCCAGTCGATGCCATTAATCCCCCTCCCTCCGCACAGGAGTAAGGCTGCATCAACCGGAGGGTGTCTCCCATCAACACAGCGCCATGAAGACACCATGGTACAGCAACAGAAGTAAGTCAACGGGAGATACGCAAACTACATAATGTAGCTTGTGTATGTCCCATCGACTGCCAGAAATAATTCAGAAGAAGCAATAACTTTAATGGAAGTATCTAAACTATTGATTCAGTTTATTAACCATCACTCTAATAATAATAAAACGGTGATTTTTAGATACTTAAAAAAATAACTGACTTACATAAGTGCTAAGTGCTAAGGGTTTTGAGACAAGTGGTATCATTTATTCTATTTTATTATTGTGATTTGCTAAGCAGACTTTTTCCATATCAGATACTTTCCTTTTAGTTGATATTAGTGAATTGGTAACAGTTGATACAATGAAGGAATGGAGTTAGCAAAATGGTAGTTGTTGGGAGAGGGTGTGATTTTCAAAACATTCCCCATTTTTTTGTGAATATACTTTGGTACATTCAGTGAATTGGACTCAAAATGTCGCACTCACCCTTTGGGTTTTTTTTTGTGAATACTAGCTATTTGGTTTTTGCCTTTCACAGTCTGAATCTGCTGTCACATGTTGGCCAGGGCTTCACCTTCACAATATTTCCTATAGCTCTGGATCTGATTCTGTACAACATCTTCATCAATGATTTAGATAACGACATAGGCAGTACACAAAGTATGTGGAAGACACCAAGATGGGAGGGTTTGCAAGTGCTTTGAAGGATAGGATTAAACTTCAAAATGATCTGGACCAACTGGAGAAATGGTTTCAAGTAAATAAAATGAAATTCAATAAGGACAAATGCAAAGTCCTCCACTTAGTAAGGAAAAATCAGTTGCACACATTCCAAGTGGGAAATGATTCCCTAGGAAAGTGAACTGCAGAGAGGGATCTGGGGGTCATAGTGGATCACAAGCTAAATATGAGTCAACAATATAACACTGTTGCAAAAAAAGCAAATAGCTTTCTGGGATGTATTAGCAGGAATGTAGTAGGCAAAATATGAAAAGTAATTTTTATGCTCTACTCCGCACTGATGAGGCCTCAACTGGAGTATTGTGTCCAATTCTGAGCACCACATTTCAAGAAAGATATGCACAAATTGGAGAAAGTCCAGAGAAGAGCAACAAAAATGATTAAAGGTCTAGAAAACATGACCTCTTAGGGAAGATTGAAAAAATTGGATTGATTTAGTCTGGTGAAGAGAAGATGGGGGAGGGGGAGGGACATGATAATTGTTTTCAAGTACATGAAAGGTTGTTACAAGAAGGAGGGAGAAAAAGTTGTTTTCATTAATCTCTGAGGATCGGACAAGAAAAATGGGCTTACATTGCAACAAGGGCAGGTTAGGTTGCATATTAGGAAAAACTTCCTAACTGTAAGGGTAGTTAATTTCTGGAATAAATTGCCTAGGGAGTTCGTGGAATTTGCATCGTTGGAGATTTTTAAGAGCAAGTTAGACAAACACGTGTCAGGAATGGTCTAGATAATGCTTGGTCCTGCCATAAGTGCAGAGGACTGAACTAGCTGACCTTGCAAGGTCCCTTCCAGTCCCACAGTTCTATGACTCTATAGTTCTGGCAGTTGCCTGCTTTTCTGTGGCTGTGTCACTATTTCACAGCCTAGTGTCTACTTTCAGCCAGGTACTGAATTAAGATCAGCCATTGTAGCTGATCTCCTTGATGTGATTGTGTAGTCTTTCAGCTTCTGGTCTCTAAGCTATGCCACTGAAATGTCTTTAAAAAGTTGATGTTGGGAGACTCAGGGTATGTCTTCACTGTCATCTCTGCAGCGATCAATTCAGCAGGATCAATTGAGCGGGTAGTGGAGACCTGCTCAGTCGATCCCAGATGGGCTCTCTGGTCGACACCGGTAATGCACCTCCCTGAAGGGAGTAAAGCTGTGTCGATGGAGGGTATCTCCGGTTGATGCAGTGCCATGAAGACGTCGCAGTACAGCAACCTAAGTAAATTGACAGGAGATACGCAAGCTACATTATGTAGCTTGCGTATCTCCTGTCAACCACCGGTGGCACTGTAGACCAGGCCTTAGGGATGCAATGTTTTTGAACTGAAGAGGTACTATTACTACAGCAGTGCACAAAACATTTAAAATTCAAAGGAACTGATTAAAACAAGCTCTCTGTTTTGAAGCTGAATAGGCCCAATCTGGAACTGTTTTATCTCTGAGGAGAATTTTGGGATATTTGTGTAATTAGGGTTATAATTTTCACATTAATTCAAAGAGAAATATCTTGCCTTGTTTCTTCTGTCTTCCACTAATATTTCATTATATGTTGAATTAATACAAAGATATTGAACAAAGGAGACTTTTGATAAACTACATATCTGCAAATGTTTGTTTTGATAAATAAAATATTTATTCTTAACAGGCATTCTTTTAAGTGGCCTTTGTTGTATTGATGTGAATTTCTTTCTGAAAAAAGGACAGAACTGAAATGTATTTTTAATATCAATTTTTGTATTGATTGTTTTACACTTTATATAGTATCTGTGACCACTCCACCACTTCTCAGCTTATGTTATCTAGTGCAATGAAATCCTTTCTCAATGTGACATCTCTAATTTCTATGATTTTATTCCTGCACTGTCAGGAGGATGGGCTGAATGAGCTGAGAGGTCACTTCTATTGCTAACCACTGTGCCTCTTGGCAGAACTTTGAAATAACTAAAAGTGTCTATCTTTTGATATTTACTTCAGGATATATGACAGTTTTCTTCATAACAGCCACAGGAGTTGTCTTGGACTGAAAAAAATCATTTCTAAAAGCATTCCAGAGGGTTAGCCATGTTAGTATGTATACAACAAAAACAACGAGAGTTCTGTGGCACTTTAAAGACTAACAAATTTAATTTTAGCAGGCATAAGCTTTCGTGGGCTTCAGCCCATTTCCTCAGATGCAGTTGGTAGAAATAATACAGCAAATATTGGCAACATATATAGGAGGCAACATATACATATCCAAAGGCATAGACAACAATGGGGTAGGTGGATGAAAGCCGGGTACGTGAGGCCTAATGACAACCATTGAGTAGGAGGTGAGAATGGGTGATCAGAGCAAATTACTTCTTGTAATGAGATAGTCATTCCAAATCTCTGTTTAAACCCAGTTTGAATGTGTCAAGTTTGCAGATAATTTTTAACTCAGCAGTTTCTCTTTGAAGTCTGTTTCTGAAGTTTTTTTGTAGAAGTATAGCAACTTTATGGTCAGAGACAGAGTGTCCTGGGAGATTGAAATGTTCTCCAACTGGTTTATGGATGTTATTTTTTTTTATGTCTGATTTGTGTCCATTTATCCTTTTGCAAAGTGATAGGCCAGTTTGGCCAATGTATATGGCAGAGGGGCATTGCTGGCACATGATGGCATATATAATATAAGTGGATGTGCAGGCGAATGAGCCCCTTATGGTGTGATTGATGTGGTTAGGACCAGTGATGCTGTCACTAGAGTCGATGTGTGGGCAGAGCTGGCAACAGGGTTTGTTGCAGGGATAGGTTCCTGGATTGGACTTCTTGTAGGCTGTATGGTTGCTGGAGAGTATTTGCTTCAGGCTGGGGGGCTGTCTGTAAGCCAGGATGGATCTGTCGCCCACTGCCTGAACGAGGGATGGATCATCTGCTCGGATAGGTTGTAGATTTTTAATGATGTGTTGGAGAGATTTTAACTGGGGACTGTAGGTGATGACCAGTGGTGTTCTGTTGTTTTATTCGTTGGGTCTGTCCTGTAGTAGGTGACTTCTGGGTACCCGTCTGGCCCACACATCGACTCTAGTGACAGCATCAATGGTCCTAACCACATCAGTCACACCATAAGGGGCTAGAGAACTGGCTAGAGCATAGGGCTCAACGAGTAGTGATCAATGGCTCCATATCTAGCAGGCAGCCGGTCACAAGCAAAGTGCCCCAGAGGTTGGTCCTGGGGCCGGTTTTGTTCCACATCTTCATTAATGATCTGGAGGATGGGGTAGATTGCACCCTCAGCAAGTTTGTAGATGACATTAAGCTGAGTGGAGTGGTAGATACCCTGGAAGATAGGGATAGGATACAGAAGGACCTAAACAAACTTGAGGATTGGGTCAAAAGAAATCTGATGAGGTTCAACAAAGATAAGTGCAGAGTCCTCCACTTAGGAAGGAAGAATCCCATGCACAGCTACAGACTGGGAACTGACGAGCTAGGCAGCAGTTCTGCAGAAAAGGACCTGGGGGTAACAGTGGATAAGAAGCTGGATATGAGTCAGCAGTATGCCCTGGTTTCCAAGAAGGCAAATAGTAAATTGGGCTGCATTAGTAGGAGCATTGCCAGCAGATTGCGGGAAGTGATTATTTCCCTCTATTCGGCATTGGTGAGGCCACATTTGGAGTATTGTGTCCAGTTTTGGGTCCCCCACTACAAAAAGGATGTGGAGAAGTTGGAGAGAGTCCAGCGGAGGGCAACAAAAATGATTAGGGGGCTGGAGCACAACACTTATGAGGAGAGGCTGAGGGAACTAGGCTTGTTTAGTCTGCAAAAGAGAAGAATGAGGGGGGATTTGATAGCAGCCTTTAACTACCTGAAAGGAGGTTACAGGGAGGATGGAGCTAGGCTGTTCTCAGTGGTGGCAGATGACAGAATAAGGAGCAATGGTCTCAATTTGCAGTGGGGGAGGTCTAGTTTGGACATTAGGAAAAAGTTTTTCACTAGGACGGTGGTGAAGCATTGGAATGGGTTACCTAGGGAGGTATCTCCATCTTTAGAGGTTTTTAAGCTGCAGCTTGACAAAGCCCTGGCTGGGATTATTTAGCTGAGTTTGGTCCTGCTTTGAGCAGGGGGTTGGACTAGATGACCTCCTGAGGTCCCTTCCAACTCTATGATTCTATGATTCTGTCATTCCCATCACTGGTAAAGAGTGGGTTAATAGATTTTATGCCTGTGTTGGTATATTTTTATGACAGTTTCGCAAGACTGATCTAAATAAATAACCCTAATTAAACCACACCTGCAAACATCTTCGCCTGAAATAGTTAAAGTAATAGAACAATATCTATTATCCGTATGATGGAAATGCAAATTGGTAAGAATCATGTCATCTTCTGCTGCATTACCAGTGGATAACATTCACAATGTTTATGTTCATTATACTAGTTAAAGCTGATTGTAGGGCATTAAATCCCACTCTTAGTGTTCTCATCTTGGACAATAAAATGCACCTTTTCTATCCTTTGAATAAATAATATGTATGACAATTTGGATTTATACTATAGCTCAATTAAGGCAAATGGCAAAACTCTATTTCAGAGGGAGAAGGATCAGTCTCCATATGTGAAATGAAAAATCCCTGCTCTGTACAAAGAGAGATTAGGGATAGTACCGCTATCCACACACTATAGGGCACCCCACCTTTTCCCAGTCCGTAGGCCTCCAGTGGAACCTGGTTAATTTAAGTACCCACATCCTTTCCCAATTCATAGGGCTCCAGATGTATACGTCTGCAGATTTGCAGGGAAAGAGCCTTACATAGTAATATCCTTAGCCTCTATTTATTAACAATTACCAAACATAATACACATGCTAATCATACAATTCTGTGCTCACCAATCCTGATAAGGCAGGCAAACTTGTCCCATTAGCCAGAGAAGGTCAGTCTAGTCTGGGTTCTGGTTGCTGCACGTCATGGTCGTGCAGAGGTTTCTAGCAGCTCAGATCTTGGGCTGTGTCTTGGAGGTGAACTCTTCATCTTCTTTCAGGTCTTTTCTTATTATTATTCTTCCTTTCCTCTTTCTTCCCAGCTGGTCTCCCTCTTGGACCTCAGTTTTTATAGTGAAACTTGAGTCCTTCTTAGGTGTACGTCATCCAATTATTTTGCTAAAATATTACAAAATAATTCTTTGACCAATCCTAACATATTGTGAAATAATTCTTTAGCCAATTATACTCGACCACCTTAGTTGATTTAAATATTGCAGAATTAGTTTTGCAACAGACAGAAACAATCAAAAAAACAGACAGAAAGCATTCAGATAAGCAACAGAGAAGTGGGAACCATAAAGACCAAAACAATAGGAAGGTGTAGATTTTACAACCTCAACTATTGACAAGTGATTCCTTGCCAAACAGAATGCTATCAGACAAAGTTTCCTTTAAACATCTTAAGAACTGTTTCTTTATCTGGTGGTGGTAGGTACTATTAAGGTCAGGAATGCCATCTTAACAGCCTGATATTACATTGTTTGATGTAACTTATCTGAATGTTGGATATGACTACCTGCTAAAAAGCTCATGGCTGTTGTCTCTTCTAAGGTGGCTGCAGCTGTTTAGCTAAAGAACAAGGCCTCAGACCTTACAGTGTTATGAAACCATTTTTGAGAATAGATGCCATCAACCCACCAAGCACTGCAGTCTCTCAGAAAAAAATAAATGATACATGAATTTCAGATGTTATTGTTTTCCTTTCTCTTACTCTCATGTTGTCCCATTTGACGGAGTTTACAACCTGCCAGAGTCCCAGAAAAGGGCAGAATGATCCAAGCTTCAGGCCATGGTTCTGTATGAAGATGTGAGAGATAACCTGCAGGACCAGGAAACAGCTGGAGCTTATTAGCCTTCCAGGAGCCAGCCTGGCACAGATAAGAGAGAGTTTTAGCTAACTGTAAGGTGGATGGAACAATTCAGTGACTGGACAGCAGATGAGCTGCACCTCAAGACACAAGACTATTAATTTGAGCATACACCTATAGTTGTTGTAAGGCAGTGTCAATTTACTGCCTGGTTAAAGGTTTTACTTTTATTTCTGCTCTGAGAAAGAAAAGGGATCCAGAGGTGGTATTTGTTTGCTTCAGCTTCCTCTGCTTTCTCATTGTTTTTGGGAGGAAAAGGACATTTTTCAGGCCATTTGTAGACTATACACTTGCTCTGTCCCAGAGAGTGAGAGACAGATATTTTGTCCTACTAGAGAGGGAGGAAACAGTCACTGAGGAGTCTGACGAGCAAACCTGTTGCCTTGAGTTCAGAGCCTGAAGCTTGAACTCCAAAGTGCAGGGTAAGCTGGACTTCCCTTACAGCTTCTGGGCCCTGATCTACACTTACCTGGAGATTCGGCGGCAATTGACAGGAGTTACGCAAACTACGCAGAGTAGCTTGCGTAACTCACGTCGACTGCTCTACTTCCCTTCTGTGCGCTGTCTACACTGCGCTGTTCCGAGGGGAACAGCGTTCCCGTCAACGCAGCATTACGCTACTTGAGGAGGTGGTTTACAAGCGTCGACTTCCTGATCGATTGAGCGGGTCTACACTGACCACTCAATCGATCCAGAAACATCGATCTGGCGGCAGCGAATTTGCCGCCGTCAGTTTAGACATGGCCTGGGATATTAAGCTGTCTTTGGTCACCTCATTCTTGTATTCCTCTTCTTGTTATTTTAAAATATTCAGCAGAGAGCAAATAATTTTTGGAACAAGTCACATTGCAAAATGGTCAAGAGTTATGGTCCCCTCCTTTTCTCTTCTTATTCACGGTTCTTCTCCAGGTTAATAACTGTTTCCTCCACCATAACATTGTATGTCTATTTAGTATAGTCTGGTTTTGTATTGTCTGGTCTTTCAGGTTTGACAAATTGTTAATTTGTGTATGTGCATAATTCTGTTGAAGATCATAGTATCATAGAACCGTAGGACTGGAAGGGAGTTTGATATGTCATCTAGTCCAGTCCACTGCACTAAGGCAGGACTAAGTATTATCTAGACCAGTGTTTCTCAATTAAATTTGGCCATGGAAACCTTTTGAACTCGATAAATAATTGCAGAACCCCCCCAAACTCTTAGAAGTATTTTTACATATGGGGCCAAAAAAAAATGTCGAAATAAGCAAATTATATACAAACAACTAGGTCAGAGTTTCTCAATTAAATTTCCCCGCAGAACCCTTTAGGCTTCACGAGGAAATTACACTCATACTCGATACACTCTGCCAAAAAATCCGGGACATCTTCCCTTTTTCGGCGGCGCGGAGAACAGCTGCTCTCGGCGGCGCAATGTCACTTTCTTGCGGAACCCTAACAGTGTTCCCATGGAACCCCAGGGTTCCACGGAACACCAACTGAGAAACACTGATCTAGACCATCCCTGACAGGTGTTTGTGTAACCTGTGCTTAAAAACCTCCAGTAACGGAGATTCCAATATCTTCTTAAGTAATTTGTTCCAGTGCTTGATTACCCTTATACTTAGGAAGTTTTTTCTAATGTCTAAACTAAATCTCCCTTGCTACAATTTAAGCCAATTACTTCTTGTCCTATCTTCTGTGGATAAGGAGAAAAATTTATCACCAGCCTCTTTATAAAATCCTTTTACATACTTGAAAACTGTTTTCTTGTCCCCCCTCATCTTCTCTTCTCCAGAGTAAATAAACCCATTTCCCCCCCAATCTTTCCTATAGATCGCTGGTGCTTTCCTGCCCCACTTGAGTGCCGGGGGCTAAAGACTACTTTGCCTGCCCCGCCCTGCCTGAGGACCGGGGGCAATAAACTGCTTGCCCACCCTGCCTTTTAGAAAGCGGGGGTCTTGAACTCCTTACCAGCCTTGCCCTACGTGAGGGCCAAGGGGCTACAGACTGCAAGGGAAGCCCACCCCTCCGGGGCCCAGGGCTAAAGACTCATAAGCCGTGAGCTTATTCCCCTAGACCAAAGCGCTGTGGCCTTCCTTGGAGCCAGCAGATCACGGGAAGTGATTATTCCCCTCTATTTGGCATTGGTGAGGCCGCATTTGGAGTATTGTGTCCAGTTTTGCCCCCCCCTCCCCCACTACAAAAAGGATGTGGAGAAGTTGGAGAGAGTCCAGCGGAGGGCAATAAAAATGATTAGGGGGCTGGAGCACAACACTTATGAGGAGAGGCTGAGGGAACTAGGCTTGTTTAGTCTGCAGAAGAGAAGAATGAGGAGGGATTTGATAGCAGCCTTTAACTACCTGAAAGGAGGTTACAGGGAATCATAGAATCATAGAATATTAGAGTTGGAAGGGACCTCAGGAGGTCATCTAGTCCAACCCCCTGCTCAAAGCAGGACTAACCTCAGCTATATCATCCCAACCAGGGCTTTGTCAAGCCTCACCTTAAAAACCTCTAAGGATGGAGATTCCACCACTTCCCTAGGTAACCCATTCCAGTGCTTCACCACCCTCCTAGTAAAAAACGTTTTCCTAACATCCAACTTAGACCTCCCGCCCTGCAACTTGAGACCGTTGCTCCTTGTTCGGTCATCTGCCACCACCGAGAACAGCCTAGCCCCATCCTCCCTGGAACCCCCTTTCAGGTAGTTTCAGGGAGGATGGAGCTAGGCTGTTCTCGGTGGTGACAGACGACAGAACAAGGAGCAACGGTCTCAAATTGCAGGGAGGGAGGTCTAGGTTGGACATTAGGAAAAAGTTTTTCACTAGGAGGGTGGTGAAGCACTGGAATGGATTACCTAGGGAGGTGGTGGAATCTCCATCTTTAGAGGTTTTTAAGCTGTGGCTTGACAAAACCCTCGCTGGGATGATATAGCTGAGGTTGGTCCTGCTTTGAGCAGGGGGTTGGACTAGATGACCTCCTGAGGTCCCTTCCAACTCTATGATTCTATGACGACCCCAGCTGAACCGTGCCACCAGACTACAGTCATGTTTTCTAGACCTTTAATCATTTTTGTTTTTCTTAAATAAGAAAGGCCATACTGGGTCAGATCAATGATCCATCTAGCTCAGTATCCTCTATCTTCTCTGGATTTTCTCCAATTGTCCACATCTTTCCCAAAGTGTAGTGCATAGAACTAGACACAGTATTCCAGGTGAGGCCTTATCAGCGCTGAGTAGAGTGGAAAATATACTTCTTATGTTTTGCTTACAATAATTCTGCTAATACAACTCAGAATGATGTTTGTTTTTTTTGCAACAGCATTACATTGTTGACTCATATTTAGTTTGTGATTCAAACCGAATTAGTTTGAGAGCCTCTGAGGTGTGCAATATATAGAAATATATAGAAGCTGTAAGTCATTTACCTTTTTGTACTTTTGTTGAGTAAGGAAGAGAAACAAAACAGTACTACAACAGTATTACATTGTTGACTCATATTTAGTTTGTGATCTACTATAACCCTCAAATCTTTTTCTTCAGTATTTTCTCCTTGGCAGTCATTTCTCATTTTGTATTTGTTCAATTGATTATTCCTTCCCAAGTGCAGGACTTTACATTTGTCCTTACTGAATTTTATCCTATTGATTTCAGACCATTTCTCCAGTCTGTCATGATCATTTTGAATTCTAATCCTGTCCTCCAAAGCACTTGCAAGCCCTCCTGATTTAAGGCATGTTTACACTGCTGCGGCATCAATTGAGCGGGTCTGTGTAGAATCAACTAGTTCCCCTCCCCGAAAGGTGAAAGGCAGCATCGTCGGAAGATACTCTCCCATCAACGTAATGTCATGAAGACACTGGACTGCGTGGATGTAAGTATTTCAGTGTGAGATATGCTAGTTACATAATGTCACATTGACCCAGCACAGCAGTGTAAACCAGGCCTTAGAATCATCTTTAAGCTTTGTCAGTGTACTCTTTATGCCATTATCCAATTCATTTATGTAGATATTAATAGAACTGGACCCAGGACAGATCCCTGAAGGACCCCACTTGATATACCCTTACAGTTTGACTGTGAACCATTATAACTACTCTGACTATGGTTTTCCAATCAGTTGTGCCCCCACCTTATAGTAGGGTCATCTAAGTTATATTTCCCTATTTGTTTATGGTAGGTTGGCTAATAGTTAATTTTGTCATCTATCATACACTATATGATTCAATGACTCTCTCCTTCCTCGAGTCTACCTTTATCTTTTAGATACTTTTCACATTCCTTTGTTTCTTTCCAAAAAACTTGTAACTTCCTTCTTAACCTTTAAAGTTACTCTATTTTTTCCCTTCTCCACAAATGCTTTTCATGCCCTATTTTGAGAGTTCCAGGGTGTGTAGGTCTTCTGTTGGGCCACTGCACAGAGGTTAGTTTATTTATGAAGAATAGGGATGAAAGAATCTTTGATTTCCTGTCAATGTCTTCTTATTTGTTTGTGGTCATGTCCAAGATATACTGGTCAATTTTCAGAGATTTGTTAAGAAGGTATGGTCACTAACCAATGCAGATCACAGTCTAAAGACAGATGAAGACAGCTCAGAGAAAGGAAACAAACAAAAGAGAACTTCTGTTCACAAGATTCATGATACGTTGGTGATGTAATATTTCTTGGCTGAGAGAGACCAGTAAAACTGAAGTATTCTGTATTATCAAGCTAGAGTATAGGAAATAAGAAAGCCTGTCTGTCATACAAACATATATATGCTATCCTTTACAATCACTCTGTATTGTGTGTCCCACATTTTGTTTTATATTTTGCTTTGTGGTTTCTCTTTCTGACAATAACTAAATGCACATTTGTTCATTCTTTTTTTTCCAAAGGGGGAGTTAGAGTAATTTAACTAGAAAGTGATTTAGACCCTGGTTCAGGAAAACACTTAAGCATGAGCTGAGGATTTTCCCTGAATGCCTTAAGCATGAATAAGGACCTCAGCAGAAGCACAGTCAAAAATAAGAACAAATGGTAATAAGTAGGCATACCATAAAAAAATGGGAGATGTGGAGGAAATGGCTCCACTGTTTCAGGCCTTAGATGAATCTAAGTCAGAGTGGATCCTAAGGCTTTCTACTGTGGATGAGGATTTCTGTTCATAACCATTCAATCACAAGCAGTTATGATACAAATTGAATAGGGATCACAAATTGAATATACAGTAGAACCTCAGAATTACGAACACCTTGGGAATTGAGGTAATTCATAACTCTGAAATGTTCGTAACTCTGAACAAAACGTTATGGTTGTTTCAAAAGTTTACAAGTGCACATTTACTTAATACAGTTTTTAAACTTTACTATGCAGAAAGAAAAAAGCTGCTTTTCCTTTATTTTTAGTAGCTTATGTTTAACACAGTACTTTACTGTATTTGCTTTTTCTTCTTCTTCTTTTTTTTTTTTTGTCTCTGCTGCTGCCTAATTGCATACTTCCAGTTCCAAATGAGGTGTATGGTTGACCAGTCAGTTTATAACGCTGGTGTTTGTAACTCTGAGGTTCTACTGTAAGGCTATGTCTACACTGACGGCGGCAAAGTTGCCGCCATCAGATCGACTTATCTGTATCAACTGAGCTGTCAGTGAAGACCCGCTCAGTCAATCCAGAGGTTGACGCTGTCAATTCATACCTCAAGTGGTGTAGTTCTGCATCTATGGGAACGTGGTTCCCGTCGGCGCAGTGCAGGAAGACGGCGCGCAGAAGAGAAGCACAGCAGTTGATGGGAATTGTGCAAGTTTTCTGCATAGTTTGTGTAACTCTCGTCGACTGCCGCCCAATTGCCAGGGTAAGTGTAGACTAAGCCTAAGTCAACAATGTGATGCAGTTGCAAAAAAGGCTATTATCATTCTTGTGTGTATTAACATGTGTGTCAGATATAAGACAGCAGGTAATTGTTCCACTTTACTCAGCACTGGTGAGGCCTCAGCTGCTGTACTGTGTCCAGTTCTGGGCACCATGCTTTGGGAAAGATGTAGACAAAGTGGAGAGACTCCAGAGGAGAGCAAAAAAGAAATGATGAAAGATTCAGAAAACCTGACCTATGAAGAAAGGTTAAAAAACTAGGCATGTTTTGTCATGAGAAAAGAAGACCTGATAACAATATTCAAATGTTTTAAGGGCTGTTATAAAGAGGATGGAGATCAGTTTTCTGTGTCGTGTTCTGGAAGTAGGACAAGAAGTAATCGGTTTAATCGGCAGTAAGGGAGATTTATGTTAGATATTAAGAAATATTTCTAATTATAAGAGTAGTTAAGCACTGGAATAAGCTTCCAAGGGAGGTAGTGGAATCCTCATCATTGGAGGTTTTTAAGAATAGGTTGTCAGGGATGGTCTAGGTTTACTTGGTCCTGACTTAGCACAGAGGGCTGAATTTGATGACCTCTCAAGGTCCCTTCCAGCCCTATTTTTCTATGATTATATGATATACCCAAGACCTAACAGCCAGGACAGAGAGATGGGAGAAAAAAGGAATAGCAAGTTAGAGGAGGGATCTTTAGAGTCAGTTATCACATCTATTGTTCTTACAGTGATGTCCAAGTACAAAACTAACAATGGAGAGGATGGAAGGAAAAGAGAAAAGAGCCAGGGACAGAGTATTGATACACACTGTAATGGTGGACAAGCAGAAAAAGATGTTAAGCCTCCATCAATATAGAAAGATGTAACTATTCAAATCAGGAGAGGAAAAAGCTGGAGATGCGGGCTTCTTTCTTGAGCCACTCGTGGAGTGCAGATTGTTCGACAGGGTCAAAAATTGCACTAAGGTCAAGCAGGATGTGGAGAAAGAATGAGGGATGACTGTCAAATCTGAGAGATTTATCTCTTATGAAAATGCGGTCTCATCACTGGGAGAGGGTGACTGAAAGCAGGCAAGGAGGTTGGCTGGGCAAGAAGATCAGAGTGGTGGGGTATCTGCATTCTTTGACTGATATGAGGAACTGAAAAAAAAAATACAGTAATTCCTTAGACATGCACTGCATAGCACTGTCATTGCTAATATGCAAATGCATTTATATATAGAAAACAATAATAATCAGAACCCGGCATTTGCTGGCTTTTACTGGCATGGTATGACACAAATGACATCTAAATACACTATTAAATCAAGATCCAGAAGTATAAAGCCTTTCCATTATTTTATTCTGTAAAAGCTCTGTTTTATCTGGCCATTATCATCTTAGGTTTATATTGTGCTGTGCAGAGTTATAATTCACTCTGATCACAGACAGTACCTTAAATGCATACTGTGCCTCCTAGTGGCTACAGAAGATTTTTCATCAAGAGAAATAAATCCGGGTAGGAGCACAGTCATATTGAAACCACTGAGGACAGCATGTAGAGTTGCCATCTTTAGATTGTATTAAGAATGTTTTTCTTTTTATTGTCTGTCAATTTCTATTATCACTACAATCTGTTTTGATTTCAATTGGCTTCAATGGGCACTGGATCAGGCATATAATGAGATAACATTCTCTGTTTATCAACAGCAAAATTGGCCAGGCTTTACAGATTATCGCCATATTATATGAATCACACTGATAAACACAGTAAACTTGTGTTATCACATTTGCATACATTTTCCCATCAAAAACAATTGACAGTGTATTTGCTTTCCATACTTTTTAATTTAATTACCAGCATAATTTAGAAAAACTATTCCTGGTTTCTCTTCCCAGCTGACAGACATGGAGTGTCTTGCTAGCAACATACAATATTAGTGCACCTTTACACCGTCTGACAGATTTATGATAATAAGACTAAGTATACTTTTTTTGTAAATATATCATTGGTGTTTCCATTGTAAGATTAACTTATCGGGGCAACTATATCAAATGTTTCAAGTTGCTTTGGGTTGGACTTTGGCAAGGAGGTATCCTGAATGTAAATGTCTCTAAATGAATGGCTAAAATCAACAGATTTTTTTCCCTTCCAATCATAGAACATGTAAATACATCATTTGGACTTGTTTTTAAATACTTTGAAATTATTTAATTTTGTTACAGTTTTTTTGTGGGGGAATGATCCCAGCCATCCAATAAAGAGTACTGAAAACTGCCCACTTTTCTTTAAATTAATCATACCACTGACTACCAATGAGGCTCTGTATTGGAGCCATTTTCATAGATGCATAGATTTTAGGGCCAGAAGGGACCATTATGATTATCTAGTGCGACCACCCGTGTAACTCAGGCCATAGAACTTCATCCAGATATTTCTGCATCAAGCCCATAACTTCTGTTTGAGCTAAAGCATATCTTTCAGAAAGAAATCCAGCCTTGATCTAAAGATTTTAATTGACAGAGAACCAATCAGAACCTTAGGTAAATTGTTCCAATGGTTAATTAACCTGGTACAAATTTACACCACATTTCTTGTCTGATTTTGTGCAGCTTCAGCTTCCAGTCATTGGATTTATTATTCCTTTTTCTGCTAGTTGATTTTCAGACATTTCTTGTCCATGTAGACTGTGATTAAGTCACCTTTTAATCTTTTCTTGGATTAGCTAAATAGATTGAGCCCCTTTAGTCTTTCACTATATGGCATGTTTTCCAGATCTCTTATCATTCTTGTAGCTCTTTTCTGAACCCTTCTCCCCCAATATTTTTTGAAGTGGGGATGTCAGATTTGGACATAATAATGATCTCACTAATGCCTTATACAGAGTTAATATCACCTACATTCTTCTACTTGATATTCCCATGCTTATACACCCAAGGTGTTCATCCTCTTATCTACAACATGCAACCGGCAGCACATGTTCAGTTGGTTATTTACCAAGATGCTTAAGGGCTTGTCTTCATGAACATTTAGTTCATGTCAAGTTGGGGTGGGAATCTACCCCACACTAGCCTGCCATGGACCAAGTGTCCATGTGGATCCTGCTGATCCTTAGTAACATTAGTTAATGCGCTTGGATTATTCCCATTTCAAACAAACTATTAAGGCTTATTATCAGGGTACACACAGTCATTTTGCAGCAGGCTAGTGCAGAATAGATTCACTCCACAGCTTGCCACATGTTAATGTTTGTGTAGTCAAGCTATAAGTCCTTTTCAGAATCACTGCTTTCCCAGATACAATCTATGAATGTGACCTACATTCTTTGTTTCCAGTTGTATGACCAGGCATTTGCTGTGTTGACTTGAAATGCATTTTGTTCAAATCAGCCTTACCATCACCTTACCAAGCAGTCCATATCAGACTTTATAACTGACCTGTCCTCAACATTAATTACCACTTCCGCAATTTGTGATATCTACAAATATTTCCAGCAGTGATTTCATATTTTCTTCTATGTCATTGATAATGATAGTAATACCTGGATCTTATATAGAACTTTTCATCAAAGCACTTTACAAATGAGGTCAGTAGCATTATCCCCATTTCACAGATGGGAAAACTGATATGGAACAGCATTGGGCAAAGCACAGATGTTTGAGGGACCCCACTAAATATATATCCACTGGAAGATGGTTTTCCATTTATAATGATCAGTTCACCAGTTTTACATGTAATTTCAGCTACATTGATTTTGTCTACTGCTATTTTTTTAAAGATCAGAATAGCATGTGGGACCAGGTCAAATGCCTTGGTGTCAGAAATCTAACTATATTATGTCAACACAAACCTGTAATTTCATCAAAAAGTGTATCAAGTTTGCTTGATGAGATTTATTTTTCATTAAACCCTGTTAGCTGGTATTAATTATGCCACAAACATTTGATTTTTTTACTGATTATGTCTCATATCACCTTTTACGTGATTTTTCCCACGATCCATGATAGGTCAACTGACCTAGTTTCCCTGATTATCCTGTTAAATACTAGCACAGCAAGATTTGTTTTTCAGTCCTATGAAACATCCCCATTGCAACCAGATTTGTTAAGTTACCATTAGTAGTTGAAAATGCTCCTCAGCTGATTCTTTTAATACTTTTGAATGCGAGTTATCTGGTTCTGCTGATTTAAAAATGTTGAACTTTACTAGATGCTGTTAAATATCCTTCCCAGTTATTAATAGAATATAAAGTATTTCATTATCACTGTATGGCATGAATACATCATACAGCTTGTTTCCACATACAAAATAGAAATGTTTATTGAATATTTCTGCCTTTTCTACATCATGATCTTTGTTGGCTAGATCTAGAGAAGACTACTTTAAAAGTCCATGATGACTCTGATCCTCCAAGTGCTAAGCACCCTCATCTCCCAGATGGGGGAATACTCTGGTCATGTTGTGTGCATGTGAGAAAGATATTCAGCATACTCACAACTCCGTGCCATAGAAAAAATTACTCAATGACAACAGTGGGAGTTGAGGGCCCTTAGCAACTCCAAGTAATGGGTCCTAAAACATAACAATAATCAATTGCAGGGATCTCTGATCTCAGGCACTTCTTCCACAACACTTTAGATTTAGCCGTGAGATGACAGGTAAATGTCCAAAGGTTGGGAGTTTGAACTTTCAGGTATTTATCTGAGAAGACCCTGGCTTTGGCTATAAGTTGAGATAAATAGAATCTACCTGAGCTTACATACCTAAGCTAAATATGCATGAAAATATTTTTTTTACAAGTTTTCTGAGGCTTATACTTCAGGTCCTTGACCAGATATTTGAAATGTCAAAGACTAAGAAAAGATTGATTGGCTCTTGGTTATAAAATATGGTGGAAGATTCTGGGGATAAAGGAATGAATTATGTTGTGTGGTTGTGGGGGAAAGGATCTTAATTTTTTGAAGCAGTTCATTTCTCTCTAGCAGGAATAAACTGTATAATTAACTGGATTCCGTTGCATAACAGTGCATAAAACTATGGCATCACCAGGCTGGCAGCTATCTCTGATTTTAATGTGACCACTTACGCATTTGCACCAGTTGTCTTCCCTGAATGCACACCACAAGCTGGTTGATAGGAAACATTGTAGTAGTCATAGGCTGCTAGTAACTACTAAAGTTCTCATTCTGATAAAAACTATGGGGCCAGATTCTCTGCTGGTGTTCACCAGTTTAGCTCCTTTGACTTCAGAAGAGCTGGTTATTTACACTACCGGACAATTTGGCTCATAACGGCACAACTATCATTCTATAATTCCAGTCTTGCATGTTTTTAATATCTGCATTCAGTTTACTATTATCTTTCTGAACAGGTTCCCTTTTACCATTTTATTAGCCAACTGTTTCTTCCTCTGATATCTTTTGTTTCTTTTTTCTAAAGTTTGCTAATTCAAGCATTCTAATTAGAAAAAATATATTTAGCACACAGGCTGCCTTCATTGTCATGGAATATACATAGTAATTTAGGGGAAAAAGGGATAAGACACTGAGTAATGACAAGCTTGGTGTTCCTTTTTGTAGATTCATGGAAGAACATTAATTGATTCGCTTAGTCTTCTCTGGAACTGCTGTTACTTGTATATAGCTTTATTTAATTTCATTCTGTAGAAGTCAAAAAAATTAAATATGGAAATAAGCTGTAATATTTTAACAGTGAGGGTAATTAACTATTGAAAGAGACCACCAAGGGGCATGATAAATTGGATGTCTATCAAAAATATATACTATAGTTCAGTCACAGGTTATTGGGTTTGATGCAGGAATTACAAGGTGATATTATATGGCCTGTTTTATGCTGAAGATCAGACTAACTAATCACAATGATCCATTTTTACCTTAAAATCTATGATTCTATTATAATGCACCCTTTACATGTTCAAGTGTATCTGAGCACATGTATATTTTATTAAAAACCTGCACATCCAAATATCAATTCTAATAAAAAAAATCATTAGAAATATATAAATCTAACACCTAGGACCCCTGCTTCCATTCTTTCATGCAAAGACCTGGTAAAACACACTGGCTTTGCAATGTGCCCAGAAGGTCAATAGATTTGGTTCTGATGGACCAACAGAGAAGCCAATTCCAGGATCAAATATCATCTACTAAAAATGACCAACCCCAACCTCCAGATATTTAAAACAGAAAATGTAAAAGCAAGGCATCAGTTGAACTTAGCTATTTTGAATGGAGACAGGGAGAAAGCGGCCTTAATAGCCCCTTTCTTAGAAGAAGGACTGAAGGCAAAGGGAAAATGTACCCTTTGTGAAAGTCTTATTTAGGTATCAGTTATCTATGGCTGCAGCCCTACAAGAAAAGAAGGGTTCTGCTTCTTATGGCTTGTTTACATGGGAAAGTGATATTGGATAAAATAAGCTGTGAAATTAAACCAATATGGTTATACTGTTATACATACTACTTTTGGACAATACTTTTTTCCATTTAGCTTATGTCACTTCGGAAGGGGTTTTAGCTAAAGTGAAAAAATGCTGTCTTATTCAGGAATTAGTGGGTCCACCCAGGGAGTTATACCAGTATAACTATATTGGTTTAATTAATACCAGCCTAACTATACTGGTATAACATGTAAAATTTTCCTGTGTGGACAAGCCCTTCAACAAAGGCTTAGCTCATGATCTATGTGATTCGTCAGGAGATGAAGTTGGTCAGAGTTTTGCTGCAAACAAGAGTCAGTTGAGGAAAAAATTTACAGAGTCATTTCGCCCTACAATTTGATTGGCCAAAAATGAATAGGCAGTTTTAAAACAAACATAAGGAAGTACTTCTTCACACAATGCATAGTCAACCCGTGGAAGTCATTGTAATGGGATGTTGTGAAGGCCAAAAGCATAACTGGGTCAAAAAAGAATTAGGTAAGTTCATGGAGGCTAGATCTGTCAATGGTTATTATCCAAGATGGTCATGGACGCAGCCCCATGATTCATGAGTCCCTAAACCTTCAACTGCCAGAAGTTGGGACTGGATGACAGAAGATGGATCACTCAAAATTGCCCTGTTCTGCTCATTCCCTCTGAAGCATCTGGCACTGTCCAACATCAGTAAATAGGATACTGGACTAGATGGACCATTGATCTGACCTAGTATGGCCATTTTCATGTCTTATGCCTGCTGGTAGTCTCCAGACGGAAGGAACAACTATGTGTCTAAGTGTCTTTTGAACAAAAATGCCTTATTTGTTGGACAGCCACAGCTGAAGAGCTTGCACTTTCTAATACAGGTACAGAGGTAAATTATAAATACACATTTCCTGAACAACTTGGCACCAGAGGCAGCTTTTGTTAATTTATTTTCATGAAGCAATTATCAGTGTGTAGTACAGAATATTATCTAATATTCCTTTGGTTACTCATATTTTAAATGTGACAACCTCTGCCTGGATCATCTCCCTAGGAGTATCCTCTCTTTAGGAAATGAGATCTTCTTTCATATCAGTCCACTCAATATTTCTCTTTCCTGAACACAGAAAAACACAGTAACAGCTGTTTGCCAGTATTTATCAAGCTGGTCTCTAGTGTGAACTTGAATTTATGACTAAGATCCCTGGACAACGGAAGATTAAAACTAGGAAATACTATACTTTCTCCCTAATGAAAGCCACCATTCCTTTTCAATCCACATAATTACATGCAAATTGTGTGATTTTCAACTGTTTGTAGAATCTGTTCCTATAATTAAATGTACCACAACAATGTTTTTAAGACATCACAGACATCTCTATGAATCATATGCATCCTGCAGAGCCCCATTACCACAAACAGAATTCGTAGGACAACAATATTGTACTACACATTTTGGTTTAATACAATGGATCATGTGTGAATAATTTAAGGAATCACAGGAAGGACCTTGTTGATTGCTTTTCTAAACATTATAAAGAAAATGGTACCACAGGCCTTTATCAAATGCTGGTGTCCCTGGTGAGATGGCATTTAATGACTGGAAAAAAGGAACAGGCTGGCACTGGTCCAGGCAGTGAGCATTCCCACTTAAATCCCCTACAATTAAATTGGTTAATGAGAATCATGTTAAACACGAAGTAGTTCATGCCATAAAGTTGAGAAAGAATCTTCACATTCCAAGTTAATGGAAGGGAGGACAATTTAATCCAATTACTTAAAAAAAAAAATTCCAGGGAAAAGTACATTTCTTCACAATCAACTTTTGATGCATTTCCCTAATTAATGCAATTTGATAAAATGAAACAAATTCACGATGTCATTAGTTGAGTTGTGCTTAATGAAGTTGGGCTATATGAAACATTAACTGCAATACAAAATCCGTTTCTTTGGCCTGGGAAATATGCATTTATCATTTCAGTACATTTACTCTGGAAGTTCCAATCATGAAGCCTTATCACCATAATCATCATGTCTTGATAAATCAACATAAATTAACATTTTGATCAATGCCATCATTAAGTGCAGGCTGTGAAAAATCTATTTCTTGACAGCATGGGACAAGTTAAATAGGCTCCTTGACAGAGTAAATGATAAAAGTATACGTCTGATGGACAACTGTCAAATTTTAAATGGAAATAACTGTACCTGCATTATCAACTTTGTTCAGCTCCACTTTTCCCCTGATGATGTGTAATGCCCCCTCATAGGTCTATATGTAAAAATGGTTTCAGCAAACAAGGTTTCTGTGGGCAGATTAAAAAGTATATAAACATCAGTAAATAAAAAAAAGTTTAAGGGAATTATAAGCAACTAGAATTAATTATTTTTAAATGTTCTAATCTGTACGGAGGATATTGAAATGGAAACCTGGCATTGCTATCTCTGTTTATCTATCTATATATTTTGGATTTCAAAGAAGAGGAACTGACAACTCCAAATGTAGAAAACATCCAGCATGGGACCTGATCCTGCAACACTTGCTCACATGAACAGTCCTTGTTCATGCAAGTTTAATGGGACTATACATGTGAGCAAAGATTACTTGTGTGAGTATGGGTCTTTGGTATCTAGAGCCTAATACAAAAATTAAAGTCAATTGGAGTCTTTCCACTGATTGCAATTGGATTTGGATCACACCTCTAGCAACACTATACACATTCAAACTTATCTCTTATCACATTCTTTTACCCCTCCTCTTTGCCAATGACATTAGCCTCAATGCTTTCTTACTCCCACTCTTGTCTTCATGTTTTCTTCCTTGCTGTCTTCTCTTCATTGATCAACCTCCCAACACCTGATTGCCAATGTACCATACTCCCCTCATTCAAATGCCTAAAAAATACTGACTATCACTGTCATAGGTCCAGTTGAATATCACCCTTTGTCCACTCACATTGTTCTGAGGGGTACCAGATTCTGAATTCCTGGGTGTTTTATGCCTCCAGAATCTGAATGGCGTCCAGGCCCTGCCCCCATCTTGAGATCTCTAGGCACATTCTTGGGTGCATAACCTCTGTTTAGCACCCTGTCCTGAAAGTTGTGACCATCCAGCCCACTGCCCAGAACTTGGAACCAGTGCTAAGCCCTCAGAACCCTTCCCTTACAATAGCTTAATCACACTGTCCCCAAGAAATCCAGGCATGTGAGTGTTCTGGACCCACAGTTTACCTCTTCAAGAGGCATATGGTAGATGTAACACATGAAATACCCAGATGTTTTGCACAGGATTGTAAAATTATTTATCTTTACTTGAGAAATACACAGAGAGTATAGATCACATAGAAAACAAATCTCCTTAATGCAATGTCCCTATCTCTAGATCACCCTTACTTTGGGAGACCATCTGTGTTCAGGTAGGCAGGGTTCCAACCTGCCTCCTGCAGCAGTTTCCCTCAGCCTGAGCTGGTGAAATTGGCCCATGACCCCAAATAAATCAACTCCTACCTTTTTATAATCTACCAGCCTCTCTGTCAGGTGACTTCCAGATCTGCCTCCTCAGGTGATTCCAAACTTCGACCAGGTGATTTTGTAACCAGCTACCCCCTGATTGCAAGTTCTCATGGATGGGACCAAGTCTATTGTCTGGGTTGTTTGCTTTTGAATAGAGGTCCATCCTAAGCTCATGAACCTCTACGGTCAACTTTATATTTCAGTTCAATTTGGAGGTAAAAACACAACAGACAAGACAAAAGGCTGCACCATTGAAATGGAGTGTGCAGCTTGGAAAAGATACATACCAATTTATAATCACACACAGAATTCAGAAATTGTTAGGACAGAGTCTACAAATCATCACAGCTGCACTAACCTTTTTTTTCCGCTGGCCTGATCAACTGGGTAAATGAAGACCTATATTCAATAATGAAACAGTCAAACTACGTACATACTTTACTGAATAACCATGTATTATTGTAACCCTGGTCTTTCTCTCCCTCTGCCTCATTTTGTTTGTTTGTTTATTTGTCACCCTCATATCTTGTGCAGGATATATATCTTGACTATAAGCTCTTCATTCAGGGACTGTTATCTTCAATAGTTTCTGTACAGCATCTACAATATGGTCACAATATTAATTTTTCTATATGGTGCAAAACAACTGGCAAACTGTCTGAAATTGTCAGTAATACTATATAAAAAGCTATTGTATACCCTGTGTCATTTTTTTCTCTTCATTAAAGTAGCATTACAACAGTATAGCTGATGTCACAAATGATTATATTTTGAATAGACTACCATTAAGTATTAGGTTCAGAGATATAGATAATCTTTTAACAAAATAAAATTCACAGATGTAGCTATAAGAAGAGTTTCATATCACATGCATTTTGTAGGTTTTGGTTAGCTGATCAGCTAAGTGTGTGAGTCATCAGTAAAGAACTAGCATTTCCATGCTTATAGATGGTTACATAATCTGTTCAAAATCTGATGCAGCACCATGGTGAATTACCGAAGCATAATTCCTCCCCTTCATTCTACTTGGTTCATACAGGATGAGGTTGTCTTCATCTCTCTGTTCCCCAACATTCCACTAGTTTATGGGTCCATTATTTGGCTTTATATCTTCTGCCTACTGGTCTAACAAGCACAACATCATATTTATTTGCTTTTATACAATTTAATTGGCCTGATGAAGGAAATTAACCCATATAGTATGTACTATACATACAGAACAAATTTATTGCCATCAACTACAGCTTTAAGCTATATTTATATGTCTAAATAATGCCAAACAACAAGGACTTTGATATTTATTAAATTGGCCTGATTGCAAGTATTCTTGTTTCAGTTTAGTTTAAATTAGAGTTTGGATAATAATATTACAACAATAAAGAGATTATCATTATAACTAACATTTGAAACTGATGTTTAGCTTGAACAAATCATTGACAATAGAAACAGGAAACTCAGAGCTTGATTAATCAAATATTTCCATATACTTTATGCTAAATGAATGGCGAGGCTTTAAGCACCAAATCATACTTCTTGCATTAATTCAATACTTATTGCCCAATCTGGAATGAAAAATCACCCCCAGCAAGAAAACTGTAGGCCAGAACCTCATGGAGTCTTTAAATAATTGGGAGATGATTGGGAATCATGAATGGGAGTAGTTGGGCCTGTCAACCTGGTAGCTCTATGGAGAAAGAAAGCCCAACACCCATGATACCCATGAGGCAGAGGCACCACATTCAATGTAGTACTCTTCATGATCCTCTGATGGCTCCTGTTCCCCTGGCAGCAAGACTCCTTCTGAACCACGCGTCAATTTATTGATACTACACTTGGCAGCACATTAGGGAAACCAGGGAAGCAAAGTAGGAAAATATGGATTTAGATGAAATCACTATAAAGTGAGTGCACAACTGGTTGAAAGACTGTACTCACAGAGCAGTTATCCACAATTTTGCTGTCAAACTGGGAGGATAGATCTAATGGGGCCCCACAGAGGTCAGTCCTGATAGGGCACTATTTAATATTTTCATTAATGACTTGGACAATGGAATGTAGAGTATCCCTATAAAATTTGCAGATAACACCAAACGGGGCGGGGGGGGGGGGAGGGGCCTTGCAAATCCTTTGGATTAGACTTCAAAATTACTTTGACAAATTAGAGAATTGATCTGAAATCAACATAATGGAATTCAATAAAGACAAGTGCAAAGTACTATATGTAGAAAAGAAAGATCTAATGCACAACTACAAAATGGAGAACAACTAGCTATGCAACAATACTACTGAAATCAATCTGGGTGTTATAGCTGTCAGGGAGCCAGCCGCACCACAGTGAGTCTCCTAGCAACATACTGAACACAGCTGATCCTAGCAGGGCTGCCTGAGTGATTGCATTTCCTGATTCATGGAGAGGTGGAGCTAGCTACTACTTGACCCAGCATCAGCCAGAGCCTGCTGGCTGCTCAATATGTTCCATGCCTGCGGCTGTGCTTGGTGCTGTTTCCTGCACCTACCTCCTCCGGCTCCTGCCTCACCTGCTCTTATTCCTGCTTCAGCCCCTGTCCTTGATCACTCTGGCTATGACTCCTGACTACATCCCCAGCTTGCCCATTGGTTTTGGCATTCAGCTTCTTATTCCTGGCTCTGACCCTTGGCTCTGCTCTTGACTTCGCCCCGGGTGTCCCAGGGTCCTGATCCTTGACTCATGCTCAGCTCCTCTCAACTTCCAGGCCTGGCTACCCCCCAGGGCTCTGATCTTTAGGCCCACGTCCCAGTCATGTCCTTGACATCAGCAGATCACAAATAAAATGCAGTTGCAGAAAAGGCTAATATCAATCTAGGATATATTAACAGGAGTGTCATATGTAAGACATGGGAGGTAATTGTCCCACTCTACTTGGCACTGGTAAGGCCACAGCTGGAGTACTGTGCCCACTCTATAGGAAAGATGTGGACAAACTGGAGGGTGTCCAGAGGAGAGCAAGAAAAATGATAAAAAGGTTTAGGAAACCTGACGTCTGAGGAAAGGTTATAAAAACTGAGCATGTTTAGTCTTGAGTCGGCTTTGAGAGGGGACCTGATAGTCTTCAAATATGTTAAAAAAGAGAATGATGAAGGTGGGACAAGAAGTAATGGGCTTAATCTGCAGCAGGTGAGATTTAAGACAGATACTAGGGCAAACTTTCTAACTATAAGTATGGTTAAGCACTGGAAGAGGCTTCCAGGGAATCCCCATCACTGGAGGTTTTTAAGAACTGCTGTTCCTGCCACAGCAAAAAGGAGCACACTGGATGGCCTCTTGATTCCTTCCTACTTCTCTATTATTCTAATAACTTTACCATGGCATTTGCATTATTCCCTATTGTAAGTCTAAGGAAACTAAGTACAGCAAGTACTGTGGTAATGTCAATTAGGCAAAACTGGCCTAGTACTGTAGGCCTGATCCTGATTTCACACTGGTTTTACATACTTACACAAGTGTGATTCCATTGTCTTCAGAGGAGTTACTTATGATTCACATTGGCGTGAGATCAAAATCAGACCCTCCTCTATGTCTAATTAATTTTATTTTAATTCCTGTCTTCGTATAAATTAACCATGGACAATTGATACATATGCCTTAAAATTTCCTTGTTAACTCTAATGATAAAAGCATATGTGTATTTCAACAAAGCAGTGTGTGGCAAAGTATTTTGGGTGAAGTTTTAGCTGGTACAGACCCATCATTAGCAGCCATGGAGTAACCCAGAAGTAATATTCTCATGATATGTGCAACTCCTTCTATACAATTTCCAAACACAGAAAGGTTCCTTCAAAAGCAAGTGCTTTTAAAATTCTTTCCCACTAGTAGTTTGTTCCATCTACTGTAGCTAAGTAACCAACATTTTTTCAGGATTGCACTGTCATTTTTAATGTCCCAAAACATGAGGTTTCCAAAAAGCATAATTACAATTAACAATGGAAAATCAAGATTAACTACCATGGAGTCTTGCCTTCTTCATACCATGAATTAAATCTGTAGTAATTATATTAGCATTACCAGAAGTAGCCAATCCAATTTCTTGCATAAAACCAAATGCTGAGCCATAGAGTTCTCATAATATTTATATACATCATGGATAATGAACAGAGCTAGGCAGAAAATGGTTTTTCCAGCCTTTGTAAAAAATTTTCAGATTTCAAAAAATTCCCATTCCAAATTAAGACAAAAAGTCAATCTCAAATATTTTGGAAAACCCAAAATCTCCCTAAACAAATTTAGATTGGGTCAATGGAAATATTTCATGTTAATAATTTCAAAACTCTTCATTTTGAATTTGACCTTATTTTTTGTTTGCAGTGGGTAATTTTACTACAAATTAAAATTAAAAAAAAAAAGCAAAATAGCTTGAAAAAAACTGATTTTTTTTCTTTTAGAAAAAATGTGAAAATGGGACATGTCCAAAATTTTAAAACTTTTTTCAAAATATGAAATCAATCAAAACCATTTTTCCCCATGAATAGTTTGTTTTCATAAAGTGGCATTTTCCAATGAAAAAAACACTTGTCAAAAAATTCCCAACCATCTCTAATAATAATGAAGTATACCAAGTTCCACAGCACTCAGAGGAATTTTTTTTAAAAAAACCCTGCATTCCAATCAGTCAGGCAATTCTTACTTCTTCATATCAGAACCAAAATCTTGCTTAGCCCTATTCAGTATGTAAAGTTTATAATCCAGATGCTTGCTATATATCAAAACATATCTTCAAATACGTAAAAGAACAAGTATCACATTAATATTTATAAGGGGAGCCATCTTCTTACTTAGTAAAATGCAAATAAATGCAAAAACTACATGGTTTTAGTTTATTCTGTGTGTACAAAAGGCAAGCTATATTGTATAAACTCATTTTATTAAATGCAAAACTTCTATGCGTGTCACCACATGCAAAGAAAAGGAACTACTTTAGCAAGCTACACTTCACATGCACTCGGATACCAGGGTGATGGGCACAACATAAAGAATCTGAACAAAATAGAATATTCTATATCCATATGCATCATGCATAATATCTTTGTTTTCATTAGTCATTAAAAAAGAAAGACTCTGACTCAGGGCAGGACTTAATATTATGCTTAACTTTAAGCATCTTCTTAAAATCCATTGACTTCAAAGGACATTGGCTATTACAAGAACAGTAATGAATCATTAATTGTTTACATTTATCTTACAAATTTTAAGAAAAAGTTACCCTTGCAAATTTAAAATATTTCAGCAGTTGACACCGACAAATAAATAACCAGAAAACCAGTTGCTGGGAATATAGCAGGTATTCTAAATAATTTGGTTTAAAAGCTTTCTTCTGAGTTTCACAGACATTTATATGCAGTTCTGATTCTTTGAACATGAACCATAAACTAGCTTAAAGGACACAAATTATGTCAGATCTTTTTTTGGGAATGTTTCCAGAACATCAGTGGAAGTATTATCACTAGTCATCTCAAGACTGTAAGGCCTTTGGACGGAGGACCCAGACTTTGTGACTGTCTCTAAAGTACTTACTACACATTTGGCACTATCTAAATAATTAAATGTCAAAAAGCTTCACTAACACAGAGTTAATGTCGCCCGGTAATAGCTTGTGCCCTTCCACAACATCGAGTGCAGCAAAACTCAAACTTCTGAAAATCAGGAAACACAGAGTTAAGGTAAACACCCACACAACCTTAACTCTCCACTCTGGAGCTGGTCATAGCTACTGGGAATAACCTCCATGCACTCCAGCAGAATTCTCTGTGTTAGGTATAGTTGTACTGAATAGTGGAGGAATAAATTGGAGCCTCTTGGAAGAGCTATGATTGTGATAGGAGATCTGGGAATTAGCTTGAGGGGTATGATAGAACTGTGATTGTAATTTGAGAAGATATGGGTCTGAGCTTCCCCCCTCCCCCCCGCATGTCTATTATCAAAAGAAGGAGGTACCTGTGTACATTGAAGTTCCAGTCTGCATCACTTCAATACAGGATTGTATAAGTTGGGTCAGTAGCAGTGGACGTGGGTCTTCTTGCCATGAGTATTGTCAGCAATGAGTTGGGATCTGAGAGCAGTCTGGACTTAATGAAGAGTAGAGGGGAGTATAAGTGTAGGTGGTATCCTGTTTGCAACTGTTATAAAAGAGTATGATTGTTGATTTTACAAGTGTGGTATTCTGTTGGGGGAGTAGGTTCAGTGTTTGAGCATAGGTCAAGTGCAGGTAGCACCTGTCCATTACAGGAAAAAGGCGGAATGGGAGTGTATGTGTTACAGATGTAACATCACTGGAAGAGGACAACATTAAGGTTGCCAGGGTGTTTAGCTTAACTCTCTATTTCCTTGTTTTCAGAAGTTTGAGTTTATCTGAACTCAGCACTAAAGAAGGGCATGAGCTACTACCAGGCAATCTTAACTCCATATTAATGAAGCTTGTTGACATTTAATTCCTATTTTTTTAAACCAAAACAGAACTGTTTGTTTTTAGGAACTATGGTCATTTATACATTTGTAGTTCTCACCTAGCTTTGCAGGTGATATGCCTATGTAATGCTGAAATGATTTAGCTTTTATATAGTGCCTTTCACCTCCTGGGGTCATGGAATTATTGGAAAATCTTACCTGTCATTTAAAAAGAAAACTAAAGTAAGTTTCGAGCCCTCATGGTTGCAGAGAGAAGATTGAAAATGTGACCAGAGTGTATCTGGAACACTCAAAAACATGACAGCAAATAAAAGCCCCGAAGTATTATTTTTAAAAATCCCATCATTTGGGTGGCATGATTTTTGAATATTTGAGGTTAGCAATACTGTATAAATGACCATAAACTAATAAAGTTCTTTCATTCCAGCTGCATTATTAGACCCGCTCAATAATTTCCCAGTGATTTTTTTTTTCTCTAAAAATAAATTTCTCAAGGAATAAATAAATTTCTCAAGGAATAAGCTCATTTTGACTAACATATTTGAGGTTAGCAATACTGTATAAATGACCATAAACTAATAAAGTTCTTTCATTCCAGCTGCATTATTAGACCCGCTCAATAATTTCCCAGTGATTTTTTTTTTCTCTAAAAATAAATTTCTCAAGGAATAAATAAATTTCTCAAGGAATAAGCTCATTTTGACTAACTGTTTTTATTTTCCAAATTTTTTCTCTACAAAATATTTTGATAAAAAATGCCAGTAATTTCATTTTGAAATTGTGGCGGTACGCCACTTCCTAACACTTTGATTTTTTTAACTCTTTTACCAGTTAGAAAACAGTAACAAAGTCTGAGAAATGGAGGGAGAGGGAGAGAAAACAAGGGACATATTTCACATTTCACATCTTTTGAATGATTTAATTAAACAGTACAAGTTTGAAAATAGATTTCCCCTCCAGTTTCTCACACTTTTTACCTCCTCCCCTTTTACAGCAAAAAAAAAAGTTAGAAAAATAAAAAAAGGTGAAAAGGAGAGGTATCTTGAAAATAAAAAAGAATATAAAATGCTTAGGTTAAAGACACCAAAACAAAACTATTTTTAAGTCAAAAGGAAATGAAAGGTTTGGTTTCATTTGAAGTGTCATTTCAAAATAGAAAGGCAAATTTATTATTCTTTTTCAGAATTTCTTACTGGAAATCAAAATGTTTCAACTATAACATTTCAATAGCAATATTTTTCCTGCAAAAAATTGTGAAGGAATATGTCTTCTAATGGTGTATGCAAATCCCACAATGGGATAAGGCAGGAAAGCATAAACAGGAACTTAAATTGTTCCCAAAATTCTTGCCAGTAATACCACGGCAAGACATGGGGCCCTTCAGCTCATAATCAAAAATCAGGATGTGAAAGGAAACCAGTAAGAGGATGCAGGCTTTTGAAGGGAGCTGCCTACTCTTTGTGGCCACTTAGTGTGCTACTAACGGGACACACACCTGGAACAGCATGAATAAGGTACTTCCATTGAGTTGTGAAGGACTTAGGAAAAAGAAATTCCACAAAGAAAGTGTGAAGATAGAATCAGAGAGACAGTTAAACACAGAAAGCAGTGAGCTTTAGCAGGGCAGCTGTACAGATAAAATGCTCCCTATGAAGTATGCATCTTGTACAATTATTGTGTACAGTATGTCAATATGTCTCGCTTGGATGAAATCTTAGCTCCGTTGAAATCAATGGCAATGCTCCCATTGACTTCATTGGAGCCAGGATTTCATCCTTTATCGTGTTTGATAACTTGTTTTTTAAAGCCCGGAGCCAGATTTACAGAACAATTAAGGATCCTTTTTTTTTTTTTAATAGCAAGGGTTATTTTGATTACATGGCTCTGATGTAGTCCCAAAATTTTAAAATAGTTTTGTTATTGGGGCAAAAATACTTTTAGAGTATATATCTGTTTTATTCAGTACCTAATTGTGTATGGAATATTATATTGATAGGATAATGTGCAAGGTTTCAATAGGTTTTCTTAAAACTATTATTTGCATGGATATAGCCTTTCTAATATATAACCACCATACCATTTTTAAGGCCAGGCATTCAAGTGCTGAAACCTAAAAATATATCACTTTGGACTCATTCCCCACAGTCACTTTCAGTTCAAAGGAGTTTTTTTTTTTTTTAAATTAAGTTTGGTAAAAATCTCTTCTTCCAGTTTGTGGTTATCATAGAGTGATGAATAAAGTGTTCCACTTGTAGGCCGATTCAACAAAGCACTTACTTCAACTGGACTCCTGAGGCACTTAAAGTTAAACACGTGCTTAAGTGCACTGCTAGATCAGGGCCTTACAGTTATTTTTCTTTCCTTTTATTGTTTATTGGTTTATTTATTTTTTTTAAACTGGGTAACTTAAATACTAGTTATTTCAATAACCTTCAACTTGACATGGGCATAGATCTTGATGGAGATGAACTCATGTATATGATTTTTGAAGAAATATGATTGTGAAATAGCAAAGTTGTACTGTAAGAGTTTCAAAATTTCAGTCCATGGTTTTCCATTACATTTTTAACAGATAACCAAGGTGTGGAGCTCCATATACACATATGCAAGCCTGCATATATCGTCAATTCTGTATGCTGATTTAAATTAATGTCTGTCTCTGGAGCTCATCTCACTATCTCTCTCTATGTGCAGATACCACATTGTGATCTAAGCGTCTGTTTAAACAGCTACAACTGGAGCATTTTAATTTGTTACAGACAGAGCTCTTGAAAACTAACATTTACATTTGAAAAGGCTCAGTGGCCTACACAGTGCTGGTGAGATGAGGAGAAGGAGATAGCAGAGGCGTGCGCTCTTCCTCTTTGAAGCCCAGTCATTTGCCATGTATTATTGAGACACCATTGAGGAACTTGAAAGGGAAAAATGCCATGTTTGTCCTCTGGCCTGAATGTATCCAACTCAGGTTTTACATTCATCTTCACCATCCACGTACTGTGCTGAGAAACTATCCAACCTTTTCCCATGATGTTTAGCCACCCTCCTTTATGTTCCACAGCACATGGCTCACCAGTATTATTCAGCTGCCTCTGGTAGTCCAATTTAGAACTCCATGGAGAGCCGAGCAATCCTCAAGTTTGTTTATTTTTAACTAGCTACATCTGGAATAAATTAAATGTATGCTTTAGTCTTTTGTTCTTCTGAAATCTGATTTTCAGTGGAAGGATGCCAGAATCTTTCCAATCTGTACTTGTTGTATATATGAAGTATGCTAGCTTTCCATCTGTAAATATGCATAATTTATTGGAAGCACTATTGCTCATTGCTGTTTATTGTGAGTTGTTATTGTGAGATTGCAGTATAAGATTTTTTTTTTTCAAGAGTTAGCATAATTTGTTAGAGTCTCACTAAACATTGATAGCAACTGGTTTATTTGGAAGGAAGGGTAATTATATTGAGAAGCCATTTGCACTCTGAAAAACCCAAACAGATGTATTGTGTATTCTTGATTGTAATTGATTTCTATATTTTTTGAGAAGAGAATGTTTAATTTTTTTTATAAATAAATATTAAGCTATTGATTTATGGAGTCTGTGACTGTGTCTGTCAGAAAGTGATGTTCCAGGAGCTTTTGTGATTAAATTGTAGGTAAAAGCCATTATGTAGTGTAGGATTTTAGACGTCTGATGCAGAGCTATGCAAGGTCAAGGGCTGGAATTAACTTTTCATGTCCTGCTGATAGTCATGACAGTTTTCAGAAGTTCCTTTAGTTACTAAAAAAAAATCTGACTGGTGCATGAAGGGAAACTAAAACTAAATTCCTTGGAGAACTCAAAGGTTCTAGGGCCATTATATTTCTTTAGTTTGTGGAAAGAGAAAGTAGCATTTAGGCTTTATGGCTCCTATCCTGCAAAGATTTATGCATGTATTTAACCATAAAGATGCAATAGTACGACTCACTTCAATGGGATGGATTTAAGTCTATACACATAGGTACAAGTCCATAAAAGGAAAACTGAAAAATAAAATATTTGGAAAACAAAATTCAGGCCAAAGTTTTGGCATAAAACTTTCACAAGGAAATAAATAAAAATTGCTTCTTTTCAAAATGACAGATTATTTTTTGAAAAATATTTTCCACTTCTCCATAATTCTGCTTGATACTATAAGGTGTATGGTCTTCAGAGAAGAAAAATGGTCAAATGGTTAAAGCAGTGAATTATGTGTTAACAGATCTGAGTTCTACTAATGGCTCTGTGTGACCTTGGCCCAGTCATTAACCCCCTTGTATCTCATCAAAATACTTCCCCTACCTCATCTGAGTATAGTGATGCTTAATTTATTCATGCTTGTTCAGTGCTTCAGATTGAAGGCACTATAGAAGTGCAAGTTATTTAGGCTAGCCAGAAAACAAGCATTTTGGTCAAAGGAAAATTTTGAGGTCTTAGAAATTTGTAAATCAGAAGTTTCAAAAAAATGTTGTGAAAAAACAGGGAGACTCAGCCCATAATTGCCATTTTCACAGAAGTTGTGGTATACACCTGGGATGTGGGACACACAGTTTTGAGTCCCTATTCTGCATGATTTACAGTAATAACTTAAACCTAGGTCTCCTACATCCCAGAAAGTTGCATCCACCACTGTGCTATAGGGTCAGTGTTTAGCCCAGTGAGTATTTAATTATGTGTTCAAAGTGGAACAGCTCCAACAGGAGAGATTGAGAGTCTATGTCCCATAGACTAGAGCATTCACCTGGGATGTGGGAGATCTAGGCTCAAGTTCCTTCTTTGAATCAGTCAAAGGAGAACTTGGACCTCGGTCTCCCACATCCTAGGTGAGTGCCTTGGTTATTCTGAGGTGTCTATCTACCTATCTGGTTTTGATAAGAAATTCCATCCTGGACCTGAGAAATCTTCCCAAAGAAATTTTCATGAAAACCGATGTTTCCACAAAAAGTTTCAATTTAGATAAATTACCATGTCTGACCAAAAATAATTAAAAATCCCTATCAGCTCTACAAGCTGTTAGTATTACGTTGTTTATGCTGGTGCTAATCAGAAATCATTTGTTTTCTTGTAGATAAATTGTAAAGAAGGAAAAAAGTGAAAAAACAGAAAGCATAAGAGTGAACGAAGGAGATGGAATAGTAACTTCAAGCAAATTCTATGTAAATATTGTAACAAATCAACTTGAATTATAAATATTTTCTGATGTAATCATTTAGCTAGTTTCATTCCGGAATAGAATGGCTTCTAATGTGCTAGAAACATACATTACAAGCCCGCAATTCTGTAACTCAAAGTGATCTGCAAAATGGTGCTTACTAAAATACATTTCTTCTTGTGTCTGTTTCTACCCCCTGTAATTACCTCTTCACATTTAGCAGCTTTACAAGCCATTTTCAAATGGTTATTGGAGACCTGTTGGCTTAGATATTCCTATTTTGTTAGAATAATTGACAAATATATTGTCACAATAATTTTATGTATGGATACCACATTGGTATAGAAAAAAAAAGAATATTAGCAAGGGACGACTATAGATCTAGATGTGTGGAGACTACAAGACTGTTGATATTCACGTTAAGACTCTTGCTTTTTTCTTTTATAGAATTTTTCTCTTGATCTAAAAACTATTTAAAGCTTTGCAAGAGTTTGAACTGGGTCTTCTGAATCAGGGCCTAAGTCACATCAAATATCTTTATCTGCATCAGATTCATGAAAATGCAGTTTCAGTTCATAGCTCATTCCTTTTATATCTGTCTCCCTCAGATTTCACTTGCACCTTGGATGTGACACTTGGCTGAACTAATACCCTCGTCAACTCACTTCTTGTTACTTAATGTCAAATAGTATTATTACAAATGTACCAAGTGAATGTGGTGGGGGGAGGGTACTCAAGCTGAATCTTTCAAATCAAAATGTAGAGTCAAATAAAGTTTTCATATTTAGCAGATTTTGGTATAAAAACAGGCAATTTCCATTCCATTAAAGTACAACTAACTCTCCATTTCACTGTATTCTGCATTTAAGTTTGTCGAACTCTCCCAGGGACTCTAGTCCATGTTGGTAACAAAGACAACACTGATGCTAACATCACAGATTCCACAGTCTCTTTGGTAATTTAGAGACTTCTCAGTTTAAATGTATTGCGCTAGAAATAAGGAGCTCCAGGTGTTAAGATGTGATGTATTGATGTAGCTGTTAGTGTTAGCACTAATTCCTCAAGTCTCCTGAGGTGGGTGGGCGAAAATTGTCTGCTTCTTTCATATTCAGCCTGCATATACAGTAGAATATTGCCATATTTTGGAGTGCACAAGCACATGATGTTTAACTAGCTTTCACTGTGTAAGAGCTTTTATGTGTCATTTGGGATTTTAGTTATTCTGTGGCAGGTGCTTGATTTAATTAGTTAATGTTTGTAAAGATCTTTGAAAATAAAGTGCTCTGCTTCTACTAATAATACTTAGTACTCATCTGTAGCCTTCCATTTTTAAAGTACTTCGGAAACAGTAACTAATTAACCCTCAGAGCAACAATGTGAGGCTGAAAAAATACTATTAACCCCATTTTACAGTTGAGAAAACTAAACAAAGAATGATTTGAAGCTACCCACAATTAGGCACATGTTGCTGGGACTTTAAAACCTTCTCAAACAAACAAATTAAATACAAATTCTTAGGACAGTAATTAAGATTCTACTGTTGCTTTATTGAAAAATTTGGGCTTAGCTGACTTCTCTAGCTTCTTCTGTGGTTAATATACCATATAGTAGTATGACGGTGAGTGCAGAATAACGATTCTTTCCATTCACTGGCCAAGGATTTTTCATTTCATTCATCATTTACAACTTGTAGTGCGGATTGTGCAAACACACACATATGAACAAATATATAAATGAAGAACTTTGTGAAAGTGATACACACTGTGAACAAAACTCTACCAGATCACAAACAGACTTAATATTAAGAAACTTTGTTTGGATTATTTGTTTGGATTATTTTGTGTTACTTAAAGTTCTGTAATTACATTGGGCATGAATTTCATAGCTGTACAGTACCTGATTCCTTTTCTTATCAAAGAATTCAGAAGAAACTCAATGCTACTTATGGAATAGCTAATGCAGCTCCATAATACTCTCATGGAAATATTCACTGACTGTATCCTGTCAAAGAGATGGACTCCTTGATCTTGACAGTCTCTACCACACGTAGCATCTATGATTTTACCAATTTGATGAAGGCACATGGTACTGTTTCTGCTGCTGTTATGGCTTTTATTATTGTAACCACCCTCCTCTGAAGAAGTGTTAACTCAAAATCACCCAGGACTAAATAAAGCACAACCATTTTGTTTGCATGAGACTGCTATAACAAAGATGAAGTTTCTATATGTTATTTTGTGATGAAAATCTGTTTTTGTTACAAATATGGCATGCGTCAGTCAGTCCAGGGCAACTGCACCGGTGTTCCCCCTCCATGACCCACCAATGGCACCCATTCTAGGCTCCTCAGCTGTCACCTCTCTTGGGCAGAAACCTGTGTCTCTCTCCTTCCTGACCAGGGAATCTTTAAAGGCTGCACAGTTCCTTGCCTACACTCTAATATTCCCAGCAAGCCAGACTGCCTAAATAAACAGCGTCTGTGCTTTGCTTTCTCTCTAAAGGCTACGAACTATGTAATGGCTTGCAGTTATAAGTTACCACATAGCTCTTTATAAGCAAGCACATTTATTATTAAGGTGGAAGCATTACAGAGAAAATATATTCAAAACAATAAAAGAACTGACACACACGCAAAAAGGCTTACCAGAGGTCACCCCAGCTCGAATCTCCAGCTCTGACAGGTGTCAGTCCTTCAAAACCCACAATTGGATTTTCCCAGTAGCTACGAGTTCATAACTGTTTCAGATTCAGAGCCAGAGTCCCTATGAATAGTTCAGTCTTTCCTTTCTATAGCTTGGGCTTTTGATCTTGGCCTCATGTAACAGGTGATCGATCAGCAGTCAATGGTCCTCTTCTCAAGGCTTAGCTTCAAAAGACTGAGTTTTTGCATAACTGGAGCTAAGGAATTTGTATTCACCTCTTCCTAGATATTCCCCAGGAAAATGCTTAATACTTTTGTTCTGAAAGTCCCTTCTTGTCCATTCTTCAATATAGTCCTTTGAAAACCCAGATCTCACATCTGTAACATCTCTACACTTGAGAAGTTACATCCAGTCCTGGCCACAGTAACACATAAACCATTAACTTAATACAATGAGCCTCAAAGATACTTAAACTTAATTCAGTAAGGCATCCCATGATATGGTAGGAAATTGCTATATCTGTTACAATATTTTGTGGCACAAATTCATGAAAAATTGGTCTATTGGCCAGAGAAATAGAACTTACCCATTTTCATCACAACTGTGTGTAGTAACAGAAACAGTAAAGCTTTGCTTTGAATAATCACACAAATAGTTTTCTTGTGGCCCATTGTTACTTCCTCTTTTGCCCCATTGTTAAACAAATGCTTAAAAGGAATGAATTAGAAAATTAGAAAACAATTTGCTATTGCTGCATAGAAGAATAGTATATGATGTGAAACTAGCTGAGGGATGTCAAACTCAGATAAAAACAGATATACCTTACCATCTAACCACAAGGCTATTTATTATATGCTGGTCACAGAACACTGAGCTGTTCTTCCAGTCAGCAATTCTGTCCTACTCACCAACAAACCAAGTGTCATCAAAAAGCATTCAGTTATTTCTACTGGAGTTGTATGTTTTCTTTCTTGTACAGTCCTGGATCACATTGAAGTCTGCCTTCCCTGACACGGTTTTCCAGCATTGTAGGGGAAATGTCATTGATTTACATTGTCTTCCTGTAAATAGTCACTCCTTTTCTGCAGATCAGCCAGACATTTAAGCATCTCGGACACTATGTATTTGTCTTCGGTGTGTGTTTTTGTTTATATTAAACATAAAATCAATAAAGGTGTATAAATATATAGCAAAGAAAATCATGCAGTACAGTGTTAAATAGGACAGCACTATTTTCCTACTACTGCAACAGTTATAGCACCAATTAGGGTAGTGGCTTCATCCTAATGTATGAGTCACAGATTTGTTGTTCCCACAGAAAACAGAAATTACTACAGAAACTTACCATGCTCCCAGCTTTTATACCATGCATACACATTCAGAGTCATAGTCATAGAGTTTAAGGCCAGAAGGGACCACCAGATCATCTAGTCTGACCTCCAGTATATCACAGGCCACCAACACCACCCAGCACCTATACACAACCACCAAAACTGGACCAAAGTATTACAGTTACAGGACACTAGATTATTATGTTCCACAGGCAGAGAATAGAAGGGACCAACATGCACCAGTCCTCAGTGCTCAATGCTAGGGAAACAATTAGGTTTGATATACCTGGGAAATGACCCACACCAAGGAAGAAGAAGAGAAAAAAAACCCAAGGTCAGTGCCAATCTGACTGGGGGGAAAATTCCTTCTTGATCTTACATATGGTGATCAACTAGATCCTGAGTATACGAACAAGAACCAACCAGACAAGCACCTGAGAGAAAGAATGTTCTGTGTCACCTCAGAGCCCTGACCCATCCCACCCAATGTCCCAGCTCCAGCTGTGGCTATCCCTCAGGCTTCAAAGGAAGGAGATTTAAAAAAACCCAGAATACTGTATATGGGATGAGTAGGGGAGGGAAATCCTTTCCTGACCTTTGCAGGTACATGGCTGAAACCCTGAAGCAAGAAAAAATTGTTCCAAGATTTTGCATACAATTGAGGTCAAACTAATTGATCTAATAGTTTCCCAGATAATCTTTATAGTTAAGAAAGGGGGGGGGGGAAAGTTATATTTGCAATTCTCCAGTCATAAGGTATAACCCCCGAGTTTAAAAGTCCTTGCTGTTGGTGTTGCAATCTCATGTGCCAGGTCTTTAATATTCTTGGATGGAGATTATCCTGGTTCCCTGATTTGGTCCCATTAAACTGTCTGAATTTGACTTCCACCTTGAATGTGGTAATTCTTATTTCCATATCCTTGTTCCCATTAGCCATCCTGGCACTACACCTAAGCTCCTCATTATACTTATTAAAAACTGAGGTAAAGTATTTGTTTAGGTGTTGGGACATGCTTAGATTATCTTAAATATCCACCCATCCTCAGTATTTAGTGGTCCCACTTCTTCTTTCCTTGTTTTCTTTTCATTTATATGGCTAAAGAACCTTTTACCGTTTGTTTTAATTTTCTTTGCAGGGTCCATCTCTGCTTGGATTATGGCAGATCTCACTTTTTCACCTCATGTGTAATTAGACAGTGCCACAGGATGTCATTGATGTCAAGAGCTTACTAAGATTCAAAGAGGGATAAAATTCTTAGGGATAACAAGAATATTCAGAGTAATAATTGTTAATGTAAAAAAAAAAAACAGTGGTGGAAGGGATAAAAAATCTTCCACTGTTAGAGACAGGATACTGTATTACACAGACCAAAGGTCTGAACCAATATGGCAATTCTTGTGTTCCTGTGGCATAGCAGGCAGTCATTTGTGGGAAATTATTGGTTAAATTAGGAAGATGGGACTCAGTATGTGCATTGTAAGGTGAATAAGGAACTGGCTAAAGGGGAGAAAGCAATGGACTGTGCTGAAAGGTGAATTCTTAGACTGGAGGGAGGTTACTCAAGGATAATGAAGTTTCTCAAGGATTGGTCTTGGTACCAATTTTATTCAATATTTTTATTAATGGCACAAAAAGTAAGAGTATGCTAATGAAATTTGCTAATGATACAAAGTTGTGAGACATCATCAATGGCAGGATTGCTTTTGATGGTGGTAAGCAGGGCTCAGCATCCCCGGGGCTCGTTTCCAGTTTGTCTTATGTTACTGGGGACATATCAGTTGGGAGCAACAGAGAAGAAAAACCTGGATGTATTGGTTGGTCACAGGATGACTATGAGCCACCAAAGTGACGTGGCTGTGAAAAAAGCTAATGCAATCTTAGGATGCATCAGGCAAGGTATTTCCAGCAGAGACAGAGAAGAGTTATTATTACCAGTATACATGATACTGGTGAGTCCTCATCTGAAATACTGTGTGCAATTCTGGTCTGTTTTGTTTAAGAAAGATGAATTCATACTGGAACAGGTACAGAGAAAGGCTGCTAGGATCAAAGGCATGAAGAATCAACTTTATGGGTGGAGACTTAAGGAGCATGGCTTATTTAGCCTAATAAACGAAGACTGAGGGGAGATATCACTGCTCCCTATCAGTTCATCAGAGAGATAAACACCCGGGAGAGAAAGGAATTATTTGAATTACGGGCCAATGCTGACACAAGAACTAATGGATATAAACTGACCAACAAGTCATATAGCCGATCTGCAACTACTAATAGCAAATATCCCCAACAGCCAGTGATGGGGCAGTAGTTTGGGAGGGCTTTGAGTTATTACAGAGGATTCTTTCCCAGGTGTCTAGCTGGTGGGTCTTGCTCACATGCTATGGGTCTGACTGATTGCCTATCTGACCTGGGGGAAAATTCCTTTCTGATCCCAAATATGGCAGAAACCTTGCGGTGGTTCCACTTCCTCTGCAGTGTGAACGACAGGTCAATTGAACTAGAGTTTGAACTAGGGTATATTGTGGATTATCTGTAACTTGAAGTCTTTAAATCATGTTTTGAGGACTTCAGTAACTCAGCCAGAGGTGATGGGTCTATTACAGGAGTGGGGTGGGTGAGGTTCTGAGCCCTACCATGTGCAGGAGGTCAGACTAGATGATCACAATGATCCCTTCTGGCCTTAAGGATGTCTTTTATCAATTTGCTGGGAAGGACACACAACATTTTTGGATATTGTTTTCACCCACCTAGAGATGGGTTAATAGTGATGACAGAAATTTCATCTAAAACAGGAGCATGTTTTAGTTTAATCTAAAAGCTCCGCTTTCAGAGCAGAATTATGTTTTGGAGGGCAGAGACCTCTTGACTTGAAAATGTTGCCAACCACACACACAGTGGGCAGTCAGGCATAGTGGTAAAAAGGCATCTTGCCTACCAGTTAGGGCTGTGTCCAGGGTAGGCAGAGTCCAAGGGTCCGTACCAAATGTGAGGACCAGACCAAGCCAGGTCAAAGCCAAAGCAGAACAGGAACTGGAACAAGGGCAAATGGAGCTGCAGGCATGGTATGCATTAAACAGCTCCTAATCTGCTGTGGAGGCCAGGCTTATAAATAGTTCTACTAAACTAGCAGCCAATCAGGGGATGTGGCCACTCTGTGAGTTCTTAGGCAGTGCGGCTGTGCTTATTGGTTGCCTAACAGTTCAGTTAGTCAGGGAGCAGGCCAGCAACTGTTCCAAGCGTGTCTGGTCCCTGATTGCAAAAGCTTGAGGCAAAAACTTGAGATTTAGATTATCCCGGCTATTTATTGATGTGCTAGGTTCTTGTGGTTTGCTTGTATTTTTCTTTAAAATGAACTTGTGTATATTGTTAATGTATAACAAACATTGAGGTGCATGTGCGTGGTGAATTTATAACTTATATATTTAAGACCTGAGTATTGCTGGTCAGAATTTTACCCAGATGTTTTATGTTCTTATATAGGAAAACAGTTAATCATATATTTAAATTATCCCATTTCTTACTGACATAGTTTAAAAATGTTTTTAATTTTTTCCAAGTATAGGGCATTGTAGGAGATGGTGGGATAGGGCCATTGGCAGGACTGCAAACCACAGGGTCTGCTATGTTTCCTCTGCCCATACACACATCTAAGTGGGCATTGTATTTTTCTAGTCAAAGCATTGCACTAGATTGCAAGCTTCTATTGGAGCAAAAGACAATATTTGTATTTTATTGCTTTAGCCTTTTGGCATTTCAGCATATGTTTGCAGGATGCTGAATTATTGCACTTACTGGAATTATAAAACAGCATCGATATCTTTGTGGGTTTAACTGACAGATCTTATAATTGACCAGCCCAGGGACACTATGTTGTTGTTTTTTCCTTGTCATAAAGAGTACTCCTTCCCCTTTAAATGTTAAGTTGCATAATGCCTATTTTGGTACCAGATGAGAACTGATTTTTCTTGGCTTGGTTTATCTAGCATGCTTATTGTTGTTGCAGATGAATTATCTGTCACACATCGTACAATATATACATAGGTAACATATTGCTTTATTTTTTTAAAAAAATAAAAGTTCACTACATTGGGTTTTAAGATTAGACAGTTGTTTGCTACTGACGGGAATAAAGACTCATTGTTCCTCAAATATGGATAGCACTTTCACCTTTAAATGACTTCAGAGAGATTGAGTTAAATTCAATGTCCAAAAGAAAGCTGTTGGAGTTCTCTATAAATAGGACTTGCCTTTCCCTCTTCATTGATTTTGAACTCGATGACACAGAATACTAGGATATAGCAGATTCTCTTAATGTACACAGTAGGGAGTAATGCAAGCAATATATATAAAACCATACATCTTTCAGATAGATATGATATCTTAAACAGGATATCTCTCTGTCTTCTGAAAAGACACAGGTGTTGAGACCAGCAAATCAGGTCAAGTTAATTAACCAACTGGAATAAAATCCATCATAAAATGTCTCCAAACTAGGGAAGTACCAACAACTGCTAAAGTGAACTAAGAGCTCCAAAAGGCAAAGAGTATCTTCAAGGAGATGCTGATGATTACTAGAAGATGGATCTTATCTTGTTTATCAAAATTAATCTGTCAATAATTTATATTTCATAAAGAGTAGAATAAAGTAAGGGAGTTATCAGAAAATATGAGTTCTGTTTCTATAAAGTCAGACAGTGAGTTGGGTTATGCTGTAATAATTGAGCCTAAAAATTTAGTCTAATTATGAGCTCAACTGTAAAAAGTATATGAAAGTTCACAAGATGTCACAGTATCCTATAATAACACATGTTGATGGAAAAGGATATGAAAAGGAGACAGAAAAACCAAACAAGTCTAAACGAAGTGCCTTCTGATATGGTTCAAAGACTACATTAAAATCATGCTTGGGAGAAACAGAAGATGTAGAAAAAGGAATTAATTAACTAAATTTTGTGTTTCAGATAGGCCTAACTGGTGGACAAAATAATGACGGGATGGGTTATTTCACCCATCACTCCTTTTGAGTCTTTAAAGAAAGAGATTTTTGGATGGAAGGAGAACAGACAGAGTCTACTGAATCAAGTCTCCCTCTCATGGCTGCCACCTCCACTATCTCCTGGGACACTGGATCTTCTTGTCCTAACCTTAATAGATGTCCTGAGCAGACCAGGGCAAAGAGAGAGGGACCCAGGTACCTTTGCACTTCTGCTGGCTCCAGCTGAATCCCAAACTCCACCTGTGATAAAATGGGATCAGATATTAAAAGCAACAGCAGCATCTAATCGAATCAAATCGAATTGAATCTCAACAAAGATTGGTATTTGTCAGAGAAGGCTAAGAGGTGAGTTGATTAGTCTGTAAGTATCTACTTGGCAGGGGTGTAGGCAGATGTGATCTTCTGGCAGGGCTGCTGGCTGATGGGTGGGCCTGCTGAAAACTCCGAACTTCTTGCTTCTGGTCACGTGATCGGAAGCAGGAAGTTCGGGAAGCCATTGGCCACAAAAGCTCCGGTTGCGCAGGTAGTTTAAGCAGAGCTTGGGTGGGCCTGTTTTCAAAGTGGGTGGACCAGAGCCCACCCAGGCCCACCTATAGCTATGCCCCTGCTACTTGGATGTGATGGGGTGTTCACCCCATACAAGAAAGGAAGGGATTAAACGCAGCCTATGGGGGCTGCACAGGAAGCAGCCAATTAGAGGGAAGCTGCACAGATCTGCCAATCAAGGTCCAGAGAGCTCACATAAAAGTGAATTGCAGGGCAGAGCAGGTCAGTGGCTACTGGATGCTCCGGAAGTGAGGACTGAGTCCTTGAGTGGCTGAGAGAATAGGAGTACTTTGTCAGAGCAGCTGTTAGTAGGGAATGGGGGAGCAGGATGGTATTCCTGCCTGGCTTCTGACATTAGCTGGCTCAAGGCCATGAGCAGAGGGTGAAGAAGGTGCTGGGGCTATGGGGAACTGGCCCAAGGAACTTAAGCAGCAAAGAAGGCAGTTAAAGAGTTGCAACAAGAGGCTGCTATTCACAGGGTTCTTGGGCTGGTACCTGAAGTAGTGGAAGACTCCAAGTCCCCCTCACATACCACTAGGGAAGTAGCAGGATTGGACTGAGATATCTACCAAGCCTCCACCTCCCTAGAAGGGGGAAAACCCTATGGTGACATGGTGGTTGGAGAGCTGAGTCATGAAAAAGATGCTGCAGTTCCTGGGCTGAGATGGGTCTGTAGGCAGAGAAGGCGGTGGCAGAGGCACCACTAGGAGAGGTTGTGCTAGCTGAGAGCTAATCCCCGAGATCACCTGCAGGGGGTGCTGCTCTTGTGAGTAAACCCTGTTACAACAGGGAACAAATATTTAAAATTTGGCTCTTCAGTCTAGCAGAGGAAGATATATGATATATATAGCAGATATATAAGATATAGCAGAGGAATATGATCCAATGGCTGGAGGTTACAGTTATACAAATTCAGACTAAAATAAGGTGTATGTTTTTAACAGTGATTAACCATTAGAATAAATTACCAAGGGTTGTGGTAGATTCTCTATGACTGACCATTTTAAAATGAAGATTGGATGTTTTTCTAAAAGTATTCTTCAGGAATTATTTTGGGGAAGTACTTTGGCACGTGTTATACAGGAGGCCAGACTAGATGATTGCAATAGTCCCTTCTGGCCTTGGAATCTCTGAATCATTTCTACCTTAGTGACTTAGGCCCAGAACCATAAAAGGACTCAGATGCCTAAATCCCTGCTTTAGGCAGCTAAATCCAAAGTTTACACACTCCTCAGAGCCTCAAAACGCCTGCTTGGCTGATGCCAAACTCTATAGGCCCCTAAAATCCCTCAGGGCCTAAATCTTCACCATAAAAGTCCCTGTAGGCACCTAAATTTCTTCCTTCTGGCATGCACACAACATATCAGTCTAAGTCTCAAGTCATCTATTTCACACCAAAGTTGCAGATGAAAGCAGATAAAGACAAACATTCCCCCACCTATGTCACCCAATGAGCCCAATCCAGTCGGCATGCTTTAAGCATACCTATCAGATTGGGGTCCATACAAAATCCAGTAAGAGGAGAAGGAAATGGGTCAGAAGGAGAGTGAAGGAATGACTCTATAGCCTGGTGGTTTGGGCACTAACCTGGGAGCTAGGAGGCCCATTGTCCAGCCCCCTGTTCCAATGACTATTCAACAGATCAGGTTGAGGGAGACCCACACCAGAATATGCTGTAGTCCAATGGTTAGGGAACTCTCCTGAGAAATAGGAGACCCAAGCTCAAATTTCTTCTCTGTGTCAGGCAGAAGGGGAAGTCGGACCCTGGTCTTCTACATCATGGGTGAGTACTCTAACCATTAGGCTAAAAGTTCTAAGGGAGGCACCAATTTCTCCTCCAGTGCTTCTTGCAAAAAACAGCTTAGGTGCCTGACTCCAAAAGAGGGTCCTGTCTGTGGAACCCAAGCACAGATAGGCACCTCCAGAAAGCATGGATTTAGATTTAGATGCCTAGAGGCAGCAGCAGCTTAGGACATACCCTCATCAGCATCTTCTAGTGGCTAGCTTAGGTGAGTGGCAGTCTCATGTGCTGGCTTTTGTGCCATTTGATGCCATTCTTAAGTAACTATTTCTCCTCATGCATTGTATAGCAAGCCTGGGCATCTAACTCAGGAATTGTGAATTTCAGTAATTTTTCTAGGTGCCTAAAAATCAGGTATTCTGACCCTGAGTATCACAGTGTCTAAGTCTCTTTGTGGATCTGGGCCTTAAGACCTGATCCACCAAGACCAATGGAAGTTTTTCCATTGATTTCAGTAAGAGCAGCATCAATTCTAATCAGGACAAGGATGTAACTGTGTTTCAAATTAACAGAACACACCCCTTTACATCTCACAACTCTCATGTCACGTATATTTAGGCAATTTTACTACCTATTCAGGCACTAGAGATAGTATTTAAATTGATGGTGCTGGCCTTTAAAATTCTTCAGACTTTGATTCTTTCCTTATTTAATTCAAATTTGTGTCCTTTCCTTACTCTGGCCTATGTCTTAATTTATTGCTTGATATGCCATTCATGCCTGGCACAGCATACCTTTTTTGCTTCTTTGTAAATCTGGCTGTTAGCTGGTGTACTTTGTTTCTACATGATGTCCGTACTGAGTTTCATTCTGCTTTAACTTTTGTCTTAGTTTCTTTGTTTATAATCACTTTTATTTTATTTATTTATTTATTTATTTTAATTTTTTATTTTATTTGTACTTCTGTTTGGCACATACAGAATAACAAGATGTTGTATGTTATAATGATCAATCTTAATAAATGAATACTAGATTGGATTTTCAAAGGCATTCATCAATCAGAGCAGAGTTAGGCCAATGCTGAGCACTTTTGAAAATCTCTCCCACTGAACATATGTATAGCAATAATACATTTGATCTTTCAATATCTTTACCACATCTTTGTATGTTCTTGTGTTCAGCATTACCCACTAAGCACGAATAGTATAAAAGGAACTGGGAAAAGTAGTTTAGAGAGTTTCCTTCCCACAAAATATAAAAGTGGCAACAATTGATTGATTTGTGATCCCAAAAATGGAAGTTCCTTTTGAAACCCCAAAACAAACTCTTTCAAATCATTTTTTCTCCTTGACTGAGATTTTTGTAAGCCGAGTCTCAGGCTAGAATATGCCTTCCAGAAGAATATCGAAGAAAAGAATTAATAATGGAAATACTGATACTTAACTGCAGCATCCTGAAATAAACTCTGATATTGCAACATGTGAATGTGTGCCTATTGCTCTGAGTTTCTGTATAAAGCATCCTTTCTAGCACCTGAACACACTGAGGTCACCTCAGCTATGAGGCGCTCAGGATTAGTTCCACAAAAGGACTGAGGTGTCTAACTGCCACTTTAGTTGCCTGACCCCCAATCAGCTGCCACCTAGCCTGTAAACACCTAGTTTCTGCTGGTAAAGTCCCAAGCCACCTCCTCTGTCAGTGGGCCTCTGCAAAACCATGTAGGTTCTCACACCGCTGAGCTGCTTCACCGCTCTAGCCCATGCTTGCACCCCGGCAGGATTCTCACACTGATCGTTCCTCTGCCCATCTCTCCTGCAGGGCCCAATCCAATAGACACGCTCACAGCATGCTTAACCTGCACAAAAGACAACTGGGGCAACGAGATTGGGAATTCTGGAGGGAGAGTGGCATGTCTCCGAACACCCATAGTCCAGTGGTTAGGGCACGCACCTGGAATGTCTCAGAGTGGTTTTCAAATCCCTACCCTGCCTGGTGTGGAGCAGGAACTCAAATTTGGATCTGCCAGATATCAAGTGAGTACCCTACCCTTCAGGCTACTGGCTATTCTGGTGTGCGTCTCTGTCAGTCTCTCCTGTTGAAGCTATTTACACGAAGTGGAGCAATTAAATATTCATTGGGCTAGAGAGAAATTGACTCTCAAGCTTGGTAGTTAGGGTGCTCCCTGGGATGCAGGTAGACCCCTGCTCCAAATCAGGCAGAGCAGGGATTTGAAAACAGCTTTCCTACATCCCAGGAGTGTGCCTAAACATGGGATACTGACTATAACAGGGTGGGGATCTCTGTAGCTTTTTGTGAGAAAGAGCTGCCCTACTTAGGCACCTAGCTCAAGCACAGCGTTCACAGCTATTTGGCATTTCCTGTTGGCTAGTTTAAGCAGCTCTCTGCCCAGTGTGCTGGCTTTCGTGAATCCTATTGTTAGGCACCTAGCTCTTCCCATGCATTGTATAGGAAGCCTGGATGCTTAATGCAGGGCTGAGGATTTCACAGGGCAGCAGGGTGCTTGACAGCTAGGTCCCTTAGTGGATCTAGCCCTCAAATACCACAGTAAGGGCTCCATGGTGCAAGACGTTGAGAACTTTGGCCCCAATTTAACAAATCACTAAAACATGTGCTTCATCTTAACTGTCTGTGTGGTAGAGGGGGTGAGAGGGGTCAGCACCTTGCAGGATTGAGCCCATGGTGCTCGGGTTTAATGGTGATGAGTGTGGAATAGGAACCCAAAGAGCTAAATTCCTGTCTCACTCTCACCAGGAATGTTGTTACTTTAGCAGATAAGCAGTCACTTTATTAACTTAGACTGCAAATCTGTACTAGCTAAGCAAAACCATCACTTAATTTTTGCAGTTTCGTTTTCTTTTACGCAAACAGCCAAAAGCAAATGCTTGCTCTTTATAATTTATAAGGTTCGCGGGCTGGAAAAAAAAAGGTTAGACTCCCCTGCATTAGGGCGTGCCTGGGCACACCCCGTGCACACACCTATGTTAAATATACACCAAATACTACACAACACTTGATCATTAAATAGTTGGTACAGTGATAAAAGAAAACAAAGATTTACAGCTTTTGTATTTAACTCTTCCTACCTCTTTCTATATACCTACTAAATTTATTGCTGTCCCTTAGTGATGTCCATTGCTGAGTTCACTGGATTTAGAGTTGTTGCAGCAGTCCAGATACTGTAGTTGCTACTGTGGTGAATACTTGTGTCTGATACACTAAGGCTTGTGTGACAGGGGGCTGGGAGAAACCAGGCTGATTCAGCCCCCTGCCACTGGAGCCCATGGCAGCTCTTTTATATCCAAATTTTGCGAGACATCTCTGAGCTGCCAGTCTTCTACCAGAACCTCCTCCGGACCTGGAGGCTGGTCTCCATAGCCAGGTCTGTTGTCCTCGCAGAGCCTCTGCTACACAATCCCCACCTCAGTGTGCAGGTAGCAGAGTCCCCCTCAGTGCACCAGAGGCTGGTCCTGGCAGGCGTCACCAAGATCGGAGACCTCCTGGACTATGACGGGGGGACTGGGTGGATCCCCAAGTGCTGGGTTGGCGCATGGGGCTCTCCACCCTTCGAAACCCCCGGCACGTACTCCAGAAGGTGAGGGCAGCCCTGTTTCCCCCCCACCCCCCCCTGCTGCTCAGGCATACCTCGAGCGGGTCCTGTGGGAGGGTGCTCCCCACCTGCCCTCACCCTGGGCCCTCCAGACCTCTTCATCGGGCTCCTACCCCGCAAGCCTCCCTGGCTGCCTCCTCTGCATACCCTGAGCCAGCTGCAGGATCTGCAGCCAGTGCGCTTCCGAGCCATGCCATGGGCACATCGCCACAAAATCCCCCCACCCACTTTCTTGTTCTGAAAGTTAGGGGCATGCATTTCATATTTAATGCATACAGCATCATAACCTATACTCATAACATGCCCAAAACATAGTTAATAAGAACAGAAGAATTGCTTTTGTTGTTTTATGAAAGTTCTTTCTTCTGTTACAGCACATGGATGCAGATTTAATTTTGTTATTATAGTATCTCAACCTGTACAATGTATTGAAAAACCACAGTGTACCTGAGACAAAGAAAAATGAATACTGCAAAACTAGTAATGTTGTAAAAGTATTTTCACTATATTTGATGCATTAAATAGCATACATGAATATATATATTAAATAATCTGCTTATGTCACTGAGAATCTTATTGTGCACTAACTGTTTGAGTAGGTTACCATGAAATCTAATATGCCAGAGGCAAAGGGAGCCTGAAATAAACAATTTGTGTTAATCTCATGTTTTATGGTATGTATTTCTCTGCAATACAACTCAGAATAAAGAGGCAAAGGGAGCTTTTCTGCAGATGGTGTTGAAAATATATATTGGGGGCACATATGAAACTGTCCTATTTAATGTGGTCATCACAAACAACTTATAGACTGGTGACATGTATTGAGGGAAGCCCTTTATGTGTTTCACCTTTAGTTCTCATACCCAGGATCAAGCTACACAGACAAGGAGCAAGGAATTTTCAAGAGAAAAGTTATAAGAACTGTGGCAATCTCATTCATTACTGATGGAAGAATCTAACTAACAAAAATACCTATAGGTGCCCACAAACTTTCCCACTACATTTCCTCCTCGCTACACAGGTCATTAGAAAATCCTGTTACAGTGCAAAATGAATGGTAATTCCTTAAGGTACTACAGAGCCTCAGGAATTGTTGTTATGTCTAGATATTTTAGCTGTGGACATACTTTTTCTTTTACTCCAAAGTGTGTCAGTGTCAAAGGTCTAAGAATTAATATGTCAGCACAAGGACTAAGGAGAACAAATGTAATTCGTTGTTTTGAATAGTATTGGATTAAACAAACTGACACTGATTTCTTTTCATGCATTCAAGATGGTAAATACTTTAAGGGGCAGGCTTCAGAGATGGGTTTCTTATATGTATTCAATGGTGTCAAGCACGTTGCAAGCCCTTACATAGTAAATCTAATAACTGTCTCAACAGCTGCCAGCTTTCAAAATCAGCTTGTCGTTTTAGTTTTGCTTTGTATTTAGATGTCCTAGATGTCTGCAGAGTCTCATCTACCTGACCCATTGCCCATAAGCTACTGCTGCTGCTCAATCTGAGTCAAACTGAATGAAAAGCTGAAAATCATCAGAGAAAAAGCTGGACACAACTAGCACTTAAATCCACAACGTACAAACTCTGCAGAATCATGCCTGAAGTAGACTTCTGCCACTATTGCTGTGTCTAGTGTTACAGGGGTAGCAGCCATCAAAATAACTTTTTTTTAAAATAACAGATGAGTGTCACCTGCTGACTGCCAATAAACAGTTGTGATATTGAATAATACGAAGGCTTAATCTCCTTTCCCTTTCTCCTTTTTCACCATCACTGACAGAACCATGCAGAAATCAGGAATTCTTGTGAAGACTGAGTAAGTGAAGAGTCTGCAAAAGAGCTGTAGAGAGAATTTCAATACCTGTGTGAAAAGTTCCAGAGGGATAGCCGTGTTAGTTTGTATACAGCAAAAACAAGAGTCCTGTAGCACCTTAAAGACTAACAAATTTCTGTGGGCATAAGCTATTGTGGGCTGCAATACCTGTGTCTGTCTCATCCCAGCTAAAGCAAAAACTTCAACCAAATTACAAAAATAGTAAAGAAAGTGACAGAGCTTTATCTTCAGGAGAATAAACATTCTGTCTGTCTACGTTCTTATATGATGACCTGCACTGTGATATCTGATCATCTTTTCAAATTATATTTCTCTCTCCTCTCATTAATTAGCAGGGATTAGACTTTATTTTATTTGTGAGATTATTGTAAATAGTTTCCTATGGAAGTTAATTAAGGTGGCAGAAAGGGCACCTGCTCCTCCATCTTCAAAGCCAGGAGGGTTGCCACCAATGAGGGTTGTGGAGTTGGAGGATCAGATGCCCATCCCAGTTCTCTGGGTGCAACTTGAGAGGATCATAATAACAGTAGTTAACTATCATCAAGTACTTTTCATCCATCGAGTTCAAAATATTTTACTAGTGGTTTACTTATTATTTTCCTAATTTTACAAATGCGGAAACTGAGCAAGAGAGGTGAAGTGACTTGCCCAAGGTCACACAGAAAATTCAGTGCCCAAATCATCTCCAAGTAGTCTGCCTCTCAATACAATCCATAGAAATCCATGCCAGATCTTTATGGGTTCCATGGTCAGGAGGATTCACTATTCAGCTATTTTGAATATTGCAGGGAGGTCCAGCAATATGAATATCTATGTATGGTGTTTCAGGATACACACCGAGAAGTTACTGGGAAAAAACCTCTTGCTGGAAGGTTGCAATGCAATACTACTTTATTTCCTAGAATTTAGAATTATACACACAAACCTACGAGAAAAAACAGGCTGCTCACTAAAACAGAGGCACAACTCACCCCACCTTACTGTAAGATGTCTGCAAACTGACTCTGCTCAGACTCTTTAATCCAGAGCCCCCAGTCTTCAAGGTTGATCAGGCAATCATCCCTCCACCCTTGTCCTATTCCCCCTGCTCTTAAAGCAATAGCTTGCAGTTCCAACACAGTCCTCAATACGCTATATAAGATACTTTTCCATGGCCATAAAAATCATCAGGGCCGACTCTGTCTTGTGTCTTGGAGTCTGAGGTTAGTAGAAGGAGAAAAAATCATTCTAAAATATATTTAGTAAGTATTCTGATACAGGAGTTGATACAATATGTGCCAAAGAGCAAAGAACAAAATAAACCATGTTACATATTCATTTTTAAAAGCTGTGGGGAAAGAGCAAAGCAAATCTTTCTAAGCAGTCATTGATGCCATAAGGCAGTATGCCAAAGAACTCGGTGATCTGGCATGTTTTTTCAATGACCCAGCAAGTCTTTGCTGAGCTATTTGCACCATCTGCTTTTTAGGTTCAGTCAAGGGCAAGAGGGGAGACATCTGAGAACATCAATTATGAACTGATATTTAAAGAGAGATATTGCCTCTAAAGGGAAAAATCCATGAAAAATAAGAGACTTGGCACTTTCTCAGTCCTGCAGAATTCAGAGCTGTCTCCCAACTCACACTCTAGATGTTTCCAGATAGGCCTAAAAGTGAACAAAATATGATAAAATACAGATTATGTCTCCCATGGTTGAAGAGATTTCAAAAGCAGCAGGTATCTGAATGTCTGAAGACTTTTCTAGTCAAAATATATAATATTTAGAAACATGCTATAGGGCATCATATTCACAACAGCACCCGTGTACAGTAAGGGTTATATGTCAGTCACAGCCCATAGGATAACCCTTCAGTACCAGCAATGCACAGCTCAGCTCTAACTGTGTATGTACTAAGATGTTAAAAAAACCTTTGGTTAAAATGTGTAGCAATTATAGCACAAATGGGAAATGAGATTCCCCTAAATTATCATTCTACTAAGCCAAAAACATAATTCATGTGACTATGGATCTAAGATGGTATATTGATGTCTAATATTATTTGCTTTAAATAGCCATTGACATTCCATTGAGTAAACTATCAAATGTGATGTAGCAAAAATAAAACTAGCTTTTCCACATCTAACCCACATATCAGTATCAGCAGTGATAGGTATTTAATGATTTCTGTATGTTTTGCATACACAGATTATTAAATTTAGCTCCTGCACCTGACATTTTAAAAATATTGTCAGAGAAATCACATCAACAGAATGTGACATCAGTTTTAAAGTCAATATCTGAAATTTTCATACTCTAGTCTGGGGCAGCTAAGCTATTTCAACTGTACTTGATTTCTGAAACAATGGTTTCTGACAGTGTCATTTTCCATTTTATAGTCAACTTGTGTTGCAGAATGAAACTGAAACATATTATTTCCTGCTTACTTTCTGCTAAATTCAGTTAGCTCGTAAGCATGAATTGATTTTAAATTTCATTCCTCTGCTTCTTGTTCTCATGTCAAAACTTTTTTTTTAATTCCTCCTTCTGCCTACTTTAAAACAATGCTTCCTCTCTGTGAAAATCCTGCATTATCATTATCAGGTATCTGTTCACCTTCTCTACCAATCACATTTCCTAATCTATAAGTACAAAACATTCATTATACATTTGTGGATTGGTGTAGTTTTTAAAAAGATTTCATAAACTGTATTTTTGTTTATAATCCTCTCAATAATAAATTGTTAAATTCACTTTTTAGGGTACAGACGGAAATGCTAGATTGTGCATTGCTTCTAGGAATAACATCTGTAACTTATGAAGTTCTGCCTTTATACCAGAAAGATATGTCCTTCAATTTGTGAGATACAAAGACCAACTCCTTGATTTAGCAACTTAACCACTCAAGTAGGTGATGGCTTACTAGTGCAAAAGTGTATTTTTCCTTAGCAGCAGAAAGCAGAAAAAAACATACTGTAGCTATTATTTTTTTTAAAAACAACACAAACAAACAAACACTCCAATGGGTGTTACATGCAAAAATACCTTGCTTACATGCGCCCCATAAGCACAGCTTTCTATGTAGCACTGGAATGCTTTTAGCCACACAACTAATATAACCTGCTCCAATTCCAAACAAGAAATTCTTCCAACCAGGGACCAACAATGGTTGCAGCTGCTTCCTTGTGGAAGTATAGAAACCCACTAGTTTTTTAAGTACTTATTTTCAGATCTGGGGGGGAAAGTTTACACTTGTTCCTTTTAGGTACACAGGGCCAGATCCACAAAGGCATCTAGGCCTTGAAACACAATTTAGGTGCCCGGCCACCCAACAGAATTTACAGTCCCAACTGGGGTACCCAGGTTCCCTACTCAATGCATGGGGAACATTAGGTGCCAAAGAATGAGATTCACAGAAGCCAGCACACTGAGAGGGGAGCCACCTGAGCTAGCCAGTATGAAGTGCTTAGGAGAGGGGTGAAGCCTAAGACCACCAGTTTCAGGAAATTAGGCACCTCCTAAGCTCACTGGGGAGTGTTATAACCATAGGGCTATTGGGTATAAGGAAGGACACTACCCTTCTTCAGTTTTTTGGGAGAAAGGGCTGACCTGGCTTAAGCCCCACCCCTTTCCTTGGCATTTCCTATTGGTCTTAGGTGGTTCCTGGCTCAGCTTGTTTGAATCCCATTCTTAGGCACCTGACTCTCCCCATGCATTATATAGGACACCTAACTCACAGCAATCTGGTGAGTGGCCAAAAGGGAGCATTTGACTGGATCTGTGACACCCACCAATCAGTCCAAAGCCCCTGTCATCAAGATCATGAGGGTGCTGAATGCTCACAAGGAAAGGCGGATAGTGGGAATACTCATTCAATGAGTTCAAAGGTTTTCTTTCCCCTGATGGCTTAGGCAAAGCTCCCTTGCTCTCCTCTCCCCCTCCCCACACACACTTCTAAGGCTACAGGGGGTAGTTTTCTCTTTACAATCAACTTGCTATCATCCAAGGCCTAATCTCCGTAAAAATCAGATAACCCAGTGAACCAAACCACAAAGTCTCATAAAATGAAGACATAAAGCTGTGTGCAATCCGAATATTGGAAACCCTGCAGCCCATGTCATGCCCCCCTCTGGTTTCCTAGACGTATTAAGCAGAGAGCTTACTAGAACACAACCTAGTGTTACACCACACAACATCCTCAGATGAGCAATCACCCCTTGCTAACCACTGGATCATCTCTGCAAGAAAAGTGCCAAGCCATTCAAACATGATTCCGGCCATCTCTATTCAGGAGATTTGCTTTGCCCAAAACACTTGATTGAATAGGAAATCGCTAATTTTGTTTTACATTTATTTAAGAGTGTGGTTTCAATATGTTGTGTCTTTTAAAGCAACAAAAGCTGAAACTCTATTCTTAATATGCCCTTATATACACTGAGGCTCGCGTGATATGTCAGAGTACATACACATGCTTCTGAAACTCCTTGCCAGAAAACCACCACAACTGCTACACGGAAATGAACACACTATGGAGTCTCAGCCTTTAATCTGAATTTCCTCGTCTCTGTCATAGTCCACCCTTCTAACCACCATCTTAATAGAACAGAGTGGGTTTTCTTTGCTCACAGATTTCAAGCTGATTTCTCTTACGATCAGGAAATGCCTGTGAAAAAGGCCAAGGGAAGACTGAGGAAGTGGGAAGCAAAAAACTGCACAACCGGTGATGTGGAGTTTTAACAGCATTTCCCTTTCCCTTCAGTTTACTTCCACCTGCAGAAAAGTACTTGTAATGAAGATGACATTTTGATGGAAACTGACATTAATCCTATATATTTAATGAATGCTAAAATGTATTATACAGTTCAGCCACTAGGTGGAGCGGTGTGTAAAACACCTTATTTGAATGAACCTCAGCCATACCTGGCAGAGCATTAAAGAATCTAATGATGAACACATCTGGTGTTTATAAGCAAGCTCTGTAGCCAGTCCATATGTGGTACAGAGGAACATGAAAATCTATGGCCATTCATCATTCAATTAATGCAATAATGGTAATTAGCTCCTGAGGTCCCTTCCAACCCTAATATTCTTTGAGTCTACTGCAAATAAGAAAGTTCTTGAGGCATAGTGGATAGCTAAAGCTGGGAAACCACACACTATTGGAGAAATGTTTTCTGCCATGTGCCACAGAAATGGTTTTGATTATACTGGGGCAAGTTGCAGCTACTCAATTTGATTTGATTCCTGTCTAACACTATTGCCAGGCATATTCACACTATGGCAAATGACACGACTGAACAAGTGATCGCCAAAATCAAGTGAAGTCCTTTTTCCTCCATTCAACTTAATGAAATGATGGATGTGTCGGGTGCCACTCAGATGATGACATATGTAAAATTTGAGAATGATAAAAAAATCCAAGGGGAATTTTATTCTGCAGGCCATTAACAGCTTGCTACAGGGAAACAGCTCTTTGCACTTTTGGATGCTTTTGTCTCTGATTCTGGCTTGGAATGGCAGTGCTGTATAGGAATTTGCAATGATGGTGCTCATCTGATGATGGGGAAAAAACAGAGGTCTAGTCATCTGAGTGCAGGTTGTTGCACCACAAGCACTTTGAACTCACTGTATTATATACAGGCAAGCACTAGCTGCAAAAAAATGCCATCTGTTCTAAAACAAGTTCACAATGAAGCTGTTTACACAGTCAGCTTCATCAAGGGTAGCTCAATAAGTGTACATCTGTTTGGAGTTTTGTGTGATGAGGTGGGAGCTAAGCACCATCAGTTACTTTACCACACAGAAGTTCAGTGGCTGTCTCAGGGAAAGGTTCTCAATTGTTTCTTTGAGCTCAGGGAGAAAGTGAGAATTTTTTTTTCAGATGAAGACTTCCCGCTGGCCTAAAAGTCTGCAGATACCAAGTGGCTTGCTTTGCTAGCTTACCTGGCAGATATTTTTGAATGACTAAATGTGTTAAATACCTCGCTTCTAGGGCGAGATGCTTCCGTCTTTTCTCTCACTGACAAAAATCACAAGTTGGATCAAGAAGCTTTCCTGTGGTATGCGTGTGTGGACAGTGGCAGTTCTGAAGCAGTTTCTTTGTTGATGAAAATGCCTTGCCAAAGCATGATTTGCAACCCATTATCATCAGCCACCTGGCAAGCCTTAAACTGCAGTTTTGGGATCACATCCCTGGAAAGTATTGGAAAACAGAGGCATGGAATTAGAAATCACTTTAATGCAGGAATGATTCCAAGTGCTGTTATGTCACTTACAGCGAAAGAAACATTAACAGACCTTTCCTGTGATGAGACATTGAGGCTGAGATTTTCTGAACAACCTCTTGCTAATTTCTGGATATCTGTGTGAGAAGAATATCCAAGCTGTCATCTGCAACACTGAAAGCAGTCGTGCCATTTTCATCCACCTACCTGTGTGAAGCTGGCTTTTCAGCACTGATCTTACTGAAAAACAAATACAGGGCCCATCTCACTCTTCAAGATGACCTCTGTCATTACCTCAGCCAGACAGAACCCTGCTTCAAGAATTTGTGTTCATCAATACAAGCTCATCCTTCCCATTAGGTACATATTTATTTTTATTTTTTACTGCGGGACATAAAGACTGTCTTGCGATTGTACTGTGAATTTAAATATTTAGTGGCTACTTTTTGTAGATATGGCCTTGTAATGCATTTTTTATTTCAAATATCAACTCTTCTAGAGGCACTGGGGTCATGTAGTAATTTTTGTTGTCAGAAGAGGGTTGTGGTGCAATGGTGCATTGTGGTGCAATGTGACTGCCCTAGAGTATAAGTTGCACCCTACTAGACCCCTCTGAAATGTCTACTCTTTCCCGTCAGACTGGGGCTAAGAAGACTGCAAAATCATGATGATGGCCATGTTGAGATATTGCTGTATCCTTCTGTTAAACTGTACCCATTTTGCCATATCTGTCCTCAGAAATACAGACTGGCTAGAACGAAAGTAGTATTAGTGCCTCCACGCTCATCCTCTTCTGCAACAAACCAGAAAAGGGGATCCTAGATTGGAAGGGCCACATCCTCAACTGGAGTAAAATAGCATAGCACCACTGAAGTCAGTTGAGCTATGACTTCAGCTGAGGATCTGGTCTGTGTGTAGTATCTGTACAGTCTTTGTCAATGCAGATTCTGCTGCAAGGTGCCAGGATTGTACAGAGCAGCATTTATCCCTTCATTGGGTTAGTTTTGTTTAGGTAATTTAGTGGCAGTACAAAAAAGAAAAAAAAAAGTTCTTATAAAACCACAGGGACAATTTAAAAAAATATCTATTATCACATACAAAATTATCAATAACTTATCAAGGACACTTCAGGGATAATACAATCAACTCTGCCACTATGCAGAGATAGGGCTCGATGACCCAACGTTTTTAATTTAAATGCATAGTTAGGAAACCATTAAAAAGGAAAGATTTTTCTGCTTCACTGTTCATTCTGTAAATAAATACTTGGATGCTGCTTAATGCTTGGCATAGTAACATAGACCATAGTGCTTTTCCTTGCTGGCTCTCACTCCTTGTCATTAAACATAAAGCGCATATTCAATGTATCTGAAAGACCGAGACGATTCCTTTGCAGTTGTCCCTTTCTATTGGATAAAAATATATTCTATATAACAAGTTTTCATAAAAATGATTCATCTCATGGTGCAGGGAAGTTCCTTTTGTGTGACAGTTCCTATTAAAGTCCCCCTACTGGCCTGGTCTGGATGATAATTTGGGGGGCATTTAGCTGGTTTCTATTGCTTTGTATGAATGGGTCTCTCAACTTTACTGGTTTTATTACTGCACAACCCCTTCTCTCAGTCTCTCATTTACCCCTTTTTCTGTAAGTAACATTTCCCTGGCTGTCCCCACAGGCCTCACACAGAACTAAGTTAAAAAGGGGATATGTTCTTTTAAAGTTCTCTTAGCTTTAGTTTGTAGCTGAAGGTGGTGTTCTAATTAACTTCAGCTACCAGTGTGGGTTAAGCCCTTTAGACAAAGTGAAAGGCTAATCTTTCCTTTCAGAGAAATAAAGAGCAAAGATTTTAGTTGCTTCTTTTAATATATCTTTTTTTCCTTCTGATTGCAATAAAACCATTATTGTTGCAGCAGGAGTGGGTAGCTGATCACTATTTCCCCATGCTCCTGCAGCATAATCTATAGTTTGCCCAGCAGCTGGGTTTGTTGATGTAATATGGGAAATCTTTGAGACATATGAATAACAGCACTTACATTTTAAACTATGATTGCCCATAGTCTGCAAAATACTCTGCATGGTGTTGCTTGCGTTCAGTTTTGGGAAGGTTGATATCTGTGGGCATGGGCTAGATCCCGTGTGTTTTAAGCCTCTAGAGACTGATTAGAATCCAGATACTGCTGCATCTAGGCACTCTCTTGAATTGCAGATCCTTTATTTAGCGAACAGTAGAGATAGGGAGGTATTAGTACCATTGTACAAGGCACTGGTGAGACCTCATCCGGAATACTGTGTGCAGTTCTGGTCTCCCATGTTTAAGAAAGATGACTTCAGACTGGAACAGGTGCAGAGAAGGGCTACTAGGATGATCCAAGAAATGGAAAAACCTGCCCTATAAGAGACGACTCAAAGAGTTTGGCTTGTTTAGCCTATCAAAAGAAAGCTGAGAGGAGATATGATTGCTCTCTATAAATACATCAGAGGGATAAATACAAGGGAGGGAGAGGAGTTATTTAAGTTCAGCACCAATGTGGACAGAAGAACAAATGGCCATCAGGACTTTTAGACTTGAAATTAGACGAATGTTTCTAGCCATCAGAAGAGTGAAATTCTGGAAAAGCCTTCCAAGGGGAGCGGTGGAGGCAAAAAAACATAGCTGGCTTCAAGACTGAGCTTGATACATTTATGGAGGGGATGGTATGATGGGACAACTTAATTTGGAAATTAACGGATCTTTGACTACTAGCAGTAAATATGCCAATGTCCTGTGATAGAATGTTAGGTGGGGTGGGTTCTGAGTTACTACAGAGATTTCTTTCCCAGGTGTTTGGCTGGTGAGTCTTGCCCACATGCTCAGGGTTTAACTGATCGCCCTATTTGGGGTCAGGAAGGAATTTTTCTCCAGGGCAATTTGACATCTGCCCTGGGAGGTTTTCGCCTTCCTCTGCAGCACGGGATGCGGGTCACTTACTGGTGGATTTCTCTGTACCTTAAAGTCTTTAAACCATGATGTAAGGATTTCAATAACTCAGTCATAGGTTAGGGATCTATCACAGGAGTGGGTGGGTGAGGTTCTGTGGCCTGTGTTGTGCCGAAGGTTAGACTAGATGATCATAATGGTCCCTTCTGACCTTAAAATCTATGAGTCTGTAACTCTTCCTAAGAGCTGAGACAACGCTGCCCACTCACTGCCTAGCCCCTGACACCAGTACTGAGCCCTCAGACTCCCCTTAAACACACCCTCTCCCAGAACTCCTTCTGTGTGGGTGTTCTGGATCCACAGTTTATCTCACCAAGGGACATGTGGTAGGTGTGACACATACCACACACAGACTTTGCTTAAGATTCTAACGCACCATTGTTCTTTAGTTAAGCACAGGAAGTAGAGAGAAAGTGAAAATCATATAGAAAACTATAAACACCCTGAATGCAATGCCCCTCACTCTAGCTCACCTTCCCTAGGGAGTCCTTGGGAGACCATCTGAGTTCAGGTAGGCAGGGTTCTTTCCCTGCAACATCAGACTCCTGAAGCAGCTTCCCTTTGCTTAAAATGGTGATAATAGCTGAAAACCCCAAACCGATCAGCTTCTGCCCTTTGATAACCTTCCAGTCCCTCTCAGTCATCCTCTTCAGGTGACCCCAGAGCCATACCAGATGACTTCATTGCCATGAGGCCTCTCTCCTGACAAACCAGTTCTCCTGGATGGTAGCCAGTCTATTGTCTAGGGTGCTTGTATTTGAATAGAGGAACATCTTGATTCAATGACCCTCTATTGTCAGCCCTGTATCACCCTCCCTCTTATATGTCAGTCCAAACCAACATTGAGGTAAAAGCACAGAAGACACAAGGCTGCACCTTCAGACTGGAGTTTGCAGGAGAAGTGATTTGAGGAGAAACCATATTCCTCTTGAGGTTATTTTATCAGTGTAAAAATTCTCCATCCATAGGGCAACTAGCATTCAATTTTTTAAAAAAGGGTTACTGCAAGGGCGTTTCAACTAACTTGGGCAAAAATTGGATAGGTAAATACTTACAGAGATGCATCAAGATGCAGAATTACATGAGTCAACTGTAAACACATTTGGCCTTTAATTACTTCTTTTCAACTAAACTAAAAACAAACAACCAAAAATCCTATATTTCCTTACACTGAAGGATATATCTAAATACAAATTTAGGCCCTGATTCTGCAAACACTTCCACGTGAGCATAACTTTAATTCAGTAGGACCACTCACATGTATAAAGTTGCACGGGTGTTTTTTTTCTAAAAGATATCCTCTGGTTCAAACAGAAATTCTTTTGGGGAAGTTTTATGGCCTGCATTATACAGGAGGTCAAATTAGATAATCACAGTGGTCCCTTCTGGCCTTGGATTCGATACATATATGGAAATGTGTTTGCAGGATCAGCCATTTAAATGATGAAAATCAATTGAGTGTTTCCTTATGATGTTAAAAAAGTCATGTAACTCAGGGACTAAATTCAGGGGGGTGGGAAATCATCTATCATACTGCTCATGTTTCTGATATAACTGTGCTAATCTTATTTCAGCTCCATTAGATGGTTAAAAACAAATTCTAGTGCAATTAAAGCCAATTATGAAGCATTTTTTTTCTTTAGGATTTACAGTGCCTTTATTGATTTTCTTTTTTTTTATTTAGTGCTTTTGAAAACAACAGTGAAAGCCAACTATTCAATCATAAGGTAGAGCACTGTTAACAAATGAGCATTATATACATTATGGTTACCACCAGCAACCCTTTTAGTTAGTTAGAAAACGAAACTAACATGCAGAGTAGATGTAGAATTATTTTTGAGTTCTAGAAACATTGCAGACACAAAAATGAAGGAGCATGTTATATTCACATTGTCTCATATGTTCAAATTATACTCCAAGAGACCAATGACCAAGGAGCTAGTTCTTTGGTATCATCCCTTTTTGCTCAACAGAAGAAATTATATTATGTTTTTTTGGGGGGGAAGTGGATCATGAATTACAAAAGAGTGTTGCTTTTCAAGGATGTTTGTGTTATGATTGCTTGTGACTCTAACTGTAATCAGAGAAACTTTGGTATAGTAATCATTTCCCGGTATTGCAAGCTTGACAGCACTATGCAAAAATGTATAGAGCAGGCATTGCGTTAAATGGATCGATGCAATCCTCCAGGTTTAGCAGTAATATCTTCTGTGTTCTGTTTTTTCTCCTTTAAGAGTGCTAATTGTTCCCCAATGTCTCATGGTTTTAAGGTTTATATTCTGCTGGGGACTAATCTATGAACTTTTATTTCTATAATGAGCTCTAGTTAAACCCACAACTGCAGTTTGTTTTTTATAATCTGATCACAGATTAGACTAAACAGCAACCGTGTTGGAGATCAGATATTAGAAATCTTTGATTTATGCTACCAACATTTTGCAGACAGCTGAAAATATGCAGAAAGAGATTTCAAAGGGTATAGCAGTTTCTCCTCATAGAATTCAAAATTCATATATATCAGTGCTGCACAAAATGAGCTGTTTACTCTGTGTTTTGTTCTGTGTATTCTTTCAATGATTCTGATATTCTAATGTCCTAACTATCTTCTGTCTCCTAGGAGACAGTCGTTTTAACAGAGAACAGAAGGTTCTTCACTCTCTTTATAGGCCTCATATTAGTGAGAAATTAGAGAGTGGCATTGTCATATGAAACTAACTGAATTTCAGGCTAATGTCTTAATTAGCAGAAAGTGCCTCCCAAAGTATTAACTTCTAACCTCTCTTTGCCCTGCTGATATTACTTTTCTTTTTACGAAAAAAGACGACTAAATATACCCGTCTCTTTTCAAAAGCATACAGCTGAATTTCCACAGTAAGGAAGGGCATGCTTTTTCAAAAGCACTGAACAGAATTGTGCTTACTAAATCCTTTCAGGTAATCTGTATGGTTACATAAAGCATTACAACATTTACACAAAACTAGGACTTTTTATATGCTGCTTTCTTACAGCAATAATTCAGATAGAATGTGACCCTTTGTCTCAAAAATATTATAGGAGTTACTGTATAGCAGAGCTAATAAAGGCTTTTTTGTGGTCCTTCAGAGTATAGCGCCTATTGGAAAGGTAACCCTCATGACAATTTTTGTTGCATTGTGTAGAGAGCAGGAAAATGCATAACAGGCTAAACAGAGTCAATAAATCAATGGCTTGTGAGGAAGAATACCTGTAACAATAAATGGGATTTATTCTACAGACAGCTCTCCATAAAAGTTACAATCAGCAAGTAAATTAAAAAAAAAAAAAGAAAGAAAGATTTGAGTGCAATACAATTTATTCTCATTACAAACTTTTACTGTCTTGGTAAAGTATTTATATCAAGGCAATTAAGGTCAATACTGGCTCATGTTGGTATGAGTTAGTCAGATAATAGCCCCGCACTGTCATCTTCTCTTTCCATTTCTATAGTTAATGTCCTTTTGCATTCTAAACACATGCTTTCCTATAGAGACCAATTAAGCTTTGGGTTTTGTCTCAGTTCTGAAAAGGCTAGAACAGTCATTTTAAGAAAGGCCTTGCAGAGAATCAAATATATATATATATTTTTAAATTGATATTATGAGCATCAGTCGTGATCCCCTAGCTAAAGTAGCACTAAAATTCGCACTTAAAGCAGGATTAAACTCTCTCCATTTGATGCTTTAGTGATTGAATTTAGTTTCCAAATTTGGTTCAACTCCTTGGAGGGCAATGGAAGTTTCTGTGGTAATTTTTGTTCGTGAAATCAATCTAACTTTTCGTGAAGGAACAATTAAAAGCGCTTTTTGAATTGCTTTCCTGTTTTCCTAGTGTTCCTCTAGCAAAACAACCACAAAATCCCCACAGATTCCAAATTCCATACACAGATACACACACACACATTCTGATAATATCTTAGATCCATAGTATTTCTGACGTGTTCAATTAAGCCCATCGTTAATCCCTTTATTCAAGCTAGCACTTTTGTGCCATGAAAAAATTAATCCAGGGAATTTCTCAGCTCCATCAATGGCTTCCATATTCTTACACTGCCAGGCTGCATTCCTGGTCCACCCAGCTCTGCGATGCACCTGGAGAGAGAGAGACAGGTGTCTGAGGGTGAGTTCTGGGAGAGGTGGGGATCTAAGAGGCTATGGAGGTGGAGGAGGGTGAAGGCAGAAAAAGCAAGCTTTGGGTAAATAGGGAAGGATTAGCTGGAATATAATGGTCAGGTAATGGTCAGGATGAGGAGGGGCTGGATTTGTGCAGCGGACTTGGGGAGAATCCAGTGTTTCTGCACCGAGGTGCTTAAAGGGCTTCCCTGATGCTGCTGCCATCTCAGTTCCCCAGAACACCAAGTGTCAATGCAGAGACACTTCAGTCCTCTGATGCTCCTGCATTGGCTCCCCTGTGGCAACAGCAGTGCAGTAAATCTTTCATGCACTGGAGCTTTGGTGTAGTAGAGAAACCTGTATTCCCCTACCTCAGACCTTCTGCACAGGAACAATCCTCCCTCCTAAAACCCACTCCCCACAGTCCTCTTATCCCATACCTCCCACATCCCTAATTCTCCCCTTCCCCTTCATTTGCCTGTTCACCCTTTCATGTCCCAGTATAACCTTGCTAAATCCTCCAAGAATCACACACTCACACCAAGGGCTGATCATCCGCTCAGAATAGGAAATGAGCAGGGAAATGGGAGGCAAGGGACTTGGGAGTGAGTAGAGATATGGGGAGGCCTGGGAATGTGTGCAAGGGGTCTTGGGGTGAGGGTCTGAAGATGCTTGCAGCAGCGTCTGAGATATGGGGTAGGGGTGGGGTTTTGTAGGTGGAGTAACATGGGCCTGGCTGTCATTGTGATTGAGGATGAGAACTGATTAGTGGAGCATGCATGGTCTTGCTTACCCACACTTTTCTTTGGGTTGTATTGTTTGCATTAGTGGGACGGGCTGTGCTTTCTAGCAACCTTATTTCAAAGTTAACATAGGTTTCTGTGTGGGAATGTATAATAGTTCGTCCATCCTAGAAGGGACTTGCAAATGTAGTCTGAATAGTGAGCCAATATCCAATGATTAACACTATAGTAGAATTAACTATTTAAAATATAAAGATTTTAAAAGCAAGCATAGGCTGCAGTGCAAGCAACAAACAATATTTCATCTTAAAATGACAGATTTTGTACAGAGTTTTCATGGAATACTTTTAAAATCTACAATGTTTCAGTATTGCTTATTTTAGTTACAAAATCTGTCACTCCAGAAACTAAGTAGGCCCATAATTGCCTAATTAGTTTAGTGAAAAAAGGAAAAAAGAAATTTTACTCGACTTAAGATTTCAAAGGATAAAAAATCAATTATTCTTGATTCAATATTTATTTACTTAGTAATCGTTTACCAGAATTTTGAAATGTTTTTAGACTTCAGAGTCAGATTCGTTTGGGTTAATTGAATATTTTTAATTAACACAGCTGAACTCCATCTATCTAACTTTAAAACATAGCCCCAAAGGCAGCACTTGGTTAAAAAAAGTTAAAAGTAAATTAACATTTGAAGCACAGAATATACTCGATAGGTTTGCCAGCTGAATTAGTACAGAGGTTAATAATCACACTTTAGAATACGTTGACATAAATTTAATTCCATTTTTTGGATGAGGTTACCAGTCAAATTAATTGGCTCCAGTCCCTCAGAAGAGCAAAAGTAGCAACTTGATTATTTGTAATAGCATTTCACAGAGATAATGCTAAATGCTTTCAGACAGTATGGTCTCGGAAAGTGTGTTTGTCTGCTACTCTCCAATGATAAAATTATGTTGTGCTGCTCCGAAAGACTGCTAGATATAATCTCTATACAAATCAAAATGGTATTTGTTTTCTACAGAAGTTTCAAGCCACAAACAGATGAATGCTGCAAAAAGTTTCCCACTGATATTTAAAACATTCTAAATCAATTACCCTTTGACAGGATCTGTGTTCCTTTATTCAATATCCATAATTATGCGAGAATGAAATTTTGTTTGCAAGAATGTTCGAGAAAGGTGCAACTTTGTTATGATTCACGCAAGAAGTATTCATGAGGCCACGTTGACATGTCTTTGTGGGTTTGAGAGCTGGAAGGAAAGGAGACAGGATTTTGGCAGAGGAACAGCAGAGACAGGTAAGAGGATGAGGAGTAAAGCAGAGGAAATGGATAGCTTTATTCTTTAAGGGTAAAATCTTCTCAGGGAAAGAGCATTTGACTCACAAACCATATTGCAGTGTCTCACATCAGAGTGGGGTTTGGAATAATCCTCTGGTCTTTTGCTAGCAGAGCAGGTTCCACATATCAGAGAAGCAACAGTTATCCTCTGTGGATAAAATATTTGTGGTGTGTATTAAGCTCTAGTGACTTGTTCTCTGCTTGCTTTTATTTTATTATTATGGATTGGGTTAAACCTCACTGAAATTGATGGGTGCAGCAGCTGCCCTTCCAGTTAGCTATCTGAGGGAAAAGATAAGTCTTTTTGTTTGGTAATAGCTGAAACAATAGAGACTACCATCCAAATCACAGACCCACATGGCAGCTGAGCAGAGACTATGTCATGCAGGCTGATGTTTTATGTTTCATTGTGTCAGGATCATCTGCCGTATAAGATCTCACTCTGATGCAGAGTTAATTAGCCAACTCCAACTTTATTCCGGCTGCTTACAACATGTCTTCAGGGCTTCTCAGACAGTTCCCCAGGAGGTATCATTTGCAGATAGTCCACCGCAGGAAACAGTATGCGGCCTGAAAGTGTTTGTTAGCACAGTCTTATTGTCACATCCATTCTCTTTTAAAGAAAACTGTCAAACACTCTAGCAATAACTGATAACATAATCTAACATAATTCCTTTCAGATGCTGACCATTCTTGCTGTTACTTCATTCATCACCTTATCAGTTTGGCTAGCTATTTACCTGTACAACTTGAAAATCCATCACACAAAATCCCTCAGATGAGCAAGTCTTTTAGTAATCCATCTTCCCCTAGAACGGTATGGTTGACTGATGCCTCCCTGATTATGCCTTTCTTCCATTTGGTCAACCACAGTCTCCAGGCTTGGTGGTGCTGGGGTCTCCCTCAAAACACTCTCTTTCTCCAGTCTTTCCTCTGATATGTCCCTGACTTTGTCCGCTTATAACAGCTTTGGCTCAGGATTCTGCTGCTGTAGAACCCTAAGACATGTGTTGTCTGCACGGTCCTTAGAGGTGTCTTTTATTTTCCTGCAGTGCTTACAGTTTCACCTCACTATCTGTCTATTGTCCATTTGCACTTGTTATGATCCTTGGTTTCCTGGTTGCATCCCTGTAGCTTTGTACCAGAACTTATCCTCTCTTTTTAATGATTGCACGTGCACTTTGTCACCAGGCTCCAGATTAGCAAAACACTTGTCTTTTTTGTTGGTTTCTTCATAGTTCTCCAAGTCAAGCACTCAAGTGCCCAGGCTCTAACAACCTTCTGTTTGTTGGCAAGAGTGCTGTAGTTCTCCAGCTCATCAATCTTTGGGCTGGATTAGAACCTAGTTTTTGCAAGGGAGTATCCCTGTGATCTAATAGTACTAAGTAAGGGTCAGCCTCTGCAATTTTCAACTTTTTCAACAGTTTCTTAGTGCTGATTACACTTTGCCATTGCTTTGATACCTCAGTGAAAATGTTGTGAGCAAAATTCCAGTCCTTATTGCACTTCCATAACTATCCTGAAACAAATTGTAGTCTATTATTAGAACACATGATATCCTATATCCCTTATCTTCCACAGTGTGCTTTTATCTTTTGTATGATCATTATGGATCCTCTGTCTGGTAAGTAGTCTATCTCCCAGAAATTGGAAAAATAGTTTATGATGACTTTGTATCTTTTGTCTCCAAAAGTAAATGAATCCACTCCCACCTTTGCCCATGGTCTTTCTGGAACTTCCTTTGCCATAGGATCTCTTTTGGTTGATGGTCTTCCCAGGATCTGCATACATCACACTTTTCCATGAACACCCGTAATTGCTCATTCATTCCTGGTCAGTATATAGTTTCTCTTGCTCACATTAAGCAACCTTCAATTCATAAATGTAATGAATGAACTTTTGTGCATAAACTCATTCCTAAGAGCTTCTGGAATAACTGCTCTTCTCCCTAAAATATAATGTCATTCTGTACACACAATGCATCTTTTATCTGAAAGAATGGTATTATATTTTTAGGTATTCGGACTTTTGTTCCTGGCCATCTTTGTAGGATCATGAGTTTCAATGTCTGCAGCATTCTGTCTTGCTCTGTACCTCTTTGTATCTCTCTCAGCCTTTCTTCTGAAGTAGGTAAGTACTGTACCATATTTATTGTCTTCACCTCAGCCTCTACTAATGCCTCCTTTCTGGGTTCTGGCAGATATGCACAGCTCAAAGTGTCTGCCAATATCAAGTGTCTGATTGAACAATACTGGATCTGTATATCATAACTCTGTAGTCTCACCATCATCCACTCTAAGTGCTTTGGTTTTACTGAGAAAGGGCTTTCTCCAAATGAGAGGTTTTGAGAGGTTTATGGTCAGATTGCGTGTTCGTGGTGCGACCATAAGTGTATCGGTGACATTTTTCCATACCAAAGAGTATTGCTAACAACTCTTTTTCAATTTGAGCATAGCCCTTCTCTGTCACAGACAATGCTCTGCTTGCAAATGCAACAGACTGTGCCCCTTGCAGCATGGCAGCCCCTAGTCCCAATGTGGATGCATCACATTGCAGCATCAGTGGCTTCTCTGCAATGTAATGTTACAAAATGGGAGCCTTCCCAATCATCTCTTTTACTTTCCAGAACGCTTCTTTGTGTTGGTCCATCCACTCCAATAAGGTGTCTCAGAATCTCTCAGCTCTCAGACAGATGGCTGGAAAACTTTGCTAAATAATTGACCATTCCCAGGAATGTTTGGACTCCTTTAGCGTCACTGTGTCTAGGTATTTCTCTAATTGCCCTCACATTCTCTGGGTCTACTTTCATGTCTTTGGAGGTCAAAAAATGTCAAATGTATGGCATACTGGTTACTTTCAACCTAAGTTTCACTAAGGTCAATTTAATATTCTTTTCTCTGCATCTCTGTAAAACTGTAGTAATTTATAGTCATGATCCCATTGTACTTGTTCTGAATTAACATTATCTCCCAGTATCAGCTTATTATTTGCTATTGTGCCGATTCTTGTCAGCCCTTTCAATGCTTAGGTCAATCAGCTGAGGAATACCTCTGGTGCTGGACTGATTCCAATTGGCACCCTGAACCTTCGGTATCTCCAAAATGGGATTGTGAAGGTTGTCGAATAGCTGGATTCTTCACCCAGTTCGACATGCCAGAATCCATTTTCACATCACATACTGTAAAAGGTCTGGCTTTAGACAGATCTGTTAATATGCCCTCAATTACAGGAAGAGGGAAATGGTTCCCTTTCAAAGCTTTGTGTTCTGGATGGCTTTCTTACCACCACAAGACTGCTTATCCAGTCTGTAATCATCTTTACAGGCTGCATAATTCCACAATTGTGTAGGCTCTGCAGCTCGTCTTTCAGTGGCTGTCATAATGCAACAGCTACTTTTCTTTTTGGCAATTTAACTGGCTTCAAACTGTTGTCAATCTCTTTTATAAACACCGTCGATCTGTCCATGTCCCTGAAACACATCTCTATGCACCCTCTGTAGCATCTCCTGGACCCTGGTAAAACCATCCAAGGTATCTTCAATCACCCGCTATCCACTTTCATTATGTTTTGGAACTGTACTTTTATCAGGTTAATGGCTTGGTTGGCCATGCTGCCCAAAAGTGGTACTGCTCTCTCACTATTTATCACCACAAAGCCCAGCCTGATTTCTTAATTTAATTTTATATAGGCTTTAATGTGGAATGGTTGTACATTGTTAGTAGCCAGTTAGTCCCTTCCAACCGTATGTCTGGGTTCAGTAGACTTATCGGGATAATGTTACAACTTGCACCACAATCTAATTGAAATCATATCACTTTCTTCCCAATTAACATGACTGCTTATGACTATTTCTAGTGCTTATAAGGTCTTCTTGAAATGTTTAACACCTGTTTGGTCACCCACATAATGTGTGTACCTTGGATTTGTTTTTCTTCTCTCTGGACAAACACTTGGCTGCACAATGATGAGATATGTCACAGATATGGCATTTTTTTGCTATAAGCCAGACACTTTTCTTTCTGTCTTCCATGTTTTCTCCCACAGTATTTGCATGTGTCTGTACCTCTATCATCTACTGATATTGTATCTGGTTTTCATTCCTCTTTCTTATGAATTGCATATATTACGTGGACAGTTTCTGCTGGCTGCCCTTCCAGGGTTCCAATCCTGTCTCTGATAGCTGTGCAGCCCTTAATATCTCCAAGCTTTCCTACAAAGTTAAATCAACTTCCCTCAGCAACCACTCTCGTACTTAGATTAAGTTATCATTTATTGCTTCTAAAGTGTGTTGAGCCTGGGGAATTTCCACACATGGAGTCTCACTTATATTTCTCACCCTTTCTATAATCAGGTAACAAAACAGTTTTATTTTCACAGCATCCTTTTTTATCTGCCATAACAATATCTACCTAGAAGTTAAATTGCTTTTTTCCAGCTCTTCCATTGCTGAGCTAAATTCTTAGCTTCTAGGTTTAATGTCCCTGGAGGCTTCAGCATCTCCACTTTCTGTTATCAGCCTTGTCTTGTCAGTGTCACACTGTGTGGAGTGGCTCACGACCATGAGTACCTATCTCAGGACAAACTGTCAAAAGCTGAGGAGAAACACCAAACTGATAGTATGTTATATAATTCACTTTCACCAAGCCATTAACAAATGGGAACTCCTGGATCACTGTAACAATCTTACCATGGAGTCACAGACAGTCCCCTTAGACTCTACAGTCTATCTTGCCACCCAGTCAAGCTAGACGTAATGATGAATGGTCATTTACACCAACAATCACAAAATATTCAGGTTGTTTCCAATTGCAAGAGACCAGTCACTTGCCCCAGATCAATTGGTACCCTAGATCTTACACCAAAGACAACGCCTGTAGCCAATCCTGTAATAAACTATATAAAGGTTTATTAAATAGAAGAAAGAAATAAGAGAGTTATTTACAAATTAAAGCAAGCAAGCATATAGACACAAATGAGTTACCATTTATGATTTCTAAAGATGACAGAGATACGATAATCTATCAATGTCCTGCAGGGTGGACCCAGGGGTAATCCTTGGGGAATCTCTGCCTTAGTTTAATCTCTCTGACTCTGAGAGTTCAAACAGCCAAGAGATTATACATTTTTTACCCTGTTTTATCTTTTACATTTGGCCTTCCAGTGCATGAGATGAGATCCATTGCATGTAGTATTTCCAAGGCCTAATAGGGTTATTCACCAATCCTTTGTATTGTCATGTTTCTTAATGGTTTGTTTAATCTTGACAGTTCCCTTTAATGGGTGAGGGGGATGATTTTCGTTCCGCAGTTCACAAGTTCAGAGAAAACATTTCCAAATTATAAAGGAAAACTTACATATTTCCTTATAGCATGGAATACAGACATTGCAAGAGAGATAAATGCATGCAGAAACTCACAAGCATTTCATAGAGTCTAAACGCTAAATACATCCTTATAAGACTAATACCTATTTTGAACATAACTAACATATAGATGAGCTGGTTTGGTTTCCAGCTATGAGTTTGTCATAAGCTAATGCTTATGCTAATGCCTTGGCCAGAGCTGGCATGTGGCTTACCAATGTCACATCCCGAAGACAGGGAGTCCATTACTTCCCCTGGTAGTATGTTCCAATGATTTATCAGCCTCACCCTTAAAAATGTGTGCCTTATTTCTGACTAGAATTTGTCTGGCTTCAGCTTCCAGCGTTTGATTTTTGTTCTGCTTTTTCTCTGCTAGCTTAAAGAGATTGTTAGTACCCAATATTTTCTCCCCATGAAGATTCTTATACATTAGTCAGCTCTCAATCTTCTTTATGATACCCTAAAGTGATTGAGTTCATTTCCTCCCAGAGTTCAAATAATTTTTTGGCTCTTTTTTGCAACATTTCCAATTGTTCAACATCCTTTTAAAAATGTGGTTACCAGAACTGGACACACTATTCCAGTGCCGGTATCATCAATGCCATGTGCAGAGGTAAAATCACCTTCCCACTCCTACTCATTTCTCCCGTTTACATAGCCCAGGATAGCATTAGCCCTCTTTTCCCAGAATTGCACTGGGAGCTTATGCTGAATGGCCTTTTCAAAGTCTCTGCTGTCCAGGATACAGTCCCCCATTCTGTAAGTGTGGTCTGTATTCCTTTTTCCTGAATGTATAAATTTGTGTTTGGCTGTATTAAAATGCCTTTTGTTTGACTGGGCCCAGCAATCCAGATTGCTCTGTATGACAGTCCTTTCCCCATCATCATTTACCATTCTGCCAGTCTTTGTATCATCCACAAATCTGATCATCAGTGATTCTGTATATATTTCCAAATCACTAAAGAAAATGTTGAGTAGCATTGGGCCTAGTATGGATCACTGAAAATTCCCCACTGACAATTACATTTTGAGATCCATCAGTTAGCCAATTCTTAATCCATTTAAATGAGTGCTTTACTGATATTGTATAATATCAGTAAATGCATAATGTATAATGCATAATGATATTTACTGATATTGTATAATGCTAATTTTTTTAATCAGAATGTCATGCAATACTAAGTTAAATGCTTTACAAAAGTCTGTTACATGTAGACAGTTACCTTTATCAATCAAACTTGCAATCTCACCAAAGAATGAAATCAGGTTTGGCAAGACCTATTTTCCATATAACCATCTGTGACTCAGAGGCTCATTGGCAAAGGGTCCCCTATTTTTTGCAAACAACTCTCACTTCAGACCTGATAAACTCAGTACACCAAACACGTGTCTTACAGATTATTTTTCCATAAAGAGTAACATGTAAGGTATCTGCAGGATGCTCATAACTTATAGATACTCATAATCAATTTGATATGTATTTACAAGTAATATTTGAAGAATAATTAAGGCCCAACTTGAATTGTGGGATGATTGTTAAAAAAACTGTGGCTGAGTTATGGACATGCTGTGGCAAATTGTGGGAAAGTAATAGTGGACTTTATTATTTGTGGTAATGAGTCCATTATAACTTTTCCACTGTTGGCATCCCAGAATTCGGAGGTGGGGGGGAGGGGAGTCTCCCACTGATGGCTGGAACATGGGACTGAAAGCAAGGGCTCCTGTTGCCAGCCACCCAGGGCTGAGAGTGGGGGACCAGAGCTAACAGCATTAGTCCACTGCCAGAAGAGAGATTTGTATTAGTGTATTGTACTGAAGGCTAAAAACATAAGAGGATATCCTGGCAAATGGAAACCTTAATGGTTTGCTTCCTGACAAAAAAAAAAATGCAGATAAGGATTTTGGAAGAAGAGCAGAGTGTGGACATCGATAAAAATCCCAGAACCACAAAAATTCTACATGCCCTTTTACTTCAAACTTTGAGCATACTCAGAAATGACAAGTAAAGTTCATCCCAGAAGCACACTCTTGGGAAGTCAAATTCCTTATTTTTTTAAATGGTTAATTCTATAAAAATACAAATGTGCATTATTATTAAAATAAATTTCAGCTAAGGAATATTCAGAAAAGTATTATGGCACAAACTCCTTCTAATGAATTTCAATTCTGATTACTGTATATACTATTAAAAACAAACCAAACAGACCAAAAAACCCCACTTTTTCAAGAACCACAAAGTCTGAAGAAAAAAGACCTTTACTGTGAAAGTATTTGGTAATGCCAGAGCTCTGGCATATAGTGAATCTGGAAACTAATTCCCAAGAATATTGGAAGTGAGCTGTTCAATTAATCAACCTTTAATTTCCAAATGTATCATTAACATAAATTCATTATCAGAATTAGATCCTCAGTATTGGTTGGTGCTGTCATTAACTTAGGACGAAAGCTTCACCTTCCATTCCAAGGTATTCAGACAGTGGCATGGCATGTGAAATAGAATTATAATACATTTTATGGCGGGCAACAGGCTATTTCAACATGCCTTAGTAAATATACTTTATTTAACAAAATATTTTTTGAGAAGAGTACATACAATAGGGGAACGACTTACTTTTGGAATGTAATATGAATAAGTACACCTCTAGTTAAACTGAAAGCAGATTTTGCAAATGGGATACTAGCTACAGTCAAAATGTTTATATCAGAGCAACACCTGGCTTTTGATGTTGATGTATAGGTACCCATGGCTTTGCATATTCAGTAGAAACCATCAGCATCATGATCCAGCATCAGAATGTTGAACAAAATCAGCATTCAGTTAACCAATAATGAGCGGATATTGCCAGATGGATCCTGCCAGGTGTTAGCAATTAATTATTGATATACTTTGGGAATATGTAAGGGATATTCAAAAATACAGCAGGCATTCTTTTTCCTGCACGGTATTACTGCATTACATTGGTAGCTGCTGATTGTCTGAGTTTTCCTTTTTTGCCTTACATGAACCATTCAAAACAGATCCTTCTGAAGAAATCAAAGACATGGCCCCTGGCAGGCTATTATGTGGCCTGTTGAAATCAGGGTTTGGAAGAGATAGTTTTAGAATGTGTTTTAGAAAGGAATAATGATTGCACTGAAATGCATTTTCCATTCTTCCAAGCTTGTCTGCAAGTTTTTCCTTTGCCTTTTTGTTTAAATGGGTATCACACTGCCAGTTATACATGATAAAAGCTGTTGTTAATGGATGATTATGTTTTTTAAGGGCTGAATGACAACGAGAAGTGCAGTTTAGTACATTTATCATTTACACTTACAAAATAGTTCAGCTGACAGCACTAAACTTGATGGACTCTATTAGCAGGATAGCTACAGCAGAGGGCAAGCGATCATACCGGCTTCCTCACGTTATACCAATAATGCAATGTTTGTCAATCCCATCCTCAGTACCGTAGTTCATTCCTTGCCCACTCGATTTTCCATGCTTCTGATTGGCTAGTAACCAAGGGTAATGATGTTTTTTGTGAATATATATCCATTATGCCTATCCATTAGGTGCTGGACAGATACTACCCAATAGCCCTCCTATCAAGTTTGAAATTGATACAGTGATGAGATTTAGCTGAAAAACTGTATCTTACTACCATAACTGGCCTACTGAAAACATAGAAAACTACTGTTCTGTATTTTTACAGTATTTTGGCATATCCTTCAAATCTTTCACCTCTATCTATAAACTTTAAGGAAGTTTTAAAACATGTACAAGCATATAATGCGAATACATTTTTCCAAAAAATGGACTTCATAGATCATGCCCTATCTTCTTATCACTTGAAACCAATTTGGGTGACATATAAAAAAGAGAATCACAGAATACTATTATGTGTAAAACTTATTACCTAGGCATGTGGTGGATTTTCCATCACTTGAAGACTTTAAATCAAAACTGGATGTCTTTCTAGAAAATACACTACAGCTCAAACAGACATTATGAGCTTGATGCATAAATTACTGGGTGAAGGTCTATGGCCTGTGTTATCCAGGAGGTCAGATTAGGTGGTCATAATGGTTCCTTCTGAGCTTAAAAACTATGACTATATCCCACACATCAGAAAACACAATGCACAGGAGAAAGAGAATGAACTGGCAAAAGGTTTTATTGTTTGCTATTGAATTGCTATAGCTGTGAAAAGAACATGGGGCTAGATTCTCTCATCTGTGATGACCTCTTTGTGTTGATGCAGAGGTATAAAGGATCCATAACACCACCAAGTAGCAGACAATTCTTCAAACATAGAGAATGAGGCAGAGAGCCAGCAGTCCTAGCTGCTACCATCACCTTCCCCCAGCTTTGGAATAGGAGACTTTTCCTGGGATAAACACAGCATCACACTGTTCCAGCAATTTCCGTGCTGGCATACCAGTCCCTTGGGGCCATAGATAGCTGAGGCGGTTTTGACCAGTCCCGAAGCTCTATTTTGTATTTGTATTTTTAAAAGATTAATTATAAGTGGAGTGCATTGTGATGTATCTATTTAAAGTTTCATATCTGTTTCCATTCTAAAGGGCCTTTTTCAATTGCTTGTGACTATGAAAAGTGAGCAAAAATTGCTTAGAAAGGAAAAGTAAGTACTCTTTTGCTGTTATAAAAACAAAATATTGTGACTTTTTTTTTTTTTTTTGAACAACTGTAGGACCTCAACAGTTTGAGGGATCAACTGGCAGGAACATAGTTTATAGATTACAGATGTGCAGTTCAGTTGTCCACTGAAAACCTGTTTACATTTCGCAGACTGATTATGGTATAAAATATATATCCACACTGACTTTTATAATTAAATGACAGGTTCTGTTGGTGCAGAATTTGGATATATATGTGTGGAATTTCTATTTCAATGTATGAATTCCCATGGTTCCTTTGTCTTTGAGCATGTATTTCAGGGAGATTATCAGTCTCTGCAGGAATTTCTGGAATGAGAAGGCTCACTCTGTACCATTTGTGAAGGTGCATATGGAATAAGGCAACAGTTCCTAAGAATGCTTGCCTCAGGGTCATGGTTACAGGGCTAGCTGCACCTCTTTCTGGTATCTCTAAGTGCAGCCTCTCAGGTATCAGGCCCCATGCTGCCACCTATCTAAGGGTGAACTCTTGCAATTTTCTCTTTCTTAGATTAGGACCCAGGTACATCACCCCATCTATGCCGACTGCTCAGGTCTGACTGGGTTCAGGCACCTTCTTGATCCTCTCTGAGGATGCCTGTGACCACTGATATAATGACCAACAGCCTTTTTAAAACGTGTATGTCTATTAGCAAATGGAACAAAGCATCAGAGAAAATTATTTCAAAACAAACAATCTACATCCATAATTAGTCTTATCTAATCTCATTTTTCACTACAAACTATGTTAGATGGGCTTTCCCCTTGAGTTACAGGCAAAGAACTGCACCAGCTCACATCCTTTGGGAAGCCAAGGAGTTCTTGAGACCCAGCCTGGTCCCAGTTGGTCTCCCAGTCTGTTTTTCCTTTTCAGGGAAGCTAGGTTTTCACAAACAAACAAACCATCCCTGTGTGTCTCTGGCCCCCATTTAACATATTGCTCAGTCATTGCTGTTACAGGGCTCAGGTGTGGCTATATCTTTGGCTGACTGAATTTTTTCTAATAGGCCAGCCAGGCCATCTAAGAGCATGCCCCTGTGAGGGTTGCTCCACAATTTGTCAGTTAGACCAGTTCAGCTTTAATGGCTTGCAATCCTTGGTCTTGTGGCTGTGGAGAAGTGTGCTGAGACTGTCTGCTCCCCTCTGGCATTCCAACGCACCACCTCAGAAGTCCTATCAAAAAACACATTTTGAGGTACAGATCAACATTCACCAATGAGCATGCCCACATTCATTACACTGAGTATGCATCTTTTGCAGGAAACCAAGTTCTACTTGACAGAAGTGGAACCTAATTTTTCATTCTTATATATTTTCTATGTAAATCCTAGTAAATTCCATGCAAAAATTATGTTAAAAGAACAAGTTTGCCAAGTGAAGCACTCAATAAGCAGCAATTTCCAAATGGATGGTTGCTCTTACAAACATAACTCTGCGCCCGTATTCATACGTGTCACAAAACACTCTTTAATTCCATGATCACATTCATTTTTTCTATACACCTCTGTCATACACAGATTAGACAGTGTGCAGTAAATAACAGAGTGAAGTAGTAAATGAGACTGGATTCAATGAATCCAAACCACATTTGTAATTCCTACAATGTCCACATGGAGGATAATGTCAGAGAATTGCAGTTATATGCAGTAAATGTAGCAGAGGCCTACACAGTGAATAGTGAAGAGAAAAATACATATTTCACAGATGCCTTATTCATTACTCACTATCCAATGTGAGCAGAGGCCCAGTGGGAAAAAAATCAAGTAAATGAGGTAGAGGTCCAGGAAAAATATACTGCTATAAATATGCACAAGACAGCAAAGTTAAGATTGAAAAGGAAATCTAAAAATTGTCATTTATTTACTTTTGAGTGCTTCACTTTGCATGCAAAGTGTTCTTTTAGTGTAGTTTTTGTATGGAATGCATAATATATGTTTTCATATGTCCTGTACAAATCATTCATACACATTTAATAAAATATTTTACATAGTTTATTAAGGGATTAAAAGACATTTTAAAAGATTTACAAACAATTTCAATTATCCTGTGACAAAAAAAGAACACATTTGGAAAATTATGTTTAAAGCCTACTTTAATGTGATATAATAAATAACTGTGTTCTTTTCAGCTAAAACAACTGTGACTTATAAGATTCATAAACTGATCAGTTTTAAAAACCCCAGGGCAAATAAGTGTTTTAAGCATGGCAGAAATTTTAATACAGGAAGAAAAGAGCTTTTTCTCCTACACTTTTCTTTGTATTTTAAATATAGAAGTGCAAATGGCTCCTGATTTATTGGCCTACAGCCTCAGTACTGTAACTTCATTAATGTCAATCGAGCAACACTGAGTGACACCTGCTGAGGAGCTGGCCCATTGCATTTAGTTGTTTTGAAATAACATTTTTTAAGGATTTTAAAAGAGCTTAAGTGCTGTACTAAATTGAGGCTTTAGTGCACATTGGCATTCAGAAGAAATTGGAGCTTTGTTTTATATTTTGGGACAAATAGTTATACTTGTATAAAACACCACTAATAAAATGACTAGTTTGCAGGAAAGTTGAGAAATAGAATTGGAATTAGAATTTGAGATATTTAAGATAATGAGTAAAAATGTAACGTTAAAGAAGTTAGATTTGGACCCTGTGAAGAATTTTAGAAGGAAAGGTATGTGAAACTACAACAGCATTACTTTTGAACATATGTGACCCACAGACATAATGGCAAAACCTCTTTCATAGATAAAGGAAATTAACGTGAGTTTTATCAATCTGTATTTGCAGAGAAGACTTGCCAAGAAAGCATGGAATTTACAAGGTGGGATATAATGCCCATTGAAGTCAATGGGAGTCTTCCCCTTGATTTCAGTGAGCTTTTTCGGGCCCTAAGACAAGGCATGCAATCATATTCATGGCAAATAACAATAACTAGTTTTGACAAGTTCATTGGCCTTAAAGAGTAAATTAGCTTTTTACCTACTGATACTTCCATAATATGCATTACTGGCCATCTATAAATCTGTGTTTTATTTAGGTCCTCACAAAGAGTGTGGGGGGATCCCATTATGACAAGCACAAGGGATCCATATTTAAGAGAAAAATGATTGTTTTGCATAAAAGTTTGCCCATGAATGTGGTGGCCCCAAGATGAACAGACAAGGTTTTCTGAAACTGAATATAAATGTGTATGTGCTGAGTATTGAACACAGAAGTAAAATGATCTTAAGCACTAAAACTACCAATGGTCTTATTGGTAACCAATCAAAGAATTAGTTATTACTGAACTTTTGAAGTTTCTCTTTTTGTCTAATTAAGTCATCTCTTAAGATCCAAGAATCACACAAATCAATATAACTGATGTAGGAAACTGAATCTGGGAAATTAAGTGAAATGAATACATGAGTTTATTAGTTTTTATTATTGGTTATTAATTAATAGTATTTTTCCTGAGTAATTATAAACACTTTCTTCCTCTCACTTTGCTGTAGGGTGTGTTACAAAACAACTTTCCTCCTCTCACTTTGCTGTAGGGTGTGTTACAAAACAAAAAACACTACCACCGCCAACAAAAAAATGAGTGTAATGTGTTTGGTTATCTGTATCTCTAAAATACTTATTGAACTCAACCAAATTCTTCCTTTACTTTACATTAGTAAAATTGTTCTCTTAATTTGGTGACTTTTTTCATTTGGGTTTCTTAGGGCATGTCTTCACCGACAGCGGCAATTTAGCCACCGTCAAATCGATTTAGCAGAAGTGAAGACCCACTCAATCAATCCGGAAGTCGATTCAATAAAACCACCTCTGAAAAAAAGAGTAATGCTGTGTGGACGCGTTTCCCATCGGTGCAGTGTAGTGGAGACAGCATGCAAAACAGAATTTAGGAAGTAGACATAAGTTACGCAAGCTACTCTGCGTAGCTTGCCTAACTCCCGTCGGCTGCTGCCAAATTTTCTAGTAAATATAGACCAGGCCTGAGACTATGTAACTTGCTTTAATATACTTTTTAATTTTACATTCACTACACAAACTTTGGCAGTTCTCAACTGATACACGTGACCCTATAATAAATGTAAATTGGCAATCACCCCTGACATCTTCTTTTAGTCCCATGTGGTAATTAATTGATTAATATACTACTTTATTATAGTTTGGGTATAACCAGTCTACATATTATGTCATGCTTTTTAAAACAAGGCATATTTGTATAGGGATTTCTTACATTCTTGCACATTATGCAGTTTTCCTGTTTGTTTTTCTGCTTTCTTCTGTTACTGACCAGCTTCCATTACCCTGCACCAATGAAAATATTATTTACTGTGCACAGCAGTGTTTATGATGATCTAAAATTCATTCACACTAGCCAAGTAATGTCTCAACAAGGCCCTCTACTTTCAACAAACCACTTGGCAAGTCCACAAAAAGATAAGCTGTTTTGTAAAATAATTTCCCAGGGCAAAAGTTCTCAGTTCCAGAAACACCCTGGTTACTATTGCCAGCCAAATAGATGGTCTCAGGAACTGAGTTGAAGGCTCCAAACAGCAAAGAATCTTTAGTGCAAAACTGTCAATTTGTAAAGATTTTGAACTCCATGACTGCAGTGTCAAGTATTAACATTATCCAACAAGCATTAGAGCTTTGTTTTATTGTCAAGTTCAATTAAAGTTTTCCTGGAAGAGGTTACAGTTTCCTGTAGAATTTGCATCCCAGAGTATAATACTTGCCAATCTTTCTGAAAGTAAAAATAAAGCAGCAGCAGAGGCAGCAGAATTATTCCAAATGGTGGTGTAAACTTCAAATAAAGTTTAAAGTATTCTCTAAAGTATTCTTAGTAGAAATAGAATATTCATAGCAAAATCATTGATTTGGGGAGAGGCATCCATGCTATACATACACATCCCTCTCATTTCCCTTTTTCTAGTCTTTAAGAAACAATACTTGGATGTTGAAGAACATTTCCAGCAATAGAAATGACAGTTTATAAATATTTCACAAAAGGAGATTACTTGATTAATTCGTTTTCAAAAGGAACATTAAAAACATTGAATAATATCTCAAAAAGAAGAACAGCAGGCAGAAATCTCTTTCATGGCTCCAACAGAACAAGCTGCCAGCACTGCTTTCCCAACTATGCCTCTTAAAAAGGAAAGAGTTTTAGTATCACTTTCATGCTTATGTTGCCTTTTTTCCGCTTCATATTTCCCCTGAGAAAATACTTATTATATGTTCAATAAGAGTTTGCCACAATACAAACACTGGTATAACAGCTTTTGGGGCCATTCTTCCTTTGATTTATACATTATTTTCAGAAATGCGGCCTCCCATGCCTTTCTACTGCCTTTAACTGACATCTGATGTCAAGATCATTCCCTGGTATCCCACATTCATAAGAAGTATTCACTTGTTGATCAAAAATACTTGTGAAAGCCCCATGGTAAAAAAAAGGACAGGTTAGACACTGTAATGTTCAAATGATAGCGTTCCCCTCCTTATGTTTCTACATATAACAAGATGTAGGATATTTCTGGGTAGTATGGGTACTGCTTGTTAATAAAGTTAGCTCAAGAATGGTTCTGTGTATGTGTGTACGCTGCATGTGCCTCAGCCTCAAAGTTCAACTTCTTTCCAGAAAAGGAAAGAGATATCAAACTGGCAATAAGGATATCATTCTTAGATAGCTATTCTGGGTTAATGTAACTGACGCCATTTGTGCCAACAGTAGATTTTTAAGCTGGGACCTTCAGAACTAAAAGTATGTGCCTCCACCACATAGGCTAAAGGACTAAACTCCTTATTGGCAAATGTAGCAAACTCATTAACCTCTTATTTGAACTGGGCACTGAGAAAGGCAGAGACCCATGCTTTCCTACTGTGGGTGACATACACACTTCCCTAATCAGTGGATATGAGAGAGATAATCAGGTAAGTAAAAACGCTGACAGGGAGAGAGAAAAAAATGGAATACGCCACAGTAAATGCATATATTTATGCATGATGTTGCTTCTCTACTGACTTCATCCTCACACCTCAAGTCGGTTCCCAGGGATGAATTGATGGTGATCTCCAAGAGTGGAGAAAACAATCCTAAAATTGTGAGAGGGATGATTAAAGGACTATCAATGTACAAAAGATGCAGGCAATTTACCTTCTACATTTGTTGGTTGATAGTTTGAGCGTCTTCTGGCCAATTGAATCAAACAAAAGAAACAAGATAACTGCTAGATTTAGCTATTTTTATTTGAACAATTGATCTCAGATAATAATGCCACTGCACTTTACTGCTAATCTCTACTGTTCTTTACTCTGGTTACAGAATATTATGCTGAAATAGAATTGTCCTAGCCATTCACAACAGAGACGTCTAGTCCACAACTGTACAGTTATTTCTTGATTATGCAAATCTCTGCACTCTGACTGGGAGCATTCAGCATAGTTATTTTTTATTAACAAGTAATGCAAATCCCTGTGTTCTGATTGCTTATTGGACTCAGAATACTACGTCCTTACACTCAGAACCCAACCACATCCCTTTCTTTCTTTGGGGGCAAGAGAGGTTATCGATCCCTCCCCACGTTATTTTTAAAAAATAAAGTATATTTATAGATAAATTATACTTACTTTAAAAACTTAATCTTCTTCCTCAGTTTCAGTAGCAAACACACCTACAAGCACTTCTAGCTTTTAAAATAGCTCTGAATGGGAAAAGTAAGCTCTCCTGATCATCTTTCTGTTCTGTGTTTGTTTGTACAGCACCTAACACAATGGAGTCCTGGTCCATAACTAAGGCCCCAGACATTATGGTAATATAAATGTTTATTATTTTAGTGTTATTTTAGTACTTTTTGAAGAGGAGAGAGGAAAGGCAAGAATATGAAAATAAAGGTGTGTCAGGAGAGAGAAGTGATGGTGAGGAAAAGCTTACAAAATAGAATGTAAAAATTTAAATTACTGATCATTGGCACAGAGGTTAATTCTTCCCAGGCTGCATGTGGAGAAGAAAGGAAAGAAGTGCAAGAGAGAGTACAGATTTCAGCATAACAATGTTCTTGTTAACTGGATAATAAATGCATCCTGGCCTCTCTTGTCAGTCTTGGGAGCAAAGAGCTAACAATGGTATTGATAGGAGCATAAGGAATTGACATACTGAATAAGATAAGAGGTCTGTCTAATCCAGCATCCTGTCTCAGACAATGCCAGTACTAGATGCTTTAGTGGAAGTTGCAAGAAATTCTGTAATGGGAAATTATGGATTAACCTATCCATAAGCAAAGGTCTTCTAAACACCCATCAGATAGTGGTTGGTTTAAACTATGAATTATGAGGAATTATACTCATTTCAAACATTTATTCTATGCAAGTGTGGATATTCTAACTATGGTTATAAATCTCTGATCATTGTTAAGCCTTCCAATCTTGGAGAAATAAGTTTCACACATTTATTTTGTGTTACATAAAAAAAAAATCATTTTTGTCAGTGTTAAATTTGTTTCCTTTTCATATGATTGGAAGTCCCTTTTTCATGTACTCTGAGAGTATAAACAGGTGCACCTGACAATTCTAATCTTTTCAATCTCTCCTCCTCATTAAAGCCTTTCCATGTTTCTACCCTTGATTCAGGCTAAAATTCTCCCCATGGCAATTTTATCCACACTTAGTAGGTTACCCTGCCAACCTCCTGAATTCTAACGTTTGTAATGGGCCACAGAAAAACATCCAAATAACATACCAAACTATCTGAAATAACAGTACTGTTTTGAAATGCTGTTGGTAATCTAGAGGTAAAACATTGAAGTATGCTTAAAATAATGGACCAATTTCTGCAGTCACTTACACCCTTGTAAGCCTCAAAGGGTTTGCAAACCAGTAAGTGACAACAGAATTTGGAGCATATCATTTTATGTCTAATTCATGCATCTGCACTCAGAAGAGACCAAATCATACCTAGTGAAGTAATTTAAATCACTCATATGACCTAGTGTCATATGATATGCACAATTTGTACATGTGAGAAATTAAAGGTCTGTATAAAGTAAAATAGAAGGGGAAATAGCTTTCTAAATTGTGTTGTAAGATTATCCCATTGTACAATACAAAATTAAAGGCCTGGGTACACATATAAAATTAAAGGGCTAAGTTCTCGTATGTGTAACTCCACTGGCTTCAATGGAGTTATATCAGCAGGAAATGTGGCCCAAAATGTAATACTCCAAAGGGAATTCATTATGTAATATTAACATATGCTGGACTGTCCAAGAGACAGTGTGAGCAGCACAGCTGAGGAGCATCAGGCAAAGTATTTATTCACAAATATAAAATGGTGGCAATTAAAATCTTTACAGTGACAATTTGCAAGTAATTAATTTGGCAATTAACAGGATAGTCAGCAGTAAGACATGGGACGTAATTGTTCCTCTCTACTCAGCACTGGGGAACCTCAGTTGAAACATTGTGTCCACTTCTGCGCACCACACTTCAAGAAAGATGTGGGCAAATTGGAGAGTCCAGAGGACGGCAAAAAAAGATAAAATGCTTAGAAAACCTGACCTATGAAGAAAGGTAAAAAAACGGCATGTTTAGTGTTGAGAAAAGAAGAAGGAGGGGTGCCTGGCAGCTTTCAAATATGTGAAGGGCTCTTATAAAGAAAACTGTGATCAATTGTTCTGCATGTCCACTGAAGGTAGAACAAGAAGTAATTGGCTTAATCTGCAGCAAGGGAGATTTAAGTTAGATATAAGGAAAAACTTTCTAACCATAAGGATAGTTAAGCACTGGAAAAAGCTTCCAAAGCGAATTGTAGAATCCCTGTCACTGGAGGTTTTTAACAACAAGTTAAATAAACCTGGTCCTGCCTTAGCACAAGGGGCTGAACTAGATTGCCTCTTGAGGTCCCTTGCACCCCTACATTTCTATGATTCTCTTCACTTAACTGTGACATTTGCAGTATTCCCTATTCTAAGTATAGAGAAACTAAGTACAGTGAGCACTGTGGTATTGTCAATTAGGCAAAAGTGGTAATGTAAGCACTGTAGGCCTGATTCTGATCTCATACTGCTTTTCCACAAGTGGGATTCCATTGACTTCAGCAGAATTTCTTCTGATTCACATTGGCATGAGATCAAAATCAGGCCCTCCTCTGTGACTAACTAACTTTCTTTTAATTCCTGCCTTCATATAAATTTACAGTCGACAGTTGATACACAAGCACTACAATTTCCTTGGTGACTCTGATGATAGGAACATATGTGTATTTCAACAAAGCGGTGTATGGCAATGTACCTTAAGGTACAGTTTTAGCCAATACAGACAGATCATAAAGGAAGATACCCATAGGTCTGAGAAAAATGCTCTGCTAATTTGCATAAGCAGCAGCCAGTATGTTCAGAGGACTGAAAGATCCCTACACATCTGTAGATTGCCACTGAACAGCAGACTCCATCCTTCTTTCTTCTGAATGGCCTTTGTGCACTAGAATAATTCACTGCAGAAATTGCATTCACCCTTTTCTGTCCCCTCAAGGAAGCAGGGAATTTGCCTTTTACATAGCCTATATGATTGCATCCTTCTTCGTTTGAAATGTTTTTTGTTTGAAATGTTTGGTAAGCTTCCTCTTTGGAGTCCATTGTGGCCTCGCTGAGCTTAATTGTGCGTGCACAGATCTATCTAAGCTGTTGCTCTGCATGCTAAGACTAAGGAAACCTTTCCACCATGGAAAACCTCCTATTTTAAGAACTACAATTTTTTTTTCTTTTGAAGTGTATTTAATTTACTAAGCTACAATAAATTAAATGAGCACACAGTAGACACATAAAAGCAAGAGAAATGCTGTTGTCTTGGTCAATGAAATAACATTTTCACTATATAATGTTGCATGTAATAATACATACATTGATATCTGAGATACCACAATTTATCCTATGCTTACAGTGGAAAATAACTGTGGTATCTGTTTGCAAATGTTTACTTTTAATGACAGTCATTGTAAAATATGGTTTATCCAAGGAGATGGAGAAAAAATAACAAACAATAAATCATTATTTCTGGGATTTGGATCTTGAATTCTAGCCAGTCTCCCAAATCCATCTGATTGGTTTTGATCTCTGCCTCTTCAGATGATATGGCAGTAATGTGGAGGAACGCACCAATTTCTTTTAATTGTTAAATATGTGTTCAGTTTTAGTTTTTAACTTGGGCTAAAAAATGGGTTGATGTGTGTGCTCCATTTGTTCTTTATCCAGCTTAGGCAGCTGCTATTAAAATTGCACCGTTAGTCAAAAAATGTTGTTTCTGACTCAGGAAATTGTTTTTGCTCAATATCTTTAGGAATGTCCACAGAAGGCGAACTAGATCCCTCTGACGCTGTGTCAATCCTCTCTGGATTCCATAATTATTATTGTTTGTATGCTATTGCACCAGAAGAGTAATAGACCATTTCCTTCCTTATCAGTACTATCTTTTTCCCATGGCAATCAGAGATCCAGACCATACCTAATGTTCTCAAATTCCACAAGCCTTGTAAGCCTGTGTATGAAACTTGATTTCGGTAGTGTGACAATGTGGCCCTGCAATAAGTGGCTTGCTGTGTTACTGAGCTAGTGATGAATTTGAAAAGCAGAGCCCCCTTACCAATAAAAGTTAGATCACTTATTTGTTGCTTGAAATCTGCCTGGGAAAAGGTTCCAATTGTCTAGCATTTTGTCACTATTCATAAGCAGAAGCATGTATTCCTCCAGCCAGATAAATGAAATCAATGAGAGGAGTCATTTGTTAAGTTAGAACTCATGGAACTACTGGGGCCTGGGAACTGCAGAATGATTAAAGTCAAGTCCACATATCCAAAAAACAATAAAACAACAAGAACCTCAGGAGGGGTAATTTAAAGGAAAATGAAGAAAAATGGAGGGAAAAAAGGATTATGAATAAAAGGTAATGATTTTCAGCAGAAGGGAGAGGGCAATGGGTTTAAATCAGAATATCCTGATCAAACATAACCACCTCAACAATATATATCAGCCATGTAAGGAGTGAAAACAGTCTGCACAACATCAAATTTTCTCATTTAGAAAAGGACTTAAAACATAATTTAGGTCAGAACACTGTACAGGATTGTAGGCGGAATCAAGGACGCACTAAACCAGATAAAAAACGGAAGGCATATTTAGGATGCAAAGATAACTCTGAAACTAAAAAGAGCTAGACAAACTGAATATAACTCTAATCTTTTCCCACTATAAGCAAAGAAAGAAATCAAGTCAAGGATGCAGCCAGACCATTACAAAATAGAATTGAATAAGAAACAGTCAAAAAGCCTTTGGAAGAGGGATCTTGGCTACATTTCATTAACAAAAAATGTTATATGGCGTATACCATAGTTTACGTTAAATTTTAAAGAAGCTTGATAAAGAAATGCATTAAAACAAAATTTTAAAAATGGTGTAAAAGAGGATGAAGGGAGTCTGCCTAATAACAGAAATGCCTTTATAGATCTGGGAGACAATTGTTAAGTGGGCTGAAAAGAGAAGCTTGTGGATTTACATATTTCATTGCAATATAAATATCAAGTCACTGGAACGCTACAAAGCTACGCAGGAAACTTTACAGCAGGCAGGAGGGAGAAATAAGGGGCTAGCAATAGTTTATGATCAATTACAACAGAGCAGAACAGAATCTGGCCTAAGATTCAGAATAAATTAATATCAGGAATATGCAGACTGCAAGGGCTTCAGCATGGGAAATTAGAAATGCTGGTCATGACAAGTGCTGTTGGTCCCAGGATATGACAAATGCTGCACAGGGGTATCCTGCCTTGGAATTTTGTTTTATAAAATGATCATGTGCTTACACTCATTTAGAAACTGCTTTCTCTGAACAAACAAAATTATGTTTTCCTTATGATTTTATAGTCTGTTATCTTGCAGTTGATCTAGCAAATATATGTGGACCACAAATTTGAAAAGCAAATTCAGAAATGCTGGTCTGTCCCTCAAAAGCTTGATTATTAGGGAGCTAGGCTGGATGAAATAAAGAAGATCCCAGAGATGAAAATCCTATGGCTAGACCTACAAATATTGAAGTCCCAGTACACAGTAGTCTATGATTCTTAGCATTCTTGGCACAAACTAGGTGAGTAACCCTAAATGCTAGGCAACGGAAGCCAAATTTATCTTTGGTGTAACGCTGTTGACTTTTGGGGATTTGGATTCCAGATGACTATTACATTTGTTGAGCCAAATTCAGACCAGGTTTAAGCACATACAATTCCCTTGGTGTCAGTGCAATAGCACCAGCTTACTACTCAAGGCCTGAAATTGGCACAACATGTCTCTTGTAGTCAATTGATTTTGCAAAACACTGCAGTTTGTCAGCCCCCTTTGATATCTCCACTCTCTGGAGAGATGCCCCCTTCCAGCCCTGCATTGATTCATTGCTGAGTTGACCTTTACAGATAGACCAGAATAGAATAGAATTTAGTTTGTATAATGTCTTTCAAACTGGAGGTGTCGCTAAGCTTTGAAAAGGCAATGGTAGTATGCAAATACTGTGTAGCAAATATAAAAACAGCCATAAGCTAAGTAGTGTCTTATACATAGCCTTGGACGTAGGACTTTCAAAAATGAAAGAGGGCTTACTGTCCAGGACACCAGGGTTATCCTCCTACTTAGTTAAAAAATGATTTTATAGAGTTCACTTTGTAGTGAATGTTCTAAATTGTAAAACAATTTCAACAATACCCTCTTATTTTCATTAGTTTGTGATGTTCTGAAAAATCCTCTTTTTAGGTTAAACTCCCTCTTTCCCTCAGTGAAAGGTGAGCATTTTTTGTTTGATTGCTTTTTGGATTTAGTTTAAGGAAAATCCATTCAGTTATGTTTGAGTGAGGATGAAATAAAAAAAAAAAAGATACTATGGTAAAAATTTATTGCCACATTTAGATACCTCAGAATGGCTGTTGTTTAAAATACGGCCAGATAGAGTTCACTGTGTTCTACATCCACAACCATCTAAGAAAAATGAGTTAATAATAATTAATGAATAATAATAACAACACTAATCATAAAGTTACATTTATTACAGCTTCTGAGCATGCTTAGTAGATATCTGCTAATGAACATTACCCCAAATACTTAACACTGTGTCTATATTTTGTGGCATTCATATAACAGCAAACATATATTAAAAAGGAAAACAGAAATAGAAAATACAACATGTGAAAATTTACTGTGTTAACATTAAAGTAGAGGACCCTTATCTCTTGTATGTCCTGGCTTATTTGTTGGCAACTGGCCCCCCTTTACAATGCATTATGGTGTTTTATTCTAAATAGGAAAAAAAAACTAAGAGCTTTTTTTATGTAATTCTTCTGCTGGTGATGTTGGCAGCAAAAAGAGCTGCATTCAAACATATCTGGGTTCCTTTTAAAATTTACAAACACACTGGCTCAAATTTTCACCCGGAAGCCTGGGGAAAAGTTAAGTTAATTCCCTGGGTCCCCTAACTATCAATACTTCCCCTCTCACAAGCACTGAGCCTGTGTCTAAAACAAGAAAATGTTATTAGGGGAAAAAAGGGAATACAGCATGAATTTGGGAAAACACAGCAACAGTAAATCAACTATATAGTTATACAAATAGTAAGTATGTAAGTAAAAGGAAAAGTCCTTAGCAGTTGTTCTTTGCTTTAGTTTCCCCACTAGCTGGTGTGATGTCTGATGGACAAATGTCCCTTTCACACACTTCTTTCCCACCTTCACTGCACCCCCTCAGTTTGTTGTCCGTGGTTAGCTAAATCCTGGCATCTGGAAATGCACGTGAGCAGGTCCATTTCCAGTCCATAGAGAAAGCGCTGCATGGTCCAATCCTGAGCCTCTGTACTGACACCCAATGAGCAGCTCACTGCACTCCCACCTCTCATCACACTGTCTCTTGCTTGCACCACCTCTCACTTTTGCACTTGTCCAGTTTACTCCAAAGGCACTAGCACCTCATCCGGTTGTAGGAGCCCTTACTGGAGTTCTGCTGCTGCCCTCTGCAGTTTCAATAAAGTGCTACCACTATCTCTTGCCACAATACCAGATCTGGGCTCTGCTACCTAGTCCAGCTATAGTGATTTCAGCTCTGTGGGAGTTGTGGGGGGGGCCTCACAGGGGTTCATTCAGTTCTGTTATTATGCTCTGTACCAACCAGCCATCTGTGGGAACCATATGAGACTCTTAAGCAGATTCTTACCAACTAAAAGTACCTCTGTCCTCCCCTTTTTATCTGATTCATATTCACTCTCCAGTACCCAGTGGTACATAACGGAGGTTTTGGTTATGACCAGGGTGATCAGATGTTCCAACTTTATAGGGACAGTCCTGATATTTAGGGCTTTTTCTTATATAGGTGCCTATTACTGCCCACCCCCTGTCCCAATTTCTCACACTTACTATCTAGTCACCCTAGCTGGGACCCCCTTTGAAAAGATTTCTGGCTGTGATGTTGCCCTTTAGTCAAACAATAAGGATATTAACATTGCATTACCCCTGTATCCCAAACGTAAATGAATTATAACCAAAATGATCAAAACGTTTGCATTTGCATGGGGATGTAAATCATGTAAACAAAATCTGGCTCATTATGTCTCTTCCTCCAGTCTTTCCCCTGTAATCTTCAAATTACAGAGCTACATTTATACCAGCCTAGATCATGGCCGGTCCTGTGCAGTGGCACAAAGAAGTAGAGGGATTAAGGTGCTGCCTTCCACCTTTGTGCTAGTGTGCTGCACTTCCACTTCCTGTGCAGGAGGAAGTGGGTGGGAGGGGGATGTAAGCTCAGCAGAGTAGCTGCATGACCCCTTGTTCTAACGGTGTGTAAGAGGGAGAGGAAAGAGCAGAGTCTTGACTCAGCCCTGATCTAACAAGCCCAGTGGTATAGTTTTGCCAGCAAATTAGGGGATTGTACATTCTGTCACAGTTTACTTGCATGCTGGACTACAGAGGAGATTGGGAGAGAGAATCAGAGAGCCGCAATCACCCTTCTGGGCTGCTCTTGGGGGAGTGCAATGACACACAGCCCCTCACTGTAAGCTAGATCACAAACTATCCCATAGTATTCTTCATCCTGAAAGATGCAAAATGCTTTACCATCTACACACAATGGGAAAGGTGGAGGTCTGGTGCTATATATATCAAAATGTCTACAATGCTGTGATGAGCAGGATCTACTTGCAAACACTGTTGTGTCAATGAAGAGTTTCACTGCCTTCCATAGATCTCCTAGCAGGTGGATTTGCTTTGCATGGCTACTTGGAGTGACAATATGACATTGAAGAGTAAGATGGAGCTCTTAATTGTTTTGCAAAGGATGCAAAGCATGAAAACAGAGAAAAATCACTTATTATTGACCAATAGGACAGAAGGAGAGTGAAAAATCCCCTTTCCAAGTTTCATTTCATAGCAGGACACTGAACTCCCTGGTGTCTTTAACCATCAAAAGACAATGTCACAATCCAGAAAGAAGAGACTCAAAGCAATGAAGAAATTGTCCTAGTTCTACTTCTTCTAGAGAAGGAAGAACTGATTGAGAATGTAAGGCTACGTTTACAATGACGGCGGCAAAATCGTGAACGGTGAATGTGTGAAGGGAATGTGCACAGAAGGGAAGCTGAGCAGTCTGCATAGTTTGCGTAACCCCCATCGACTGCCGCCGAATCGTGCGGTCAGTGTGAACCAGCCCTTAGAGTGATAGGACCACGGAGTACAAGCTGAAGCCACTATTGTAAACAATGAAATCACAAAATGCACCAGTACAAGGGACTGAATTTCAAAGAAGGCAAATCTTAAGGAGTTTTGAAATCTAGGGTCAGATTCTCCTCTGTCCTGTACCATCTGCATGAGCACAGAGTGGGTGTAAAATGCTACTATACTATACCCACTTTGCTCTGGTGTAAATGGCTTCAGAATATGCAAAGAAACAGAAACTCAATGAGCCTAGTGATTTCAGTGCAACAAAATACCTTTGTGGGAGAAGGCCAGAGATCCCAAAAGGATATTGGGCTTGATCCAAGACCCTGGCTCAAAATTTATTCTGCAAAATGCAGCAGTTTGTAAAGGGTTTCCCACTTTAGTGTCAAATAGTAATGCTTTACTGTAGCATGCATTACCGATTTTTATACAACAATTGGTTCTTACAGTACTTTCTGTATTTAGGCAATTTCTTAAATATAGAATTGATTTAAGTAGATATTGTAGTTTGAAGCAGATGGTTCATTCTGTCTGGTAAATCCTTCTTTCTTTGTGGCTCATTGAACTAGCAGCACCATCACTGTCTAGCATGTTAATTTGGAATCCATGTGCTAAACTTCATTCCAAAATGTTATGATGAAAAGATTTGCTATGTGTGCACAAATACTATCATTTGTATTCATGGTAGCACAATAGTGATTCTGTAGTTAAGGTTCCATCCAGACTTCCCTTTTAAGCCTTATTTTCAACCCCCCCTCCATTTTTTATAGGAAGAAACAAACTGTCTGAAAATGTGTCCTGTTACAAGAATAGTTTTTTTTTTTTCCTGATGGTTTGGAAACTAGAAGATTAAACAAAACTTTCATATGGTAATTAATCTCAAGTTAATTGTGTTCTACATTTACAGCTGTATCTTCCAATTTTTTGGGCCCTTTTTTCAGCATAGGAATTATTTAAGAACTTCAAATTTCCCACACTGTGTACTATCAGTCTCTATGGCACACAACAATTTTCACAGGAAGAGCATGCTTTAAAAAAGTTAGTAATGAATCTTCATCATCATGTAGCAGATCTCCTCCATTCCCTTAGTGATTAAAATTTTAATCACCTGATGATTAAAGGTTTCATTACTAAGCAATTACCACTTAAAGTTTAAGTGCTAGGCATTTAACTCCATTTTGGAACTGTCAGTAGTTGGGGATGGCAATTCTGGGTGGATCATGGGCAAGTACTGAACTGGGGAAAAGAGGCCTAGACAGTGTCAGGGAAAGGAAGACAGGCTATTGAGGGAACCAGAAAAAGAGACTGCCTGGAAACTAAAGTAAAGGAGAAGGATTCTCTGGGGATCCAGGACTGGTATTAGGCTATGGAATGGGGTTGACATAGGGCTGCAGCTAAGGAACAAGTCCTGGCCAGGTCAGGAGGCAAACTATGTACTATGTACACATACATTAAACATAACTCTGACTCCAGATCATAGAAAATGTCTGTTATGTTAAAACAAAAAATACTGATTTAATGTTGAACCACTAAATGTCATACTACAAAACACACACACACAATTAATTAATTAATTAATTAAGTGCTTGTCTAATGTTAAAAAGGCATACAGTGGTCTAGTCCAGCATCCACTAATGTAAAAGGAAATGCTGCCATTGACCAGTAGAAGTTTGGATTGGCCCCTTAAATAGTAACATAAATCCTGGGTCAGAATTAACCCTGTTTAGATGCTGGTCATTTGGAATGTTGCTGTGTAGTCTTCTGCGTGTCTTAAGGCTGATGCAGGTGGTTGAGAATTTAGGAGCCTTTCAGGATCTGGGAGCCTGAATACCTTTGAGGATCTGATGCTTTGCTTGTGCTTTCAATAGCTTTTAATGTTTATGTTGTTGCTGTTTTTTGCCCAGAAAAAAAGTGCTATTGGTACATCTTCTCTTGACTTGCCCTATGCAAACTTAACCAAGATTTTTTGTTTTGGAATGTGTAAACTGTGTACATTGAACCACTTATTGAAATAAATTGAAAGCTGATGAACTCTTTTCTTAGCTCTTTATTTTCTCTCTGTGTCTTTACTTCCTTTCTCCTCATCACAGGATCAGTTTTAGCTACTGCTGTTGTAGATTTTATACATTCTCTTTTTGATATAAATGTCTAATTGATATTTGTAAATACAATTAATTGGTTATCTCCCTGTAAAATACGGATTATATACAGTAGAGATGTAAGAAGTTAGAATTCTCTGATCTACCTGTGTAAGAGAAAGCTTTTAAAAAGGGGGCCTTGTTCTGACTCAACTACACTCTCAAATTTCCGTTTGCTTTCAGAGGGAGCTGCACACATGTATCTGAAGCTAGACTGTGGAACTTAATGTATTCCTTCCAAGCTGTAAGACTGTTTCAAGATAACATTGGGATTTCAAACTACCACAAGTCAATCAGAAGGATAGAAAGTGTATTGTATTTGTATCATTTTGAGTACCATTCCAATGACTGAAGGCCTGCCTGTGAAATACTGAGCTCCCTGAAAAGATACACAGTAGTTTGACGGACTGGACCATGAGAAAGCTTCAGTCAGCAGAATGAAAAAAAAATGTATTGCTCACTGTGGACTAAATTGTGTCCTCCTTTGTGCTAAATAGGCCAATCAGCAATCAAAGAGACAGCATAAGAGTGAATCAAACACTAAGGGATCTATATATGAATGAGAATTAGGTGGTGTGATAAATTGTGATAAATCTCAGAGGAGAAGTTAATATAAAAATACTGAAAAAAATAGTTTGAAAGTGAATGGGACACATCAGGCAAAAGTTTTGGCAAAAGTAGAATGCAGGAATAATAAATGGTTCCAACAGCTGAAGAAATATCTTCAAATTAGAAGCAAAATTTACAATGCTGAATGGCTACTGAAGGAAGGTAGTTGAGGTGGAACATGTACTGTTCCATTATGAATGACAAAGACCATGAGGACAACACGTGTACTTATTTTATAGACCTTTTCCATTTTTACAATATGCCCAATTACTAAAGCCTCTGGGTGCCTGAACAATCATAATGCAAAGAACACAGTTTCAACACAGAAGTTAAAAATTGGAGGGGTTCCCCTCCCCCCACACATATGATAAATACCTGCAAATTTACAATCATTGTAAAATATTTTTAAAATTACTTTTATGGGCACAGCTCATCAGCCAGGGTAATTCAACATAGTATCACTGAAGTTAACAGAGATATGCTGATTTACATGAGCTGAGAATCTGACACACAGTCTTGGTGCTATCAAAAAAAGTTAAATAAAACAAAAAGATGAAAAAAATTAATGTAGCATTTTTGGATCAACTACAAGGTGAGTTATACGGTAGGCACCACTAAAAAGACAGCAGTGACCAATTACCAGTATTTGCCATCAGGATCTGTGCTTACAAGAATTTAAAACCTAACCCAAACTCTTGGTAACTTTACTCTTTGCGAGGTGGTGGCAGGATTTAAATCAATGGGGACAGCACTGTCTGGCTATAAATATTTGATGCAAGCAGAGAAACAAAAGTGATTTCACTCAAAACTTCTACTTTATTTAGTCTCAAGCACTTACACACATCTGCAACAGGTTAGTAGAGCATCCCAAATCACCCCTAGATTCATATTTACCCAGGGTCTTGAAGAGGTATTGAGTGGATAACTGTAGCTGTTCAGTAGCCAGCTTTCCATCTGCAGGAGAACTTGAGAAGTGTCCAAGTGTTCATCAAGCTTAGATTTCATCCTCTTTTTATACCCATTTGTTAGTGTTATATAGTGTGTTCAAAAAAACTGCTGAGCAGAAGCTAAGTTAGGTGTACTGTCAGGTAGGCAATTTTCCATCAGTTCAGGCAGGGTAACTTTCCATCAGTTAACCAACTGCATAACAATAATTAACTATTGCCAGACTTTCCATCTTGCAAAACTGCATGCTTCAGAAAAACAACTCAAGTCAGGAAGTGAGGGGGTCATATTTACTCCTTGACGCCAATCACTTCACCCTCCGCTCCTGGTCTGTTAGTTGTGCTAAGGTTTCAGAAAGGCCTCCTTTTAACTGCTTTCAGCAATAAGCATAACAATTGGTATTCCAGCTGCTGGCAGTGGTTTAAGCATGTTACTGGGCTCTGGGCTATCAAAAATCTGCTACTACAATTTCACCTTCAGATTCATTGCCATGACTTTCCTTAGAAATAAACTTGAATATTTGCTGAAAGTAGCTTCTAAGTGTGGTTACAGGCTCTTAGTATCATTTTGGTAAAAGCCTAAACAACCCTGTGAGAGCTGCAGCAGCAGAACAGCTTGTCAAAATAAAACCTTAAGCAGATGGTTCTAAATCATAGGAACGCCACTTTGTATGCTGAATGCTTGAGCAGTTCCATGAATAACAGAAAGCTGTCCACAAATATGTGGGGAAACAGCAGCTGTGTGAGGCTGATGCTGCCTGATCTCCACCAAATGGAATCTTATTGCTGTCAAAAGCACTGTCTCTTGTCTGTTTGAGACACTGACTTAAAAAAATCTGTGGTGATGAAGGCTTTCACTTGAAACATCTCCATTTTTTGAATACTGCACCTCTACTTGTTGCTGTGAAAACTGAGAATTTACATCGGCATGGAGGTAAGGTGGATACTGCAGCAGTACAAAGTCTGAGGGTTCCAAATCTCTCAAAATTTCTCTTTAAAATGTCTACATAAAACTTGCACGATTTTTCATTTTACCAACTTTGTTTCAATTTCACCCAGCAGAGCAGATCTTCTTGATCATGGATATCTTTGATCTGGTTACTGCAGTTTTGTGCTCATACAACAAACACTGTGGTTTTCAATAGAATTATACCATTGTAAGACTGAACTGTAGTCTGTAGCCCCTGGCCCTCAAGCAGCCCTCAAGCAGCAGTCTGTACATCAGCAATGATGACACAGGTCCTTGTATCCAACCTTGGTTATGCCATATTTCAAGAGAACTAACATCACTACGTTTCTGCGTGCAGACCTACAGACAGGAAGAATATGCAGCTAGACAAGAGTGTCTCACAGGATGACTGTACTATTTGTGGTCTGGGAAGTGGGCAGACACGACCTTCTCCCCCTTAAGGGGAGGAGTCACTGGACCCAGGACACAACAAAGTTTGTGGGACAACTAATGAAAAAAGGAGCCGGCGTGGGGGCCACGGGTTGAAAGGAAGGGAACCAGAAAGGGACACCGAGCAGTGCCCACTGCTCCCGGAAGGTGTCAAGGGAGGCAGCAGATGCCACCCAGAGGAACTCTGCCCAGATGTGTGAATGGACAGAAGAATGGAATTAGGCCCCAAAGTCACAGAGCACCCCCCCAGCCAACCTCCTCTCCCTGATCTTGTAGATGGCCACTTTGGCCAGGGCTAGAAGGAGGTTGATGAGGAGGTCCCACGACTTTGTGGGGCCATGGATGGGGTGTGTGTAGATGAACAGGTGCGGGAAGAAGTGCAGCCAGGATGACTGTAGGAAGGCGCTGTGGCCTTCCTCAGAGCTGGGCCCACGGAAGGGTTGCGATGCCCCTCCTGGGCAGATCAGGACCCTGCAGGCCACAGACTCTGGGCGTAGAGGGGTGGGACCAGGACAGGAAGGAGAAGTATAAAAGGCCGGCCTAGCAGCTCAGTCAGGGGGAAGCTGCTGCCTCGTGCCTTCCCCGAGGCTGCGGTCTGGGCCTGACCCAGGCCCTGCGGCTGTGCAGAGTGAACATCCCACCGACCGGAGCCTCCAGGGCCTGCCAGGCCCTAGTGACAGGAAGGGCTGTCGGGCCCTAGTAGCTGGGAAAAGCTACCTGAGACCACTGACTGGGAGAAACCCCCCAAGGCTGGGCCTGACCTAGAGGAGCTGCCCACCACAGGGGATCCACTGGAACTGCCAGGGCCCTGTAGGCCAGAGGACCCACCAGGACCCTGTGACCTGGAGGAGCTGCCATCCACTGATGGCCACAAGGAGTTCCCAGACCTGCTGCCAACTGACGGTGAGGAACTAATGGGACTCTCTCTAGCTGTCTACCCCAGTGACATGGAGGAAAACCCCTGGCTCCAGGTACCCGGGTTCAGGATGGGAGGAAGTAGCCCAGGGGCAGCCGACTATAGTTTGGCTGAGTTTGTGGTCACACCGGTGTCAGCGTGTTGCAGCTGGAGCCCTGTTGACCCAATGGCAGAGCCCCTTTGCCACGGATAAGATCCTGGGCTAGGACATAGTGGAGTCGGGTGGGCCTGTGTCCCCCTCTCACCTTCCCTAGTCACCCTGGAGGTGTTTGTCTTCTCTGAAACTGCTGCCACAGACGATACTGAGCCAGAACTAGAGACTCCTTACCAATCCCGCCCTGCCTGAGGGCCAGGGGCTACAAACTACTTGGCTGCCCCACCCTGCTTGAGGGCCAGGGGCTACAGACTACTTTGCCTGCCCTGGCCCACCTGAGGGCCAGGGGCTACAGACTCCTTACTAGCTCCACCCCACCTGAGGGCCAGGGGCTCTAGACTACTTGGCTGCCCCACCCCGCTTGAGGGCCAGGGGCTCTAGACTACTTACCAACTCCACCCCTCCTGGGGGCCAGGGACTAAAGACTCGCAACCCACTAGCTTCTTGTTTTGCCTTAGAACAAAAGGCTGTGGCCTTCCTTGGAGACTGGGCACAAGGAAGGGTCGAGACGCTCCTTCTGGGCCAAGATGCCCCTTCTGGGCCAAGTCACAAGCCTACAATGACATTCTACTTTTATATAATATAGTCATTATCATTTATATAATACCAGATGTATTTTAAATGTTACTGTGATATTTTGGAGATTCCTCACCAGAGGATGAATGATCTATGGTTGTCAGTTTGGCCCCAAACAAGTACTGCCACAGCATGAAGAACCTTAGAGAAACACATGACTGTCACTAATAAGATGTCTTGAATAAGACAGCACAGCAGAGATGAGGACAAGCCAAATTTAGAAATGATTATTTTTATTTTTCAACTCTCTTGTTTGTCCATGTGTTGGTATGGTGTTGAATGGTGCCAACCACCACACTTTTCTTACAGGATACTGCCAGAAAGAAGAAATATATTATAATGGGACCCTCATTCCAGCTCAGGGCTACTTGTAATTTGCATAGTGAAGTAAAACCAAGCTAGTCCTGTTAATTGTCTGCACTGCCTCCATCATCTTCTCTTCCTTTCCCGAAAAGACTGAATAAAAAACAATAATCCCAGAAATTTTCAGCTATTTTTTCAGGAAGATGAAGATCTTGTGTCCTGATTAGGGTCCACTGAGAAATCGTGTTCCCAGTGTAAGAATACTGAAAGTCCACTTATTTTAAACATTAGAATATGGTCTGCTAAAGAAGAGATCATTGATTGTTAATTTTGCTGATCACTGATCACTTATTTTCCTGAGGAAGATGACGACTACTCTAAAGATTTGTCAGCCTGGATATATTTTTCTCTCAGAATGTGGCTTGACTATCTGCATAATATCCCCACAATATCAGGCACTAACAGAAGCCCTAAGCTGCCTTCTGTGTACGATATCATTGCCATACATGTTTTGCTGGTAGTCTTGCTGTTCCAGGAACTTATCCTGCTTTGAGTTATGCACACCAGGTTCCCTGCAATAGGCTTGTTTTAACCATGACAGTATCTGAGCAGGAGCTGGAGCAGCAGAATATAAAGCTATGTGCATTATTTTAAAACGTGAAAATATGACATAGAATATATATTTCCAATGTATTCCAAGAAAGCATATAAAATGGCCTAGTCAGTGAGATTTTAAATACAGTTTATATATTGTCACTCCTGTTTTAACCAAAAGCGTAGCATGCACTGAAGAGAAATAATGAGGTTTTTTTTTTTTTTGGATTAGACCATTTATTTTAACAAACAGATGAGCCCTTAAGATGAGCTGGATACTACAAAAGCAGCTCTCTTGGGCTTAGGTGTTGTTCCTTTACGGAATCCATTCCTGAATCGACGATACACATTTTTCAGGTGCCTCATACGACCAGTACCAGTGGTGTTGCGTCTTTTAGTCTTGGCACTCCAGTTATACTTTCACTTGCGCTTAGCAGGGTACCTGCATTTCCCACAAGTAGACTTCTGTAGATGGTATGCCTTGGATCCACAGCGACGACACAAAGTGTGGGTCTTATTGCGGCGCTTACCAAATGACGATGTTCCCTTCGTCATCTTCCTCCGGCCGCGAGCACCAAAGAGACCCGAGCCCACCCAGCACTTCCGCTAGTTGCTTTGTGCTGCTCTTCCAAGTCCTTTTGGTACTTGTAAAAGGAGCACCATTGCCTCCTAGCACCCCCTTGAGGTGGAGTGCAGTTCTCCTGTGGCCTGCCTCAGTAACAATATCACTTAAAAAGCCCTGTCAAGGAGAAGCCACACACTGCTACAGCAGTATGTCTCCCTTAAATAAAAGCCTTCTGAAAGGAACACTTGTTCAAGGGTTTAAAGGCCAGATAAAACTTAAAAGTCCCAAAGCAAAAGTGTATAATTTCCAGCAGCAACTCCTTCTGCTATAAGGCCTCAGGCCTCTCTGCTGCCTGGAGAACTCTGCAGTCTTTCCCCTGTTTGCTCAGGGTCCCTTCCAGGCCCTTCTGCCTGGAAAGCTCTGTAGGCTTTCTCCTTGTTTTGATCTCTTCCAAACCTCTCTGCCTGGAGAGCTTTTACAGTCTTTCCTCTGCTTGTTCAGGGTGTCTCCCAGGTCTCCCTGCCTGGACAGCTTTGGCCTAGTTCAAGCTCCCTGGGATTTTCCCTCCTCTGGAACTCAGGAGCTTTGTTCAGCTGTTCTCTACTAAGTCTTATATGGTATGTCTACACCAGGGGTGGGCAACCTGCGGCTCGCCCTAACCCTAACCCTAACCCGCACGCGGCTCTTTGCATGCGGCTCTTTGGTCTTTGGGCTGGGGAAAGTGAAATTGACAAGGTTGACAAGGAGCCTAGGAGGGAAAAGTGAAATTGACAAGCTGCTGCTGAAAATGAGGGATCAGCGTGAATTGTAGGCGGAGGGTAAGGAAAATGTGGCTCTTAGCATTATCAATAGCTATTTTTTGTCTCTTCGTCTCTGACTGGCTGGCCACCCCTGGTCTGCGATAAGGCTCCGAGCCCTGATTGACAGACTCAGGCTTGTGGGGCTCGTGCTACAGCACTAAAAATAGCTGTGCAGATTTTGCAGTTTGGACTGGAGTTTAGATTCTATAGGCCACCACCCCTCCCTTGACTTTAGAGCCTGAGCCGCAATGTCTGCACAGCTATTTTTAGCATGGTAGCATAAGCCCTGCAAGCCCAAGTCTGTTGACTTGGGCTCAGAAGCGAACAGCTGCTCACTGTGTAGACATATCCTTATTAGGCCCAGGTGCTCCTTCCTTAATTAACTACCTGTTACCTATCCCCAGCTAGACCTGGGTTGGCTCATTCACTTCAGTGGAGCCTATCACAGAGTAGCTGAAGATCTGACTCTGTTAAAGCACCAGCCCTGTAACAGTACCCTTCTCAAATCCTAGGAATCTACAATCCTAGTCACATCATCAGAGCTGACTGAGCCCAAAGATTTAGATAATTGCAATTTTAGCTTAATAAATGGTGGTTGTTTCAGCCTAACCCTTGCCACAGTTCTCAGATCAATAGGATACTACTGGACAGGATGATACTTTAGAGGTGCATATGAGGAGTTTATTTCTGCATTTTAAAATGTGTATGACCGGCTGTTACTCCAGCCGGTGATTGAGGAATTTCACAGGTCTCCACAAACAAAGATTCTGATATCCCCTAAGAGTGGTGGGTTTTTAAAATTATTTTTCTGGCATGTGTCTGCCAGGACTAAAAATATGCTCCTCTCTAGGTTCAGTGACTGCTTATCATTCCCCACACTGTTTGCCCACACTTTGTGACTATACCATTATAAAGACTATTTTCTATCTCAAAGTGGAGAGACTGTGTTAGCTGGTGTTAGGGAATTTGGACAAATATTCTGAGCGTAACTGAAATGTTATACTATAATTATATTTTGAGTGTGACAGCCTAGGAGTACAAGAACCACTACAGTATAATCTGGTAAATGAAAGGTAAAAATCTCATAGAGAGACTCAGCAGGTTTTCAGAAGCTTTATTCTGCGATTTGAATAATTTTATGGTGTAGAGAATATCGAACATGGAAAGCTGACGGTTATTTTAGATGCTGTTGTTCTTCTGCTCCAACACTTTGTTCCTCTCTCATTTTTTAAAGGAAAATCAAGGGTTAAATTTTCTTCTCCTGTGGCTTCAAATGAAGAAATCTGTTATATGATTTATTTAGAAAAGGAGGGTATAGTTACTACTAGTTAATCCTGAAGGGATTCCCAGTAACGTTATTCTGGGAGATGACAGAGAGTCCACATCCCTCTAAGCTCTCCTTTCCCACCACAAAAAACCTCAAGAAGTTCCCCCATTAAGTCTATCTTTCTTTCTATCTCTCAGTTTTCTGTCCTCTAATTACTCTCTTCTTCACCAGGGTCAGCATAATGGTTCTTCTCACTGCCCTCTGCAAGTTTGTGAAGGATCTTGGCATCTCTTTTCCCATTTTGCCCTATCCCTTTTACATGTGTATTGAGAGGAGATACTGGATCAGCCTTGGTGGACAGAAGTTAGAAGGCGCTGGTCTTTTCTTCATAGTGGGCCTGTAAACAGCATATTGATCTTCACTCAGCTAGTTATGCCCAAGGCTCACCAGAGTGGCAATCAGTGCATTCAGACATTAGCAGATCCATCTGCCGCCACATTAAATTTGGGACTTTGCCACAAACTATGTCCCACTGGGACCCACTGTTTCATGAGTTCCGAAAGCAAACTCCAGTAATCACAAGACTGATTGGATGGAAGCCTCAAAGTGACATCCAAAAATAAATACAAAGGTTCGATCCTGCCAGGTGCTGAGTCCTCCTGGAATGACCTCAACCTAGGTGATGTCAGTGGGAGTCAAACACACATCTTGTAGAATCATGCCCGTATTTAACATTCCTAACCTTGACAATGACAGCTATTGCTATTGATTTTACATGGAAGGCACTATAGTGATGGGCAGCAGTATAAAATCCTAAAATAGATAGCTATTCCCTCTTCCACAGGTATTAAACATGGCAAGTAATTAAATGCCTGGGTTGCCTGAGAGTGGATACGTGTGTAGGAAGAGAATGAGGTCTATTAATTAGAGCAGGGAACTGGAAGTAAGACTCCTGGGTTCCATTCTCAGTTATGTACCTTTGTTCACCCATCTGTAAAATGGAGACAATAACACTTAGCCAACTCACAAGGGTGTCAGGAAGCTTGATTTGATGTCTTTTTAAATTATTTTATTAAGTAATTAATTTACTACCGGCATACAATGCTTTTGATATTCTGTATTTATTCTGTGTTTGTGCATTGCATTTGATGACAACTGCAGCAATGATGTAACTTAATGTAAAATGGTCATTGATCAACAAAGGGTCTGATTCTCCTCTCCCTTTTTTTTCACCAATGCAACTTGATTGACTTCAAAAGAGCTTCCCCTGTCACTAAAAGCAATATATGAGCCCTAAAACTATAGCTTATGAATTAAGTTAGGACAAACATAACCAAGGGCTGTACTTAAAAGAGGGGAGGGGGAAGTAAAAAAGTACCTCCTACACCAAAGCAAAATGCATTTGCTATAGGGGGTAAAAAACAGACCTGGAGCAGCTAAATTAGTTCAGAGATATAAGAGCCATCTTGTGCCAGCAATTCCTCAGAGATAATCCTTGTTAGACAATGACAGATGATAGGACCAAGGGGTATAATGAAAGTTAACAAAAAAAAAAAATCAAAACAGACATTAAAAAAAACCAGATCTTCATGCAGTGAATAATAAATGTTTGACATAGCCTAATGGACTAGTTTGTGGGCACAAAGACACTAAGGGTCATTTAAGAAGCAGTTACACACTGCCCTGAGGAAAATAACATTGCAAAAAAAAATGGGGAGAGGGATATAATTTGATAAACCAAATAGTCTGCATGTATCTTTGATATCCCTTATGTGGAAACAGTTTTATAAACCTTTTTCCCTCACATTTTATGCAAATGCCAGGGCAAAGAAAAATTTATACTGAATATTTTTTATGTGAAGAATGAGAACTTCCAGACTACTAGCTTGTGCAATAAAAGTATAAGACATTATTATTAGTCAAGCAATCTTGTTTAACCATTTATAATCTCTTCATATTTCCTGTTTTTGGACTAATTTTTCTCTTACATTTAAATGTTAATACAAGTGCTATAAATATTGACAAATTAGTGAAATCTCATTATGTGACTCCAGGAACCAAGCCTGCTCTGCAGCAAAACATGAGCATTTCACAAGCAATCTGATAATGAAACTCATAGGACCCTAAATTGCCATAGCACCATTGAATTTAATGGACTTTAATCGACACTGAGGATATGGCTCATGCTATAGTTCCATTCATCAGATGGATTGTTAAAGAAAGGTCCTTTCTACTATTTTTGAACCCAACAGAGGATAGTCAGATTCTATTTTATATAGATTTTTAAAGTGTGTTTATCACCATAGTATCTGAGTACCTTCCAGCAGTGTATTAAACAATGTGACTAACCTCTGTTATGTATGGTTTGTTCTCTCATCCTCTTCTGAGAGGCAGAATGTGTGTTCAGAGGAGCGTTTTGTTTTGGGGTATGTGAGGGGCAGAGGGTTTATGTACATATTGCTATGTGTTTATGTTAGAGAAAGCAGATCAAAGAAATGTGCCTTGCACTTGAAGTGGAATGTGATGAAATTTGTGTTGGACCTTAGTTCTTGGAGGAGTTCATTAGACCCTCAAAAAAGTTCTGTCTCCCACACACATGAGCTTTACCCTTATTGTAGAAAGTTCCATTGTGCCGGAGGAGCATAATTGTCAACTCTCTTCTTCATCCTAGAGTTGTAATCAATTTTTTGGACACCCAGACCACAGAGCATCTTGAAGATAAGACTGAGATATTGAAATTAATATTCTATGTGGGAAACCAGTGTAGAGAGCTGAGAACAGGCGTGATGTGCTTGCCGTGTCCCGTTTTGCTGAGATGATGTACTGCAGATTTTATGGTCAGAAGCAGATACTTTCATCAGTCTTAGAAACAAGCCTTTCATTCTGTCATTGTCTGATGTGGCACTTATGTTTTATATGCATAATGCTGAATCCCATTATTAAAATTTATTTACGGGCCTATAACATGTGCATAACTATTTTAATCTCTCTCCGGCCTCAACACAAACTACGTATTCAATTCTATACATACAAAATTAATAATTTTTCTTTTCTAAGTAAAATAATATTTCAAAGTTTATCATATGGATGTTTTTTCTTTTAGAGTGGATGGATGGAATACAGTGATGGAATTACAGCTCCAAAGACTGACATCCTTTCTTTAGCCATACATTAGGTACTCCACCTGTAGCAGCTGCACAAGCTTCCCCTACTCTGCAGTATCAGTGTGGCTCAATGATGACCTGGACTATCACCACGGAGAGAGGGCAGATGAATTATAGTTCAGTTCTTGTAGTCTATTCATTCCTTGCCCTTTCTGCTGAGACCAGTAAATCCCTAATTCCCTGGGCCATCCCATTCACCCCAGGATTTTTGCATTTCAAAATTATTGTGTGCTTAATTTTAAATTGCTGAGTGGCTAAACTGGGGCTTAATATATGTGAATATTTGAAATGAAAAGATAACATAGTGAATTATTACATAAAACAAACAAAATGCGAGTTTCCCTCTGCAGCTGACAGTAGGAGAATGATAACTAGTTCTTTATCCTGTGACTTTCATAGAAAACCCCTGAACTGGAATTTCTTGACTAAGCTATATAGATACTAGCCACTGAAGGTTCTAGCAAACTGTTTATCTGGGCAGCACTTTCCCTGGAAGACTTCCAGTTGTAGAATAAATTCTGCCTTGAGATGTGTATTTCATGCCTGGGGTCAAGGGCAGAATTTGTGCAAGTCCTTGTATCTGAAGGGAGGATATAGTAGTGCCAGAGTCTTGCTGAACTAGACATACTTGACAAAATGCTGAGTCTGGTAAGTGGAATGACAAAGTTTTAAATCCTCTCCTTGAGACTTTTATTACCATTTTTTCTATTGGAGGCCCCATTTGGCCAGTTCTGCAAAACTCTACCTTTTTCATAAGATTGTTACTTCTGAATCAGTAGAAGCAGATGTGAATCAATAACTGCAACCCACAAAAAGTTAATCACTTTTGATGGTTTGCTCATAAAATGTGTTCACAACTCAGGCTTAAATTCAATCAGAATAAGTCTAACAGCACATAAGCCATGTAAACACTTGAGTAAATGTAAACATTTTTTTTAAAAAGTGACAGGTGTGCTTCAGAAGCAGGTGTAAAAATCATTATTGTGGGGGTGAAGTGACTGTCCTGAGTAAAGATTGGGTTTTTGTGAGTTTGTGAATGTGGGGATGTAGTAATTTAGAGATAATATACTGTGTTTAAGCAGGTGGAAAACTGCACATAAGAAATACCCAAGGAAAAATGTCTAGAACATAATACAGATCTGTTGTAACAATTGCATCTAGCAGGCCTACTTCAGTTGTGAGCCCAGTTGTTGGAAGATGGGTGAAAGTTCATTAAAATATTATAGTAATGCGTAACAACAAACGTTGATAGCAGGTAAAAGGGCTACTGATACCTCCCAAGGACTGTGTTAAGAATGTAACTGATAAACAAAGGAGAGTGGAATCTGAAATTAATGGAACAAAACTGGCATGTTGGAAATTAGGCCTAAGTTGTGGACAAAATAATAAGGGGATGAGTTATTTTGCCCATCAGCACCTTATTAGGTGTTCTTAAAAAGAGACTTTTGGTGGGGAGGATAAGAAGGGAACAGGTCTAGAACTTAACATAGACCTAGAGATAAGATGACAAATATATTGAAACTGGATCACCATTAATACAAGTAGTAAACACCATAAAATATAGCTACTGTTTTTAACTGCGCTAGTTCCTTTGTAATAATCATTCTCCTGCCATATGCCTTGCCCTCTTACCCCCCTCTCTTTTTGAGGTATCGGTATGTATAACTTTTTTATTTATTTCTAATGAAAAGAAGTTGAATTACCCTGTCAGTTGTTGTAGCAAGGGGGTGTGGCCTCCCTCGGAGATAGAAAGGGAGGAACTTCCACCCACCAGAGGGTGGGCGGAGCCAGGACACCCTCACACACCCAGCCGGAAGCAGAATTATAGGACAGGTAATAAAAAAGGCCCCTCTAGCTCAATTGGACTGAAGTTGTCGGAGAAGAAGGATGTCTCTCCCTCACCATTGTTGCCCATGCCCGATTGCTGCTGTGCTGAGGACCCAGAGGAGTTGCCAGAGCTCCCTGCCTCCTGGGACGCCGAGGAGTTGTTGGGGTTATCTCTTGCTGTTTACCCTGAGGGAGACAGACAATGACCCCAAGGCCCAGATACTACAGGGAGCGGAGGTAGGAAGTAGCCCAGAAAACCAGAAAATAATCAGGTTGTGCTGCTGCCTGATACCATGTCAGCGTGCTTCAGCTGGGACCCTTCTGACCCAGTAGCAGAATCTTCTGCCATGGGTAGGGCCCTGGGCTGGGACCTGGTGGAGTTGGTGGGGCCCACTGCTGATCCCACCCTTGGGGTGACAGTTATCTCATCCTAGGCCAGGAGGCCTGATGGTGCTTATACTCTGCTTATGAGCCTGGGACCAAAGACTGTTTGATTGTCCAACACCGCCTGAGGCCATAAACTGCTTGTTTGCTCTGCCCCTGCCTGAGTCCTTGAACGCTAATACTTCCCAGATGCACAGGGAGGGAAGGCCCAACGCCTTACAATTATACATGTCCAACTGCTATTAAAATAAATGGGGGTGTGTAACTGGCAGAATGACTGAGGCCAATGACTGAGGCTTTTCTGGGAGCTCTGATATATAACGTGTGCACAAGGATGAAGTCTCTAGTGTCAATAAAGGGAAGATATACTCAGGGCTTCAGTGTTAAATATTGTATTCCTATGTTAACTACATTGAAATTGGATCCTAACTATTAGGACTCAGATGAGGTTAGTTAACATAATTAAAATGTTTCTACCACTGTTTGTTACAAATTGATCCAATTGATACATCTTAAGCCTGTTTATCATAAATCAAAATGTCTTACAATGAATTGTCACTGCAAACTCCAGAGGAAGGCATTCTCAATCCAGTTCTTTGTTGCCATCTAATGGGTGCTCACGGACCTCTTAACCAAGTGTGGCAATCTCAGACCTATTACTAGGTGATAGGTGTTCACATCACAAAAAACACCAAATACAACTGGCACTAATTTGCAACTTTGTTTGAAATCTTAATGAGAAGGCCAAGGACTGAACCAGATAGTGACAGTGAACTAAGCTGGTGGCCCCACCAGATCAGAGACCCTCTAAAAGGAAATATAATGTAATTGTCCAAGGGGGGGTAGTTTTAGGAAGTGGGAAATGCATTAGCAGAACATCAAAAGTGTGAACACTGTGTATAAGAGTAATGAAATGAAGATTCCATACATGTAGTGTTGGAAGTATGTCAGGGCAAAGCCCTGGGAGTCACTCAGTACCTTTTTTGATGGGTGATCACACTAAATGAAAGCGGTTCCTTATTTCGAGTAACTGAATTTCAGCACTGCCTACAGAAAGGAATTCTTCGCTAAGAATACTGTAGGAAGATATAATACAGCAATATGAACTCTCTCAGTCATTTGAAGGTTTTAAATCAAGACAAGCTCTAGCTGAGCCAGAAGTTATGAACTTGCTGCAGAAGTCACTTAGTGAAATTCTATGGTCTGTTTAAGTAGGTCAGGCTAGATGATCACAATCGTCCCTCTCGCTTTAAAACTCTACTAATCTATGAAAAAGGTCCCACTTTCATAATGGTGACCAAGTATTTAAAATACTAAGGCCCTGATCCCCCAAGTTTCTCTGCAGGGGGTGACCCTGAACTTGCGAAGAGCCCATTTAAAGTCAGTGGAGCTCTACTTAGCTGCAGAGGTCAAACCATGTAGAAAATCTTGAAGAATCAATGCCTAAATATATACTCACTTTCTAAGTACTGTGTTAACGTGATACTAGCAGGGGATGCTGGAGACTGTGACATTGGGTGTGGGGCAAGAGAGGGGATTCAAGTATGTAGGTATTTTATCAAAGGTCTTATCAGTAGAGAAATAGTATCTAGAATAAGAATAAGAATATTAGTGTGACTCTGTGCCCTAGTAGCATCCTGGAACCCCCATATTCACTACTGTCATATAATTATGATATGTTTTGTACTATTCATGCCTTGTGAGGTATCACTGTAAAAGTCTTGATCTGTTGAACATTAATGCCCTGTTGGATTGTATGTTCTATCATAGTATATGAAGTTATGAAGTATTGCAATATGTGTTACTATATATTACAATATGTTGTTAAAATATGTTGTGAGGTTGGGAGACATCTACAGCCAAGCTTTTGGTGGCAACAAAGGACCAGCCAGACGTGTGCTAATGGCCCATTAAAAAGGAATTCATGCTCTTCACAGCCATCCCAGAGACTTCTCAGAGAGAGCACATAGGCAATGGAGGCTGCTTGACAAGGGGCTGCCTGACCCCCACGTCACAACAAAGAGTTTTCCAGCAAGCTGGAAGAAAGTATAAAAGAGGGGATGTGACATTATCACTTGGCCTCTTTCCCCCTCCCCTCCCAATCTCAACACCTGGAAGCATTTCTGGAAGACAAAGACTTTGAACTGCGGGAGTTTGGTCCCAGGCTGGGAAAAGGGACCAGTCTATGTATTGAGGAACTGGAACCTGCTTGTACCATAAGTCAGGGTGAGACATTGTTTGATTCAACTCTTGCTTGGACTAAAGTTTAGGATTTAGAATGTGTGTTTGCTTTTTATTTTCTTAAGGTAACTATCTCTGACCTTTATGCCTACCACTTAGAATCACTTAAAATCTGTCTTTCTGTAGTTAATAAACCTGGTTTATATTTTACCTGAAACAGTGTGTTTTGGCTGAAGTGCTTGGGAAATCTCAGCTCGGTTTACAAAGGTTAGTGTGTGTCCACTCCACACTGAGGGTGTGGCAAACTAATGAACTTGCACTGCCTAGGGGAGCCTTGAGCAGTGTAAGACAGTATAAATCCTGCTGGAGCTGGGGGGAATTGGCTGGAATCTCTCTATTGATGGTTCATGAGTGACTGGGAACTCATTTACGTAACTCATTTGGGTGAGCCCCTGCTTGTGGATGTCTGTGTAAGTGCAGTGCCTGTCAGAGGTTTGTAGCTTGACATCAGCATCACAGCGTCAGAGGCAGCCCAGGTTGGTGTATTTGTAGATTTTAGCAGTCCCACAGCCCAGGTTGCACCCCGGGAACCCTATCACAATTAGGCAGTAGCATTAGTGGTAAACACAACAGGTGCTCCATCTGAAATACTGCATTATAAGTCTAAAATATTTTTTTGGTCCATGTACATTTATAGCTTATGTTGGATGTCCGTTTAACTAAAACTCCTTTGTCAGTAAGCCTGTGGCAACACAACTGACCAAAACTCGGCCAATTTTTTTTTTTTTAATGTTCAAACCATTGTTAGTAAATTTGAGATTGGAGAAAATCATGGCAGTATCATGCCATGGCTATCTAACTACCAACCTCAGTATTATGAAGAAGACTGAAAGTTGTGATGTGGTTCTGAAGAGTCCTTGCCTATAAATTGGCTGAAAATATTGTACTGAAACTATTGCTAACTGGTGTGGATAAGATTAAGACTGCTACTCTTATGCTACTCACAGGATTACAGCTATTTTCTGATAATCAGTGAGAATACATGCAATGCCTCGTTTGAGGATTAAGAATCAACACTCCATACCTGTAGTTAAATATTATACCATTTTTCATTCACTTTACAAAATGTTCATTGAAACCAAAGCCTTTAATTTGGGCTAGTGGAATATCTGCCCTCAGTTGGCTTCATTCATACATTGGTACCTATGGCATAATGAAACACAGCTCTATTTTGTTAAAGTATCAGATGAAAAAATAAATAATTACATGCAGATAGATTAAATAAATAAATAAATAAATAATAAATTAATTATGCAACTTAGGAACATTCCAAATGATTTAAAATCCTCTTTAATGAAAATTTTCTGTGTTAGAATAATAGTGCTACATTTTATGTTGAGCAGCATATATGAGCCACTTCTTTTATGCTTTCTAACTTCCATTTTTATGCCCTATGGTGATGACTTTGAACTTAACCACAGAAGTGATCAGAAACAGTAACGGTAACAATGCAGTAAATAAAACATCCAAAAAGCTATTTCCCTCTTATATGATACATGACAAAACAATAACTCGATACATTTCCTTGTCTGGGCTTTCCATTCATCTTGCTTCCGTCTCTTTTAGAGCTTAAGATCTTCAGGACAAATGCTGTCTTGCTTTTGTTCCTTGTACAGCAGAGTGTACATTAGCAGAGCTTAACCAAATATTAAGAAATGTAATATTAGTTATTTGTACTGCAGTAGCATGCAAAGGACTCGGTCAGGATTCAGCACCCTATTGTGCTAGGAGCTGTATACATAGTTAGTAAAATTAGTAAAACATTTTCCAGTTTTTTATGACAACGTTTTACAAAATGTTTTTGAATTTATGTATTTATGTATGTGCCATCTGGCTTATAAGGTAATCACAATTTTCTGAAAATTTGACATTTTCCCAAAAAACTTCATATATTTTTGCAATCTTCTTGGTATTTTCCAACCAGCTGCCGTGGCAACACAAAGCAGCAGACAATCACTGCCCCTAAGAGTTTTCAATCTAGATTAAGAAACAGCAAGTGGGAACACCACAACTGAAGGATTTTTATTAGATTAGATGCTCTCATGCCCCATGTCAAATGAGACAATCCAGTGTTTCCATCTCTATCTAGTGCCATGATTCTTGCGCCATTATAGTCTGTTTCCATGACAATGACATCTTTCTCAATTTTTTTAATATGTTGTCCTCCTCTTTTCTGTCTTCCACAAGTAGTATTTGTTAGAAATAACCGAACAGGTTGTCCTTGGGGCGGATTGGGGAGACATAACCCTTTATTATCTGCTCGTTCCACCTCGACGCCACGAGTGAGCAACAAGGGGTTACTTTACAATTCTTTTATCCATAACAGTATGTAAATGTATTCATTTCCAGCAACTCCCCATAGACCCTTATTTGGTTATATTGACTCCTATAAAATGAATATTAACAACTATATAATGAATATAATTATACTCGCCCCTGTTTGTTGTTTACAGGATTACCATACAGAGGTCAGGCACATCACCTTAAAACATATAAATTTTACAGTAACATTCCTTGAAGTAAATGTATTCCAGGGGGAGAAGGAAGATAAGGCTTTCTTACCACCAAGGCCTTGCGCAGGAATGGTGATAGTGATTTTATTAGCCTCATTCCCAGCACAGCTGGCCAGGAAGGGAGGAAAAGAAGAGAGATAACAGACTCTAACTAGAATTCACACCAATTAACAGAAACAAGGTTTGCCCGTGAATTGACCCCATTCCCTGTAGCTTAGGCCTGACCACTTGTCCAGCTTTTAACTCTTTACACTCCTACAGTATCCAGTCAAGGGCTTGTCTGGGAATATAGTGTTTTTATATCTGCTCAACATGCCCAAACCACTTCTGCTCCATTCTTGAATCATTGTCTCTACAGTCTCATGTGGCTAGTCCTGTGTAACAAAGTGCTAGTGTGACATCCTGCTCAGGACACTCAGAGATGTGCGCCACTATATTTCCACTCTGCCTTAGAAAGAGTGAGATCTTAGCTGCTGCTATGCTATGTGTTAGCTGCCTGACACACCAGCCTGTCTCCCTTGCCAGCAAACTCATCAAGACTCTGCCAGTCTAAACTTTGCCTTTCAAGTGACAATCAGTGAACCCCAGCTCTCGAGTTCCCTAGAGACTTCTCTCTGCAGTGTCCACTGGACACTCCCTCTCACTGGACACTCACCACAACTATTAAAAGACAGAGCACATGTCAGCCTTAAGTTAGCTGAAGACTCACATTTCACTTTAATACGCCACACTGAGACGATTTAGTAATAAAGCAAGAATAAGTTTATTAACAAAGAACAGAGCTTTAAGTGACACTAAACAGGAATAAAAGAGACAGGTATGGTTACAGACAAAAAAAAGCATAGTCTAGTGATTAAAATGTGATGTTAGCAAGTTACAATATTTGCCTAAATGGTTGTCTTTCTTACATCGAGTTACTGGCATCCCTAGTCTTCCAGACTAAGGAATTCAACTTTCCTAAGCTCAAAGGGTCTGTACTCCATGGCCCCTCAGTAAGGATAACTAAAACACCTTCTTGTTCCCCTTATATTAACCAAAAATCCATTATTTCTGCCTCAAGTGCCAGAACGGTATCTGGGGTGCAGGCTCTGTCTCCCGGTGTGCTCACTAAGCTGTCACTTGTTAGCTTGATCGCTTTGTTTACCTTAGATGTAAACGTACTTTCAGTTTCCTCTGGCTTACAAAGTTTGACCCAGATAGGTGAATCCACGTTCCTTTGTCTAAGCCAAATTTGTTTATCAAGTCTGCCCCCAAAACATACTTTCAGAACATATTTCCAACATACATAAATAACTTACACACCATCTGTATATACATCACACAATGATATTCATGATCAGTGTGTCACCAGTTTTTATATATCTTATATGATATGCTTTTAAGTAAAATAATATTGCATATAATCAGTTGATTCGGTTGTTTATTCTTTGGGGTTCAGACACCTTACTCTCTTCCTGAGATGTCTGGCCCCTGATTGTCATAGCTAAGTTACTTTATTCCACGAGGGTACAGCAAGTATTCTCTGCAAGCATCTCTAATTAAATGTGTTAAAGTTTCCTGTTGTGGGCTTCTAGCATTTTCCAAGTTTCAGAAGCATATACTAATGTGGGTATCACAATAACAGTGTATAACTCTCTCTTGGTTCTTGTGTGAATCTCCTTTTTCCAAATATTTGCCAATATAAAAAAACCCTCCATTTCCTTCCAAGTTCTTGCTTCTACCTCCTTATGGAGTGGGCCATCAGCACTGATTGTGCTCCCAAGATGTACAATTGCCAAAAACAGGGCTGGAAGGATGATAGTAAGAGATATCAGCACACAGCTGCATAGACCAGTGGTTTTCAGCCTGTGGTCTGTGGACCCTTGGGGTTCCACAGACTATATCTAAGATTTCCAAAAGGGGTCAGCACCTCCATTTGAAATTTTTCAGGTTTTCAAATGAAAAAAGGTTGAAAACCACTGTCATAAGCTATTTATAGACCTGAACTAAGACCTTTTGAAGTCAGTGGAATAATTCCTATTAACTTCAATGAGTACAAGACAACGCCTTGTGTGACAGGTTTCAACTAATGTTTAAAAGGTATCAATAAACAAGGAACATCAATGATATCAGGAATTTTTCTGGCCACTTGTCCAGTTCTGGACACTTATTCCTTTTTGAAAGGATATTTTCTGGTAACAACAATGCTCACCACTAACACATCTTACAGTGTTTCATACGCCATCCCACGCTGAGTACCACATGCTGCAGCTCCCTTTTCTGTGTCCATATATTAAAGCCCACCAGCAGCATCCATATTTTATATGAGTGTCTGAACCGCACAGGTTAAATTGGTTAGAATTATCCACTAAGACCACTGTTCTCACCCAAACATACATTTTTATATAAAAAAGAGGGCATTTAAGCAGAAGTCAGAAATGGACAATATGAGAAAGTTTATCAAAATGAAACATTATATGAAGGCTAGCATCTGATGTTAGAAATGCAGAAATAACTCTGGCCCATACTGCACTGGTGGGGGAGCAAACGCATTCCCGTGGCCCTTACATGTCCCATACAGTAGCAGTCCCTGTGCATGGTGGCCTGTTCCCTCCCTATTCTTTTGAGGAGAAGGTGGGGAAAAAGTTGTGGGCAATAGCCTGGCCATCCTCCCATACTGTCCTGTGGAACAGAATTGACGCAGTGATGGGAGATGGAAGCTGCACTCCCTGAATAGCTTCCAGTGCAGGTCTGTGCCTAAGCAGCATGAAAGACCACTCTGAAATCAGCTTCTGTTTTGAATGCCAAAGTCTACGAGAGAAAAATAGAGAATATGATAAAAAAATGCAACAATGTTGCAATGAAAGCTCCTGTGATTATTTCTAATAGCGTAGATAGCTAATACATAACAGTCTAGATGAAAATACATACATGGTTTAAAAAAAATCTTCCAAGCACATTTTTAATTTCTGTCCCTGTTTCCATTCACTGAATGGAGTTGTTTTCCTTCTCAGTGGGAGCTGCCATTTTAATGATGCTTTCCAGTAGGGGTCCAGTTTGATGATGCAAAGGAGTGAAAAATTGGATTTACCATTAGGAAGCATTAAAAATCAGAAAGTTTGAAGGTTTTCCTACAATAAATTATGTAATTTTAAAACATTTTTAGTTAATTGAATAGTTTAATTTATTTTTAATTATAGAACTTACCTTCCAACAATAAAACTTTCTGACTCATGCTTTTGACATTTAAACCAGCCCTTTCCAGCCTACTTTCATTAATGTCTCACTTTCTTTTTTAAAAGGGGCAAAGCCATCTTCAGGGCTAACCTATTACCTACAATATCTCTTTAGCATGCAGGGATTAAGTGCTATCCCTGATAATGTCATCCATGATGTCTCCCTCTCCTGACCACTCTACTGAGTGCATCTCTGCATCTCCTATCATACAGTGTTATGCACTGCAAAGAGATAGCTCATTACAACAGCCTGTGTGACTTGCAGGAACTGCATTTTCCTGTAGGCCAAAGATCAGGATGACTTCCCCCATACTCTGTGGAGAGCAGGGGAACAAGAGCTAGATTAGACACCAATGCACATGGGTTGTCATTGACTCAATTTTATGGGATTTTGACTACTTTTCTTGAATCAGCAGCATGTATTTAAGCAGATGATGTGGGTCACTCAGGAGATGTAGTGGGGGACCACTCTTCCATTTTACAGTGGTGCCCTAGGGCAAATGGAACTTAATTTTTTGTTTATTTTTGTAATCAATGTTGTCTCTGTGGCTTTTCTTACTATGAAATACTTTGTTAAGCAGCAGATATCAGTCGCTTTGGTGTTGTTTGTAAGCATTCGATGTGAGCCTGATTCCACTCTGACACTAGGAATTGCCAGTGTATATTTACTGCTAGGAGCCTCCCCTTTGGGAAAAGGAACTTGTGCATATGAAACTGCCTAACTTATCTTATCAAGGAGAAATTTCTTTCCTAAAACCATACTAAACGTTATAGGTAGATTAAATTATGTGCATGTCTATATACATCATCTTTATTTTGTTACATTAAAAACCACTGCTACATGTAAGATTTATATACTTTGCAATATACCTTATTAGTAGAACCAAAAAATATATTTCTACATATTACTGGATTATTATTCATTTTACTTTAAAATCTGATCAAAGAATATAGGACAGATCGCCCCATCCTATGAGATATAAAACCCACGGGAGGGAATGCAATGAAGAGGGAAAAATAACTCTGCAAGATTACTCTGAGATTCCTTCAAATTCATCAGTGTTTTGACAATCCCGTCTTGCTTCAGTGAAAACTTAGGTGGTTTGGTCCCCATAGGGTCCAAAGATTTGCCAGAGTCACAGAGTTACCTATCCAAGGACCACTTTCTGTGGCTCTCTTCCAGCTCCCTGTCAGCACAGCTCTGCTTCTGCTTCTGCATGGATTGCCCTGTGCCTTCAAGAACTACATGGTTTGGCTTGCCAGACCCTCTGCTCCTTCCAAGTGGGGTGGAAGTGGACTATTGGAAGAGAGGTAAATAAACTCCAGCAATAGTTTTAAGCTTTCAGTTTTAGAGCTGCCTGTTTGATACAGTATGCACATGTCTAGACATCTTTGCAAACTTGGTGAGTGGGAAAGTTTCATGCAATACCCTCTCCCCTTTCACACACACAGATTGTATTATTTAAGGTCTGTGGCCAGTCAAATGTTGTGGTCTGGTGACTTGTATTAATTTTCAATAATATCTTGTTTTAATGTTGCCTTGTTTGGCTCAATATATGCCAAGTCCATAAAATGTTCAGTCTCTTTAAGATTTAAAGCAAGAGTTCTTTTGTATTCACAGGCCTGATGGATGAATTTAGAAGCATCTGCCACATTGTGTTTCCAAACCTGGTCTCAATGGCCAGGGAACTTCAGGATGTGGGGGTTTTTTTCTGCAAAGATAAGAGTTGTTTTGCTGTAACTTCTTAAGATGACTGCCCTCAAATTTCTTATCACGTATGAATTTGAATACTGTATAAAAAGAAATATTAATTGCTAAGCAATAAAAAACAAGGTAGTAGTCATAGCAATACTGAGATGAGAGTATTTTGTTGTAATATTCAACACATTAGTGACTGTAATATGGAATAATGAAATAGTCTCCCAATGGGAATGATAGAAACTCCTTTATTTGTCTGATTTAAACCCAGACTGGTCAAAACACTAGAAAATGTAAGATGGAAAACAATCCTACACTAACTATGAGATGAACTACATGACCTAATAAATTGTCACATCTCTAATTTCTATGAATATGTGTAATATAACATATTCATAACAACAGAGTCCTTATTGTAATATTATTAGTAGATCCTGGAGTCTCCAAGCGAGATTGGGGCCCCTTTGAACCAGATTGTAAAGGATTGGGATTGTAACAAAATAGGGCCCAGCACCAATTGACCTGCTCTTGTTTCCATTAAAGTCAATGGAAAAACTCCAATTGCTGGCAGTAGTGCAGGATGGGGATCTATACAAGTAGCTGTATATTAATTCTGTTAACTAGTTTTCTTTGCCTCAAATTCAAACAGGATAGTTATGTAAGCAAGGATCAGAAATTGAGTTTCATATAGTAGCAGTTAGGCATACCATAGACTTCACATTTTGACTGGGACTGTTAAGATTTTCTTTTTATTTTCAAATTAGCCTCATGATTGGCATGACCTTCAATTAACCAGAGCAAACATCTTGCATTCCTCACAAGCAATTTACAAAATGAAATGGCAGTTGATCCTTTCAAAGAAAGTCCATTCCAGATTATCCAAACTGAACTAAACTGGGGATGGTTTTGAAATGATGGCAACACACTCTGCTCTCTCTTTAGGCTGTCTGTTTAATTATAAGTGAGGGTACTTGGTTCCTAGCTGTGATAAAGCTTCATATAATCATTCCTTTTTAACAAGATCAAACAGCTTAGAACATCCAAGAGGCTTAATTCCTTCGGGTGAATTGCATTTATCATCAAAGAATACATAGTATATAGAATGACATTTGGAAAATAGCTTTGTTTTCTATTTTATTCCCTCACTGGAGTCATACAAAATAAAGGGAATGGGAACATTGTAGACCCCACTGTTCCATAATAAACAAAAACAGTTTTGGCTTTGGCCGCTACATTTATAGGAACTGTGTATCAGGGCATGTCAGGCAATTCCTCCTTCCAAAAACTAAAAGTGGAAGATGCTTTAGGCAGCGCTGCCCATCAAGAAGCAGGGCTCCTTGAAGTGCCCAATTATGTATGACAGGGTCAATCAGACACAGGCTCGGACTTAATGCAGTTTTAATTAAGTAGGTGAGGGGAGAGAAAAATATTGTGGATAATGGAGAAGAGAAGAAGGAATTATTAAGATGAAGTGTGCATGAGTAGAGGCAGAAGCAGAAAGCAAAGAGGAGAGAGAAAGAAGAGGTCTTAAAATTGGCAGTTAGAAGTAGAACGGTGTGGGTGACAATTGGGGGATGGCACAATAAAAATGAGGGGGGCTTGGAAGATTGAGAGATTCACAGAAGGCAAGGAGAGGAGCAGAAAGAAAAATATGACTATGAATGTGTTCAGAGTGTTAGATGGCAGTTATATTTCAGAAGCAAGTGCTTTACAAAGAAAAGGACCAGCTCTGGGACAGCTATTGTTCTAACACAAACTTAGAGTCCTTGGAAGGATAAATATAACAGGCTATAGAGAAAAGAGAGATGTCATTTAAGAAGAACTGCTATCCAGTAAGCAGTGTTGGTGTATGTATGTTGGTCTCAGGATATTAGAGAGACAAGATGGGTGAAGTAATATCTTTTATTAGTGAGAGGGACCAGCTTTCAAGCTTACAAAAAGCTCATCTTTAGGACTGGGAAAGGTCCTCAGAGTGTCAAGTAAGCCGGAGGTCTGGGGAGACTAGTACTGTTATTTCAGACCTGGCTGCAGCAGGGATAGAAGATGTATCAGGGCTAGGTCATATAAGGTCCTGATCCAGCAAAGTGCTTAACCACGTGTTTAACTTCAAGCATGGGCAGATCCCCCACTACAGTAGGACTATCCATATATTTAGTGCTTTATTTGAATTGGTATCAGCATGATCAGCACATGCAGGACCCAGCCCTCTGCCTGGTCCTTCACAAAGGCAGCTGCTCCCTTGCTAGTATGGTTTTGCTGCTGCTGTTGGTGGTGGTGGTGGTGATTTGCTACCTCAGCAGTTCTTTCATTCTCTGATCAATGGATCTGATTTTCAGCTGCCTTGTAAGTAGCTATTTGTAGAGCTGTGTGAATAATGGATTTGTTTGTTTGTTGGCAATTCTGAAACATTGAAAAAAATGTTTTGGGTTGAACCAAAAATGAAAATTTTCAACATTTTCAGTGAATTGAAAAGTTGAAAGAAGTATCATTTTGGCTTAAACAAACCTTTTTGTTTGAACCAAAATGAAATGTTTTGGTCAACTTTGAGCATTTTAATCATTTTTCTGTTTTTTCCTAAAATAAAAATAAAAAATATTTTGGAAAAAAAAGTCGTTTTGGTTTTTTTGGTTCGAAACTTTTGCTTTCCGAAACTGTCAAAACAAAATGTTTCTTTTTTTTCTGATATTTTTAGGGCTTTCTTTGACTGAAGCAATTTGGACAAACCAACAAACTCATGAAATATTTCATTGTCGCTGAATCTGCATTTTTCTCTGGAACAAAAAGGTTTTTGGATAAAAAATTTTGCCCAGCTCTAGTCATTTATCCTGGGGCAAAGTGACTACAAAATGCTGCTGTTCTGAACTGCCGTTTGCAGAGCAAGAAACAGCTCAATCCAGCAAACCAGGGGGGAAGAGTTCCACAAGGCAGGCATGTGACAGGAAGGTTCACTTTGCTGCTGCTCTAAGGCCCAGTCCAGCAACATGCTGAGCACTGAAGGTATTCATCACTTCATAGCATCAGTCCCAAAAGAACCTTTGTGCACCTCTGGCTAGGGTATACTGCTGACCTCATGGTATTCATACCAGCTCTGAAGGGGCGACTGGAAACACATGCGAACTGTCAGGGCTGTAAAAGCAGTGTTCTCAACCTTTTCGGGTTGGTGACCCCCTTCTTCAAAGTCAACAATTTTCATGATCCCCTTAATTTACTATAAAAGTAACAAATGTATCTGTGATAATTAATCCTTGTGTGAGTTTTGAGAAGTTGACAAACAATGTTTGATCTTGAAGTGTAAGGCTTTGTGGGAGAGGGGGAGTGAGACTTTCTCTGTAATACCATTTCCAGTGCCTCATGACTCCCCTGCTTGCTTTGTGTGACCCATCTGACGGTACCAACCCACCAGTTGAGAAACACTGCAGTAAGGATATTGGAATAAGTAATAGAGCTCCCTCTAGAGGTGTTTGTCAATTATATCAACGTACAAGATGTTCTTGTGCATCCTTCCTTTTTGTTGTTGATAAAGTTAGTTCAGGCATAGTTCTGTGCATATGCCTCACATTACAGCTTATCCCCAAGAAAATTTAAGGGTGCTACACACACACACACACACACACACACACAAATGCTATTGCATGCTTAGAATAGGATTTGCTCTTACTTTTTTCTCTGCATAATGTATCTCCCTTTGCATTTCCCGTGCCTTACCTCACCCCTCTGCAGTTGTATACCTGCAGAGCAGATGTCAGGATCAAGCCTTAGTAATTATTTTCTTCAGTTTTGTTCCATGTGGGTTCACACACCCTGGTTCTGGGCTTTAGGGCAAAGCACATTCAAAATCTCAAAGCAAAATTCATTGAAAGCCACAGATTTCACATCAGAGCCATGAACTTCAGATGATTTCAATGAAAAGCATAAATCAATGCAGTTTCATTCAAAATATTTCTGAACCTTAGAAAATGTCGCAAAGTTATCAAGTTTCTAGTTAAACCAAATTAATTTGCCACAGTTCAAGGTTTCATTATGAAACTATCACACTCCCCTAATATTAATACCATGCATGGAATACCTTCCCTGATCTACTCTATTTTATTATATATGTGATCGCAGTCCATTTTAAACAGGTAACAGTTTTCAACTGCACTTGTTTACAAATAATTAGCTTCTATAGAAGTCAAAATTATAACTTTGTCTCTCTTGTTTACCAGTGTCTGTCTCTGGAATTCTAGATAGGACTCTGATGACCAAATAATATATTGTCTGCATGTAAACGTATATTATAATCTGAAAATGCAAATCTTCCTCCTAAAAATTATTAGCAGCTACTTCTGATGTAATGCCTTCTACAAATTCAGCCAATTAATGTTTACTAGGATATTTGACAATCAATCAGAATAACTGGTAAAATTTACATGTTAAAAAAGACATTTTCAAAATTTCAGAATCAAGTTTTACACATAGCCTATGTGCCTGTGTAACCTCATTTCTTTACTCATTTCTCATCCATCCATTCACCCATGCATCTTCCTTCCCTTTGTTCTTTATACTTTCATTTCATCTTGTTTCAGTTTAGATTATAAAATCCTCAGGGAAGAGACTGGGGGCTAGACTCACAAAGGAGGCTTATGCTAATTGTTACAGTGATAAACTTCCGGCACCCTCGCACAAAGTGTGGTGCCCCCCTTGTCATCAATAGCCCATTAGTTAGGGTGTCCTCATATAGGACTTGGAAACCCAGGTTCAGAACTCCACTCTGTCTGAGTCGGATCAGGGACATGAACCCAGATCCCCCATCTCTGAGGGGAGTGCCCATACCAGTAGGCTAGGGGGGTATTCTGGGGTGAGTGTCTCACTCTCCTGTTGAAGCTGTTCTACTTTATATACTATACTTAATTGGAGGAGGGCTTGGATCTTGGGTCTCTCACCACTGGTCTATAGAGAAAATCATTCTCTCTCTTTCTCTCTGACCCAGGTTTTTTTGTGGATCTAGCCCTGTGTGGGCTGTCTCTCCACATGTTTTTACAGCATCTGACAAATTACTCCATTCCTAGCATGAGTACAAATAATAATGGCCAATATTCTGTAATGAATTACATCTTGTTCAACCCCACTGAATCCAAAATAACTAAAACCAAATTACAACTGTCTAATTAAAGGGACTGAGTATATTTTGTGACACATTACCCTTGCTTTTTATTTTTGAGATACTTATGATCCAATCCTACATTCTTCATATTGTTTTTGAAGGACATAATAGTAAGATACCACTTGCTTCTATTTTCTGTTCCTTATATACTTCAATCAATGGGAATTTTGGGTTTGCTAGGAATATGTCCACCTCTTACTCACTAATTTGCAAAAAATAGTTGTGGGGCTTCTGGTCCATATTGTAGGCTCTGCACCACTTTTTGGGTCACCAGATAATTAAATATTTCTGACTGACAGAACTGATAAAAGACAACACATCCAATGTTACTGTTACCACCTTTAAAAAAAAGAATTCAGTTATAAATGTACTGATTCAAATGGCCTAATGAAACTTCCTTAGATTCAGATTTTATTTTAATAACAAGTAGTATCTCTTTACTTCATAGAATCTTAAACTATTTGCAGTTTCCCATAACTATGAAATACAGAATGAAAATAAAATGTGACTAATCCTGATGAGATTACATTTAATACACTAAAACGGCTGCTGAAAGAGAATTCTCTCAGTGCAGCTTCATATATTAATAAGGTATTCTCTTTATCCCTGCAGCCCTTAAAACTACTAACATTGAGTGGCATATATAACAGATCCAACTAAATAAACTAACTACACTAATGAGACTTGACTGAAGGAGATCTTAAAACTTCAATGATGCATATACTGTATAAAACTGACAAGAGTATAGAAGGACTAGCCCCTATTTAGATTTATTTAATAATAAAAATATATTCCTTTTTAATGTGTACATCTTGTAAAAACTTCAGGAGATGAAGAAGAGGAGATATGAGTGATCTGACTGAATACACTTTCGAGAATAATGAGTCTTGACTGAACTCCATTGTAATAGAGCAGGGCTTCATTGCATAGTACATAACAAGAAGACAGGGCTTCGTGAATAAAACTGATAAAATTTCTTGAATCGGATGCCAAATCTACACCACCTAATGACAGATCAACTTGCATTTCCCAACCTGAAATAAACAGTTTTTTTTTCCCAACTGCTCAGAACCAATTCTAGCAATAAAACATGGAATTTAGAGAATAACTCTGCCATCAGAATGAGAAGCACATCATATTTCTGAACATGGAATTTGGATAGTAAGCATGGCTCATGAATGTGAATTAATGATCACCCCAAAGGATGAAAAGGCAGGCAAAAAACTGTCTTGATTACAAAAAAAGACCAAAAGAGAACTGAAAGCAAAAAGCAATGAGGTAAAGTTAGCTAAGCCTTAATGAAAACAATTAGGTAAAACTGCCTAATTTACCTATCTTCCTGCCTCACACATTGTCCACGAAGGAGGAAATCATGATAAAATATCACTGACATTATGAGCCTGAATTTAGGATGACACTTTTGGTCTCTCTGTAACCTTCATGCTGAAAAAATTCATCTGATGACCACTGGCTCCCAACGTGTCAGAGAAATGAGTTCCTTCACTCCTTTGCTTTGTTGGAATAGAGTGGTTATCATAAAATGCCATCCTTAACAAAAAACAATTATTTCCCTCACCAATGAAGGGTATCTCAATTCTCTACACTTACTGCCAATCAGGGGGGACTGCAAGAAAAGATACCCTTTTGAAAGCTCTTGTAAGATTCTCTGGGCCAAATATCACTCTCTGACAAACAAATTCAATCCCACCACCAGTACTAGAGTTGCACTCAGGTAAATCTGAAAGGAAATTTCTTTTAAAATTCCCCCAGAAGCATCACCACCAGTAGAGAGAATCATATTTCTCTTTTGTGAGAACTTCAGTTCCAGACTGGGATGGTTGAACCTCTCGAACCAAAATTAGGGTCCACAGAACTCACTTAGGTCATTTACGTTTGCACAGTTTTTTCATTGTAATTTAAGTTCATTCTTAATTCAGTCATGATAATTTTTTTTAACTGAGAAGTCAAATATTTTCTCTAATTACAGGGTATGCTGTGCTGTTTAATAGAGACAGAGTACCCTTTCCCCCAAAGTAGGTTTTCACGAGTGGGTGCCCTCTATATTTAATGTTTATTTTTGTTATGTTAAATCATTGGAAATCGCTTGTATTCAAAGAGAAATCAGCACAGAACACAGAGATGTAAACCCATCGAAAATTTTTATTGAACTATAAGAAAAAAACCATCCAGAATTGGCTGAGCTATCCCCTAATAGTCTAACTCTGTTGCTATAGCAACATGCTAGGCTCTGTTGCTACAGCAACCTAGTCAACTAGGCAGGACACAAAATACACAACATATTCCTCCTCACTTAATGAAAACACCCATTTAACAGAACAATCACTAAACTAGGAAATGAAGTTAGACTGCCTCATTTCCCAGCTAAACCTCAGGGATTATTCTGCCCTGTAAACATGGGTTTGCCCTAGCTAAAGATCTGCCATTGAGGAGGTCTTGTCTCTCTAGATGGACTGCTGGTGTTCTTGCACTGGAAAGTGTTATGGTGCGGGCCTAACAATGGGCTCAGGATTCATAGCTCGAACAGGTGAGGATGTTGTCTCTGCTCAAACAGGTGAGGGGGCTGTATCTGATGCAGAGTTGGGTGGAGGAGGGGAGTCAGGAACAGATGACCCTTGACCTGATGATATCTCACCTGCAATAGTGAGGTCAGGCAATTCAACTAGAGATGTGGCCTTGGAATTTGTATGACCTGGCAACAACTGATCTACATGTTGCTGCCATGTGAGATCATTTGCAGTCTGGACAGAGTAGGAAACAGGTCCTTTCTGGGTGATGACTGTATCAGGGACCCTTTTAGCTCCAGAAGCATAGTTTCGAGCTAGGACAGGTTGCGTAGGACTAAAGGTTCAGTCTTTTGCTCTGTGTGCTTGTCTGATGACTTGGTTTTGCTGTTGATGTTGCACAGCTTGTCATACTTTGGAGAGTTTCAGCAGATTAAAGCAAGTGTGCAGCTATCGTCCCATCATTAGAAAAGCCGGAGACACTTTGGTAATAGCATGAGGTGCGTTTCTGTAGGAGAGTAAGAAGGTGTCCAGATGCTTTTGAATGGATGAATGTCCCCGTGCAGATTTCAAAGCTTGTTTCATTGTCTGCACAAACCTTTCTGCTAATCCATTGGTGGATGGATGATACGGTGCTGAAGTGATGTGATGTATCCCATTTGCTTTCATAAAATTTTCAAACTCCTGTGAGACAAACTGCGGTCCACTGTCACACACAAGTTTTTCTGGCAGACCGAAATGACTAAAGATTTCTCGCAGTCTCTGGATAGTGATTTCAGCACTAGTGGATGGGATTACAGAAACTTCTGGCCATTTGGAGTGAGCGTCAACAACAACCAGGAACATGTTTCCTTCAAATGGGCCGGCAAAATCAACGTGAATACACTGCCACAGGTTTTCAGGCCAGTTCCATGGATGTAGGAGTGCCAGCTGAGGTGTGTTTCTCACACTCTGACATGAAGTACAAGCTCTTGCCTTCTCTTCAATGGCATTGTCCAGGTCAGACCACCAAAAGTAGCTTCATGCAATTTCTTTCATGCAATTTCTGAATGTAACTGTTCCAAGATCTGCGATTTCTGAAGTGGTGCTATAATGACACACATTCCCCACAACAAGCAACCAAAATGGATTGATAATTTCATCCTCCTAGACATGTAGGGATGCAGGTTGGGTGAGACCAGAGAGTCCTGTAGAGACATTCCATGCATCAGTATGTCCATAGCTTGGGTCAAAGCAAGTTTCCCTCCTTACTTGAGTAGCAGTGATGAATGTGTTCTCTACCTGTTAAAAGTAGAAGATTAAACATCAGTATATTGACCAGAAAGTAAAGGAAGTCTTAAGAGACCATCTGCATTGCAATGCAGAGTGGATCTCCGATATTTGCTCTCATATGTGTATGCGGAAAGCAACAATGCCCATCCTTCCATATGACTTGAAGCCAATGGAGGAATGCCTGTGCATGTTCCAAAAATGGATGTTAGAAGCTGATGGTCTGTGAGACGTGTGAACTTCTGTCCAAACAAGTACTGGTGAAATTTCCAAATTCCAAAAATGATTCCAGTGCTTCATGTTCGATTTGGACATAGTTAGTTTCTGCTTTGCTTAAGGTGCGTGAGGCAAAAGCAATGGGTATCTCCTCTCCAGAAGGCATAATGTGTGACACAACCACTCCCGCACCATAAGGCGAGGCATCGCAGGTCAACTTTTGAGGTATGGACAGATCAAAATGTGTCAAAACCTCTTACTTTAGCAATGTGCATTTAGCCTTTTTAAATGCAGCATAACAGGCTTCAGTCCACTTCCAGGCCTTGTTCTGGCCAAGGAGTTCTTGTAGTGGTTTTAGTAGTGTCGCTAACTGTGGAATAAACTTTCCATGATAGTTCAATAACCCTAAAAAAGAGCAAAGTTGGCTTACATTTTGAGAATGTGGAGCTTCCACAATAGACTTGGCTTTTGCAGGAGCCTTACAAAGTCCAGTAGTATTGAAGATATGTCCCAAATATTCAGCAGAGGGCTGGAGGAATTCACATTTGTCTTTGCAGACTCGTAGACCATACTCTTCCAGTCTTTGCAGGGCAGCCTCCAAGTTCTTAAGATGATCCTCCTCATTCTTGCCAGTGACCAGGATGTCATCAACATAGCACTGGACTCTTGGCAAGCTACTCAAGATCTGGTCCTTAGTCCTCTGGAACACAGCTGGAGTAGACGTTATTCCAAAAGGCAAGCAACAGTATTGGTACAGCCCTTTATGTGTCACGATAGTCAACAGCTCTTGGGACTTCTCATCGACGTGCATCTGTAAATACACCTGACTCAGATCAATCTTGCTGAACTTTTGGCCACCAGCTAAATCCAGCGAAGCGGTCATCGATGCGGGGAAGAGGGTATTGCTCTGCATACAACACCAGGTTAACAGAGACCTTAAAATCCGAATGGAGCCTTCTTTCTTCAATACTGCAAAGATTGGGGTTGCCCATTGGCTGTGGGTAAGTGGTACTAGGACTCCATTTTTGACCAAGTGCTCCAGGTCTACTTCAACTTTTGGCCTGATAGCATATGGCACCATTCTGGCTTTCTGACATTTTGGTTGGCTATCACACTTAATATTCAATTTCACAGTGATTCCCTTCATACTTCCCAGATCCTCTCCAAAAACAGCAGCATGTTTCTTTAATACAGCTGTCACACCGGTTTCCTTTTTAGCCATCCTATGTACTTCTGCCCAATTCAGCTGGATCTTCTTAAGCCATGACCTTCCCAATAAGGCCGGATAATTGCCTTCCACCACAAACAGTGGCTATTTAGCAGTCTGTCCACTGAGCTCCATCTTAACATCAGTAGTACCCAATATGGGTAAAGCTTCTCCAGTGTACGTCTTCAGAACAGTTTTTGTCGGCTTAAGCGGAAGATGCTTTAGCTTCTCCTTATACACAGTGTCTGAGGCTAGCGAAACTGTTGCACCAGTGTCCAGTTCCATGCATACAGGTTTACCTTCCAACAGCAGAGTTACCCAGTATTCATGTGAGCCAACTGCCATGGACAAGAGGTGGAGTGGCACTTCTTCTGACTGGGTGTCACTTTGATCATCCTGAGTCTGCTCTACCATGTGCAGATTTTCCTTTTTGGTCCGCCAGACAGCAGGCTTCTTTTCTCTGGTTTGCCTGTTCTGTTTGACTCTTCTTTCTTTTGTTTGTAGGCACTCTCAATGTGTCCCTTTTTGCCACAGTGTCGACACACTAGGTCTTTACACCAGCATTTTGATGCATGGTGACCAGGCTTTCCACAGTACCTGACATTCCTGGCTCCCCACTCTCTTGTAGGTAGGTTCTTGTGACATCTTATCCACTTTGGTTGATGCACTGAGCTGTTGGGCTTCCTTTGCTGCCAGCTCCATAGAGACTGCAATTTCAATGACCTTCTGCCAGGTGAGCAGGGCCTCTGTCAATAGGCTTCTGTATTGCTTCATTGTGCAGATCACACACTAACCTATCACATACGGTGTCATTTAGCACATCATTAAATTCACAGTGCTCAGTAAACTTCTTCAGAGCTGCTACAAATTGCACAATTGTTTCACCTTCTCTTTGATTCCTTTTGTGGAACCTAAATCTCACTGCAATTACCGGCGGTTTTAAGGAAAAACGTGCCTCTAGGATTTTCACTATGTCACTGTAAGATTTTGTCTCTAGCATATCAGGGTGCACTAAGCTGTGCAATAAAGCATAGATTTTAGCTCCCACAACACTTAACAAAATTGGCACCTTCTTTGCATCTGTAATTTCATTTGCAATAACAAAAAGCTGAAAACACTCAGTATATGAATTCCATTGCTCCAGAGTCTCATCAAAACGTCCCAAGGGCCCCGTAAAAGTGTAGCCATTGCTGTCTTTTTTTTCCCCTTGTCTTTTAGTGTCTTTTATTCATGTGTGTTGGGGTCATTCACATTCATTGCTGGTGATTTTCATTCATTAGCTCTGCTTCTGTTTCTTCTCCCTTCCCAGTCTGTGTGTTTGACTTTCCCTCAGTACAAAGCACAGCCTGCTTTACTTTCAGTTTCACAGTCAGTGCAAAAAGCCCAGCCCCCAGAACAGCAAAGGTTTTTTTTATGTTTACTTTTGCTTCTTGCTGGTGCAGCACAGATCCATCCCATCCTCATCACCACTTTTGTTATGTTAAATCCTTGGAAATTACTTGTATTGAGAGAGAAATCAGCATGGAACACAGAGAGATGTAAACCTGCAGAAAGTCTTTATTGAACTACAAGTGAAAACCAGCCAGAACTGGCTAAACTATCCCCTAATAGTCTAACTCTGTTGCTATGGCAAGATGCTAGGCTCTGTTGCTACGGCAACCGAGGCAACTACACAGGACACAAAATACGCAACAATTTTATCATTACAATTCTTTGGCACCTTTCTGATCCTTTGCTTCCCCATATTCTTTGTGTAATTGCTTTTTCACTCTGCTCCATTTTCACTTTGAACTGGATTCTTTACTTGCTACTTCCTTTCTGTTCCTCCTTGTACAGCCTCTCTTAGCCAAGATGGAAACCCAGTAACTTTAGTCTTAGAGTCAAACTTCTGCAACCATGAAATCTGAATGAGTTCAAAAATCAAGCAAAATACAGTTGCCCATCCTGGGTTCCAGCATGAGGGATTTAATCCTCTCTACTAGGTCTTTCATTAATACTAAAAGGAAATACGTGAGACTTCTTTCCTTTTTCATTTCAGTCCTCCTCCAAAAATTTCTCCAAGTCTATCGTATACAGGTGGGGGGGGGGGAAGAATTTTCCATGGCCCTAAGGGCAAGTAATGCCCCAGACTTCTAATTAAAGATGATGATAATAGAGATGTTAAAGAAATTGTTACTTACCTTACAGTAATTGTGGTTCTTTGAGATGTGTTTGTCCATATATAGTCCACTGATGGTATACTCGGGCGCCATTCGCTATGGTTCAAATTCTTTTGGCCAGTAGTATGTGCTGCACCATGCCTGCATCATGAGTTTTCTCAGGCTTCCAACCTGAGGGCACACAGGGCAGAGCAATCCTAATAGTCCCTCAATTCCTTCTCCATACCAAATCCAGATGTTATAGGATTCCATAGGAAGGTGGGTTGTGAAATATATATGGAAAGCAAATCTTTAACAAAAAAAGTTACTGTAAAGTTTCTTCTGAATACTTTCCATATATATATTCCACTGTTTCTAACTGTGAACAGAGACCCATTGGCAAAGCATCCCTTGTTCTTTTCAAACATCTCTCACTTAGACCTGACAAGCTCACTACACCAAATACATTTTACCGTATGTTTATGCAAAAAGAGTAACATGTAAGATATCTATAGAAACTCATAATTTGTCAAGATTCATAGTCATTGTTATATGTATGTAGGGCTAATATTTACGTAAGGATGTATTTATATTGAAAGTAGACTTTATAGACTTGGAGTAGAAATTAGTCATTAGGAGGTAATATGTCTCAATGATGACCAATTCAAGCAAAAGGGAGTTGGCACCCCTTTTTACTCAACTGTCAAGGTAATGCAATGTTCTACCCTGGCCACATCTACCCTGATGTCTAGACCTGAGGTCTATCCTGGCCACACCAGAACAGTTAATCGAACACCAACAAAAACAATTTCAAACTATTAAAAGCATCTGGAAGTGAAAAAGAACATTATAGCAGCCAGCAGATGACCCTGGCTAAAAATACTCTGCGAACTGTCACACTAACTCACAGGCCATGACCTAGATCATAGGAGCTGGGTGCTAGGAGTCAACAGCAGATTAGAGCTCTGACAAACTGAGCATCAGCGCTTAATACTTCTGCTATGGAGTAATGTTGAGTAAATCATAGAATATTAGGGACAGAAGGGACCTCAGGAGGTCATCTAGTACACCCCCCTGCTCAAAGGAGGACCAACCCCAACAAAATCATACCAGACAGGGCTTTGTCAAGCCGGGCCTTAAAAACCTCTAAAGGCTGGAGATTCCACCACCTCCCTAGGTAACCCATTCCTGTGCTTCACTATCCTCCTAGTGAAAAACTTTTTCATAATATAAAACTTAGCCCTCCACTGCAACTTGAGACCATTGCTCCTTGTTATGTCATCTGCCACCACTGAGAAAAGCCTCGTTTCATTCTCCCTGGAACCCCACTTCAGGTAGTTAAAGGCCACTATCAAATCCCACCTCACTCTTCTCTTCTGCAAACTAAACAAGCCTAGTTCCTTTAGCCTCTCCTTATAAGTCATGTGCTCCAGCCCCCTAATCATTTTTGTTGCAGCCACTGGACTCTCTCCAATTTGTCCACATCCTTCCTGTAGTGGGGGGCCCAAAACTGGACACAATACTCCAAATGTGGCCTCGCCTATACTGAATAGAGGAGACTAATCATTTCCCTTAATCTGCTGGCAATGCTCCTACTAATGCAGCCCAATATGCCGTTAGCCTTCTTGGCAATAAGGACACACTGTTGACTCATATCCAGCTTCTTGTCCACTGTAACCCCCAGTTACAGCATAACTGTATGCACTGAATTCCCAAGTGCTGCCCTACATGTTTTCTGCTATTGGAACACTTCCCAAAGAAGCTGTAGAAGTTGTGTAAGCTCTGGTGTAGTAACCCGCAGTGGTGAGTGAAAGTTAGCCAGTTTATAGAATAACTTAATGCAGGTAGAAATCCAATTATACTGTCTTTGTGTTAATATAGCCTCACCTTTCACTCTATCTGCACAGACCACAACTAACCTAGGTGACACCCTAAAAGACTTAGTCCTATCTATACAGAAGGATAGCACCTTAAATACATTTAAGGTATAGAGTTTAGCTTCCCCTATGTTGGAATGAGGATTGGGAAAGAAGACTGGCAGATGTATTACTTGTCTGAGATAGAAATCAGAGCCTACCTTTGGCAAAAACTTTGGATGAGGCCTCAAGGTTACCCTGTCCCTATGAAACACAGTGTACAGAGGTCCTGCTATGAGTGTCTGTATCTTTCCCACCCTTCTAGCAGGTGTTATTGCCACTAGGAAGACTGTTTTGATTGACAGATGGAAGAGAGAACAGGTAGCTAAGGAGGTCAAAAGGTAGATCCAGAAGTTCTGTCAGCACTAGGTCAAGATCCCACAGAGTGGGATGATCTCAGATTGAGGGATACAACTACATAAGGCCTTACAGCAATCTAGCTGCTTTGCATATGAGAATGTTGAATGACCTTGAATGAGAGGATGGAAAGCCGAAATGGCTGCTAGGTGGATTTTTAAGGAGCTTATAGACCATTCTGAATTCCTTAAGCACAGAAGGTATTTCAGACTGTCAGGCTATCTGAGTTTGAGATGAGGATAACTGATGCTGTTAAGCCCAAACAGTGAGTCTCTTCCACTTGGCAAAGTAAATAAACCTCATAGAGTCCTTCCTACCGTAGATAAGCATATTCTGTACCTCTGAATGCTATTAACCTACCATCATGCATGACATGAGGTACAGGGAAATTGTAACCAGATGGACAATTTGTCCCTTTTTCTGGGATATTATGTCTGTGTGAAGAGGTAACTGGACTGAAAGTCAAATGGAAAGGTATGAGGTGTAAGAACCAGAACTGCCTTGGCAATGCTGGTGCCAGGCATGATCATTTTGGTTGGGTCCTGTCTGAGTTTCTTGATAACTCTTGGGATTGGTGGAATCTGAGGCTATATATACAGGGAATGAGGAATGCATCTGACAGAGATCCTTGGTCCTGACCTCCTCTGGAGCAGAATTTTTCAGCTTTTTGTTCTTTTGCCACAAACAGGTCTATAGGATGTAAGGATGTAAAAATTAGTTTAATTAAAAATCTATTTAAACATTCTAAAAACAGTACATTTAAACGCTGGGGGGGGTGGGGGGAGTACTGGGTTCACGCCTCACTGTGAAGTGAGAGCTGCGTAGATGCAGCAGTAGCAGGGCAGCTCTCACTCACAGGGAGCTGAGCCCAGCCAAGCTATGGCTTACTCCCTCCCCCTCCTGTGCTGGGGTCCACACCTCCCTGCCGCAGCTCTCCCCCGTGCTGGGCTCCATGCCTCTCCCCACTCGTGGGGAGCCAATTCCAGCTGCGTCTACCCCGTGCTGGGCTCCGCACTTCCCCACCAGCAAGAGCTGCCCAGCTGCTCTCGCTGGCGGGGAGCCAGCCCAGCTGCTGCTCCCTTCGTCCCCCCCACCCCAGTTTTAATGGTAATCAGCTATTTAAAACATTTAAACAGCTGATTACCATTTAAATGGTTAACCTTTTACATCTCTAATAGAGTGTTGGCCTGAGATAGTAAATATGTCCTTTATGACAGTATCCATAGACCATTTGTGATTGTTCGTAAATTGCCTGAGAGGTGGTCTATCAGAACATTCTGAAAGCCTTGCAAATGCAGTGCTAATGGAGCAATCTCACGTCAGATACACCAGTTAAAAAAGGGGCACAGTTTTTGACACAGAGGGGTGAATCTAGTTTTCCCCCTCCCGCTGGCCTGTTGATATTTAGGATTTCATAGGCCTTGTGTTTGAAGATTGTCTAGGTGGGCGCCCCTCCCTAGACTTGAGGCATCTAATACCAAACACTGTGATGGCAATGGTGGAGAGAAAGGTACTCCCTTTGCATACTTCCATCAGTTTAATTATGACAGGACTTCTGGGCAGGGGAGGCTTACATGTCTAGATGATTTCTGTTGGGCCGATATACAGATTTCAACCACGTTTGCATGCACTGAAGGTGATATCTGGTGTGCTGAGGTATGTATGTAAGGAGGACATGTGCCCCAGAAGTCTGAGGAAAGCTCTTATTGATGTTTAAGGATGGACTTGTAAAGGGCTGACAAGGTCAACTATGATGTGGACTCTTTCCTGGGGCCAGTAGGAAATCTTTGGTGGAGCAGATTTTTCTTCCGTGACTCTGAGTTCCAGAGAGGTGAAAAGTTGAAGAGTCTGCTGTATGGAACTGATAACCTGTTATAAACACTTCCTTGAATGAGTGAGCTATCTAGATATGGGTAAACCCGGACTTCTCGTGTCCTTGGGGAAGCTGTCACTACCATAAGGCATTTGGTAAATGCTCTCAGCACTGTCAATAAACCATATTGCAGGACTCTATACTGGTAGTGGATATTGAACATGGGAACATAAAAATGACCAATGGTCTATCTAGCCCAGTATTCTGTCTTCCGACAGTGACTAATACTGGATGTTTCAAAGAGAATGAACAGGACATGGCAATTATCGAGTGATGCATCCCCTGTCATCCAGTCCCATCTGGCAGTCAGAGTGTTAGGGACATCCAGAGGATAGGGGTTACATCCCTGACCATCTTGGCTAATAGCCATTGGTGGACCTACCCTCCATGCCCACCTGGAGCACTAGGTATTTCCTGTAGACAGGATCTATTGCTATATGATAATAAGCATCTTGGCAGTTGAGAGCTACATACTAGTCCTGTGGATCGAATGATATAATTATAGAAGCCAAAGTTACTATCCTGATCTTGAATCTAAGCATAAAGGTGTTCAACTGCCTAAAGTCCAGAACTGATATAGGGAAGCAATGAAAATTTTTTTTAAAAAAAAATATTTGTTCTTGAGGCACTTTTTCCATCATTCCAAGATTCAGAAATGATTGCACACCTTTCATGAGAGATACCACCAGAAAGGGATGGGAAAGTCAGGTCTAGGATGGAAAGGGCTTGGAATTGGATCAAGTACCCCATGTCTACCATGTCTAGGACCCAGTGGACCACACTGATGTTGTTCCAGGCCCCGCAAAAACAACATAAATGGTTCCCAAATGGGGGATGGGAGTAATAAAAGAAAGATCCAGCAGGGGTTATATGCTGCTCAAGACCAAGAAGTGAAATCTGCTGCATTAATGAGTTGCTGCAGGATGAGAAATTGATGCAGTAGAAGTAGATGGGTTTATCCCTTTGGGCCCTCTGACATTTCTAAAGCAGGTCAGATGGTCTATGTTGAACACGATAGGTCTGACTTGGGATAGGGTTGAGTCCTGACCTTCTTTTTGAAGCAAATATTTAAACAGATATCAGAGTCACTCTAAAGTCTTTTTCTAAATGTAAGGTCTCATCAGTTCTTTCATTTTAAAAGACTGCACACCTCAGATAGCATATCTTCTCTCGTTTGCACCTCTTTAGGCATGCCACATGATTGGAGCCAAGAGGATCTTCTTTTGTTAAAAGAGGTGGCCATAATCTGGATCCTGTATCTGATGCATTTAAAGATGCTTGAGGGGAAATGCATGCCATAAATTATCCCTACGAGAAAATGGACTTGAATGTCTCCCTGTTTTCCTGAGGAATTTTGTTCATAAATGTGAAGATACTGTTCCAATGTAAGTAGTCATACTGTGCCAAAAAACCCAATAATTGGGGATACTCATCCGAATGATGGCTGATGAATATTTTTTGCAACTGAATAAGTTGAGTTTTTTAGGGTTCGTTGTCTCAGTGCATCGATTTTGCTAGATCTTGGTATTTGGTCCTTTCATAGACTGCTCCTACAACCGAATGGTCCAGGAACTGAGTGTGTGTAGAATTGCTCAAAGCATGATGCAGGCACTTGGTAATGACAATCTGTCCATTTGGATGTTGCCATTGGGGAAGCTAGCAACTATCAGAAGTCTAGGAACTTCTGTGATTTCTCTTGGACAACGTACACTGGATTCTCCAACATATCTGCCATCCTGTGCAGTGAGTTCTGAAGGCACTTATGATCATCCATCTGTGTATTCTATATTGAAGATACCCCAGACAAAGATAATAGAAGTGCTAGAATGGTGTGGGTCAGTGTGCACCTTCTCTTTATCAAAGCTCTGTTCCTACTGTTCACAAGGAAAAGCTAATGCTTGAGATGCTTGCAATGCTCCCTGTGTCTTGGTGGAGAGGGAGATCTAGCCCTAGACTGGGTTGCAGAAGCTGGCTTCCTGCTGGTTTTAAGCCGAATGGTGCCCAATAAGACAAAGGGTGCTGGTATGAATAAGGTGCAGAAGTGGATATCAAGGGCTAATGTCTCTTAGTACTCATGGGCTCTGGATAATAGCAGTAAATCCTAGAATTCCTTTCTGAGGTGTTGGGATTAAAGAACCTAGACCCCAGGGCATAAGACAGTGACACCTCCCTGCAGTTGTCTGAACCCCAGGAAGAGAGAGTTACTCTTCTAAGAGTGTAGAAGTTCTAGCTGGAGTGCTAGGCAAGCTCTCAGTATGTGCTTTAACCAGTACCTCAGTTGTGCTAATACTAAAGAGGAAGTAGAGGTCAGTAATTCAGAAGGAATTTTTGCCAATGACAACAGCAGTGATTCCAGTACTTCAGAGACTGTTAGGTCTTGCAATGCCATAAAAGATCTCTACACAATGCTGGTACTGTGTGAACAGGAGGAGTTATTACTGAGAATATTGGTACCAGGGGCTTCACTCCTGTATTGCATGATATGACAATCTTAAGGAGTTGGTATTGAGGCATAGTGACCAGTGCCTAAATGGGTGCCTGAGCGAATCTTTCAGGCCCTTGAACCATCCTTCTCAGTAGCAGAATGATCAGATTTCTGCTTCTTAATGCTGGGACCCAGTAAGTGGGAGCTAGATCTATACCCCTTAGAGGAGTGGTGTTCCTTTCTCCCTCTGACCTCAAATATGTTATTGGCCACAGAAACAGCCCTTGGAGCTGAAGAACTGACCGGAGAACTTATGGAAGAGGACGGCTGAGGATTTCAGTCCCAGCCACTGACTACAGGATCTAAAGAAAGATGCATAGACCTTACTGGATAAAAACAGCTTCTTTCACCTTTGTGTTCTCTCAGAACAGCTTGCAAATGGCACATCTCTCAGTAATGTGCCGCTCACCAAGGCACAATAGCTTGTAAGGAGGAGTACTGCTTCATATAGACAGTTTTAAATTCCTTGAGATTTCTGTTACACCATGAAGGATGGGCCAGAATGGGGTGAAGTCTCTCAGAGAAAAAGGTTTTGGTTTTTAGCTTTTTAAAAAAGAAAACCTTATGTAAAAACTAATCGTAACTACTAAAAATCTCAGACATTTACAACTATTTATAAACACTATAAAGAGATTGCACAGTGGGTGGGAGGCTTGGCCATGGCCAAAGTTCCAACTCGTAGTCATGGATGGTAAGAAATAACTGAGGGATGGTTGGGGTCACCCTACCCATTATATCCTTGGATGGGATGCATGAGGACATTCACAGTGCCCGTGCAGCCTTATTGGACATAGCCAAAAAGAATCTGAGCTCAAATGCTTGGGGTGCAAGCACACCAGCCATGGAATATACATGAAGTAGCAGAGATTCCCTTCCCAGCCCGGGAGTAAGCCCCACCCATCAGCCCAGTGAATGGATAAGTGGGGAGCTGATATTTAGTCCAGTGAGGGAAGGTAGTACAAAAGTTGAGTGATCCTAAATTTACTCTGTCTACTTCCATGGTTACTTCAAATGTAGCCAGACTAGAAGCCAACTTATGCCATTCAGGCACTGGCACATGTTTGGGAAGTGCAGGAACACACCTCATCATGGGAGCTCAGGCAGACAAGTGCATAGGAGGACTGCACGTCCTTTACCTGGCCTCCTTCCTGCTGCCTTTGAGGTGATGTATCTCTGCTGGTGCACATAGTGAGAAATCTTTCTTCGTCAGTGACTCTCAGCTTATCTGCGAGAGAAGAGGAACCGAGTTGTGCAGAACCACTATGATATGTCCTGAATAGAATGTAACTTTGTACTAAAGGATGGATTCACCAGGGGAGGAGGAGTTGAAAGGAAAAGAGAACAGAAATTAAAAATGGAGAATCAGAAAACAAGAGAGAAGGAATGTGCATGCACTCATGCACAAAGAGAAAATGAGCAGCAGAAAGGATAAAAGATGTGACTGTTCAAGAACATGACACAGAGGACACAACAGTCCAACAAAAAGAAGGCTTAAACCAGAGCTGGTCAAGATTTTTTAACCAAAAATTCACACCAAAAGTGGAGTTTTGTCAGAAAATTTCTCAGTGACATTAAGCATTATCATTTCATTTCTTGTAGCTGAAAGTTTCATTTCAGTTTTTGAAAATCAAAAGCTTTTCAACATTTTCATTTCTCCCCTTTCTCCTTTTTTGCTACTGCATGCAATAAAAATGAATAGCGCCTCAGGTTTTCATACGTTTTCCTTTTTTGCTTTTTTCTACTCTGACTTTTCAAATCACTAAAACAAAGCCCTAGACACGAGACAGAATTAATTGTATTCCACTCAACGGTAAAAAGGGAAAAGAGATAAATGGTAAAAATGAGCATTTTAAATTTTTCAAAAATATTGTGAAAATTACAAAAAACGAACCACCTGACAAACTGTTCCATTTATACCCCGTGAAACAAACAACGTTATAAATTTCAAATATTTTGTGAAATTGTTTTTCCAGTTTTCAAAACACTCTACCTGAGAAGCACCATGCTAGGGTGGAAAAGTTATGTTCAGGAGAAGGTGTTTGCCTGTTTAGTTACAATGTGCACTCATCTCTCCTACACCACTGTCCCTAATCTAGTTATGGAATGGAGAGCGACGCTCACCACCGCATCTCACTACATTTACAGATGATTCTTTCCTCCTCTTCTTCCACCAACTTTGCATGGGAATTGTGGACAGATGCAGCAACTGTCAGCTCCCACAAGGCCTGTGAGTTTGAATAGTCCAGTAAATGATCATATGGCTTCAGCTCTGCTCATGCCCCAGGACAGAGCAAGCAGACTGTAAAAGCTGTGGGTTGAAGACCCCTGCAGTAGCATGTTTCCCTTCTGCCTCATGGGCTTGAACTGTGTGTGAAGGGGAAGGGAGATTGTGGAATAGGTGGCTCACCATAACCCCACACCTTCCTGGTGCCACATAAGGAAAAAAGAGACTGGAGCTGTCACTTTTCTTTGTAAATACAAGCACCAACAGCAATAAAATTGTATTTATTACTCACAGAGAAAATGACAGCAATGCAAGTAACTAGTTTGCCTAGATTTTTAAAAGAGAGAGACTTTGGAAGTAGCAATTAATGTTAAATTACACCTGTTGCCTCCGAGGTCAAGGGAGATTTAGATGGACTTCTGGGCATCCATCTAAAATTTAATAAACTGCACCAGTAATGTAATGTCTAGACAGTGATAACAAAAGCAGACTCAGTGAGGGAAAAGAGTAATGATTTTTTTATTGTAGCCTTTGTGAAACCATTTGAGTCCCAAATACACAGCATCCACAGGGACCTAAAGTATTCAGCACCTGGATGTTGATTCCTCCCTTTGAGCAGCTTATGAGTTACATATCTGCCTGCTCTGTGACTCTAAAGGTAAAGCAACACTCCCTCCCAAAACATCAGCAACCACTAAAAGTATTCCTTAACTACGTGCATGTTAACACTGAGCAGCTCTTTAAAGGAGATTTGCATTTTTGATTGGGGAATAGTTATGCTCCAGGCATCACCAGCTGTTGAGGAGCTCTGACTGGTCTGTTTGCTGTCATTGGGGTGTAGGTGCATATTTTTACTTGACTAGTTTAAAATCATGGTGCACAATTTACAGTATTCTTTTAATCTCACATGACATTTAAAGCTAGAACTGCAGCAATCTGTTCATCACAAATTAAAAGTAATAGGGGCAGAAACAGAGTCAGGAATTGCAAGGTCATCATCACAGTGACTTACTCTGACCAGTAGACCATGTTGTTACTGTGGTATGGTGCCGTCTTTTGGCCCTGCATGCATCTAACTGGAAGTAGGCTATAGGGAAATATAGCAAGAGACAGATATATAGCACAGAATCACAGAAATGTAGGGCTGATAGGGACTGCAAGAGGTTGTCTAGTCCAGTTCCCTGCGCTGAGGCGGGACCAAGAATATCTAGACCATTCCTGACAATTGTTTGTCCAACCTGTTCTTAAAAAACCTCCAATGATGAGGATTCCACAAATTCCCTTGGTAGCCTATTCCAGTGCTTAACTATCCTTATAGATAGATATTCAGGAAAACATTCTAACCTAGATCTCCCTTGCGGTCAATTAAGCAAATTACTTCTTGTCCTGCCTTTGGTGGACATGGAGAACAACCGATTCTGTTCACTTTATAACAGCCTTTAACATATCTGAAGATTGTTATCAGGCCCCCTCCTCAGTCTTCTTTTCTCAAGACTAAACATGCCTGTTTTTTTAAACTTTCCTCATAGGTCAGTTTTTCTAAACCTTCTATCATTTATGTTGCTCTCCTCTGGACGCTCTCCATTTAGTCCACATCTTTCTTAAAGTGTGGTACTGTGAGAGGGTGCTGGTAAAGACTGCTGAGTCAGCCCCCTGTCACGTCAGCTCCCATTATAGATTGGTAAATTGGAGATGGCTGGAGAAATCCAGCACCTGAGAAGACAATTAGAGACAGCTGCCAGCAATTAGCCTGGGACTATATAAAGCAAGCTAAGGAAGGAAGGAAGGAAGGAATGGGGCTGGGGTGGTGGCGGTGGCGGCGGCGGCTCCGGCTCCGGCTCCGGCTCCTCATCTCTCCTGAGGCTGGCTGAGGCTGCTGCTGCTGCTAAGAGAACAGATGGTGTACACAAACAGTGGTGGAAGCACTTGTAAATAAACCTGCACCAGTGGTTATGGAATCAAGGGTCTCTGAGTGAATTTGTGACCAGAGAAGAAGCGGAAGCAGGGCAGGGCAGGATCGGGCCACAGAGCACCCTACTACAAGTACCCAAAACTGAACACAATACTGCAACTGAAGCCTACCAGTACTGAGTAGAGCTGGACAATTACTTCCTCAATAATAAAAGCCTTGTTCAAAACTGCAGCATATTTTTCGTCTCATTCACTTTGTGATCAACTGTAACACCCAGATCCTTTTCAGCAGTACTATTGCCTACCTCTGTGTAAGAAATTGAATCTGATCTCATCCATTAAGTTATTGATATAACAAATAGATTTTCCACAGAATCCACAATGACTATTAGGTTACAATCCAAAAGAGGTTATTGACTTGGGGAAAGACCCATTAACAACACTATTACTACTAGCAGTCTGACATGTGATAACTTGGTTCTGGGAAAGCACAGATCACCAAATATTCATGGCATGCAGAAATAAAGCAGGGAAAAACCTTTAAGCAGAAAATGACAGATAGCCCTATATCATGCTCAAGCAGATTTTATAACGTATGGGGACCATTTTTGGAGTTTGAACAAAATAAATACAGATAATAAAAGGCTGACCAATCAAAAAGGGGTCTTTTAAAGGTAACAAATACAGGTTATAAATAAGATCTGTTAATACTTTATTTAAATATCACTTATGTTAATAATTATAAAATAAAGTTTTTTTAAAAGTTGAATAAAAGCCTTTTGCTCACTGCTTTTATCTGTGATTAGTTCACCTCTCCGCTCTTAGCACTCTTACATACAAACACTGTATTACATACCAGATTGTGAAATGTGTAAAGTTCTTTAGATGAAAGTCTTGAGATAAATATTAGTCATCATTACTGGTATTGGTATTTAGGCTTATTCAAAAGCTGAAAGAGGGTGGCACACATTTGTCTTAGGTGTGTTGGCATAACTTCAGAATACAACAAAACCAAAATCCATGGCCCAGCAATACAGTTCAATATCACCTCCAGCAGCAAATGAAGCAACCCAAAAGCTCAAATCTCCCTTGCCCGCCCACAAATCATCAATCGTTTTTACATTTTCCCCCACACACCATTTTCAAATGCTGGGGGGAAATATCTTCAGAGTGTACCTTCAAGATCATCTGAATTGGGCTATTAAGGACTAAATTGGGAAACAAATTCCACAGAGAACTCCCTGGCGGCAGCAGCTCCTCCTCTAAGATATCAGTACTTGGCTCAAGCTGTTCCAATGCTCTTAGTTGTGGTGGTATAATATAGAGAAAGAATCTCTCAGGTTGCTGTTGTTGTTTTATCATGTTGTTCTAGAATCATTTCTGTAAGATATGAAACTGAACAGTTCTATAGCAGGTCACTCATCTTTATAAAAAAACCTACATTCTCTCTCATGGCTTAACATTTTCATTAGTCAGCTGGCTTCATACATAATGGTCATTTATATTAGCCAGCAGTGATAGAAGAAGGGATTAGCCTTAATCTATTCTAATTAATACACAAAGATTCTAGAGGTCACATTTGCATTATGGAGAATCTGGAGAGAAAGGCTGGAAGAGAGAAATGATCTGTAGAAATTAACTTGTGATAAACAACTTGTTGAAATAGATGTGTTATGGATTAATAAATGCAAAGTCCAGTGCGCCATTGTGGTTTCTGGCTTTTTTTTTTTTTTTTTTTTTTTTGATCTTCAATGTGTAAGCAGAAATTGGGAACACACACACACACACACACACACACACAACTCTCCATTTCTTCTGATCCAGCCATTATTTCAACCAAGCAAAGATGATAGTTTTCCACCAGACCTCCCAGCTGGTCAACTGGTTACACTGATTTACCCATGAAGACCCTTTAATCCTACATGGTCCCAATGTATTCTAGAAGAGAAAACTGCCCAGCTCCCATTTGATCTGGATGAGTGCTATAACCAGCTAGTGGTCACAAGTATAGACACAAAATACATGTGAAACACTGGTAATTTTGGGACTAAAGTAAGTGATGTCCCTTGAAATGAAGGACATTTGAACAGGCTAGGTGAAGAGCATAATCTATTACTATTATTTAGATTACAGTAGTGACTGAGCTCCAGTTGAGCTAGACACTGTACAAAGATGTAGTATGAGATAGTCCCTGTCTCAAAGAGCTTTCAGTTGACAGACAAGACAGATAAAGGGTGACAGAGGCACAGAAAGGTGAAGTGAGGTGAAGCCCAAAGTCACACAGGTGAAAAGATTCCATGACTCTCCGATCCTAGTGAAGTGCTCTATCCACTGGACCACATTGCCTCTCATGACATTACCTATAGATAATGCTGTATATTAAGGCCTGGATCCACAAAGGGACTTAGGCACATAGAAAATCACAGGAACACCACCAGCATCCACAAAATCTGAGTTAGGGTCCTAGGCTCTTTATACAATGCACGGGGTGAGATAGGTCCCTTAGAATGGTATCTACAAAAGCCAACATGCCAGGCTGGGACATGCTAAGCTAGTCAATGGAAGATGCCGACGGGAGGGTTCTGTACTAAGCCCTGTCCCTCTCATGGAGATAGGTGCCTAAGTCCAGGCTGCAGCAAGGTGCCTACCTCTGTCTGTTATCTATGAACCAAGGGAAGATAGGTGTTTGTCTGTCTAACTTGCCTGTGGGGGCTGATGCGGAAGGCATGACCTCCATTGCACCGGTCTAGGCAGCCGGATGCAATGGAGGAGAAGGCTTACCTTCCTTATAACCCTTATCCCAGTGGTTAGGGCACTCACCTGAGGGAAACCACCAGTTCAAGTGCCCCCTCTGCCTGAAGAAGAGAGGCTCTGAGCAGGGCTCTTACCACCCCTTAGATGAGCGCCCTACCCACTGGACTATCTCATACTCTCTGGTCCAATTAATATTTAATTATTTAATTAAAATGGAACAATTTCAATAGAAGAGATGGCGGGAGACCCACATCAGACCATCCCATTATCCAGTGGTTACGGCACTCCCCTGAGAGATGGTCGATTCCTGTTCAAATCCCTTCTTTGCCTCAGGCAGTAGGGGGACTTGAACCAGGGTCTCCCGCATCCCGAAGGAGTGCCTTAACCACTAGGCTAAAAGTTATGAAGCAGGGTGTGCACCACCTCCTCTAAATAGCCTGAGAGGCAGGCCTACTAGCTCAGGCTCCACACATGAGTTAGGTGGAGAAGTGTTTATTGTCCTCCACTCAGGCAGGAGATAGGCATCTGGGTGCTTAGAGTGGGGCAGCAATGTGTGTGGTTGGATGCAAAAATGTTGATGCCTTGGGAACTTTTATTGCAAGAACTTAGGTGCTGAGTGAATTTTGGTTCCTACAGGATTAGATGACAGCCAACTAGGAGCTCTGTGGAGCACAGTGGAGCCTAAAAGCAGGATTTAGGCATCTACGTATCTTTGTGGATTGTGCCTAAGTGTCCAGTATTACAGTGATGGATGCCTAATATCCCGTAGATTCCTTATTTTGGTATTCCGTTTTGTGTGCTGCTGATCAATGGTACCCACAGCCCTGCATGTTATGCACAGTGCATACCATTGATGGGGTGAGGCTACATAGACTACTGAATGGCTAACCCTGGTGCAGGATCCTGCCTCATAGCAGCAGAAAGAAACAGCAGTGCTCGTCATCCCACTGCCCACTCAGATTTGCCCCTGCAACCATTTGCAAATGGTTGCAGTGGCCAAACCCAAGTAACACTGTGATCCCCTCTTCCCCCTCCCCCCCCATGCACCAAGTCTCAATGTCACTCACTCAATTTTGGCCGTGCCATCCCCCATCCCATCATGATGGAGGGGTCACAGGACCAATCCTGAGTCCTCAGTGGGTGACCTTCTGCTGCTTCTCCTCACTACTGCTGTAGGGTTGGCTCCTGCACCTGGGGTCCCCTGCCCATCCTCACCTCATTTTCAGCCCCCTCTGCTCTGCTTCCTCAGCAACAGCCTCAGCTACAAGTACAAGAGAAGAGAGTAAGTGAGAATGATTAAATTGTGCGTACCATTCAAAAGGTTTCTAGGGGCACCCTTGCTGCTGTATTTACATACATCACTATCTCATTAAAGGGTATTTTAAATGATGTCAGCAGGTTTCTCATTATCTTATTTGCATTATCTTATTTGTATGTTTATATGTATTAGAACTCTGCTTTAACATTTTTTCCCTCCACTGGTATACTTGAACCATAAATACAGTGTACCGGTTATTCACTTAGTTAATGCTGCATATTTTTATCAAGCAGACAATAAAACTAAGCCATACCTGATCATTAAGAAAATTCTATCTTCATTTGGGAAATTAGGATAATTCCACCTGTAGTTTCAAGGCAAACTAAAACTATACCTATTTCTATTACACTTTCAACTTTTCCATTCTTCAAAGATTTTCTAGTTAAAAGAAAAAAAGCTCCTCACTTTTGAGTTTGAACATTTTCTTTTAAGAGAGTCCATGTACTGCTGCTTTAAAATTAACTCTCACCTTGGGGCAAATGGAAACCAATGAAGCAATCAAGCTCCAGTAATGACAATGGAAAATGTTTCACAGACTTTCTATTAAGAACGGAAAAACAGTAATTAAAGTGCTAAAAATGTATTTATGGAAAGTGCAGAAAACACAGGGGTCTGTGATTACCATAAGAAAAATTGGAGTCTTACTTCTGTCTTCCTCTGGCTTTTGCCTATAATAAAGTGATTCATTATAGAAATTAAATAGATTGATTTGGGGTAGGATTTTCAAAAGTGCCTAATTGATTTAGGAGAACGAGTCAATGGGATTTGTGCCCCTAAGTCACATAAGCACTTCTGAAAAGCTCACCCTTGGAAAAAAAAAATCATCATTGGCTGCATTTATTGCATTATTCAGCATAAATATAATGTGGAGAGATGTATTTTCATTTTGTATCCAGGACCCATTCCTACAAACCTTGCTCACATGAGTAGTTTCATTTTATTTCGTAGAACTACCCTAATGAGTAAGTACTGCTCATGAGAATATGGTTGAAATTGTGTTTCAATCTTATCAGTTGCTACCAGCATCAGTTAGAACACTATAATGTGTAATAATGTAACAACTAATTTGTTAATATATTCTGTAAAATGATATACAGAAAGTTCTACTGCAAACTGAGAGTTATGCTGAAGAAAATACATTAATTCAGGCAGATAGGTTTCCTCAGAACATTAATTTTATTTATATTTTTTCCATTGGAACAATGTTCCTTAAATCTTGTGGCTAGTCTTAAAGATTATGAGGTGCCTTCAGTAGGAAAGCTAATGGCGTGCAAATTTTTGTAGTCATAGGGGCTCAATGGAGGATCTAGTTGTTGGAGGCCCAGTACAATTTGAGTTGTTTGACCACTGTCCTACAGGCCTAGCATAGCTTCAGTTGCTTGCTTGACTATTCTGACCCTGTAGCATGACATCTTCCAGTTGGCAGAAACTGAATAACCTTATAGATGTCTCAGTTTCTACATACCCTGGCACATAATAAGACAAAATACAGATACTGCACATAGATAAGGGTGATGGGAACAACAAGTTATCCTTCAACGTCTGGGGGTACACTGTTTTATTGCCAAGGGGCATACTTTTACTCCGCCCCTCCTATCACCAGATGTTGTTTTGACAACCCCAATTATCATGGTGAGAATGGAATGTAGTTAAAGGGTGGAAACCCAATGTAGGTAATTAGCATATATGATAATGAGAGAGAGATAATTAGACGAAGGTTATTTATGGAAGTGTCTAAATGGTGACTTCTTATACCAAGGAGGGCGCTCCATCAACAACTGACTCTGCAGGAGGTGCTGCCAATTGGACCAGAGGATCCATTGACTCCCTGGTGGGCCCCCTGAAGAAAGCCGTTCCTGTATAAAGCCTTCTGAGTAACTGCTTAGCTCTCCAGGCTTAGTGAGTATGATATATTGTAGTTAATTTTAGGATTTTTATCTAACTAGTATATTTATAGAAAGCCTTGCACATTAAACCTTATTGATCTGCAAATCGAGCATACCGTGTCTCATTGGTATCCACACTGATCACAAAGTGTCCAGAATCAACTCTAGTCATTGTGTCCTGGGACAGGAATCATCATTTAGAAAGCCAGGTAAATAGTCTGAGGGGAGAAAATAGCTGTCAGACTAGATGTAGCTCTTTGACTCCCCTCCTCCCCCCGCCCCAACCAGATGTGGGAGAGTGAAGGGAGTGAGATTTTTCTGACTTGAGCTGTCTCCTACCTAACTTATCAGTGGTTTTGTCCTCCTTTTTCTCCCTCCCATTCTTTCTGCTATCTCTTTTCTTTTTTGGCCATCTTCCTCTCACTCTGTCCCTCACTTCCCCATATTTTTGATTGCCTCATCCTTTATGATCTTGTCTTTTACCTTCACATGCCTCCCTTTTAATTCTTACTTTCTTCTCTCTTTCTCAGTTTGTCCATCTCTTGTCCTGTCTCTTTTCCCCACATACACATACATTTGTTTAGCTCAATTTCAGTCTCTCATCCCCGCACCCAAAGGAATGTTTGTCTCATCACTGTTGTGTAGAGTTCATTAGGTTGTCCAAGGTAACAGAAGTCCAATTCAGACTGTTCCATAAAATTGTTCACAAAGGTTGAAATCAAATAGACTGGTTCAAGCAGAATTACTTAAATTGTTAAATTTAAATTCTTTTGTTTAAAGAACTGTTATAAAGAGTCTTCAAGGCTCCTGGTAAAGTTATGGGTTGATAAGATAACAAGATGAAAGATTCTAGAAATGGGAGAAAATATCTATATCTGAACTCACCATAATGTGTTTTGATTGGTTAATGTTAATGGGAAGAGGTTGCCACCCCTTCTTAGACAGTTTGTTTGGGTGTCACTGAATAGGAGCAGGCTGGACACAAATGGACTGGAAGGAGCTGCCACCATCTCCTGGGAACCCAGGATCCACCATGACACCATTGGGCCTACATCATCCTGATCTTGAAAGGCATCCTGACCAGACAAGGTCAGTGAGAGGGAATTGATGACATTGTTATCACCATTCACTTTGGCTTAATCTTCAACAACACCTGACAAATTAGTTTCGTTCCTGCTGTCACCACTCCCTCATGTGTCATTTTTCTTTTCCATCTTATTTCTCTTCTTTCCTTTCTCTCTCTTTTCATCTTTTGTTTTGATAAGGGTCTAGCTTAGGCCACCAAGACTGCATCTTTAGCTACACAGTTGGGAGCTCATGACTAGGCAGACAGTGAAAAAGCAATGCCTTAAACAGAGTGATGTTGGTACAAGTTGGCCAGGTCTTGGAACAGATAAGGCCACATACTCGGGAAAAGTTTCTCCTATATTGGGATTGCAAGAGAGAGTCAGTCCCAGAAACAGAAGCCATATTTTCTGTTTTTGATGGTCTTTTCTCTCCTTTTGGGCATGTCTTTTTTTTTTTTTCTCTCAGAGGAAACACATTCAGATTTCAACAATAACAGCAACAACAGCAGCTGCGGCACATCTCAACTAACTTCTCTTTTCCTCAAAAAGGACAGTTAATACTGTTTCCTCTTGACCCAGGGAGCTAGCCAATATTCGGGACCTTCCTGGAATTTTCTACTAGGAGAAGCTGGTTATGCAAGTCAGGTATATTCTATTGTATAATCCAGTTTATTTACAGAGAATGCACACAAACCCCTGTTTGGGAACACAGTAGGAACAAACAACAGAAGGCAGTTTCTTGCTCACAATCTTTAAGTCTGTCCATCCAGCCAGTACTCTGCCCAAAAGAAGCTCTGTCTCTTGGCTTTCTTTTAGGACCATACACACACTGCTTCTCTCACAGTCTCCTCACTTTCTGATTTTTTACACATACATACACATGCACACATCCCTGCAACAAAATCATTGCCCCAGCTCCTGCATTTACAATCAGTCTCCAGGGAAACCCCGCAGGACACATGGCTCAGCTTTACGCAGGCCTTTCCATACCTTGGTGGTGGCATCTATTGCATCACCTAGCGTTAAACTAAGAGGCATTTAAATGTTCTCTCAATTTGCTTGAATGAAAGGTGGCCAGCATGTTCATCAGCTTCACTGAGGTCTGTGATTACCAACAGGTCAGACAAAGGGTCTAACTACATTTCAAGCTGGGGGGGTTGTGATTCCTATCTTGAACAGATATACTTGCACATGGTTTGATTGAGCTAGCATGCTAAAAATAGAGCGTATCCACTGCCATGTCATGCCATGTGAGAGACTAGCTTCCCCAAATCCATGCCTGTCAGAGGTGTTAGGCACTTACGTGTGCAGCTCCTGCTCCTTTTTTCCACTGCCATGACTGTGACTCTGGGACCTCTTGATGCCAACTGCTCGAGGGCACAGAGGGGATGCACAGAAGGGATGAGGTTTTGCAGGTATCCCCTAGATCAGGAATATGCATAAGACACCAAAGGGTGGCATGTAAGGTCTGTAATGAGAACCAGTAGTTTACTTGTCATCATAGTCATTTTGAAACATAAGTATGCGCAATATTTAAGATTCATAACCATAGTCTGCATATGTGTCTAATAATGACAGTCAAATTAAGATCATTACAAGCTTTCATAAAAGACTTTACTTGATACAATTGTATAGTACAACAACATTGCTGATTCATCCCTTGTTCTCTGCCTGGAGTACCTGGCTCCTGATCATAACATGCTTTTGTGACAATTTTATTTTACATGTAACTATATGTTTCCAATACTGTCACTTGCTACTTCTAGAATCTTTATACTTTGTTTAAAAAAAAGCTTTTACTGGTTTTCACTATAAACATATCTAAGGCCTGGTCTACACTCAAGAGTTAGGTCAACCCAGCTACATTGCTCAGAGGTGTAAAAAATTCACAGCTGTTTGGGGCAGGACTGTCTCATACAACAGGTATGAACAATGCCTAGCACAATAGGGCCCCAATCTCTTTTGGGGTGTGTAGGTGCAACTGCAGTACAAATATGTTAATAATAGGGGATAAAGGTTGCTGGGGTGCAGTCCTGCAAACTATTGTTGTGCATGGCCCTAGTGACTATCCTCCAAAGTGTGAAACCTCAGTAACCAAAATAAGATTTTTGTGAGACAAAAATCCCCAAATGGTTCTGTAACAACATGATGTCAATTATTTTGCCTCTTGTGATATTTTTCCACACAGTTCTATGACAGAATGTCTCTGGTGGCAGCATCCGACAACAAAGTTAAAACTGGCAGGAAGAAGAGGGAGTAAGTAGAGGAAAAAGGACACTCAGAAAGAACAAAAATAAGGCAACAAGAGAAAAAGGGAGGAGACAACCAAGGTATGGAGGACATAAATGGCCCAAGAATTTCTAATGTTCCCTGCAGTTCCATTTCAATATATATATTTTTTTTTTTACAATTTCCCTTACATTGATTTATAAAAATAAGGCACAAAATAAGCTCGGTAGAATTCACACCCGACAAATATGTGAACTCTCTTAGGAAGCAGTAGAGAAGCAGATTTGCTGCAGAAACCTATCAACCAACAATAGTAATAAATCTATTAAGGACACAGAGAAAGGCAAAATAGTGTAAGTTCAGTGCATATTAAATATTGGAAACTCAGAAAGCAGGAACTTTTGAAATGCCTGTAACAATTTCTGTATAGTACCAGCAGGCCTACATATATCTGACAGTTTTTTTTAAACTGAGTATGAAGCTCTGGTGCGGAGAGGAGAATGGATGAATAACATTACAAACCATGAAATAGTGGGGATCAATGCATTTTAGCATAGTCTTTCTTATTTAATTTCTAGGAAGTAGCTCTAGTTTCATCACTGACGGTATCATTTACACTGGCCACAAATGTGAGCAAAGAACACCTGAAATTGCCATAGCTCTGAACTGTTTATTTTTAACAAATCCATTTTCAGGCAGACATTATAGTTTGAAGTTTTAAAACTCAGATTCAACTTGAAAGAGAAACATCTTGCATTAAAGAAATAAACCATTACCTCCTTCTACTCATCTCGCCATCCAATCCCTTCTGCTCCAGTCACCATTTCAGTTTAATATGCTCTACAGACAGCCGCTGCAATTTCAAACTCCCTGCTCTCACAGTCAGAGACAGTGGAAATGGAATTGTCAGTAATGAAAATGGGGGTGCCTGCTATGCATTAAAGTATATGCTAAAATGAATTGAGCCCTACTATTTAGCAGTATATAATGTTATATAAAGTCTTATTGTACATACAGATGCAGAGTTCCTGGAGTTAAACTGTTGGGTGGCATTTAAAATGCTTTTTATATGTAAATAGTAAGAAAAATTCCATTTAATTTTTTTTACAATTTCCCTTACATTAACTAATGGATATAGTGCAGGGCAATGTGGCTGTCAAGTCTTGCCCAACCTAAATTCTGCTGACATGTTTTATTTTATACACAACACATGGATTGGGATTCTTGTTATCTAGCCAGGTTGCTCCCTCAGCAATAACAAAAAAATCTACAGAATATGGTTTGCTACTCGGAGGTTTTATTAGATGAGTGAGATTTCAGGTTTGGATGGCCAGCTCATGCTCACCAGGAAGTTTAAAGAGGTTCTAAATTCAAACATTTAAAATTTCTAAAAGGTAGTGACAGATTGTGCCCTGAACAGTGTCCTAGTATGGGGTGGGGAAAAGGGAAAAAGGATCTGATTCAAAGCACATTAAAGTCAAATGGAGTTTTTACATTGACTTCAATGGACTTTGTGTCAGGGCTAAATAGCCTAACCTCTCTTTGTGCCCCATTGCAGGCCTGTGCACACTGCAATCCTGTCCTGAGTACAAAGACAATATAAGGAGAACATTCACAGTAGAGCTAGTTCCCCCAAAGTAGAGGAAGGAGAGGCACAGTTATTCCTTCAGCCTGGCTACAAAATCTGTGTGACCCAATGTGCCTAGAGTGGCCCACCTGAAAATACAAAGGTCAGGGCAGGCTACAAAAACGAGAACAGATTCTCCCAAAACTGGTGGTTAACACTGAAGTTAGATTCACCCACTAGTCACAAACAATGCTCCTGATTCCCCACACTGGTTATCAAGAAGCTAAAACAAGAAGTTACACAGCCCCCTTTATTGCATTTCAGTCTCTGATTCCCAATCAGCAACCAGATCCAGTAAAGTGAGAAGTTATTTAAAACTCTGTTCACTGTATAAAATGTTCTTCGGATCCCCAAAGAGTCAGCCACATTACCGGATCAATACTAGTTTGGATCTTACCCAAAATACCATGCTGCCAGACAATCCTTTAGCATCTAAAACTAAAGGTTTATTGTAAAAGAAAAGAAACAAACAAGAAGAGAGATGTTAAATGATCAAAGCAATCAGATACATACATATGACTTCAAAGTCCATATATATCAGATTCTTAGCAGTATTGGTGAGTTTGCTGGCTTTTAAAGTTCCTCTGCAGCACATCCAGTACATGGATGGGTCTGTCAATCCTGTATTTAAAGCTTCAGATGTAGAGAAATTAATCCAGAGGTAAGAAGCAGGAATGAAGACAAGATGGAGATGGTGCAGCTGCCTTTTATATTCTTTGCCATGTTGCTTGTCCCAAACAAAAGTTCACAGCACATGGGCATGGAAGAGCACTTGGAGTCCCCTGTCTCTACATGTCCTGGTGACTCATAGGCATAGCCCCTTCTTCTGTCCCTGGGCCCATTGTCCTTGATGGGCCATCAAGCAGGCTGGATAGTGCTGATGCTAATCTGTCTGGGGATGTCACCCAGTAGCACAGCTTTGAATTTAGGTGCTTGAGGTGGGGAGTTAAGCACCTAAGTTTTTTTGTGGTTCTAAGTCACTAAGGTGTAAATGATATTAAACCCACAGAAAATTGTTTGCATAGAAACCCACATTTTCCTGAAAAATATTAAAAAGGATTTAAAGACTGGATAAAAAATCCATTCATATATACAATGTCTCTGAGAGTCCATAGCATAATCTATTACCAAATAATCAAGGAGTTATTTTTTTTTAAATCAATATAAGTAATCCATTTGCTAATTTGAAAAAAAATTACAAAGTTGATTTTAAAGCAGCATGAAATCTGTGACAGAAAACTTAAAGATATTCACAGTTAGGGGTAAAATGTATTATGTACCTTCTTTATAGGGATCTCTTCTTTTGTCTATAACCATAATAGACAAGTCTCTCAAACAAGGGTGTTTTCAGGTCTGACATGGTGAGATGATGAGCACCTCCTACAGTACAGAGAGCCGTCAATCAGTGTCCAACACCTCTCAGGACTGGGTCTCTAATGAGCTTGAAAATTGTGTTTCAGCAATTTGTATTTGTACTGTAGGTGAGTCAGAAAGTTTTTTGGCTTTGCAGTTACAGAATATAAAACTTCTAGGGAGAAATCTTGGTCCCTTTGAAGTCAATGGCAAAATTCCCACTCATTTCAATGGAGCCAGGATTTCACCGTTAAAGTCTTTTATTCTTATCTAACCTTTGTAGTGCCTCTATGCATGATTTTGACCTCAGACATTCTGGTTTCACACCAGTGTAATTCAGCTGATTTTAGTGAAATCATTCCTGATCTAAATCAATGGAACTGAAGACAAAAATCAGATTTTAGTCTGATTTTAGTTTTAATCTCAAAATCACATGCCTGACAATGCCATGTCTGTTTGAGCCACTTTTTGCCTTTTTTTAAAAAAAATCTGAGAATAGCACATTATTTTTCACATGTATCTTTTTTTTTTTTTAAATTAAAGACACCCTGATTGGCAGGATACATGTACACCATTTAGTGTGACAAATGATTTTTAAACCCTCCTTCCCCCCCCAAAAAAAAAAAAATCAAAGAAAAATAAGACTCCTCCAATCAAATTCCCATCCACTCTCAGCCATGGGGGGGACAAAAAGTCTGTCACATTACGCTTAAATAACAGAGTGGCAGATAAAGTTTTTCACCCAACTCGCTGTCTGCCTTTACAGAGACAGAGGGTTTTTTTTTTTTTTTTTTTTTGTAATAATCTTAATTTATTTTACTCATTGTGAAATATAAATTAACAGATTAACTTTAAACTGTCAGAAATCAAAACAAGATAAAGATTCATCTTCTATTAATATATCAATGTCTCCCTTGAGGATTCTTTTTGCCCATTGGAACTCCTAGTTCACTTTACTAGTTATTGGTGCTTTCTCGGTTTGGAGATATTTTTTACTGGATTTTATTCCAGTTGGTTAGCTAATTTTACCTGACATGTTGGTCTCGATACTTGTATCTTTTTGGAAGACAGAGACATTTTCTGTTTAAAATACACTGTTTGAAAGATGTATGTTTTTATATAAATTGCTTACTTTAGGGAACCATAGAAATATAGGGCTGGAAGGTACCTCAAGAGGTCATCAAGGCCAATCCCCTGCACTGAGGCAGGACTAAGTCTGCTTAGACCACACCTCACAGACATTTGTCTGACCTGTTCTTAAAAACCTCAGATAGCAAGAATTCCACAACCTCTCTAGGAAGCCTATTCCAGTGCTTAACTATTCTTATAGTTAGAATTTTTTTCCGAATTGCTAACCTAAACCTCCTTTGCTGCAGATTAAACCCATTACTTGTTGTCCTATGTCAGTGTCCTATGTCTACCGTCAGTGGACGTTGATTGTTCTCTATCATGGTCCTCTTTATAATACCCCTTAACATATTTTAAAAGCATTACCAGGTCCACCCCACCCACCCCCCAGTCTTAGGCTACAGATACACTGACGACAACAAAGTCGCCGCCCTCAGATCGACTTCTCTGGATCGACTGAGCTGTCAGTGAAGACCTACTCAGTTGATCCAGAAATCAATGTACTAAGACCACCGTCACAAGGGGCGTAGCGCTGCATCAATGGGAACACGGTTCCCGTCGGCGCAGTGCAGTGAAGACAGCATGCAGAAGAGAAGTCGACGGGAGTTACGCAAGTTTTTTGTGTTGCTTGCTTAACTCCTGTCGACTGCCACCAAATCTCGGAGATAAGTGTAGACAGGGTCTTATTTTCTCAAGACTAAACACGCCCAATTCTTTAAACAGTTCCTCATAGATCAGCTTTTCTAAATCTTTTATCATTTTTATTGTTCTCCTCTGGACTCTCCAATTTTACCAATTATCTTTTCTAAAGTGTGGCACCCAGAACTGGACACAGTACTTCAGCTGAGGCCTGACCAGTGCTGAGTAGAGCAAGACAATTACCTCCTGTGTCTTACATACAACACTCCTGGTAATACATCCCCAAATGATACATTAGTCCTTTTCTCAGCTGCATCATCCTGTTGACTCATATTCAATTTGTGATCCATTATGACCTCCAGATCTGTTTCAGCTGTATTATACCATTTTGTATTTGTGTATCTAATTTTACCTTCCTAAGTGTATTATTTTGCATTTGTTTTCATTAAATTTCATCTCAATTTCAGATTAATTCTCCAATTTGTCAGTCATTTTGAAGTCTAATCCTGGCCTCTAAAGTGCTTGCATTGCCGCTCAGCTTGGTGTCATCCACAGATTTTATAAGCATATTCTCCACTCCATTATCCAAGTCATTAATGAAAATATTGATTAGTACTGAACCCAAGACAGATCCTTACAGAATCCCACTAGATACATCCACTCAGTGTGACACAGAACAATTGATAACTACGCTTTGAATAGGTTCTTTCAATCATTTGTGCATCCACCTTATAATACTTTTATCTAGATCACATTTCCTTAGTTTGCTTATAAGAATGTCATGTGGTACTGTGTCAAAAGCCTCACTAAAAGTCAAGTTATATCACATATAGAGCTTCCCCTAAACCACTGGCCTAATAATGCTGTCAAAGAAGGAAATTAGGTTAGTCTGGCATGATTTGTTCGGACAAATACATTTTGGCTATTCCTTATAACTCTATTATCCTCGATGTACTTACAAACTGATTGTTTAATAATTTCTCCAGGCCTCTGGGACCTTATCCATCCTGTATGAGTTCTCAAAGATAAATGCTAATGGTTCTGAGATTGCTTCAGCTAGCTCTTTAAGTACCCTAGGGTGACTTTCATCAGATTGTATTGATTTGAATACACATCTAACTTTTCTAAGTATTCTTTAACCTGTTCTTCCGCTAATTTGGCTTATGTTCCTTCCTCCTTGTTGTTAATATTCATTGTGTTAAATGTTTGGCCACCAATAAACTTTTCAATGACGATTGAAGCAAACTGTTTTGCATTAAACATCTCAGCCTTCTTGATATCATCAGTTATTAACCCTCCTTCCCTGGTACATAGAGGATCTATACTTCCCATCAGCTTTCTCTTGATCCTAATGTAGTTCAAGAACCTCTTCTTCTTGCCTTTTATGTCCCTCGATAGGTGTAACTCATTTTGTGCTTTAGACTTTCAGATTTTGTCCCTATGTGTTTGTGCTATTCTTTTGTACTCCTCCTTAGTAATTCATCCATGTTTAGATTGGACTTTCTTTAGATGCCTTAGGGAGCAACTGCCACCATTGAAAACTGGCTTTTACACCCTTCTCTCTGCCTTGCTCTGCTTCTTGTTTATGTAGTTATGTAATTATGTCCTTAGAGGTGTTTAAGGCCTAGCTTAACAGAGCCCTGGCTGGGATGATTTAGTTGGGGTTGGACCTGCTTTGAGCAGGGGGTTGGACTAAATGACCTCCTGAGGTCACTTCCATCCCTAATCTTCTATGATTCTATTAATTCAGCCCCGAGGGTGGGGCAGGGCCTTGTTGATTATGTAAGCCCCAGCCTGTCTCATCTTTTTTTTCCTATGCACTCTTTCACAAAGGGGTGTTCTTTCTTCCCCTTGGGTTTCTTAATCTCTTCTAGATGGATTGCCCTCTTTTTGACTTCCTGGGATCTGTGGTCTGGGAAGTAGGAGACTCAAAGTGGTAGTCAGCCCCACCATGCCAATGGAGAGCTCACATGGCTGGTGCTGCTGCTACCACCTGAAACAGGGGTGGGTCATGGCACAGGAGCCATGCAGGTGTGAATTTAGGGCTGTGGATTGGTTTACAGCCCTTATAAAAATCTTCATTTACAAACTTCCTGGACATTGTCATTGCATTTCATTCAAGATTTATATTTTATATATTTGTTTGAGCTTACACAACTATCTCAATATTATTTCTCCTATAATTTAAATCAAAATTCATATGTTTTATCCTCTGACTTCAAAGTGGCTGTCTCCTTATTTAAATAAAGTCATTAATAGACAATCACTACAGTTTTAAACATATACTAGGTAAATCAAAGCATGCAAATCAAAACATGCTGGATGAAAGCTTGGCCCCATTGAATCAATGGGAATTTTGCAATTGGTTTCAGTGAGGTCAGGATTTCACCCTCTGTTTTAATAAAACATATTTTAGTTTAGGTTACAGTGTCATGCTTATAAAAATCAATTAACCTATCAGCAATTTTTAAAAATAATTATTATATCAATATTTAAAAGAAAACAATCTTATCATTGATATATATTGGCTTGTTACATGCTAAGATTTTGAATGAACTAAAAAAAGAAATCATTCTCTTACTTTAAAATATAAAAAAGGCAGAGGATCCCTCTTTACTGTAGCTCATTAAAATGCAAATACAATCTTTAACCTTGATTTGTCAACAATTAACTCATTAAAAAGAAAGCAAATATAATTGGTAAAAGTTATAGTTTTTGATTGCTCAATTAAGCAAATCTTAACTTTTTCACTCGAATGAGCTCTTTTTAATACAATCAGGAAATATAACCCCAAAACAGAATATTAAAAGTCATGACAGGTGAAGGAAATGTTCAACACACAAGTGTAAATATAAAGATTTTCTTAATGTATTAATTACCACCAAATACGTATGAATTATATATGGGGTTTTTAATGCTACACTAGTCCCTTTAACTTTCATTTCTTGAAAGCAGAGGTGAGCAGGAAATGGTTTTCCCCATCCTGTGAATATCTTTGACATTCCTATTCTCATCAGGATGAAACTGAGACCATTCCAAGTTTTTCAATGAAAAACCAGAGCAGACCCTCCCTGAATAGCCTCATGGTTATGACACGTGGGAGGTTAGATTTGAGTCCTTGCTCTGCCTGTTTCAGAGCAGGAACTTGAATCTAGGTCTCCTATATTCCATGCAAGTGCCCAAGAAGCAGGCTATTTTTGGATAGGACACACTTTCTCTGACCAGAAATTCCATTCTGGATCAGAGAAATCTTCCCCTATTAAAGTTTCTTCAAAACTTGACTATTCCCACAAAAGCTTTTGGTTCTAACAAATCAGCATTTTCCTGACAAAAATAAGTTATCAAAATTCCTGATTAGCTCAGCTAAGCATTTAAGCTTAACAGCTTTATAGTCATTATTTTTTTGCATTTTATTTTTATATATTTTGTCCACATTTTCCGAAGCGTTCGACACCTATGATCAGGGACAGGCTTTCAAAGAAGCTCAGTTCCTATTTCTGCACCAAAGTGCACTCAGATTGGGAGCTGCCAAGTACTGAGTATTTTTGAAAATCTGAATCTTATTTATGTGACTGAATGAGAACTGAGCTCTTTGGAAATTCAGGTCCTGTGAATACTCATTACTTATATGTAATAAATATATCCCAAGTAGTTCTGAGATGTAATTGACAGGTATGTTTCTTGATTTCTTAATACTATGTTTGTAGTATCAATGATATAGTACATAGAGTAAAATTGTATCTTTGTGTCCATTTGCACTGAAGTATTCAGTTAGAGGAGATTTAATGAAGTGCTGGGATTTAGAGATTACTCTATCATTTCTTAAATATCCAAAGTAAGAGCTGATCGTTGCCTTTTCTTTATTTTATGTGAAATTCATTGTACTTTTTGCAGAAAAAAAATCAATAAGCCTTGCTGTCACTGTAGATGCAGATGTTGTTCCTAGCATTTAAATGAAGTTCTAGGACCATTTCTGTGCTTAGTGGTATTTGCACATAGTAAAATGCGAGAGCATGATTATGCTCTTTGATGTCTCATTTGTAGATTCCACTGTGCTGTTGGCTGGATTATCTCAACTACCATCAAGTGTGAGTTGAAAGACAATGGATGGATTTTCCAAGATTTCACAGCTCTATTAACTTGTATCATTTCCCCTAAAGTGTAGCAATCCCTGCATTCAGTGCAATATTCATCACAGTAGCCTGCAGTAGCATCCAGCTGTGTTCAAGCAGCAGAGAGCTGAATGTGATAAAGCATTATTTACTGATAAATGCTTCTGTCTAGATTCTAGTACTTTCTGGTTCCAATGTAAGTACAGAATAGATGGGTCGACATTGCTGCAACTAAAAACCCACAGTTGGCCTGTGCCAACTGACTCAGGCTTACGAAGCTCAGAATAATGGGCTGCTTAATTGCAGTATAGATGTTCAGGCTTGGGCTGGAGCCTGAGCTCTAGGATCCTGATGTTATGGGCTGGGATCCAAGTGGTCTGGCCTAGTAGTCAGAGCTGGAGTCAGGTCTAGTGGGCAGAGCAGGCATCCAAGTTAGGGAATGAAGCCAAGGGTCAACACCAGAGTCAACTGCCAGTTACCAGAGCCATGGATCAAGCCACAGTCAGAACCAGGAATCAAAGCTGAGGGTCAGAGCCAGGGTCAGATGCCAAATGCCAGAACCACGGGTCAAGCCGCAGTCAGAGTCAGAAGTCGCATGCCATGGTCAAGCCAGGACTGATCACTGAGGTTTGGTCTTGAGGCGTAAGGGCTGGAGGAGAGGCAAGTATCAAGCACAGAGTAGGAACACCGTGGGAACAGGAGTGAAGGCAGGGGTAAGGCAGGAGCCAGGAGCAGAGAGGGATCCAGGAACACGTTTGGGTGCAGGATGCAGGCACAAGCAGGGTCCAAGGCAGCCACAACAGAAAACCACCTTCCTATTCCTCCTCTGGGCTTAAATAGTGTAGTTAGACCAATCAGTGGATCTGGGCGATCCTCCAGTCACAGCGCCCCTAGGCGGTGCATTGGCTAGAGCTATAGCCATAGTAACTTCTCAGGCCCGTGGTTTCAGTAGCCACTGGGTGGAGGCCGGGAGTGGCAGCTGTCTGGGGACTCCCAGACCTGCATTCAAGACTTGGGACATTACACTTGTGAGTGGGGAGAGTCAAGTGCTTAATTTATAGTGAAAAAGATGCTGAGGCTCAAGCAAATTTTACACATTCATAACTGATGCAGGAAACCCAGAGGAGAAAGGGCTATGAACCGCCAAGTCTAGAGGTGCCGGGGCTTAGCTCTGGCAAACCCTGACACAAATTAAGCAATGGGATGGTCTCAGAGCTTGTACTGCAAGAGTCCAAATCAGTTGGCATGGGCCAGCCGCAGGAGTCTAATTGCAGTGTAGACATATCCAATTTGGGATGAGTCTGCTAGACCTGATCTACACCAAAAAGATAGATGGACTTAGCTACATTGCTCAGGGGTGTGAAACATTTCACACCTTCTGTGACTTAGTTAGGTCAACCTAACCCCCACTGTTGATGCAGCTAAGTTAACAGAAGAATTCTTCTGTTACATAGCTAGTGCCTCTCAAAGGAGTGAATTTACTTCAATGATAGAAAAATTGCTGTAGTAACTGTCTACATTACGGTAGTATAACTGTATTGCTGCAACTTGCAGAGTAAACATAGCCTTACTACCAAGACAGAGTTCTGCTGAAGGAGAGATACAATATTAGAACTAGCAATTGTGAAAACTTTTCCATCAAGTCATTTTAGAATAATTTATCCCAACAGACATTCTTTCTTTTTTGTACCTGCAATCCTACATGCAGCAATACCAGTAAAGTCAAAGGGTAACTTGATCAATCTGTCTGAATACTGTATATAGTGTTTACTGTATACAGTGTTAGTCACCATAGTACCTGCTATTCCTTACGGATCAGTTGGGTATTGGTTAGTAATTCAGCTATTTTTAACCCATCTTCTCAATTCAAAAGAATATCATAGCATTCACTTTCTTTATCAGACCCCCAAGCACATAACATTCCCCATATGCTCTCTCAAATCCAGTAAGACTGCTTCTACGAATGACTCTGCTTCAGCCTATCAATATCATTTGCTCCCCAAAGGGGAGGTTCTGTACAGAGGGGGCCATTGCAGAATATAGTAGGGACAGCTAGACAAAATCCTACAAATGTTTGCAAAGTTTGCATTTCATCCTTAAAGGCCACTGTGACCTCCAAGCAGCATCCTGTAACCTCCATATTCATCCTTCATTTATAATTATGATATGTTTCTTACAAAGCAAGCTGTGTAAGCTATCATAGGAAAAGTCAGGATCTGCTAAAACCCATTCTGCTGCCAACGTACGTGTATCATTAGTATGTATTAAGTTATAAGATTTTACTGTATAGTTGTTAAAAGAAACATGTGATAGGTTTAAAAAATTCTTCTATAAAAACAGTGGCCCTGCTCAGGAGGGTGTTAAGGGACTATTATGATCAAAGGGAGCTGTAATTGTAATCAAAGGATTTACAATACAATGACAATTGCACATGACTATACAATGCAGATTGCTCAACCCTATAATTCAGCTACACAAGGTGACACCAAGGCCAGAGAGGGGGAAGTATTGAGTAACCCTGTGACTCAACAGAACCCACCTGGACATGCCTGACTAATGTCTACTAGGCACATGGTCAAAGGATATAAAATAAGGAACAGGGGCTGCATAGCTTGTCCTTTCTCCTCCCCTCAACTACACTGAAAGCAACAGGAATGTTGGAAAACAGAAACTGATCCTGCATTTCAGGAAGAAGCTCGTGCATTGAGAACTATAACATCTAGTGGGATGAGAAAACTGCTTACTCTAGATACTGCTTAGCATTAAAGGTTTAAGATTTAGATTGCATGTTTCTCTTTCATTGCTTTGGTACCTATCTCTGATCTCTTATGCCTGCCACTTCTACTCACTAAAATCCATCTTTCTGTAGTTAATAAATCAGTTTTATATTTTACCTTAAAAGAGAGTGTATCTTGGTTGAAGTGTTTGGAAAAATATTAGCTCAGTTAACAAAAGCTGGTGTCTGTCTTCACACTGAGGGAGGGAAAATCTGGGTAATAAACTGGTCAGGCTTCTCACCAGGGCAGGACAGGGCTACTTTGGGTTGCAAGTCAGGGAGCTGGAGTGAACTGGCTGGTGCCTCTCTCTATGAGATTTGTGAGTGGCTCTGGGAGCATTCCTGCAATCTAGCTGGGTATAGGGCTTCACATGCTGTTGGGCTGAGTGACAACAGCACCTAGAGGGGTTTGCTGCTTGTCACTAGCAAAACATTGCGAGGGACAGCCCAGGCTGGAGAGTTAAGGTGACACAGCAGTACCCCAGTCCCAGGTTGTAACCAGGGGGACCCCGTCACAGCCACTTTATCCTAAACTCATGCAGGGAATTTGAATCTAACTCCATTATCATTCTTAACTGATTGAAAAAATGAAATCACATATTTGGAATCAGTTCTTGTCTTTCCCTGGACAAGGCCATGACATTGTGTGCTGAGAAGCGGATTGCCTAAAGTCACTATTGTGGTCCCACAACACCTGGAATTCCCAGAAGAAAAAATCCACTGGTTGTAGAGTTGATTTTTCACCTAAGAGCAAGGCTGAGAAACTGGCCCCCAGTTTTCAAACAAATTAAGTCTAAAGAAAACAAATAATCATATATTAAATACCTACTTTGACCACTACATATTGTAAGGCTGTATATGCACAGCATAGACACTCCACAATTCAAAGTGTTTACTTTCAGGTATGGTATTTGTTTGTGAAATATTACATAGGTCTCCTAGACTTTACACACCAAGCCTTCAAGAGGCAATGGCCCACTGTTTAGGGCTGTTACAAGGTTCTAGCAAAAATAAATAATCAACAGGGAGTTACCCTACCAAGTGAGACTATTGCAAAGGAGCAGCATGTTACAGAAAATATCACTATTTTATATCTAAGTGACAAAAATTGTTAATGCTACAACCATTAGTTGTACAACCATTAGTACCAAGTGTGTACTAAGAATGTCATCAGAACAAGAATTGATCAGTCAAACTGAAAAATATTAAATTGCTTTTCTGCAGAGCTATGGGTTCTGATCCCCTTTCACAATCAAAAGTCCCACTGAAGTTAATTGGAGTGACGCAAACAATGCAAGATCAGGTACATGCAGCAGATCCATGTCTCAGAGACTAGACTACACTAGAGCGCTTACAGCAGCACAGCTGCAGCCATGTAGCTGCCCTGCTGTAATCTCCCTAGTGCAGCTGCTGTAAATCAGAGGGAGAGAGCTCTCCTGTTCACTTAATTAATCCATTCCCAACTAGTATCAACAGCTCTGTTGGCAGGAGAAGCTCTCCCACCAACACAGCACTGTCCACATCGGCACTTAGGTCTGTGTAACCTATGTCACTCAACAGAATGGCTTATTCACACCCCTGAGCAACATAAATTATGCTGACATAAGTGGTAGTGTAGACAGCCTCAGATGGGGAGGAACTCAGAGAATTTATATTCTCCTTGATAACATAAATTAGAATAATATTGGGACAGATTTGTCAGGGAGTTCACTTTGTTAAGTGGTTACCATTCATGGCTTGAGTAGAAGTGTAAACTAACATGATGCATGCAGATTAGCTTTGATTTGATTGTCTATATTCTGCTTAGAGGGAATAATGACACAGTTTATGTCTTCATCTGTACCTTTATAACTGCTGGCAGGTATAATTGCTGGCAGTCCTTACTGCCCAATCCAGGAAACACTTATGCGCATACTTCACATTAAGCACTTGAGTAGTGCAATTGACTTCTTTGGGACTGCTCCCACTCATTGAGTTAAACTAAGTATGTGCATGTTTGCAGCATTGAGACCTAAGCGAAGAATTGAAATTTCCCTCCCCCTATAGAAGAGAGATTTAGCAATTCAGCCACATTCAAACACAAAAAAACAAAGACTAAGGGGCTATAAAAGATACTGTTTATTATTTTATTATCTAGATATTGTTAGCATTATGGTAGGTGTTCAATGACTTTTTAATATGTAGCCCATAGAGCTAGGTTGCCTTTATTATATACATTGCTTTCCATTATAATCAGCAATAATGCAAGAAACCTACCAGCCTGTATATTGTAAGACAGAAACTTTAAACAGATAAATGGCCCAAAGAAAACTCCCAAGAACTGAGGAGCTGAAAATAGAGTGTTTAAGAAGAATTTCTAACCCCAGGTACGTGATCCAACCACAAGAGTATTATGGGAACAAATTGACATACATAACAGGTACATGAGCTACATCCATGGATACCTAACCGCAAGAGGGCCATGGTAACGAAGTGACTTTTATGATAATAAATTGAGATCATTGATATACTAACCGATAAAAGACGAACACTCCAACATTAGTAAGGTGAGAAAATACAAATAAGGAAAAGGGGAAAATCCTCTACTAAATTTGCATCCAACAAAGTGGCGTCAGAGTATGACATTATAAAAGTGGCATTCCAGTCTTGGTGCGATAGGAGAAAGAAATGTAGTCCTTGGAAGGTGCTAGAATGATGGCCACTGGTGATGAAGGGGAAGGTGATGGTGATGAGGAAGATGATGGCTAACATTTCAGGTTGTTATACAAGGAATGGTGTGAGTATATGGATGTGCAGATATACATTCTATAGTATTTCTATCTACCTTATTGAGTTCAGGTGTTTGTGACTAACTGTATTAATAAGCTATTTGTAATTATAGCAGAGTTCCTATAGTTTGACTGTTGTACACATTGGGGTGCCCAACTATATAATAATTTGAATAATACTGGGCCTGATCTTGGGACAAGAACCTGTCAACCCTCAAAGTGGTGTAAGGCTTGAGGTTGTTTTCAGCTAACAAGTTGTAGGCTGAAACTCATTTAAATGAAAACACCTGAGCCTCAAGGACAATGGCTAGTGTAAACATCTGATGGCTCAGGAAGCCAGATGTCCTCTTAGTGATTCTAATTCCAATGAGAAAAGTACATTTGCTTTTAGAATTTCTGTCTCATCTGCCACCTATCTGTAAGGACCCTCCCACCCCTTTCTTCCTACTGCACCCCAAGTGTAGCCCTAGCATCCTTGAGTAAATAGGATGATTAAAGTGTCTCTGCATGTATGTAATGACCATTATCACTGTTGTTCTCTCCAGGTGGGACAATGTCTGTACTTGTAAGTGAATAGATAAAGAATTTAAAACGTACTATGTAATCGAAAAGAAAGTGTATATAATTGACCACTGTATGTAACACCAGGAAGTTGAAACTGATTTATCAGACTTCCCAGTATCGTGAATAAACCCCTTTAGTATTATCTGTGCTGCCTGATTCTTGGAGAAAGAATCCCTCATGCTTTACAGTTGTAACTGGGGATTCTTAAGTAACCAATATAATCTATAGATCAGGCTACAAATATCAGCGAGATAAAACAGAAGCTAAAACTTTAGTCACTTCATAAAAGCAAATATATAAAATTGCATTTGAAAATGCAAAACTACTAAAAAAAGTAAGAGAAGCTCTCTCTTTACTCTGCTAGAAACCTTGTTAATATAAAGCTATTTTTAAAATTCCAATATAGCAAGTCCAAAGGAGGAAACATTTAAAAGGCTGGGTTGATCCTAGAATGATTTTTTGGGCCTCTCTCAATGCTTTTAGCAAGGGGATGCTGGATCATGATGATATTGGCTCTTCTACGACTGTGCATTCAAGCCTCTCACTTTGGGAGCCACGTCCTGATAAATAATACATAAAGGAACCATCCTATCCAGATACACATCTGAATTTTCTTCCTCCTGTGCTTGGACAACAGCTCACACCACACATATTACTTTGTAAACACATATTCAAATGTGTAGTCTTCAGTCAAACTATTCAGGTAAGAAACATTTTTCTGGATCAGACCCTAAATGAGTCAATAGAGTGTAGTAAATGATACTGTATTGCTACTGGCTCTCTATTATAAGTATAAAGAAATTTTCACCCTGGGTAACACAGACATTCCCAATTTACCCCATTTCCAGTGATAGTTTTCTATCGTCTGTGAAGCTCATTATTCATAAAGGTCTCCAAAAATGAAATTCCCTTTCATTGTTATATTGATAGTCTCTTTGTACTTTGCATTTGCAGAGTCTCCTACAATGATTAAAATAAATTTGGTGAGATTATACAATGAACTTTTTATTCTCAGTGTAATAGAAGATATAATTGTGTGCTGCTATGCATTGGGCATTATTTGCACAGAATCACTGAAGTGGATCCACTGGTCTCCAACTAATTTGTCTACTAATGTTTTCCTAGTACACAAAGCAACATCCTGCAGTCAGAGTTCTTCATAAGTGTAATCCGTAAATAAATACATAATAGACCACTAAATACAGCACTGTTATGTGGCCTCTCTTTCAGGCATTTTATGTAAATAAGAAAATTAAAGGGAAACAATGGTATAAAAATTGTGTATTATACTTTTTTCTTAATGTACAAGTTTCTAATTCAAGGGGCAGGTTTCTCAAAGGCCTCATATAACAGATGCATATTGTTTGGTGATTAAGCCTGGGCTTTTCAAACCATATCTGTTACCTTTTGTCTCTTATTTCTAAGTGGCCCCGGTTCCTAGGCTTTTAAATAACTGTTTTGAAGGCCTGGTCTACCCCTAAAACTTAGTTTGACTTTGCTACATCATGCAGGAGTGTGAACAATTTACACACCTGAGACCCTGTCTACACTTACCTCTGAGATTCAGCAGCAGTCGATGGGAATTACGCAAGCTACGCAAAAAAATTTGCATAACTGTCGACTTCTCTGATTCTCTTCTGCGTGCCGTCTTCACTGCACTGTGCTGATGGGAACTGCGTTCCCATTGATGCAGCGCTATGCCACTTGTGAAGGTGGTCTTAGTATATCGATTTCTGGATCAACTGAGCGGGTCTTCACTGACCGCTCAGTCGATCCAGAGAAATCGATCTGACAGTTGTGACTTTGCTGTCGTCAGTGTAGCAGTAGCCTGAGAGATGTAGTTAAGTTGAACTAAGCCCCGGCATAGACACCACTAGGTCATCTGAAGAACTACTCCATCAACAATCTTTCAGGGGGCTGGATTTACTACAGTGATGGACAAATCTCTTCTGTAGCTATACTATAGCTCTACAGCAGTGCAGCTGCAGTGCTGCCTCCATAGTGTTTGAAGTATAAACACACCCTCAGATGCAGGGAGGTTTCCCTGCAAGAGACTCATTCCAAGATAGGACTACCAATTTTGTACTTATGTTTTGGTGACCTCAGTCTCAGACCAGTTCCTACTTTCACTTGCCATTTTCAAGTGATCTTTTTCTACAGACCACTGAGACTACAGCTCTTGCTTTTTAACTTAAACCAGGGAACATTAGAACTATACTCTTAAAATCAGTCAAATATGCAACCCCATCTATGATTCCATAAGGACTTTCCTCCTTGTTGACTTTCATTCTACTCACTTTTTTATTTTATGGAATGAATTACTGATAATAATTTAGGCATGAAATAAACCTTTCATTGCTCTATTGTGCTATCTCTTGCATCACTGCTGGAAAATTCACAGCAGAAGCAATGCACCAGCATTAATTTTACTTTCAATAAGTAGTAAGGTCACTTTTGCATCACAAGTATTTAACTATACAACTCCCATTGGCTTTATTAAAATTCATGGCCACCCCCACTCACCTCCCAGACACAAACTTTAAAAATAACCCCATTAAGACATGTAATATTCTGTCTTGAAGCTTAATTTTCACCTGTCCTATCAGGTGACTTTCACTAAATACCATAGAGGTCCTGTTTAAAAGAGATAGAATGTTAAGACTCAAGGACATAAATTAATATGTAGTTAAACTGAACACGGCTGTAGTGATTTAAAAGAGAAGATAAAATAATGCAATTCTCTCTCTCTCTCAAGTGTTTGTCTGGCTGGTTCATGTTAAATTGCTCAGGCTGTAACTCAGTGATACTCAGACCTCAGTGATTCAGGAGCCAAATTAATAACCAACATTACACAAAAAAGCCAGAGTAGTGTAAATTCATTGTTTCATTTACTATAGTACTATGTATTCATATTTAAACAGTATGACAGGGAATATTTAGAGTATGTGCAATAGTATGATTATCACAACAAAATGACTGACCAAATAATTATTTTATCATCTATAATTGGTTATTAACATAGTAAAAGCACCCTGATTGATTAATTATTAAATCACAGTGTTTTAATATCATATGTTGCAAAGAGACACAGAGACATATTAAAGATTCACTTGCAGCTTGCGAGTCTCAGACTGAATATCAATGGTCTAACTGATCGCCACATGTAGGGTTGTAATGGACTTTTCCCTTGGGTCAGACTGGCAGTGACATGGGGTTTTTGTCACCTTCCTTTGCAATATGCGATTGCGGGTCACTTGCCAGGATTATATGGGGATATCTCACTTAATCATTTTTCTGCCATAGCAGGGGCTCAGGCACTGGTGCACCTTGGTCTCTCCTGTTCTCTGCTTGTGGAACATAATAGTCTAGTCTCCTGTAGGCTGTAACATTTTGGTCTTATTTTGGGTTTACTATATAGGTGCTGGATGGTGTTGGTGGCCTGTGATATACAGGAGGTCAGACTAGATAGTTTGGTGGCCCCTTCTGGCCTTAAACTCTATGACTTTATTAGTCATTCAACAATGAAACATCATTTTTTCATTTTATTTTTGTGACTAGATTTAGCAACTTTGGAAGCAAAGAATAGCATGAAGAATAAGAAAATAAATAAGCAAGCAAGAGAGGAAAATCTGCCCCTCTGAAAGGAAATGTCTGATTGAGTACCCAGCATAACTATATTTAGGAAGATAGTTGTAGATGTAGAAATTTTACCAGGAATGTGGCTCATAAATCTTATCATTCCCATGCCTGGTGATGTATTGTTTTCAAGAGCTCTCCAGTGACGCGATATTTATATTTATCTGGAATCCCTTAACAAAATAAATCACTCTCTCTTCTCTACTACCCCTATTGATGTGGATACTTAACTCTTCCATTATTTTTAAACTGCCAAATTAATCAATTGACCTCTTGTCTTAACACAATCATTGCTATGATGGAAGCACTTGAATTTTCTTTAAAAATCCTTACTGTATATTCAGATTATTTTCTGTTTCTATGTTTCTGTAACTGAACTAGATGGCAGCAGTAGCATTGCTTATGTGGTATATCAGCTGTCTAATCTGGCAAATTGGTGAGAAAGTGTAAAGAAATGCAGGACCTGACTGCTATTATTAAAAAAGGAATAGTTCCTGTCTATAAATAAAAACACACACTAGTGTGCAGTGAAATATAGTTTATCTTAAGTGCATTCATTAGCAGGGGAATATGACTAAATCTGTACAAATAATGGATTTTTCAGTTAATTGGCAATTCCAAAATATTTGGAAAAAAATTTGTGGATCAAATGAAACTTTCCTTTTGAACCGAAACAAAATGTTTCATTTCAATTTTGACCTTTTTGTATGTTTTTTAAAATAAATTTGAAGAAAATTTCTAAACAAAAACTTATTTTGAACCACAAAACTTAAACTTTTTGACTTTTTCTGATTTTTGTTTCTCCAGCATGAATAATTTAGCAAAACAAACACAAATTGATAAATGCTTCAGTGTCACCAAATCTGCATTTTGTGTCAAAAAAGTTTCAGGTGAAAAAAATTCACCAACTTTAATAATGACTGAGTTTAAAGGATAAGCAGAGGGCTGGCACAAGGCCCATACAACACCTAACTCCAACAGAAGGCTTATTTTGCAACCTGAAGTAGGTTTTAATTACATATGGTCAACCTCCTACATTAAAAAGGCACAAGTTCCAATGGCACGTGTGATTGCTAAATTAAGGCAAAACTGCAAAGAATTGGGCAGGCGGGCCCTCAATTCTGGTGGCTATTTCTAAAAATTAGATTCACCAATCCAGCAACAAACAGCTTCTAATCACCTTACCTGGTTATCCAGAAGCCAAAAACACAGGTCCCTTAAAGCCATCCAGCTTTCTGGCTTCCATTCAGACAGTCAAGTCAAATACGAAGGAGATTACTGAAAATATTTATCCATCATATGTAAAAAAATTCTACCAGTCCCAAAGGATCAGGCACATTACCAACCAGGTCAATAAATATTTTACATGTCACTCAAATGCACTCTTATAGCCAATACTTATTAACTAAACTAATATATATATATTTAAAAAAGAAAGAGGATTGGTTAAAAGATCTTGTATGTACAGATAAGAATAAATTCCATGAATCAGTTTCTTAGTAGAAATTATAAACTGAGTTGCAAAAATTCTTTCAGGATAAAAGTTTCAGTTTATAGTCCAATAGACAATCTACATGTACAGTCTGTGTACCTTCTTCCATAAGAAATAGTAGGGTGAATCAGTTTGATAACTGGGACCTTCGGCTGACAATTTGAACTCCCCCTGATTAAATTCAAGCAGTCCTAAAATGAACAAGATCAGGACCCTAGAATATTTTATAGACCACTAGCCAGCTGACAGCCACTTGATAACAGACACTACAGTAGGCATTCCTTGGATCCAAAATAGGTAATTACTTGTGGCTTTGAAGTTACCTCTCTATTTCCTAGGCAGGGTAATTAACTGCATGATTAGCATAAGGTAAACATCCATTCAAAGGTATCTTACTATACACTTTAAAGAGGCATAAAACATAATGGTATTGTTACACTCAAGTTCCATCCAAATGTTAATATCTTTTTTTGATCTCTAAATTACTTTGAACAGTAATAGACAGGAAAGCGGTTTATCTACCAGCTAATAAAATGATATTGTGAAACTTCCATCAGGTAAACACAGACAAATAGCTTCTAAGAATACACACTTGCATTTCATAGCTCTAGCCTATAGGACATGGCTGAGTTAGCTTTTTAAAAGGAATGGCCCTACTTACCATTCATATTTCCTTTCAATGTGTTCACAAAGGTTGTGTTTGGGTCATTCAGCCTGCTAGGCTTAACCCTTTCTGGCCCATTGTCACAGCAAGAAGCCAAAATCAGCAAAGTTCAAATTGGATGCACACAAGGACTATATAAGTATTTTAGATGCATTTTGTGGCACTCATTTGTATCACTGATTTTTTAAATTCTCTCATAACTTTTTTGTTACCACCACCCCCACACACACTCTATATGGAAAGTATAGGGTAGTGAAGTTTCACTATATTGTAGGTGTACATGTTCTAGAAACATCTTACACTTGTTAAAAAAAAATGAAAACTATTTTTTTACCATTCTATAACAGGTGAATGGATTTTCCTCAAAGTATCTAAATGCAGTCAGCCATATGCTGAAACCACAAATGGAAAGTATGAGTCAGAAAGGTAGACTATTTTTTTTTTTTTTTAGTTATGAGCCTCTGAAAATGGAGTTTTAATTAAAAGAACCCACATAACCTTAACTATGCCATCTGCTGCCAAGTGAATATTATAGTATTATTGTTAACGCTGCTTTTTGTAGAGACAGTATGAAGCACTTCACAATTCTGTTTATCTTTATGCAAATCACCCATTTGGCATTTGTCAGCATTTTTAGCATCTCTTTAAATGCACAGTAGTATTTATCAGCCGCTTTAAACCTTCCTCACAGGAACATTTTTCTGCATTAATGACATCTTTTTACTTCATTCTGTTCAAACTGCAATATTTGTACATTATCTGCATGAGGTTATACTTACACTTGGATTAGTTTATATTACTTAATCTTAACAGATATTAAGAATTCTTGTACAAAGCTATAAGAAGCCAAGGGCCTGACCTTCTGAGGCGCTCAGTGGCTGCAAGAAATGCTCACCAAGGTGAAATTTTGTGAGGTACTGAGTATTTTCTGTAAGTCCGTCATATCTCTTCATTAAGTCAATAAGATGGGGAAGAGGCTCAACACCACACACAACTGGGCTCCAATTGCACAGAATCAGGCTCTCAATTATAGGCATAAAAAGGAACAAGGAAATTATGCCCTCTTCTTTTCTTAAGACTTTGGGTATCTGTATCATTCCGTTGCTATTAGGCAAGTTATTTTTATCCTGTGACATTTCTTAGGGACTCAGTTGATAAAGAATTAAAGGAGGGTAATGTAATTAATGCTAATGAGCATCAATTTATGGAAAATAGATCCTGTCAAGCTAACTTTATCTTTTTGATGAGATTACATGTTTGGTTGATAAAGGTAATACTACTGATGTAATCCTTTGACTTCTGTAAGGCATTTGACTTGGTACCACACAACATTAGTGATGAAATCTGGAGTTGAACTGAGTTATTTTGGATCCCAGGGAACTGTATGAAATGTTCTCCCAGAATTGGACAAGTGTTCCGGTTAAGCCAAGTGGAAAAGATCACCAAGGGAATCCCATTATGGTACTGTGACTCAGATCTGGATCCATCCATCTGGAACAAGTAACATATAGTTTATTATATTTACTGTCACTGATCTCAAGCCAGCACTTTAGCAATGGCATTAGAAGGGTTTAAATTTGAAAAGGTTTCCAGAGCACTGAAAAAGTGGGTTAGATCTGAAGGAGACCTCTATAGACTCCCCAGGGAAATAATAGGGGCAGACTGGAACTGGGTGGAAATAGTATTAGACATTAAATTAAAGAAAAAGAATCAAATCCCCAAATTATTAAATTATAGTATATAAGTCTCTCCTAAAGAGAAATGCGGTAACGTAAGGGGAATAGAGGGAGGTAATGTGCATACCTATGCTAAAGAATGTTTGGCAGAACACAACACAGGTCTGTTGAAAGCCACTGAAACTTTAAAGAATAAGACCCATGGTTGCCCATGGAGACAATAGCAATTGTAGCTAAAAAATGAACGCAAAAAACCACAAAGATAAACTCAGCACACAGAGAATTCGGCTGAGGAATGTGTCACGTTGAGGGGTAAGTAAGTGATTTAAGCAAAGAGAGAGGAGCTGAAGGGAGCATTTTTGCAGATGTTAAAAACTTTAGAGTGCTGAAAGGATTAAGCAGGCTGGTGTAGTTAAAGCCATTGGAAGTAATGTTAAGAAAGAAAGAAAAAAAAGAACGCTTGGTCTGATAATAAAACTTGGTTAGAGCAGTACAACTTCGTGCAATTTGGACCAGTGGAACCCCGGTAGTCAAACAAATTATGCAAGGGGAAGTCAGGTGGTGAAAAATACCACTGTTATGCTTTTGTCCTCAGGAATCTTTACCGGCACTTTGAAGGAAAACGGGGCCTTTTCCCAAATGAATTATCTGTAAATAATCAATTGTAAATGACTGCTATAGTCAGGGAGACAATTTCATTTGAATCATTTGACTATGGACAATTTAGTCAAAATCACTAAAAGGAAAAAAGGGATTTCCATTTGAACTTGACTGCCTCCGCACGTACAAGTAGGGAATGAGCCCTGAGTACAGTTGTGTAAAATAATTAGAGCAACACAACTGAGCAAAACATTTAAAAGAAATGCAAATATATTTGTGTATTTATGCCAGGTTTTAATGGACCTAAACATTTTTGGTTTGCAAAACGCCATTTTGTATGCTTAAAATTAATTGGCTTTTTAAAAGATTCCACTAAAAATCCATTTGAATCTTTCATTCAAAGTTGAAAAAGCTGACAAAGATACTTTTTGAGCAGCTGACAATGTTTCCTGGTAGTCTTTGCTAATTTTTTCCCCTCTGAAGCGAAATGCAAGTAGCTGATATTATCTGGCTTTATTACCTCAGTGTTTTTATGAAGTTCTTATTTAAAAAGATGTTGGATTAGCGGGCATAGTTGTGGCTGTGGTAGGGATGGCTAGAACTAGGAAAGTAACAAGAGACTCTGGATCCTTTTGTAGTAATAAAACAGCTGCTGAAAAAGCTGCAAGAGAGAATGAAAAATTAAACTTCTGGAGAACTTCTAGAGTATCAGCAAGGGGAGAGGATGGTCACAAAAGTAGCCGTGTTAGAGTCTCAAGGTAGCTCTAAGTAACTAGACAATCACCTTGATAGGGATACATGGAAACTCTTTAAACACAAAATAAACAGTTAAAGTTCATGTGAAATTCATATGGATAACATGATTCTATGGCAAATAAAGAATAAAGGTTGCACTTTGAAAGGAAGGTGCATTCCCTTGCAACATGTAGTGTATATCATGAAAAGGGTAAAACAAATGTAAAGACATGCTATTTAATTAAAATCCCATAGAGGCACCAAAGAGAAGCCACAAGAGGTTGTGTTTTCTTTTTCAGAGGGCTGTGCGCTTTAGAAGCGGAAACCAACCCAGTACCAAGAAAGATTAGTGAATTTAAGAAATGAAGCTTAACCATGAACACTTTTATTCAAAAGTTTTGTTTAACTGTAGTGTAAAGTAAATGTTATTAGGATGTAAAAACCTATATGGTAGTGTTTTGTAAATGGAAAAAAATGTAATAAAACTAAGTAATTATGTAAAAGATTGAAATGCCCTAAATTGGAAACAAATCCAACTAATGGCTTAGGGTTCACTCTATTAAGGAAATATTGCTTAATGTTTAGTTTATTAATGTGCCAAGTGTTATTGAAATTCATGTTTCTGCAGTAACTGGGGTTTGGTCAAAAATGGTTAAAAACTAATAAAAGGACTTGGACAAAAGAGTACATGTTTTTAAAATTAAACTTGCGAAAGTGGGGCAGCAACAAAACTGGAGAGAGTTTGACATGACAGCTGAGCTGTTGGGGATTGGTATGTTGCTCTGAAACCAAGCTAACAGAAACGGTGTGGGAACATGACCAAGCATTTCAAGAGACGCTAGTAACAGAAGTACTGCATCCATTACACAGGCAAGTGTTTCAGATAGAAATGCCATCTAAAGTTTTTTTTGTTTGTTTGGTTTTTTTTTTTTTACAATTGACATAGCAAAGAGTTTACTGATAAAGGAGTTTTAAACTATTTTATATACATGATGTAAATTTTTTTAGTGTACAAGATAAAGTTAATTTCCTATCAAAAAGGGTAAAAGGCAAAAACAATGACATGCAAATATGGAAAATATGTGCTATATAAAGTAAAAAAGGCCTTAACGGACATAGAAGGTTGCCCTCTTATCACTACAGAAAAGTTAAAAACTTGGTACAAAGGAGGTAATACTAATTGGTACAGGGTAAGGAAATTAACAAGGGTCCAATACCATAAAGTTAAATGTGGAAAGCACTACAACTCATAAGATGTGGAAGAAATTTGCTTTCCCTACTCAAACTGTTGCAAGACAGTGCAAAGTCTGGAAAACCCCAGACTCGTACCACTGTTTGCACCTGAGGGACATTTGCAAACAAAGTTGCAGGCATGTGGGTTCACCCTGAGAACCAGTCTCCAAATTGCACAGTATGGTCTGGGATGTTGGTAAAGTAAAAAACTGCCCGTCCTGGTGATGACAAGTATTGTGTGGTGGCTGAAGGGGACCGTTTTGGGTATGGACCCAGGGAGTATTATTTTAATTGGCCTATTTTCTGTTTCACACCTTAATTTCTTGTGGTGATAAATGGAAAGATTTGTCTAATTTGCACCTGTTTTTACTTTAATTACATTACAAAAAACTAAGTTAAAGTTACAGAGGGATGTTTTAAAGGCAAGGCAATTTTATAATGTGCAATTATACCCTGGTGGGCTGTACCAGGAAAGGTGAGCTAATATTAACGGTGGTTCAAATAATTGCAACTACTGTGGTCTTAGGCAGGTGTTGCTGGGTAATAAACTTGAAAAAGATAGCTAATATAAATCAGAAAGACAGAAGCAGCGTAATGTAACTGAGGTCTAACCTGACATGAGTAATTAACAGTTGGAGAGAGGCCTCATTTCCTGGAGGATAGGAGTGCAGAGGTAAACAGATCATTAAGCTGAAAACAGAATGTTTGTGCTAAATAAGATAAGTAAACAGATCAGTAGGTTATGAAGACAGAATGTCTGAGCCAGCTAAGATAAGAGGGAGAACTCCCAGGGGACCATTTACTATGAACAAGATAAGTTAAGAATGTAGGGATGAGGTAAAGAGTACATCGAGTGTGGACAATGTATGGACAGAGTATGTTGCACAGAGATTGGTTCCTACGAAGTAACCAAACCAATAAAAAAATGTGTGATGTAATGTACTGTGTAAGTGTAGATAAAGGAAGAGTTTTTCCTGTGTAACTTTGGATGTATGGTACACCCTATATCCACCACCTGTCCTTGAGTATGATCAACTCAGAATAGCTTTGCTGTATGCCAAATAAAGGAATCTGAGTGATGAAATCTGGATTTGAACTGAGTTTTTTGGATCCCAGAGAACTGAATGAAGTGTTCTCCCAGAACTGGACAAGGTATTCTGGATAAGAAAGGGGAAAAGGTCTCAGAGGGAATCCCAACAAGCAGATAGCTCTCAAAATGTAATTGTAAATGGGGAATCATCATAGAGCCAGTGTGATTCTAATGGAGTTCTGTGTGGATTGGTTATTAGCCATATGCTATTTAACATTTTTATCCTGAAAGAAAAAATATAAAATCAACACTGATAAAATTTGCAGAACACATAAAAATTGGGGACATGGTAAATAATAAAATAGACCTGTCATTGATACAAAGTGATCTGAATCATTTAGTAATTTGGGCACAGGTAAATAATATGTTTGAATATAGCCAAATGTAAACAAACATCTAGGAACAAAGAATGTAAGCAATATGTCAGATGTGAGCTTCCAGGGTAAGCCAGAAGTAGACGTAGGTCAGGATCTCTGGAAGGGGAAGGAGCACTCTTGACATCTCCATGCCATACTTACAGCATGGAGGACTCTATCCTGGGAAGCAGTGACTCTAAAAAAGATTTGGGAGTCATGGATAATCAGCTGAACATAAGCTCCCAGTGCAACACTGTGACCAGAAAGGCTAATGTGTGAACTGGAGAATCTTGAGTAGGAGCAGAGAGGTTATTTTACTCTGTATTTGGCACTGGTGTGACTGCTGCTAGAATACTGTGTTCAGTTCTGAAGTCCATAATTCAAGAAGGATGTTAATAATTGGAGAGGGTTCAGAGAAGAGCCCACGAGAATGATTAAAGGAATAGAAAACATGCCTTACAAGGATGCCTGCAAGGAGCTCAATCTATTTAGTTTAACAAAGAGACAATTAAGGGATGACTTGATTACAATTTATAAGAACCTATATGGGGAACAATTACATAATAATGGGTTCTTCAGTCTAGCAGAGAAAGCTACAACACAATCCAATGGCTAGAAGTTTAAGCTAGACTAATTCAGACTGGAAGTAAGGTGTAATTTTTAAGCAGTGAGAGTAATTGACCACAGGAACAATTTATCAAGGGTTGCGGTAGATTCTCCGTCATTGACAATTTTTAAATTAAGGCTGGATTTTTTTTCTGAATAATATGCTGCAGGAATTGTTTTGGGGAAGTTCTATGGCTTTTATTATACGGAAGGCCAGACACAATGATCACAGTGTTCCCTTCTGGCCTTAGAATCTATGAATGTTAGCCTTGTCTGCCTTACAAGTGATCTGTAATATAAAGATCAGTCCAGGATGTCGAAGATATAATCACCTGACTTGGATTATAACATTAGAGATGTAATTAGAAAGGTTTTTTTTAAAGAACAAATTATTTTTTGTACACATGCAGTATTTGAAGATGCCAAATGGCTGGGCCAGTTCAAGTGAACTTGGGACTCTCATAGATCGGATCTAAATTGAAAATTTCTATTATCATACTTTGATTTTATTTAGGACGCTTTATTCTGAATTAGAATAATAAAATCAGAACTGGCTTCAAACCAAAATTGTGTGAAATTCAAATTTAAAGCTTCACATGTCTGCACTACGGTTTTGTGTAGTTTTACATAGTCCAAATTTTGCTTTAAATGACATTCTAACAAAATTGCTATTTTTCCCATTGAAAGCAAGTAAAACACGATGAAAAACATGAACTTCCAGGTGTTGTTGATGCAAAGTCATTTTACTCAAAAACTGGCCATTTTAACTCAAATTATCCTCATATCTTATACTGTCCTGGAGACAGCACCTTCATTCCAGCAAAAGAGGTGGGGGTCTCAGATCAACACCTGTGTGTACCCAGCAGGCAACATAACAATAAATCTTAGAGGTAAAGCCTTTGTTTCAATCTGAAGCTCCATCTCTAATTGCAAAGAGACAGATAGTTGGATGGTGACAGTTCCCATTTCAACCCCATCCCTAAAGCACAACAGTTCATTCCCAAGGTATGAGTTCAACACTGTTACTTTGATCAGATCTAATCTAATCTATCCCTGTGCATTCTAGAGGGAAGGAATCCACAGCAGGGATCCCAGCAGCCTTGTGTATCTCATCAGGACAGAGCCTTTCTACTGCTCTCTGAGCAAACAAATCTCCTTCTCCTCCTGCTTCACAAAGCAAATTCTCATTCATATAGAAGATGCATAACACCTCACACTTGGCAACCCAGAGGTCCTGATGCTGCAGGTTTCACAGACTCTCTGAACCAGCCTGCCAACTTGATATTCCTGGAAACTGAAGTCCTCTATTTAGGTACAGAATAGGTTCAGCTTTGACTACAGTAATGCAAGCTTCCCAAGGCTGCCAATTAGTAGTGCAGCCCTGGACTAGATTTGAACCAAAGACTGAGAGGTGAAAAACTCTATTACCCATTACTATTTCCTGAGCCCTTCAGTCACCAGAAGGAATCACATTATATTTACTATTCCTAACTGTAAATTACTGCATATATAATAGGTGTTGTATTTGTTCATTACTGTCAGCTGTTCAGTTTTACATTACTAACATTCTATATAGGTCTTTATAAATATAAACCGTATTTATTAAAAAACCTGAAATAAAAAGAAGGAACAGAAATCATCTTTCTCAGAGACATATTACCATTCTGAGAAGGCTGTATAGTGAATACAGGTTTTAACACATACAAGGGCAATTGTCCTCTCAATTACACTGATGAAACACTTCACCTGAAGTTGCAATGATGAAATAAGAGGACTATTTGCCCCAGTAACTCAAAACACAGAAATGCACACATCCAGATGCAAACAATTTCATATAAATTTCCTGTTGTCCAAAAGAAACTAGTCTATCCCACACATACACAGTATTCCCTCAAGAAGTAGTTGAAAGATCACTACTTCTAATGACCACATTCTCATTTGCAGAATGGAAGATGGACATTTTATTTCTGCCCCAGAAAACATTCTGTTAATCATTTTTACTCTTTAAGTATAAAAAATTGGGTTCGACTGCAGGAATGCAGGAAAAAATTGAAGATCAGCTCAAAAAGAAATAGCACATAAAATGTATTGACCAAAGCAAACATTTTTTTCTGAAGTTTTCCATAAGCTACAGGGTATCTTCTCAATTAAATAAACATGCACAATTTCACGTCTGCCTCACTGACCAAAAAGATACCCATGTAACAGTTGTTCAAATTATCAAACCTCACAAGGAAAAAGAAATAAAATACCAATTAAAAGTAAGGCATATCTAGTATAAAGTGTAGCTATGTGAAGGGAGGGGAAAAAAATTACACCGTGAATAT